>NC_091776.1:5985000-6585000 GCF_029378745.1 Bos indicus
AGCCCAGTATCAGTAGAAGTGGGATCTTATTTAGCTGACATGTATTTAGCACAACTGGGCCAGCAGTGTTTTACTACTAAAAAGGAGCCTTTACCTACAAGTTCTGGATGGGTGGCTTAGAGTTAGAAAACACCACCTATCTGTGGAGGCCTTTCATGTTGAACGTGTGTGTGTGTGTGTGTGTGTGTCTGTGTGTCTGTGTGTGTGTGTGTGTGTGTGTGTCTGTGTGTGTGTGTGTGTGTCTGTGTGTGTGTGTGTGTGTGTGTGTGTGAACGTGTGTAGACCTAGGAAGATGCAGCCGGTGTGTGTCTCTGTGTGTGTGTGTGTGTGTGTCTGTGTGTGTGTGTCTGTGTGTGTGTGTGTGTCTGTGTGTGTGTGTGTGTGTGTGTGTGTGTGAACGTGTGTAGACCTAGGAAGATGCAGCCGGTATGAGATCTTCCCTCTGGTTGTGTAGAGACTGTTGATTATTTTGCTCAATGTCCTCTGAACGGGTGCTTATATTTCACTATATAAGACCTAAATGATTTCTTTTTAAGTGCAGAAACATAAGGCATGTGTCAAATATTCATTTTTTCCTTTGAGATAGTTAGGTTGCTATTATTTTTGCTTTTCTTTTTTAACAGAGGAGAAAATGTCCAGAAGCACTGGTTCTGTTCTTTTCATTAAATTAGATTGTTTCACTGTGAAAAGTGAATGAAAAGTTTTTTCGCTTATGTAATGAAACTGCAAAAAAAACATTGAATAAGGTTTTAGTGAATGCAGATTTCTGATGACTTCTTAGTTTAATTCCTCTCAATTATAGTTTGTGATTGCAAGCTTTAAAATTCCTTAAAAATAAGGAATTCACCAGTACTATAAATACAGAACTTCATGTATTGAAATGATTGAAACAAAACCAAATGCATGTAAATAAAAATTTTGATAATAGAGAAAATTGCTTGAGAGAAGAGCAGGATAGGAATAGACAGAATATGGAGAGAGTATGTGTACACCAGGCCATTTGCAGATTGCCCAGGATACATGGGGTTGATAATAACCCATGGAATAAGCACACTTAGATGAACCTAGGGAGACCTGTGTATGGGATGGATGTTCATACAGACCCAGCAGAGTAGGAGTGACCAGATAAGAGATTATTGTAGCATTTAAACTGCACTATTGCAGCTTCTTGGGTTTGGTAGCAATTAAGTTTAAAACATGCAAAGGAACCTGGCACTAAATGTCTGGAATTTAAAGTGATTTGGGGAACCAGGGGGGGGGGGGGAAGCCACTTGTGATGATTTAATGTTTTCCTTTGTGCAGAATTCCGAAGATTATCATTTAGTACTAATCCATTTTATCTGTATCACTATGGTTACTTTACTTGCAAACCATTGTTAGAAAACGAATTCAAAACATGACTGATAATTTCCCTTCCTTTTTAAATAATGAGATGTACAACTACTTATTTACCATTATTTCTCTAGTGGTAAAATCCTGTTTCCATTAATTCTAAAAATGTTCACAAAATCAGCTTTCTTTATGTACTGAGTGATTAACTGACAAGGGACAGTTAATTTAGAAAATGGTGCTTCTCATTAAAGTCAGCCAAGCAGTCTCCACCTGATAACCATTTCTAAATTGTTTTCAGATGCCATATTCTTCCTTTCTGTTAGCTGGTTTGCACAGTGAGCTCTTCTTATGCCATGTTATAAATGAATCTTGCTTTGCCAGTCTTCTTGGTGTTCATTTTGCATTGCTATTAATTTAGTCACCCAATACAATGTAACACATTTTTTAAAGTAGAATATACAGTTTTAATAAGTTAAAAGCACAAGTGGGAAGCATTAGTAACATTTGCAGGTTAAGCTCATAGAAACTCACTCATGGTAATAGATCGAACCTAATGACTTCTTAACCATTATGTTCTCCTCCTTAGTGAACCTGAATGGGCAGCTGTGGTAGGATTGGAAATTCATGCCCAGATTGCCTCCAACTCCAAACTCTTTTCTGGATCTCAAGTCTGCTTTGCAGCTCCTCCCAATTCTTTGGTATCTTTTTTTGATGCATCTCTACCTGGAACTTTGCCGGTAAGGTTTTTATTTAATGCTGTTTTCATTTGCAAAATGTTCATCCTTCACTGATAACTCTTAGGAAATACTTGTTTAGGAAACTTTGAATGGAGTGGGATGGACTAAATGTTTTCTAAAGACTCATCTCTGAATTCTAAGCGTAAATGTCATCCATTTGTTCATACATTCATGCACTCATCTCACACACAGTTTAGAATGTCTGCTGAATACTAGAATGTCTGTGCTATGAACTGAAATAGAAGGATGAGCAACTATCTTTGTCTTTGAGAAGTTCAAAGGCGAGTTGGGGAGATGTGTCCTGTGTGAGTACTGTGTGATTATTCTTGTGAAGGTCATAAGCACAGTTTAGTTTTGGATCCCCGAGGAGGGATACCTAATTCAGTATGAGGACTGTTGTGAGAAATTGGGGAAGGGGTGTGGTTCGTTAAGGAAAGGTCATTGGGGGAGGTGGTGTCTCAGCTAGCTGAGAAGCCAGGTCAGAGTCAGGCAGGTACCTGGGGAAGGAGAAGTCTGGCCAATGGAAGCAGCATATGTCACGTGATTTTACAGTGTAAGGTTCATAATGATTGTGGTTTTGAAAGTTAAGAAGGGCTCAGTAACACAGAAAAAGTCAACCATATGATGCTTTGAGTTAATCACTGATCTGTCTGCTCCTTTTCACTAAAACCCAAGGAATGACTGGGTCCAGGGTACTCATCAGCAAGATTTTTAACATGTATTTTCATATAGGTGGTTTAATTTTTGAAGAAAAGGATGGAAGGAACAGTGTGAATATTGGGGCTAATACTTGGCTCATAGTCTGTCCAGGACACGCATTATCAGCTGGATGTGGGGTTTCCTGCCAGCCTTTCAGGGAAAGTGTATCTGATGGTGATGGGAGGAGGGAGTGGTTGTCCTGAGTGAATTCCATGCTCTCTAACATTTAAATACAGGTGAAAACTGGTTAAACCGAACTCTGGCAGGAGTACAGGGGCAGAAGTTTACTTTTCCCAGAGTCATGGCCCAGAGGAGAAGGTCATGGGCAGCTGCTCCAGTGTACCTGCTGTACTCAGGGTTTCGGTTGTACTGGGGCAGCGTGTGTGTCTTGGAGTCGTTCCTTACTTGCACTTGGTCCTGGACAACCCCTATGCTTGTAAACCCTATCTAGCTGCTGCTGCTGCTAAGTCGCTTCAGTCGTGTCCGACTCTGTGACCCCATAGATGGCACCCCACCAGGCTCTGCCATCCCTGGGATTCTCCAGGCAAGAATACTGGAGTGGGTTGCCATTTCCTTCTCCAATGCATGAAAGTGAAAAGTGAAAGTGAAGTCGCTCAGTTGTGTCCGACTCTTAGCGACCCCATGGACTGAAGCCCACCAGGCTCCTTCATCCGTGGGATTCTCCAGGCAAGAGCACTGGAGTGGGGTGCTATCACCTTCTCTGAAACCCTGTGTAGGGTTGTCTTTGAATTGCTGTTGGGTCTTTCTGGGAGAAGACAAGCACAGGATTGTCTTACCTTCCTTTCTCACTCCCTTCCTCTGCCTTAGAGCATCTGTTTATGGAGAGATTGTTTTTGTTTGTGAAGAGTTATAGTTTACATTTTTCAGTTATAAATGTATGAATTCTCTTTGCAGGCACAGAGTCAAATATAGTAGAAATAAATATCTATTTAGACAAACAATTCATCACAACACCTTTCCTTTCTTCCTTCTGAGCTCAGAATTTTTTTTTCCCACATGGTGGTTTATTATCAAGAGACTAGACTTAACTGCAGAGTTCTTTCTAGGTTTTTCCAGCTAGGAATGTAGCATCAGTTCAGTTGCTCAGTCGTGTCCGACTCTGCGACCCCATGAACTGCAGCACGCCAGGCCTCCCTGTCCATCATCAACTCCCAGAGTTCACCCAAACCCATGTCCATTGTGTTGGTGATGCCATCCAACCATCTCATCCTCTGTCATCCCCTTCTCCTGCCCCCAATCTTTCCCAGCATCAGGGTCTTTTCAGATGAGTCAGCTCTTCACATCAGGTGGCCAAAGTATTGGAGTTTCAGCTTCAGCATCAGTCCTTCCAATGAACACTCAGGACTCATCTCCTTTACAATGGACTGGGGATCTCCTTGCGGTCCAAGGGACTCTCAAGAGTCTTCACCAACACCACAGTTCAAAAGCATCAATTCTTCGGCACTCAGCTTTCTTCACAGTCCAACTCTCACATCCATACATGACCACTGGAAAAACCATAGCCTTGACTAGAGACCTTTGTTGACAAAGTAATGTCTCTGCTTTTCAATATGCTGTCTAGGTTGGTCATAACTAACATCTCTTTGCAGCTAAGCAGGTTTTCTGTAGTTGTGGCTGTGTGTGTGCTAAGTCTCTTTAGTTGTGTCCAACTCTTTGTGACCTTTTGACTGTAGTCTGCCAGACTCCTCAGTCCATGTGATTCTCCAGGCTAAATGTGGTCAAATGTTAGAGACAATTCAAAGTAACTAAATGTCAGCATGCCCTGAAAGATGTCTCATCATGCCCTACAGAAGAAGATACTTTCCCAGGTATAAGCATTATCAGCGTGACAGTGAAGGTGTTTGGGACATTGAGGTGTTGAGAGCTTGACTTACAGTCATTAAATGACAGTTGAAGGCTAGAAATCCAGTTTGCTTGAGCTGGGATATGTTTTTCCTTTTTTGGAGTCTACCACGCTCATGGTTTGAGCAGCCTAATGGATTCTCTCAACAGAGCTCATCGGCCTCTTTTTCAGAAATGCTTCTGTCTTTAGTATGTGACCCAGGTGACACCAGAACTACCAGAATAAGATGTTGTCACTCTCACAGCACTTCAAAACCCAGTGGTATCTATAGAGAAGTTTTAAAGACTCTGAAACATTGAGACAGTTGGCCTTTGGTAAGCCTGTGGAGCTGGTTTATTGATGCTCTGATATTCTGACTCTGCATTTGGTGGTTTTTGTACCAAAAATGATGACCATTTGTCAGATACGCTGACTGGATAGGAAGAAAGGGCAGCCAAAAGAATTTAGGTTAGAGTGTCAAGTCTTTTTCTGTAGACCAAATTCATTTGCTTCTGGCCCATTACAGAGAAAATACGAGGAAGTGTCTTTCGGTAGGTATTTGATGCTTCCCCTCTCGCGATTGTGTCTTTGTTCATTCACTCAACTGACATTTATTGGATGCCTCCCATGCACTAGCCATCGTGGAAGCTCTAGTGACACAAGCTTTGAAGAAGGTAAAGGATAGATGAGAGTTTCATCCTCGTGAGCTTGACAAGTGAGCAGGCAGTTGCAGTACCGTTCAGTGAACTTGCTGGTAGCGGGAATACAAGGAGAGACATTTAACACAGACATAAGGAATTGGCAGAATTTGGCCAGATAAAAGTGAATGGGAAGTACAGAGACCAGAAGAGAAACAGGACATGGCTTGATCTAGAAGCTGAAAGAAATCTGATTCGTTGTAGCCCAGGAGAAGGACATGGCCACCCACTCCAGTATCCTTGCCGGGAGAATCTACGGACAGAGAATCCTAGCAGTCCATGGGGTCACACGGAGTTGCACACTACTGAAGTGACTTAGCATGCACGCACACATGCACGCATTGTAGCCTAGAACTTGAATATGGCGTGGCAAGAGGTGAAGCTGGCGTGGAAAGTGTAGTCTGTACCACACAAGCCTCGCTAAGCAGTGTGCCTCCCACTGCAGAGAGGTCCAGGGTCAAAAGTGCCAAGGGATGGAGCGTTCTGAGAAGGAGTGAGTACACACGGTGTCAGACTTACTAAGAGTCAAGTGAGGTGAGGCCTGGGCAGGGGCCATTGGCTATTAATGGGGTATCCTTTGCAAGAATGGCTCCAGTACATTGATGGGGGTAGGAGGAAGGTGACGGAAGATAAGCTCAGGGGTGTTGAGGGAGAGGTGAGAGTTGAGCAGCTATTCCAAGAAGTTTGGCTCAGGAGGGAAAGAGAATGCAGGAGAGGATTCCCTGGTGGTGCGGTGGTGGGGACTCAGCACTGTTCTTGCCAGCACCTGGGTTTGATCTCTGGCCAGGAAAGGAAGATCCCGCGAGCTGTGCAGTGTGGCAAAAAGAAAGGAGACCAAATTCCCACTGATGATACTGTTGTATTTAAAAAAGGGAGTGGAATGCCTCGGTAGTTCAGTGGTTAGGACTGTTGAGCTCTCACTGCCAAGGGCCTGGGTTTGATCTAGTTGGCCAGATAAATAAATACAGAGAGGTGATTTTTAAAAAGATAGGGAAAGGGATAGTTAGGGAGTTTGGAGTTCACGTGCACGTGCCATGTTTAAAATGGACAGCCAACAGAGATCTGCTGCAGAGCGCAGTGCCGTCGCTCGGTGTCACGTGGCAGCCTGGGTGGGCGCGGGGTTGGGGAAGAACAGATGCGTGTGTATGTATGGCCGAGTCCCTTCACTGTCCGCCTGAAACTGTCACAGCATTGTTAATTGGCTATGCTCCCAAATAAAATAAAAGGTTTAATTAAAAAAAACAAACTTCTCAGTTTCCTTAATGTTGGAGAAACTTGAGATGGTTTTAATGATGATGAATTATAGTCAACAGTAAGGTAACATCCCCTTAAAAGTATGTTAAGAAGGTAGATCTCATGTTAAATATTTTTACTGCAATAAAATACAAAATACTGCAACAAAATACTTTTTGATGCTGATGAGAAGGAGCCAATGACAAAGGGGCAATTAAAGAGGCTTTTGATGAATGTGGCAAGTTGAACATGTTAATCTGCCTGTCTCCCAGCCCCAAAGAAACCCCACAGAAATGACAGTCAAAGAATTCAAATGTTGTCAACCTATGAGAGAATGGGAGAGGAGACCAGATTGCAGGAGAGAAGGTGGATGCAGGAGGGCCTGACTTAGCAGAAGGGAGTTAAGTGTGAGCCAGGAGAGGGACAGAAAGCCTGCAGAAAGAGCACTGGTCAGGAAGGAGCTGTGTGCCCTGGGCAGCCCCAGGAAGGGTCCCAATGTGAGATCCGCAGGTATTGTGGAGGGCCAGGGGCAGGTCAAGACAGAGGGGTTAATTCATCGTCTAGATTCAGAGCAGTTAGACCGGAGGTCCTCTCCCTTCCCTTTTACAGCTGCTCTAGCCCCACAGGGATGTGCAGTCTGGGGAGAAATTCAGCTGCTGACACACTCCCCGAGAGATCCAGGCACTGGGGTCAGACTGTCTGCACTCTGCCCGTGCCTTTCCCAGCATGACCATCTCTCCTCTTTCTCGCCCTCCACTCCTTAAGCAGCAATCCGCAGGAACCCGACAGAACTTGACATCTAGGGGGAATCTCAGTAAAAAGAAGCCCATCACTGACTCGGTGGACATGAGTCTGAGCAAGTCTGGGAGATGGTGAAGGACAGGGAAGCCTGTTCTGCTGCAGGCCACGAGGTCACAAAGAGGCAGACGTGACTGACGGACTGGACAACAACAGTGAAAAAAACACCTCCCCAGCTACCTCACTGAGAGTCCTAGTGTGAAGGCCGCCAGCCAGCAAGGCCTTTGAATCAGCATTTTGGTACCTTACTTTAAGATAGAAATTGACAGCCCCAGATCACCAGACATTTGAAGAAATTCTCCAACATAGCAGACAGGGCCCAAAATAAAAGGAAAACTGAACGAAATCAGAGGCAACAGATAACGCATAGGGTAAAAATACTTTAAAAATTAAAAGCTTTTGTAAATATCCTCAGAAAGATAAGAGAAGGTAGCTGTATCTTTGAAACAGGAATATGCTACCACCTTGTTAAAATAAACAATCAGAACAGAAGCTTTAAAATTAGGATGGGAAAAAAAAAAGTCCAGAAGAGTCAGAATATAAAATCAAATCTTTCAGAAAGAATAACACATACAATGAATTGGACAGTAGGGGGGAGAAAATAGGAAATTGAGAAAATCAATCCAGGACCTCCAACCTCTGATTAATAGGAGTTCCAAAAGAGAGGAAGTAGACAAGAGAAAATTGTCAAACAGATGACACAGATGAATCTCTCAGAGCTGCAGGACACGAGTCTCCAAATCAGAAGGGCCTGCCAGTGACCCAATACAAGGAATAAAAATAGCCTCCCAGGGCAGGCCTGCCATCAGGAACTAAGGGAACGCAACACCAGTGAACACGGATGACTGACGGGAAGCTGCTGTGTGACACAGGGAGCCCAGCCTGGCACTCTGCGACCAGCTAGCGTGGTGGGGTGGGAGGGAGGGGAGATATATATGTACATAAGACTGATTTCAGCTGTTGTAAGGCAGAGACCAACACAACATTGTAAAGCAGTTATCCTCCAATTTTTAAAAATCTGACAACGACCCCAAAAGACAAGAGACTAGAACTGAGAGCAAAGGCCTGGGAATCAGTCCTGTTTGACTTCTCAAAGCAGCACTTAGAGCTGGAAGATGATGGAATAAATAGTGCCTTTTAAAATCATAGGGAAAAAGTCATTCTAACCTGGAATTCTGTGTCCACCACTACAAATCAAGTGTAGCCATAGAATAATTATATTTTCAGACAGGCAGGTTCTCGACAAATCATCTTTCCAATAAAAAGGAACCTGCTGGAGGCATGGCGAGGTTCTGGGTTGCTGGCTGTGCTAGACACCTAGAGAGCCTAGCAGGAGAGGAGGGGAGGGCTGTGGAACAGAGAGGTTTCCAGAAAGGGAGGGGGAGGGAAGAGCAGGTATCTAATGCTGTGTAGATAAGAGATTTTTACAAGGAAACCAGAGTCTTTCATTGATTTTATTGAAGTGTAGTTGATTTACAATGTTGTGTTAATTTCTACTCTACAGCAAAGTGACTCAGTTCTATGTGTGTGTCTATATATACACACACACACATACACACACATGTTCTTTTTCATATTCTTTTCCATTATAGTTTACCATAGGATTTTGAGTATAGTTCCCTGTGCTATAAAGTGTATGTGTGTGCATGTGCTAAGTCACTTCAGTCATGTCCAACTCTTTGCAACCCTATGGACTGTAGGTCACCAGGGTCCTCTGTCCATGGCATTCTCCAGGCCAGAATACTGGAGTGGATTGCCATGCCCTCCTCCAGGGGATCTTCCTGACCCAGGGATCAAACCTGAGTCTCTTACGTCTCCTGCATTGGCAGGTGGGTTCTTTACCACCAAGTGCCACCTGAGAAGACCTTGTTCATCCATTCTATATGTAATAGTTTGTATCTGCTGCATCACTGACTGAATGGACGTCAGTTTGAGTGAACTCCGGGAGTTGGTGATGGACAGGGAGGCCTGGCATGCTGCGGTTCATGGGGTCGCAAAGAGTCGGACACGACTGAGCGACTGAACTGAACTGAACTGAATCCCAAATTGCCAGCCTATTTCTCCTCCACCTTGCCCCGCCTTGGCAACTACAAGTCTGTTCTCTATGTCTGTGAGCCTGAGAAACTGGAGTCTTAGAAAATAATAAGAATAGGCAATAAAATGAAAAGCCTACGAACTCCAAGAAGAAGCAAAACATTCAAGAAAGGAAATGTGATTGGAATGTACTGAGCAGCTCAGCAGACATGTATTTACACGATAATAACAAACACCAACCATTCATTTAACAAAACCTGTGATGTAATTGGGATATTGGCAAGTCAAAGAACTAAATTGTTATCTACCATAATTGGAAGTCATGTCCTAAATTGATAAAGTAAGAAAAAAAGTAACCTAAGGCTATGCTTTAGGAATATTTTGGAGCCAGTTAGGAGCAGCCTCTTTCTCCTTTTCAGGCCCTAACTTGATTGGTTGGTTTTTGTTTTTGTTTAATTGGCTGTTGTTATTTCTTTTGGCTTTTTATTTTTTTAAATAAGGCAATGAGTGAAAGGTTTAGAGCTCCCAAGAGACGGATGGATTATGAGGTAAAAAGTTTTTCAACAAGGTTTTTGTATCAAGATAATATTAAGTAAAATAATCAGATATTACCTCTGCTGATTTCTCAGCCTTCTGATGGTGAAATTTTCTCTTTTTTTCCCCTGAAGTTGAAACAGTGACCTCACCCCACCCATTCCCTCACCTGTAAATCCCGCCCTTACTCCCTGTTACGGGGAAAGGCTCGTTCACGTTCTAGACCCTTCACGCCCAGGCTCAAGCACGTGGAGGTGTCCCTGCTTCCCCACGGGTGGGGTGGCCTGCTGACTACCAACCTGGCTTTCCACTTGAATGCCATTCAGGTCATCATGGGCTTGCACTTAGGGGTGGCTTATTTTGTTCTTAAATGGATAAGTAATAAGCATGGGTAAATTCCATGGGACAGAGTAAGATATAAAAGTGTTGCAAAACATCTCACCTTGTAATTTACATAAATTATCTCTTGGGAATGGCATGGGCCAAAGTCTGGTGGCTTCATATTCCAAAAACAACCACATTGGGTTATGGGGACAGTTCATCAAATCTGTCTTCTTCCCAGGTTAAGGCAGGATTGTCTCACGGCAAATGGCCAAGAGCCATGCCCAGAAAGTGATGCCTTGTCCCAAGGTCCCCTGGCACAGCTTATTACTTAAAAATAGGAAGATAAATACCAGACACGACAGCTCAGAGATCTGAAGGCGGTTCAGGACTGTCGGGGGGTGCGGGTGGGTGGCAGGAACTGCTGATTTTCCTTATAAGTTATAAGGAAATTTATTCATACACGTAATATTTTGTTAAACAGTTGAAACTTAGATTTAAAGGAGTGACGTATCGGGGAGAGAGTTATTGATAGAATCGGGTTCCTGAGAAAGCGGGGGCTGTCCCTGGAGCTGAAGAACACAGCTCTTGCCCTGTAACCTCAGGGAAGGGGAGCCCTCCACTCATGACTGGAGGCAACTTTTGGGGCTGGGTTGCGGAAGCTTGGGAGGCTTCCCTGGTGGCTCAGACAGTAAAGAATCTGCCTGCAGTGCAGGAGACCCGGATTCGATCCCTGAGTTGGGAAGATCCCCTGGAGAAGGAAATGGCAACCCACTCCAGTATTCTTGCCTGGAGAATCCCATGGACTGAGGAGCCTGGCAGGCTACAGTCCACGAGATCACAAAGAGTAGGACACGACTGAGGGACGTTCCCAGCTCCCTTCTGATTTCTCCTTCTCTAGCTAACACTGTCTCTTGGATCTCACGCTCCTCGTCGGTGCTCTTTCCTGCCTGTGTTAGTGTGTTTGGATTTGGGGTTTGTGGGTGAGATGCTCTCTCAGCTTGTCTGTGCTTCCCATCATTACTGCTTCTCCCTGGCTCTTGAGTGACAGTAGAGAATCCCAAGCTGACAGGTCTGTCTGCTCAGCACACGGAAGACTCGATTTCCTTGTCTTCAGGCATTCGTTCCCTGCAAGAAGTCTGCTCCTTTTCGTGTTCCCTCTCTGATGGCTCTGGTCAGGATGCATCCAGGAATGGAAGTGTTTTTATTTGTCCTGCTCGGTGTTCGGTGTGATTTCTCCGCTTACAAACTCAGCCCAGGACTGTGGCCGCGTCACTGGCAGTACTCACAGTGGCTCTGCTGGCCCTGTTTGGGCTTAAGGGATGGTTTCTCCATTCGTTTTGGGGCCCCCAGCTGCCACACTGCCAGGGCGATGAGCCCTTCAAGCCCCACGTCTATGCCGGCACAGGGCCAGGGGCTCTCATTGCTCAAGACTGTCTTTTCACCCGAGGCCTGAGGTAGTCGCCTCTTCCATGTGAACCCCTCATTTGGTGGCACAAGATTTTCTGGCTGGACCGGGATTTCGTGGCTCCTGTCAGCTCCCTGCCCCAGTGGAATCCCAGCCTTGACTTCTTTGCCTTAGGTGCTTGAAATCGCCAGCATCTGGTATCTCTTCAGCCTGGTTAACAAGGTTAGTGGTAGTAAGGTCCACTCACATTTACTGAGTGCTTTCTTTATGTGTGTGTACTTGTTTTAACCTTGTCAACCCTACGGGGCAGTTTCTGTCAATATCCCAGTTAGGTAGTAAGTGGAGAAGTCAGTCTGTTGTTCCATGTCCAGTTCTGTTACTTCTTGAATTGCATACAGATTTCTCAAGAGGCAGGTGAGGTGGTCTGGTATTCCCATCTCTTTCAGAATTTTCCACACTTTGTTGTGATCCACACAGTCAAGGGCTTTGGCATAGTCAGTAAAGCAGAAATAGATGCTTTTCTGGAACTCTCATGCTTTTTCCATGATCCAACAGATGTTGGCTATTTGATCTCTGGTTCCTCTGCCTTTTCTAAATCCAGCTTGAACATCTGGAAGTTCATGGTTCACGTATTGCTGAAGCCTGGCTTGGAGAATTTTGAGCATTACTTTACTAGCGTGTGAGATGAGTGCAATTGTGCGGTAGTTTGAGCATTCTTTGGCATTGCCTTTCTTTGGGATTGGAATGAAAAGTGACCTTTTCCAGTCCTGTGGCCACTGCTGAGTTTTCCAAATTTGCTGGGATATTGAGTGTGCAGCAATTTCACAGCATCATCTTTCAGGATTTGGAGTAGCTCAACTGGACTTCCATCACCTCCACTAGCTTTGTTCATACTGATACTTCCTAAGGCCCACCTGACTTCATGTTCCAGGAGGTCTGGCTCTAGGTCAGTGATCACACCATCGTGATTATCTGGGTTGTGAAGGTCTTTTTTGTACAGTTGTTCTGTGTATTCTTGCCACCTCTTCTTAATATCTTCTGCTTCTGTTAGGTCCATACCATTTCTGTCCTTTATTGAGCCCATCTTTGCATGAAATGTTCCCTTGGTGTCTCTAATTTTCTTGAAGAGATCTCTAGTCTTTCCCATTCTGTTGTTTTCCTCTATTCCTTTGCACTGATCACTGAGGAAGACTTTCTTATCTCTTCTTGCTATTCTTTGGAACTCTGCATTCTAATGGACACATCTTTCCTTTTCTCCTTTGCTTTTCACTTCTCTTCTTTTCACAGCTATTTGTAAGGCCTCCTCAGACAACCATTTTGCCTTTTTGCATTTCTTTTCCATGGGGACGGTCTTGATCCCTGTCTCCTGTACAATGTCACGAACTTCCGTCCACAGTTCTTCAGGCAGTCTGTCTATCAGGTCTAATCCCTTGAGTCTACTTGGAAAGGAGTATGTCAAGGCTGTATATTTTCACCCTGCTTATTTAACTTATATGCAGAGTTTATCATGAGAAATGCTGGACTGGATGAAGCACACGCTGGAATCAAGATTGCCGGGAGAAATATCAATAACCTCAGATATGCAGATGACACCACCTTTATGGCAGAAAGCAAAGAAGAACTAAAGAGCCTCTTAATGAAAGTGAAAGAGGAGAGTGAAAAAGTTGGCTTAAAACTCAACTTTGAAAAAACTAAGATTGTGGCATCCGGTCCCATCAAATCATGGCAAATAGATGGTGAAACAATGAAGACAGTGGCTGACTTTATTTTTTGGGCTTCAGAATCACTGCAGATGGTGACTGCAGCCATGAAATTAAAGGATGCTTGCTCCTTGGAAGAAAAGTTATGAGCAACCTAGACAGCTTATTAAAAAGCAGAGATATTACTTTACCAGCAAAAGTATGTCTAGTCAAAGCTATGGTTTTTCCAGTGGTCATGTATGGATGTAAGATTTGGACTATAAAGAAAGCTGAGCACAAGAATTGATGCTTTTGAACTGTGGCGTTGGAGAAGACTCTTGCGAGTCCCTTGGACTGCACGGAGATCCAACCGGTTCATCCTAAAGGAAATCAGTCGTGAATATTCATTGGATGGAGTGATGCTGAAGCTGAAACTCTAATACTTTGGCCACCTGATGTGAAGAACTGACTCATTGGAAAAGACCCTGATGCTGGGAAAGATTGAAGGCAGGAGGAGAAGGAGACGACAGAGGAAGAGATGGCTGGATGGCATCACCGACTCAATGGACATGAGTTTGAGTGAACTCCGGGAGTTGGTGATGGACAGGGAGGCCTGGCGTGCTGCAGTTCATGGGGTTGCAAAGAGTCGGACACGTCTGAGGCGACTGAACTGACTGCCTGACTGGAGAAGTCAGATTGAAACACCGTAGTCCGACTTCCAAATTCATACCATTGCCCTTCTGCCTCGTACAGCTACCCCTGGGTGATGGGGGCCCCAGGGGCTTTCCTTCTTGCTTTTGAGCTTGAGTGTGTGTATTGACACGTTACTCTGTGTACGTGTCTGTGTGTGCAGACACAATACTTGTTCTCGTCCCCCAACTCCACTCCCTACCCTGCCCGGTGTGTCTGTCCCTCTGGCTCTGCCTCACTTAGGCTGCTGACTTTACAGCGGTTACAGCCTCCCTCCCCGCCTGCCATTCTGATTAGTGACCCTTCTTCTGAATGTTTCCTAGGACTCCAGGCATTTTTATCTTCTCATTTTACCTTTAGTTTTAGAATTATGTGGAATCCCATCATAAATCTTCAGACTGGAAAGGTCACTCGGCCTATTTTCCTGCTGGTAGGCAGGATTACAGCTAAGCTAAAAACAGCATTCTTTGTTTTTATTAACCGACATTCAGCTTCATTCATTACCTTGACCTAGTAAAACCTCTTACTGTGATACAAAATTTTCCTTAATTTATTAAATCATTATTTGTGTATAGAATTATAGACAGAATCTTAGGTTATTTCTTCGAGTCAGTTATTTCCTATTTATCAATGTCATTCCAACTCTCATAATATTTTGTATGTGAGATGTGAAATGGGAAGGAAAATAGGAAAGGAAATATATTTGTTTGATAAAATGTCTAGAGATTTACAGCTCTGTTTCTTTCATAATTTGCTAATGTTTCCAGCAATGGCGAGATTTCAGCAAACCATCAAGTGTGCTTGAAATATATGCCTGTGCAGACCACAAGCGTGCGCACACGTGCGTGTGCTCACACGCTCACTTTGTTGTTTGATGTGCTTGCCCCCTTGTGGTGTCGATCCCCGAGCAGGAGAAGGCAAAGCAAAGAGAATGTTGTTGCTTTGCTAGTGCCGGCTGCTGGGTGACTGTGGCCAGGAAGTACCTGCTGCTGCTTACCAGGCTGAGCTGCATTCCACTGATGAGAGGCCAGGACATCTAACACATTGATAAACAGAGCTGGTCAATTTCATTAAAAAAAATGTCCAACTAGTAACTCTGATCTTGGTGTGCTTGTTTGAAAGTGCTTAGGTGTGCACAGCATGGAACCTCCTAGTAACCATGTGTCTTGCTTCTAGAACATGTCTCAGGCTTCTGTGGAAGCCTGCAAGAACAGGCTCCGCTTTTCTCAGGATCAGGATTTTGCTTTCTGAAAAAACACTGGGGGTGGCAGCTATGGCATGAAAACTGGAACTGGGATATTGTTTACCTCTTGTTACAAAACTTTCTTTTATTCACAAGAATGTTACTTACGATTAGCAAGCAGAAGGGGAATGAAGAGGGAAGATCTGATGTGATGCCTGCCTTCTGGGGACTAACAACAATGTGGTTATCATGCCTTATGCTGGTGATTCCGTCTTGAACGTGTATGCAGATCACTCTGAAAGGGATCCTGCCCCTTTAAGAAATGATAATATGAATGCCTTTTCAACATTAGTTTATTTTTTAAATTTCTTATGGAAGATGTATTATCTGGGTAAATCTGCAATATCCTAGCCCTCTGAACATAGCAGATATTGGTAATAACTTTTGTTTTAAAGGACCTAATAGACTTAGAAATACTTAACTAGTTCTAGTGAGCATTAGGCTTAAGCACTTTTCTGACTCTTAATTCAAAATATAATTATAAACATTTTTTACTTCAAAACTTCTAAATGGAATAGAAATACAAGAGAATAACATTCAGAAAAAAGTGTTTAAATTCATACATTTATAATCAGATCTATATTTGCTTCTCTGTCCATTCACACTTAAATGATGGTTATTTGACTAAGAAGACAAGATGAGACAGTTTTCTATTAAAATGTTTTTCCATTTCAATGACTTGCTTTAATGTAATCTGTAGAATTTATAATTACATTGTGTTTTCACACGCTAATCTTGCCACTGTCTGAGCCATCGTTACACTTTTCCCTCTTTCCTCTGTGCAGGGGAGTGTTCCAGGGGTGCAGTGTTTTGCCCCGTGGCCTCTTTTGCCCTCTGCAAAAGAGGTGTATCTGTGAGCTCGTGCATGCAAGTGTGGAGGGGCTCCCTTTCAGCTCTTGAACCCTCTGACGGTCCTGCCTTGCCCTCTGTCTCATTAACTGGATGTCCCCTGTGGACTTGGATGACCCATGACAATGAAGGACTTTCACGTCCAGTGGGCGGCATGGCCTCTCCTCCCTCAGCGAAGCATTTAACTCCTTTCCTGTTTTGGATATTTTGCCAGCATTCGGTGTTCCTGTTTTTAATTTTATTAGTTTCTTATTACTTTTCTTTCTGGCTGCATCGGATCGCGGTTGCGCAGGCAGGGTCTCCGCTGCGTCTCGCAGGACCCTTCCTTGCGGCACGCGGGCTCGGTGGTGCGGCACGTGGGCTTAGTTGCTCCGTGGCCCGTGGGATTTTAGTTCCCCGACCAGGGATTGCATCATGTCCTCTGCACTGCAAGGCGGATTCTCAACCCTCACGGAAGTCCCCCTCGGTGGTGCTTGAAAGCTTCCCTTCCCAGCCGTCTCCCTTCCCTCCCCGCTGCCCTTCTCGCACGCAGAATTCCCCACGGGAAATCTAACTGTGAAAACCAGTGCTTCTGTGTTCTGTCAATACATACTTCACAGCTGATTGAACATCCTTTATGTATGTTGTTATGAGGATTTCTATGTTTAAGGTTCTAAAAAGCAGTTCATGGATCTTTTTCAAGCCAGACTGTACCTTGCACAGAACATGTATTTAATAAATATTTCTCTGTATAATTGCAGACACATATGAGTACATGCATGAGTCCATAGGAAAGAATTTTCCAGATATCTAAAACCCTTTTGATATGTTTTAACTTCTTGATGGGAATCTTTCTAAAATGCATTTTCTCCTTTTCTGCTTTTAAATAGAGTGTACTGAACATAAGCTAACCTTTTCTTGATTGCTCAAGGTTATCAGCAATATATTGTTGTAATATAATGGTGCCTTCAAGGTCTACTGAGGTGTGTAAAATTATCTGATCCGTTATCAGGAAACGGCTAAAGATAGCCATTCTTTTTAGGCTTCATAGTACAGTCTTTTTCCTTGTTAATGCAGTCATCTACCTCTCACCTCCTTTGTTAAGCTACTGTCAATGTATTTGATTCTAGGAACCCCTTCTTGCCCATTTTTCACTTCTCGGTTATTCTGATCTGCTCCAGTCCAGAAAGCTAGATGACTGCATTTCTTAATGTAAATAGGAGTAGGCTCTGAGTAGAGACCTGTCTTACAAAATAAACTACATGAATAATATGAAACTAGTTAGCTTCTCAATGTTGTAAGCAGTATGAGAATTAGAATAGGAAAAGATCCCAGAAATAGGCCGTTCAGTCCTTTTAACTTAGATGAGAGAACTGCCCGGCAGTTACTCAGTTACTTCTTGTCCCAGTCAGGTTTGAACTCGTGTTTCTGGTCTTTTTAATGTTCAGCCTTCAGTCTCTGTTCTACCATAATTTCTGGAATTCTGATTTATGTAGGTATGGTATATTTCAGAACACGCACACCATTAACAGGTGTATATATGATAATGTTACTAGATACCTGTCCACATGCTATACAAACACAGGCATTGACTGTTCAGCAATGATGCTCATTGTGAAAGTCGCTCAGTTGTGTCCAAGTCTTTGTGACCCCATGGACTATACAGTCCATAGAACTCTCCAGGCCAGAATACTGGAGTGGGTAGCCTTTCCCTCCTCCAGGGGGTCTTCCCAACCCAGGGACTGAACTCGTGTCTCCTACATTGCATGCAGATTCTTTACCAGCTGAGCCACAAAGGAAGCCCGGGAATACTGGAGTGGGTGGCCTATCCCTTCTCCAGGGGATCTTCCTAACCCAGGAATTGAACTGGGGTCTCCGGCATTGCAGGCAGATGCTTTACCAGCTGAGCCATCAGGGAAGCTGATTGTATGTGCTGTTTATTACAGTGTCCACTAGGTGAGAGATCTAAATCTGGGAAGAGAGAAAAAGGAAAAGAGCGCTGCTTCAGAAGAAGAAATGGGTGAAAGGAGCTCTCACCTAACAAGCTGCCAATTCAGTGCCCTAGGGATTTTTCTCGACCTCCCGCTCTGAGAGCAGCTCTGACTGTGGGCAGCTCCCAGCTGTACATCTCATAGGCAGATAGTGGCCATAAGGAAATACTCTTTTAGGATCTTTTATCTGTGCTTATTCTAGGAAATTTTCTCTACATTTTCTTCTAGTTCACTAATTATTTCTGTTATGTCTGCTCTGTTCTTTAATATAGCCATTGAGTTTTTGTTGTTGTTGTTAATTTCACTGAGTATCTTTCGTTTATAGAAATTCTGTTCTCTTAAATCTCTCCTATCTTTTTGAAAATACCTTGTTCTTTTATCATGTATTAAGTTCTTTATTTCTTTGCTAATTTTAAATCTACTTATTCTGCGTTCAGAAATTCTATTACATGAGGTTCTTGGGATTTCTTGTTCTGCTTTTTACATGTCTCCTGATTCTGGCTAACGGTAGATGATGTTCTTGTGTATTTTGTAATTTTGGATTACGAAGTCAGGTTTGACAGGACTTCATTAGAGGGAATCTTCTGGCTGGGTTGAGAGCAACTCTCCAAAGAGCTTGTACTTTGGCTTTTGCCAGATACCCCAGGTCTAAGCCTTTTTTTCATGTTTATCTCTTAGCTTGGGGTTCCTAGACCACACAGTTAATAAATTTGAACACCAGGTTTGCCTGAGAGCAGGTTGTGGCAATCAATTCTTAGAACAGACTTTTATGCTTCATTTTAACCTAAGTCTGGGCTGAGACTTTACTAAGATGGAAACATTTCAGGAGGGAAAAGCGAGCATGACCATGTAGCTGGGACTGCAGCCCAGGGTATGGAGGTGGGTGATTCAAGACTTCGAATGGGGCACGAAAGACATCTTTAACGTCTCTCTCTCTTTCCTCCTGCCTCCAAGCTGTCCCTCCCTCCTCATCGCAGCTGAAGCGGAGATGTGTACACCTTCCTGCTCATCTTCTCTGCCCTGCTGTCACAGACACAGATGAAGTAATTGATCAGATCAGATCAGATCAGTCGCTCAGTTGTATCCGACTCTTTGCGACCCCATGAATCGCAGCACACCAGGCCTCCCTGTCCATCACCAACTCCCAGAGTTCACTCAGACTCACGTCCATCGAGTCAGTGATGCCATCCAGCCATCGCATCCTCTGTCGTCCCCTTCTCCTCTTGCCCCCAATCCCTCCCAGCATCAGAGTCTTTTCCAACGAGTCAACTCTTGGCATGAGGTGGCCAAAGTACTGGAGTTTCAGCTTTAGCATCAGTCCTTCCAAAGAAATCCCAGGGCTGATCTCCTTCAGAATGGACTGATTGGATCTCCTTGCAGTCCAAGGGACTCTCAAGAGTCTTCTCCAACACACCACAGTTCAAAAGCATCAATTCTTCGGCGCTCAGCCTTCTTCACAGTCCAACTCTCACATCCATACATGACCACAGGAAAAACCATAGCCTTGACTAGACAAACCTTTATTGGCAAAGTAATGTCTCTGCTTTTGAATATGCTATCTAGGTTGGTCATAACTTTCCTTCCAAGGAGTAAGTGTCTTTTAATTTCATGGCTGCAGTCACCATCTCTAGTGATTTTGGAGCCCAGAAAAATAAAGTCTGACACTGTTTCCACTGTTTCCCCATCTATTTCCCATGAAGTAATGGGACCGGATGCCATGATCTTCATTTTCTGAACGTTGAGCTTTAAGCCAACTTTTTCACTCTCCACTTTCATTTCATCAAGAGGCTTTTTAGTTCCTCTTCACTTTCTGCCATAAGGGTGGTGTCATCTGCATATCTGAGGTTATTGATATTTCTCCCGGCAATCTTGATTCCAGCTTGTGTTTCTTCCAGTCCAGTGTTTCTCATGATGTACTCTGCATATGAGTTAAATAAACAGGGTGACAATATACAGCCTTGATGTACTCCTTTTCCTATTTGGAACCAGTCTGTTGTTCCATGTCCAGTTCTAACTGTTGTTTCCTGACCTGCATACAAATTTCTCAGGAGGCAGATCAGGTGGTCTGGTTTTCCCATCTCTTTCAGAATTTTCCACAGTTGATTGTGATCCACACAGTCAAAGGCTTTGGCATAGTCAATAAAGCAGAAATAGATGCTTTTCTGGAACTCTCTTGCTTTTTCCATGATCCAGCGGATGTTGGCAATTTGATCTCTGGTTCCTCTGCCTTTTCTAAAACCAACTTGAACATCAGGAAGTTCATGGTTCACATATTGCTGAAGCCTGGCTTGGAAAATTTTGAGCATTACTTTACTCGTGTGTGAGATGAGTGCAGTTGTGCGGTAGTTTGAGCATTCTTTGGCATTGCCTTTCTTTGGGATTGGAATGAAAAGTGACCTTTTCCAGTCCTGTGGCCACTGCTGAGTTTTCCCAATTTGCTGGCATATTGAGTGCAGCACTTTCACAGCATCATCTTTCAGGATTTGGAGTAGCTCAACTGGAATTCCATCACCTCCACTAGCTTTGTTTGTAGTGATGCTTTCTAAGGCCCACTCAACTTCACATTCCAGGATGTCTGGCTCTAGGTCAGTGATCACACCATCGTGATTATCTGGGTCGTGAAGCTCTTTTTTGTACAGTTCTTCTGTGTAATCTTGCCATCTCTTCTTAATATCTTCTGCTTCTGTTAGGTCCATACCATTTCTGTCCTTTACTGAGCCCATCTTTGCATGAAATGTTCGTTTGGTATCTCTAATTTTCTTGAAGAGATCCCTAGTCTTTCCCATTCTATTGTTTTCCTCTATTTCTTTGCATTGATCGCTGAAGAAGGCTTTCTTATCTCTTCTTGCTATTCTTTGGAACTCTGCATTCAGATGTTTATATCTTTCCTTTCTCCTTTGCTTTTCGCTTCTCTTCTTTTCACAGCTATTTTAAGGCCTCCCCAGACAGCCATTTTGCTTTTTTGCATTTCTTTTCCATGGGGATGGTCTTGATCCCTGTCTCCTGTACAATGTCACAAACCTCATTCCATAGTTCATCAGGCACTCTATCTATCAGATCTTGGCCCTTAAATCTATTTGTCACTTCCACTGTATAATCATAAGGGATTTGATTTAGGTCATACCTGAATGGTCTAGTGGTTTTCCCTACTTTCTTCAATTTCAGTCTGAATTTGGCAATAAGGAGTTCATGGTCTGAGCCACAGTCAGCTCCTGGTCTTGTTTTTGCTGACTCTGTAGAGCTTCTCCATCTTTGGCTGCAAGCTCTTTCCAAATTCCCCCTAGTTGTGCGAGGATGTACCCTCTTACCCATTTCCTTTAAAAGTTCCCACTTTCCAAAAGCAGTTCATCCTTAATGAATTGTTTTTTTGTGTGTGGAAGTGATGATGCCATCTCATTCCTCTCAAGGAACAACAAAAAAGCCAGATAGTACAATTCAGAGGAACAGCAGGGTACATCTGTCTTTTTGAATGATGGGTGTATGCCCAGTTGGGGGACTGCTGGGTCACGTGGTAGTTTTATTCCTGGTTTTTAAAGGACTCTCCATGCTCTTCTCCACAGTGGCTGTATCAGTTTACATTCCCACCACAGCACTATTTATAGTAGCCAGGACATGGAAGCAACCTAGATGTCCACCAACAGGTAAATGGATAAAGAAGTTGTGGTACATACACACAATGGAGTATTCCTCAGCCATAAAAAGGAATGCATCTGAGTCAGTTGAACTGATACGGGTGCCTGTTATAGAAAGTGAAATAAGTCAGAAAGAAAAAAAAATTTAATACATGTACGTGTGTGTGTGTATAAAATCTAGAAAATAGTACTGATGCACCTCTTTGCAGGGCAGGAATAGAGAGATGCAGATGTAGAGCATGGACTTGTGGACATACCAGGGGAAGGAGAGAGTGGGACGAATAGAGAGTAGTTTGGACATATATACCCTGCTGCTGCCGCTGCTGCTAAGTCGCTCAGTCGTGTCCGACTCTTCGCGACCCCATGGACTGCAGCCCACCAGGCTCCTCCGTCCATGTGTTAAATAGCTAGCAGGGGGAAGCGGCCGTATAGCACAGGGAGCTCAGCCTGGTGCTCTGTGATGACCCAGAGGGGTTGGGTAGAAAGGAGGCTCAAGAGGGAGGGGATATTTATATATCCATACAGCTGACTCATGTTGTATGGCAGAAAGCAGCTCAACGTTTAAGCAATTATCCCCCAATTTAAAAACAGCAGGTTTTGGCAAAGGCAGCCCATGAGGAAGCTGAGGGGTTGTTTTCCTCTCCACCGCAGTCTCTGGGAACCCATGGGACTTTGTGTGGCCTTCTCCCCAAGTGACTGTTTCTGATACAGCCTCGTGTTCCTTTCTGGGAAGGGACCACCTCCAGGCAGCATCCTCGTCTCCCCAGAGATTCATCCTTGAGCAAGAAACCTTCAGTGTTGAGCTTAAAAAGGGCTTTTTACCTATTTACCGATTTCCACATCCCATCATGCAGGTTTATTTTCCCTTCAAAATATGCCCTTGGATGAGACATTGAGTACAACAGCAGCAAGCCCTTGTTAGAGGAGTTAGTGCTCTGTTTATAACTCTTAACTGTTCAAAATGAATTTGGTGCACTACTCCGCCCACAAGTCTGTAATACGAGAAAACAAGGTGAGAATGTGTGAAAAATAAACCACGAACACATTACCGAAGGTGCCCAGGGGTATGCAAGCTCAGAGGTGTTTTCTTGAAATAAACATACAGTAGTTTAAAAAAATTACGTAACTGTGTTCTGTGACAGTTTTTGTCTCTGCCATTCAGGCAGTTCATATAGGCTTTGTTCTGGTGATTTATTCTAGAAGCCAATAATAAAAATGCAGCCTGAAATCATGCAACTGGATACCATTCATTTTTCTTCCCCGGACAGGTCCAGAGCTTTAAAACACTGCAGCAGACCTGTAAAGGCTCTGCCATCCCAGGGAGGCACCCCTGGCCACGGCAGCCGGCTGCCTCCAGCTTCCTCTGCTCCTTGGAGCCATTGGTGATGCTGGTGGTGGTCACGGGGGAGTGGTTTCTGGATTGGCTTCATGAGTAGTAGAAAAGTGTTTCCAGGAAGATGTGTGGTTTTAGGATGTCAATAAAAATAATACTGTCTTCCCATCTTGAGTCAGAAAAGTGAAAGAAAGTGAAGTCTCTCAGTCGTGTCCAACTCTTTGCAACCCCATGGACTGTAACCTACCAGGCTCCTCTGTCCATGGGATTCTCCAGACAAGAATGCTGGAGTGGGTTGCCATTTCCTTCTCCAGGGGATCTTCCCAACCCAGGGATCGAACCCGGGTCACCCACATTGCAGGCAGACACTTTACCGTCGCGAGGGAAGCCTCTTGAGTCAGAACCAGTTGAGAAATCAGCATAGTGTTCAGACAAATGGAGATGAACCTGCTGGTTTCATTACCAATAATAGCTTGATTGAAGAATATAACGATACATCCAAATGGCTTCTAGTACTTTTTGCATCCCCCTAAAGCATAGACCTTTCACTTGTAGAAAGCTTATCACATGGCCAGAGCAGACCAGAATATACCATCTTGGTGGGCGTGCTGATCAGAAAGAGCTCACACAGGCTGTGTCCTGGTGATGTATACCAGAGCCTGTAATAAAAATGCTGGGCCATAAGGAGCTGGCCACATATGCTCAATTCCTTTTCCCAAAGTTGCTCATTACAAAAGTCACTCCTCTTTTGAGAACAAAAGTATATGGACTAGAGAGCAGAATCCACGAGGAAGCATGGGGGCAGGAGACTGGAGGATGCTCAGTTCTGCCCTCAAAAGCCTGAGCCAGTTTCTGGGAGGAGACATGAGGTACTCTTTTTTTGTGGGGTGGTTTCCTTTGGAATTCCTTCTCCACACTACAGGAATATTCGTCTGTTGTTTGAATAAATTGTATTCATTTTTCAGTGTATCTTCAGCTTCATATTTAGTTTGGGAGGAGGAGTAGGTGACTCTCTGCACTGCAGCGTCTTGGGGAATTTTTTTCCTTTGCTCTTTGAAAGACCTTGGCCACGTTAGGAAGTCATTTGCCATTGGCATCCCAGTATGCCAAGTGTAGGCTTGGCGATGCTGGCGTTGTCAGTGTAGTCAGGCGGGGCTCCTCCGAAGAGGGTCTCTTACTCGTGGCAGAGGGTTCTTGCTAGTGAGCCTCCCTGTTTCCCAGGCTTCTGCCTCTCGCTGAGTCCTTAAAATAAGGCCTGACGCTGGGGCAGGGAGAAAAAGTAGGAATCAGGAAAATGTTAGTGTTCCCAGGAGGCTTAAAAGTACTCTCTTCCAAATATTGATGCGTGGATCTCTTTTCACAAGTAGAGAAGCAGGAAGCATAATCAATCAAGAGTCTTTGTCATGCTCTGCAGCTTTCTTAGGTAATACAAACAGACAGTAATATGTGATCGTCAATTGCGTCTCAAATTTTCAGTGTTGTTTGCCAACTCATAGGACACCCCAGTGAGCGAGGCCAGAGGCTCCAACCCCAATTGATAAGAGAAGAAATTGAGGGCCTTTTGGACTTACCCAAGGATACCAGGAGGTCAGAAGCCCAGTTAAAAATAGAAGAGAGAATTGCCTGGCTCCCATTCTTAGCATAAAGCACCAGACTGTATTTCCCTCTGCAGAATTTGCTAATTGTTCATTTCCCAAGAAACACAAGAGGGAATTTTGCCTTTATAGCTGGTTGTAAACATTTAAGATGCCTGTCATCACTCATAACTTGTTTTTACTTATCACAGCTAGCTAGCCCTCTTATTTACGTATTTCTTGTTCTCTTACATTTTTACTTCTATGCAGAGAAGCTACTGTATATGAAAGCACCTCGTAGCTTACGAGTGGCATGTAAATGTTACCTGATGTTATTGTGGTGCTCATGCTCTTAACATTACAGCATTAGAATATCAATACAGACAGTGCTTCCTTCCGTTTTACAGTGGCCGGTAGGGTTCGGCACTTAAAATGGCACAGCGCACGTGAATGACAATACAGAGTTTTCCATTATAGATTTTTTTCAGAGAAGCAAAAATTGAGAAGTTACATTTGTGTTTACATAGTGAGACAACAGAAGAGAAACATTAACAGCAAATTGGATACCTGTTCAAGTTTGGGGGAAGCTAAAAGTGTTTTCAACTAGAAAAGATACAACTGGGGAAAATTATCTTCCTACCAGGTCAAAGAGCACACACATCTTTCCTTCGTATTCTTGTTTATATAAAAGTTGTCTATATGCAGGATTTATATACTTATATACAGATGGAACAGAATTCCCTTTAACACATTTTTCACCTGTAAAATGAAATCCTTAACAGTCCTATGAGTGTTAACACCATGCTTCATCATCTGCACAAGGAGCTTCGTGTCGCTTGGCATCATATCACTGAACTATGGGATAGGGAAGTTTAGACAGATTATAGTATATAGAATATTTTCTTTTCTACGACTAATTTTCAGCAGCTTTGACCGGGGCTTCTGACGTATGTGTGTGGTTCATCAGTTCGCATCAGTGTAAGCAGCTCCTGCCTCCTCTAGGCTCTCTTCCCACTCAAGGCTTCTAGCATCTCCCCAGCCTCTTAGGTAGGAGAATTGTCTACTCTTTTCTTCGTCCCCTAGACCTTTTATTTTGAAATAATTCAGACATACAGAAGAGTACACTGAACATCCCGCCGACATCTAGGTGGTTTTTTTCCTTTTGAATTAGGCATTGGAGGGTGAGTTGCGGACACCATGACCCTTCGTTCGCAAATATTTCAGCATCTTTTCTGGCAGGAGCAAAAACATTCTCTTACTGATGCTGTGTAATGATCACACTCAGGAAAGCCAGCCTGGTTACAAGCCGGTTATCCAGGACAGAGTTCACAGTCGAGTAGTATCATCCTTTATTTCCTTCTCCCCGGCTCATGATCCAGTCAGAGACCACACACTGCATTTAGTTGGCGTGACTCTAGTCTCATTTTTTTGTTTCTTTTTCCTTTCCTTTTCTCTCTCTCTGCACTCTCTCTTTCCCTTTTTTCCCTTTTCACGACATTGACATATTTTTAGATCCTGGCTAGTTCTTCTGTTATCTGCTCTGACAGCAAACACAGCTAATGGAATAGGGGGTTTGCCTATGAACGTTTAGCTTTTCTTTTTTTTTCTCCTATTAGCCTCCATGATTTCATAGTTTGCCAGGAAGCCTGTAACAAGATGCTGTATACTTCTAGGATGCATAAAGTTCAGGATTTTTTTTCCTGAAAATCTTTGTCCTGATAGATTCTCCCAAAGGTTTACTCCTTGGGGCATTCCTGGGACTGATGAATAGAGCTAGAGGAGGTGCTAGTGGTAAAGAACCCACCTGCCAATGCAGGGGATGTGAGACATGGGTTCAGTCCCTAGGTCAGGAAGATCCCCTGGAGGAGGGCATGGCAACCGACTCCGGTATTACTGCCTGGAGAATTCCATAGTCAGAGGGACCTGGCAGGCTAACGTCCGTAAGTTTGCAGAGTTGGACACGGCTGAAGTGACTTAGCATGCATGCACTTTAAATAGAATGACACGTGTCTCTAGGAATTGCTTTTGATATTCACAGGCCTTATTCCACCAAATTCCCTGTCCATACCAATAATGAATGCCTAGCTAGCATTTCCTAGAGTTTCGTTGGTTCAGGTCAGTTGCTTCGTTTCTCAGCAATAGAGCTTTCAAGTAAGAACTAATCTTTTACATAAAGAAATAAGTAGATCTCTTTTGGGGTCATAGGAGCTGTTCACTCATGAAATAAATGTTTTTTATCACTATCACTGATTACTCTTAAGGTTTCAGAAATATGAAAAAGTTTGGCATTCCATGTAATCTCTCTTGTCTTGGGAGTAAATTTTAGGATAGGTTAGAAAAGACCGAGTTTCAGTATGGGGACAGTGGTCTAAAATGAATGGATTTATACACTTTAGCCTTTTAACATTAGTATTTGTTGCTGTTCAGTCACTGAGTCTTATCTGACTGTTTGCAGTCCTATGGACTGCAGCACACCAGGCTTTCCTGACCTTCACTATCTTCTGGAGTTTGCTTAAACTCATATCCATTGAATCCGTGATGCCATGCAGCCATCTCATCCTGTGTTGTCCCCTTCTCCTCCTGCCTTCAATCTTTCCCAGCATCAGAGTCTTTTTCAATGAATTGGCTCTTCGTATCAGGTGGCCAAAGTATTGGAGCTTTAGCAATATTAATATACTTTTCTTAAAAGCTATAAACAAGAGAAAGACATATTCAGAGTTAAAATTAGGGGGAAATCTTTCTCCCGTCAAGATCCTCGCCGGATCCCACACACACACACACACACAGTTACATATATGTATCTTTCTGTTTTCATAGTCTTTTCCACTGTGGTTTATCACCGGATATTGAGTGTAGTTCCCCGTGCCGTTTATACATTTATATGTAGTAGTTTGCATCTGCTGATCCCAGACTCCCAGTCCTCTGCCCTTCGGCAGCCACAGGTCTGCTCTTCATGTTTCTGTTTTGTAGCTAAGTTCACTGTCATATTTTAGAGTCCACATGTCAGTGATACCATGTGGTGTGTGTCCTCTTTCTGACTTACATGATAAATCTCCAGATCCATCCATGTTGCTGAAGGACAGTGATTGTTTTCAAACGTGACTGCCATGTCTGCTTCATGCCTGCAGACATCTCTTCTCCACAGACTGTCTTTAAATTTCAAAAGTAGCTGCTACCTTAGAAGACAGGAAGTCACAGATAGCAGTGGGCAGCAATGAGATGGCAGTAAAAATGGACTCAGTTATCTGGTGTGTAGCTCTTCAGCTTGTCAGAAGGTAGTTTCTTTCACTTAAGAATGGGAGCTTTTTCCAGCCACAGGCAAGCATACGATTTATCCAAGGAAATTTTGCCTCACAATAAAACAGAGAAAATGAAGTCATATAAGCTTCCTGAGACGTTAAGAAATATGGTCTCTATTCCTCTGCAGATAACACACTAATTATCACAAAAGGTGTTGGTTATCATTTAAGGGGGAAATATTATGTTGACATAATACATAATTTCAGCATCTGTTGTACTTTACTTTGGATTATAAATCTAGACTAATGGGCCTGTGGAACTGTTTAGACCTTTCCTTATTAGATCCCATTGTCTCTTACAAAAGCTTGAATATGAAAGATTTAGTTGATTGGGGCATTTTGCATTTAATAACGCTTCCATTCTGAAACTAGGATTTACTAAAATGTCTCCCATATGTCGAGTAATTTCATTTAATTCACCAAGCAGTCCTGCAAAATACTGTTTTTTCCCCTCACAGATGAGGAAGCTGAGGCTGAGAGAGGTTAGATGATCGGTGCAAGGTGACACAGCTGCTGAGTAGATTTCGGCTGAGTAGGGAAGATTTCGGCGAAGGTCTTTCTGACTCAGTTTTGCCCAACTTGTCAATCAGTAAATGCCTTCTCAAGATGAGGTTAATTGCCAACTAGTAACTGTTGAGAGTGTTGTGGGAGCAAGGAATGGAGGCTGGTTAACCTGCACACCCAGCTTGTTTTTCACTGGCTGCCAAGCGTTCTCAAACCTCCTCTCTAACCAAGTCTTCAAGTCTTCACCCTAGAGTGAGGTCCAAGGACCCGATGCTGTGTCCTGTCAGAGGTCTTTTTCCCCTAGGCTGGAGGTAGCCCTGGAGTTTTCCTCTTTCCTACCAGCACAGAGGTGAGTGTCGGGTCCTAGTACCCAGTGGTCCGAGGCACAGCAGGGAGAGAGTCCTCCGGTGTCAGAGGCTGGCCTGGTCGAGGCTGCCCTCCCCAGCCCCCTCACTAGTGGTAGGTGTGGGCACCAGCCTGAGGCCACCTGACCGTGTCAGGGGGCAGAAGCTGGCAGAGAATGGGATCTCAGGTGAGGAGAGTGGACACCCAGGAGGTCTGTCCTCGCCCTCGATCCTGACCAGTCCTGGGTTGCGGAACTGCTTCGGAGGGCAAGAGAATAGAGAGGCGCCTTGGAGCTCAGGGGCTGACCTGTCAGACCACACCCCTCCTCTTTGAACAAGAATTGTTTCCTGGGATGGGTGTTTGATTGTTTTTCTTCCTCTTTTGTGAGGGAGGGATTTAAATAAAAGAGAAATTGTAGCATTCTTTCTCCTTTTCCCGAGGCAACACCCCTTAGGTGTAAAGAACATATATGTTTATGTGGGTGTATTTAGATAAATATTTAGTATCTGCATAAAGCTGGTAACTCTTTTCTTTTATTTTTGGCCATCCTGTGTGGCTTCGGGGGTTTTAGTTTCCCAACCAGATGTTGAACCCAGGCCCTTGGCACTGAGAGCGATGAGTCCTAACCACTAGACTACAAAGGAATTCCCAAAGCTGGTATCTTTTGATGGTAAAAGTCCACTTTTTAAAAAAAAATTTCTTAGCAGTTTCAGCACGCTTAGTCATCAGACCTTGAAGTGTTTGTTTTGGGTGATGACAGAAGAGCTCAGTGGTGAGAAAGAATGTGGGGGTGAGGCAGTGGGGAGCAGCTTTCTCTACCGTAATGAAAATTTATCTGTGTGGGAACTTTTGCTTTGAATATGAATCAGAGAGAGTTCGTGCTTTGAGACAAATTTATGGTTAGCAGTAAAATAAAGACCCGTTTTAGTGCCTTATTTTTACTTAGTAAATCTTAATTACTTTCTCTCTATAAATTAAAGCATTTACGGTGCTATATCTTAATCATCCATCAGGTTTGTCACATGTAACATTAATTTCATAGAATAATTGCCGCTTGGGCTTTTCGTAAGGCGTCACCTCAGAGTCTTTGAATGTGCCAGAGGAGCGGCCAACCGAATTTTCAGTGAGTTACGCGGTTTTGCATGTTGCCACAGTTTTTTAGGAGGTCCTGGTAACCATTGGACTGACTTTGCGTATCACAGCGCCGTGGGCTCACCAGTTGAGGGTTAAGGAGGAAGGAGAGAGATGGCGTGAACTGCAGGCTCTTTTGAAGACTGGAGTTTTACCCCTTTGAAGTGCATCACAAATATTTCCTGGCGTAGGTCCCCAAGACTGACTTCAGTGAGTAGATTTCTTTGTAATCAGTGGAATTTCACATAAATGTGCTAAAATCCTAGGCAGTATTTTTATCGACTTGAGTAAGGTATGCAGTCTTTTTTGTTCCATTATCTTCATAGCAAATCCTTTCCTAATGGTTAATGTCACCTTAGAGTTCTGTCCAGCCCACGTTGAGTTATCACAGATGCTCCTTACGCATTAGTGACATTTCATAATTCTTGGCTCCCAGTATGTGAAAAAGGAGTCAACAAGACCTTCTTTTTTGTTGTTGACTGGGCAGACTTGAGAGTGATATCATTTGATCAGTTAGATATTTATCAAAAGAAAAAGACACAGAAGTGAATCAGACATGGATGTGGCTCGCTGTGTGGTCCGTCCCACGTTCTCGAGAGCCTGCGCTCACCATTCCCCTGCTCTTTAGGGTGTCTTGGGGTGGGGGGCACGCTGCCCCCACAGGCTGGTCTTCCTGGTGTCCCCTCATGCCTCCCCTGCTAGCTGGCTTTTGACTGCTTAGGCGGGAGGCTTGGATGAGAGACTGGCGCTGGGAGGAAAGCAGCAACAGAGAGCCTCTCCTTCCCTTTTCCCTCCGGCAGCATCTCTGGTAATGCAGGGGTCACGCCCGTGGCTCCTGCCATGGAGACGGGTCCACCGGGTTTCCAGCATCCTTGGTGCCCTCCCCCTGCTGCCAGCAACGCTGCCCCCCGCCAACCCCGCCCCTCCCTCCCTGGGGCATGAGCGGCTTCTTGCCGCTGAGAATCTTCTCAGTTGCCTCTTTGACATCCTAGCCCGTCTGTCATCTGTGTAATAAAGTCTCTGCATTAAATCGCGTCTGTTCTACATACTGAGTGGTTTCTTTTTTCCTAACACATATTTTATAAAACAGTTTTGCTTTTATTTCCTAGCTTATGGAGTTTGGGATGTTGATAAAAGGGATGCTAAATTATTCACTACCTCAGTTAATGTTTAATCAGCTGGCATGGCGTTTAAATAATAGGGCAAAGAAGATAAAGTGACTTGACTGCCCTCAGGGAGCTCAGTCTGGCTGGGGAGCCAGTGCTTTTCCAGAGGGCGGGGACCTGAAAAGGAGGGATGCCTACAGGGGAGTCTTGCCAGGTGCCAGGATCTTGCTCAAATGGATGAGGAGGAAGGGTGTTCCCAGCAAAAGCAGCAGCTTGTGCAAAAGCATGTTATGTGTCTTGCTGTATGAGCGTCTCTTGGGTTAGGGCTAAGCCAGAAAGGTGATCGGGCCGAACCTCAAAGAGCCTTGAAGACTCCATCAAGCACTTGGTGTTTGTCCTTTTAGTGATGGGGAGGCCGGAGAAGGGTTTTAACAGGGGAGTTATGTGAACGGATTTATTCTTTAGAAGAATCAGTTGGTACAGAGGCAAGAGTCCAGAGCTAATTGTGGAGGTGGAGAAACGTGGCCAGGCGATTAGTGCAGAAGTCTTGCTTGGAGGGGAGCATGTTTGAATGGAAGCCTGAATTAAATTGGAGGATTTAGGAGGAGGGAAATAATCAAGACATACTAAAAAGTAGGATGTGAATTCCTTGATCGTTTATTTTAGGTGTATTGGGAGTTGTGGTTAAAAGAATGATTGTTATACTCATGTTGCAGGAAGGCGACCCCTTCCAGGGCCCGAAACTGGGCTCTTGTCTAACACTTGGAAATGAATTGTCCGAGGAGACACATGTGCTGACAAAGCAAGAGATTTTATTGGGAAAGGGTGTCCGGGTGGAGAGCAGTAGGGTAAGGGAACCCAGGAGAACTGCTCTGCCACGTGGCTCGCAGTCTCGGGTTTAATGATGATGGGATTAGTTTCCTGGTGGTCTTTGGTCAATCATTCTAATTCGGAGTCTTTCCTGGTGGCGCACGCATCGCTCAGCCAAGATGGATGCTAGCGAGAGGGATTCTGGGAAGTGGACAGACACGCAGCGTCTCCTTTCCACCTTTCCTGAACTCTTCCGGTTGGTGGTGGCTTATTAGTTCTGTATTCCTTATCAGGATCTCCTGTCATAAAACAACTCATGCAAATGGTTACTATGGTGCCTGGCCAGGGTGGACGGTTTCAGTCAGTGTGCTTCCTCTAACAACTCCCCGCTGAGAGACTTCATACTCAAGATACTTCTTGGGAATTGGGGCGGAGGTCTCTTTCTTCTGTAACTTCTTCCTGCTGTGCATGGGCGTAGGCCTGCCTAGCAGAACAGAAGTCTCTCTCTACCTGATCTAAGTTGGGGTGTTGCACATCTGAAACCAGCTTCCACCTTTGTAGTAACAGCAATTTAGTTGGAAACTGTTGGCTCCTCTCAGAGATGAAATAGACAAGGGCCAAACAGGAGACCTAACAGGATGGTCATCTCTGGTCCCCGAAACAGAAGGCAACATTTGGGGTGAGGGTTGCAGGGTTTGTGACTTTAGCAATTGTTTGAATCCATCCTTTGGAACTCAGGGAAGGTCAAGGAGGCTGAATGAAGTCTATATTCTACAGATAAGAAATGGAGAACACAGAACAGATCTCTACTCCAGAGCCCCACAGAATCCTGCTCAGTTTTAATTTAGGGAACTAGGCAACTATGACTGTGGTAAGTTCCTGTCAAAATGGAGCATAGGACTGCCTCAGCTTGGAGAATAGACACTGAACTGGAAGTATTCCCGAGTTCCAAGTCCTGGATCTGAGCCTTGTATGATTAAAATTTCAATCCCTTGGTCTGCCATTTTGGTGTAACAGACCCAATTAGAAGTAGCTGGAGGAGGGATAACTGGAATTTTGTAGACAAAATAAATCTCATTTCTTTTTAGAAGATTAGGCCTGAAACCCAGACTGGACCTGGCACTTCAGGGAGACTTGTAGCCAGGTATCCAGTTGCCTAGTTTTATAAAAAGTAAGGTTGCAGTTACTAGCTTCCAGCAGACATTGTTTTGAGAATGGTGGCGTCCAAGCCTGACACGACTCAGAAAACTCAAGTATTTAGCAATGCAAGGTCTAATCTGAAAGTACACCCATAGTTCACCTAGTTATTTCCCAGGATATCTGAACCATAGCTACTCTGCTGCTAAGTCACTTCAGTCGTGTCCGACTCTATGTGACCCCATAGACGGCAGCCCACCAGGCTCCCCCGTCCCCGGGATTCTCCAGGCAAGAACACTGGAGTGGGTTGCCACTTCCTTCTCCAATGCATGAAAGTGAAAAGTGAAAGTGAAGTCGCTCAGTCGTGTCCGACTCCTAGCGACCCCATGGACTGCAGCCCACCAGGCTTCTGTCCATGGGATTCTCCAGGCAAGAGTACTGGAATGGGGTGCCATAGCTACTCTCTTTTGACTTTTAATTGTAAACTTTTCCTTAACAGTCAAAGCAGATTTCACCATTAATGATGTCAGTGTTTCTCTAGGTGTGAGAAGATGCAAGAATTGGGACTCATAAAATCTTCTCTGGAAAAGATCTAACTATCTGAAGGCCTGTTCTGCCAGTTTTTCCCAGAGCACAGAGTGCCTCATTCGTGATTTTCACCCTGAACCCCTTTCAGAGGAATTGAAGGTCAGCAGTTGCAACGGCCATGATTTAATTTTTGTAGATGTAGATGGCAAGTGTCAGTCTTCAGTTGGCAGAGCCCCTTTTTGCTCATAAACTTGACCATGATTTTGAGGGGGACATTTCATGACTATTTTATCCCATGGTGCTGAGAATGTCCATTCTCAGGTTTGGCAGAGATTTTGTTGACAGGCCACTCAATCTGCTGTTACTGGACTAGGCCATAAAACAGTATCCAAAATTCTCTGAACCACCTCTTACTAGCCTCTTGGTCCAGGAAAATATTCCCTCTTGTTGCTTCTTCCCGTATCTGGAGTTACACTGTTACCATCATCCATCTCATATGGGACTATATATTATTCTATTAGAGCCCTCAGACACACATTTGACAGTGTAAGAGATAGCAATTTTGTAAAATAGGTGAAATACAAATAACATAGCCAGCACTATTAGTAAAGTCACAAGTAAGACTTAAGTTAAGAGCTTCCATTAGATGTAGCCCAGTAAATCTCAGGTCATCTGACTTAGTCTGCTCTGTAGAGTCTTTATCTTCCAGGGAAATTATATATTGACACCATCTATAAGGCACATAGCCCCGTTTTCTAGTGTTACTAGATTGATTGTCCATAGTATGATTTAATTGTTTCCAACACAGAGGAGACTTTAAGCCTAAATTACCATAGCTGGTGTTATCTATATAAATCCATCCCATAATTGTTGGAGATTTTTTCCTCCTTTGCTGAAACTTTTCTTGTTGCTCTGATTGAGCTTGAGTAATAGTTCAGTTCAGTCACTCAGTCATGTCCGACTCTCTGCGACCCCATGAATTGCAGCATGCCAGGCCTCCCTGTCTGTCCATCACCAACTCCCAGAGTTCACTCAAACTCATGTCCATTGAGTTGGTGATGCCATCCAGCTATCTCATCCTCCGTCGTCCCCTTTTCCTCCTGCCCCCAGTCCCTCCCAGAGTCTTTTCCAATGAGTCAACTCTTTGCATCAGGTGGCCAAAGTACTGGAGTTTCAGCCCCAGTATCATTCCTTCCAAAGAACACCCAGGGCTGATCTCCTTTAGAATGGACTGGTTGGATTTCCTTGCAGTACAAGGGACTCTCAGGAGTCTTCTCCAACACCACAGTTCAAAAGCATCAATTCTTCGGTGCTCAACTTTCTTCACAGTCCAACTCTCACATCCGTACATGACCACAGGAAAAACCATAGCCTAGACGGACCTTTGTTGGCAAAGTAATGTCTCTGCTTTTCAATATGCTATCTAGGTTAGTCATAACTTTTCTTCCAAGGAGCAAGCGTCTTTTAATTTCATGGCTGTAGTCACCATCTGCAGTGATTTTGGAGCCCCCCCAAAAATAAAGTCTGACACTGTTTCCACTGTTTCCCCATCTATTTCCCATGAAGTGATGGGACCGGATGCCATGATCTTCGTTTTCTGAATGTTGAGCTTTAAGCCAACTTTTTCACTCTCCACTTTCACTTTCATCAAGAGGCTTTTTAGTTCCTCTTCACTTTCTGCCGTAAGGGTGGTGTCATCTGCATATCTGAGGTTATTGATAGAAAAAAGCTCAAATTTATGGCCAGAGTCAGAGCAGGCATTATTAATTGGCCCGGTGTGGGGATCCCATCCAGTAATATCACAGTGACCTGAATATGACTATAATTTTTTTTTTTAAGTAAATTTTCTCAGGGCCAACCAGTTAGAGTCTTTTAGTAGAGAAATTTACCAAGGTAACCCAGAACTAGACACAGGTAATAGGCCACAAACCCAACAATTGAATTGATTTCTAAAACTAGCATAGAATCAGGCCTATGATAGAAAAGCATTTGATTTATATGCAAAGGTCTAAGAAGTCAAGAAAACATAAATGATCATACGAATTAGGTCCAGCATCTTGGGCAAGCTATCTATCTCTGATGTCGTCGTCTTCTCATCCTGGTTTAGTGTAGTTTTTCCTGCTTGAGCATCATTTTAAGGTGAGATCAGGTCAGCTGTCTTTTCTATAGACCAATCCAGTGTAGGGGCCTTTGTAAGTGGGAGTTAATCTAAGAGTTAATTTCCCTTCAGTTTCATTGTGCATGAGCTAGTTAAGAGTACCTGATTAAAAAAGTCCTTCCATCCAGGTTGGAGACAGTCCCTTAAATTACGTCTTTTTCCAGTCCTGGTCGCAGGTCATGAGGCATCTGATCTTCATCCAAAGATAGATTACTGAGAGAAGCTTCAGAAACAAACTTAGGGTGTTCTTTAAGAATTCAGTTAAATTTTGCATTAATGTCACATAACAGCAAAGAACTAAGAGATGAGTCTTACTAGATGCAGACCTCCATTAACAAACTGGGATTTAACATGTTTTGAAATATCTTTTCCTCCCTAAAGTTACCCTCATTTTTATAAAATGTAACCAAATTAAGGCTAGTTTGTTTGCAAATAGGTCTGTTCTCACTAATTTTGGTCTGATGATTTATATAACCATAACTGATTATAGACTTTTCATTTTGCTGAAACATTTAGAGTCTCAGACTGCACTTTTAAAATAAAACAGAGCTGGGAAACTCACATCAAAGGCTTATCACAGATTTTGCCTAACAAATCTAGGTGAATTCTTCCTTTTTTAAGGTTTCAAAAATTTCTTGAGATTTTTGTACTTGTGAGATAACCTAACTCATTTGATAAACTTACTGGAAACCTAAGAATTTCCAATTTTTGGAGGAGTCAGATAGAAAATATAATTGTTTTGTTTATAATGTTTAATTTTACTAAAGTATTGTCATAATTAGTTTGAGAGGAAGGTTTTCCCTACTCCCTGAAAACCCGTAATATTTCAGATAGAAACCATAAAAGTTATAAGCATATTCGCTGGTTCATTCAGTCCTTCTGTTAACTTTTGTGAAGTCATCAGGTTTTCCATTAGAATACCAGGACATATCAGAATGTTAAGAACTCCATATAACTTCTAGGATATCTGTATTAGTAATTTTACCATACATTATAACATGAGAAAATTTATTACTCATTTGATAATCTTTTTCATGTAATTTAACCAACCAAATAAACACAGTTTAATATCTCTCTTTGGGATGTTTCAGGGGCCCTCTGAAGCACCCCAAAGTTAGCTAGAGGTCAAAAGAACTTCAAAGGATTCTATTTAGGAAGTTTTCTCGAAAAGATCAATTAGAAGGGTTTAGAACATTTGGTCAGATTTAGTCAGTGTTGGTGGGTGTATCATTTAGCTTGTTGATACGTCACAATAGGCCTGAATACCAAGGCTCAAAGTCTAGTGAAAGTCAGCGCCGCCATCTTGGACCTAGTTGGCTCTAACCAGTTTTCTTACGACTGGGTCATTTCTAACAAAATCCATTTATCTAACTAATTGTAATCCAATTTTAGAAAATCCTGATCACGCATAACTCTTTTTAGTATTTTTTCATACCTTTTCTTTCTTTTTTTTTTTTTTTTTACTGAAAACACTTCCTACTTTTCTTTAGCAACCAAGAACTAACTTTTATATTAGCATTTTATAGATTGGTGAGTATAAATACCAGTGATAATTTCCAAAACCCTTGCTTTCTTAGAACATTTTAGGATGGCACCAAACATTGTTCATTTATAGTCCCAAATCTCTTTAGTTTCTCTGTAAAAGGAAATTAGTGTTTAGTAGTAAATATTTCAAAATCTTATTTTATTTGGAAATGACCTAACTATTCAGTAGACTTCCAACACTTAGCACACTTGGCACAACCCTTAGAAATTTAAGTTACACCAATCTGGAGAGACTATTTTAGACAGATATTTCTAAAGAATAATTATTCTTAATAGAGTTTATGTAAAAGCTCATATCTCATTTACATTTTTTAGAAGTTTCTTCACTTGAGGTAATTTCCTTATTGACAATCTTGTAACAGATATAATATTTAGCTTATATTAAACCTAGGTACAATGAAAATATTCTACTTAATGTTAATTACTCTGAGACATGTCTGTATTAGGTCAACAAACGAACATTATATCAGGTATTTAATACTGAATATTTCCCAGTTCACATGAACCTGGAATTTATTGTTTAATTAATTAATTAAATTTTTTTTATTGTTTAATTTAGAATTATTTGATTTGTAAGTGCTTACCTTTTTTTAAGCCAAATAAATAGAGCTCATTTACAAATTAACCTCAAAAATATTACCCAGAGACAAAGACATACCAAGACATATTTAGACAGACACAGTGCAAGATCTAGCTTCATTTTCTAAGTTTAGTCATGAATTAGATATTACAATATAAAATTTACTAGTTTATAAAAAACAGTTGAAATAAATAAAACAATAAAAATTTTAAAGTCTTTTCGATCAGTCTCAGGAGTTAGAGATGGTCTAGATAAGTGTTCCTGAGAGCCCTGGTCTCAAGGCACAGGGAAAGAAAATCAAGTTCTAACAAAATGGCAGCAGGTCTAAACCAAATGGTGGCCAAAAAGCAAATTGGCCGTCAAAAATCGCAACACAGAACACAGAGTTAAAACACACACATATAAACCTGGCAGTCCTCATCAGACACTCCTTAAATACAAGAATACAGTCTCTCAGAAAACCTCCTATAGAGACACAGAACTTCAGATCCAAGTACTAACATCAAAGATTTCAGGAGGAAAGGAAGCCAGGTTGAAAGAAGGGGGAGGAGGCGGGAGAAGGGGGCAAAGGGGGTGGCCTTACAGACGTCTCCTGCCACCTACAGACACCCAGACGTTATGGGACTTTACCCTGGGCCTCTAGAGAAGGGAAGACTGGAACTCAGCCCTACCAGAAATCAGACCAGACCAGAACCAGAATTCGAGTTCTCTACCAAGAGGAGGTAATCAGCCTCCAATCCTCAGCTCAGGCTGAGGCCCTTCGACCAGAGAGGCCCTTCGACCAGATTCCTGCATCCAGGACCAGGGGACTAGAAAAACGGGGAAGGATAGGAAGGGTTAAGGAGAGGAAAGAGAGAGGGAAGGGGAGAGAGGTCAATAAAGTCTCCTGTTCCTAACCAGTTGGGGCACTCTAGCCAGTTGTCCACATCAGGAGGAGACCAGGGACGAAACGGTCCCAGTTGCGGCCTCTGGGTCTGGTCCATTCGCAGGCAAGCTGGCCCCTGAGTACCCTGAGTGGTCAGGATGTCAGTCTCAGCGAAGCAGAGTCCCACCAGAGTCACCATTTGTTGCAGGAAGGTGGACCCCTTCCAGGGCTCGAAACTGGGCTCTTGTCTAACACTTGAAAATGAATTGTCCCAGGAGACACATGTGCTGACAAAGCAAGAGATTTTAATGGGAAAGGGCACCGGGGTGGAGAGCAGTAGGGTAAGGGAACCCAGGAAAACTGCTTTGTCGTGTGGCTCACAGTCTCAGGTTTTATGGTGATGGGATTAGTTTCCCGGTGGTCTTTGGCCGATCATTCTAATTCAGAGTCTTTCCTGGTGGCCCACGCATCACTTAGCCAAGATGGATGCTGGCGAGGGGGATTCTGGGAAGTGGACAGACACGCGGTGTCTCCTTTCCACCTTTCCTAGACTCTTCCTGTTGGTGGTGGCTTATTAGTTCCGCGTTCCTTATCAGGATCTCCTGTCATAAAACAACTCATGCCAGTGGTTACTACGGTGCCTGGCCAGGGTGGGCAGTTTCAGTCAGTGTGCTTCCTCTAACACTTACAGGTCAGGAAATGTCTGGTTAGGCAAAGTAAGTCTTAAGACTGGAAGCCTGCTTCTCACATTGGGGTCGCAGCCTGTCCTTGGAAGTCTCATGATGCCTCTGCACCTTCTGTGCCGGATGTGTTAGATTGCACCAAGTTATGGTTGCAGCTCTGCTTATTTTGCAAACAAGTGGAACAAGTGATAATCCCTTTAAAAGCCATTCACTGTCTCCTCAGCCTGTATCCTTTTCCTGGCTGTGACATGCCCGGCCTCTCTCTTCTGGACATGACATATATTGACTGTCTCATCTCCTCCGTCCACCGCTCATAGGTTTCTTAACTGCCAATTAAAGAATCGGCTTTTTACTTATGTGATAAATCGTTTCATGGGTACTTGTGTCTAAAGGTTTTGAAAGTCCAGTGATAACGTATGCTGCTTGAGAAAAACTCTAGGTCCACTCCCTCTCCGGCCGCCACATGCCAGAGCCACTGTGTAAAACACATGTGTACGGAGTGTTTTACAAAATTCCGAGAATACAGTGCTCACCTTTTTAGAGTTAGACATCTGAAAACAAGCCTGTGCACGTAGAAAAACTGGCAGGAAGAAAATTGCTAGAAACAGTATCTGCCTCTCTGGAAGGGTTTGGTTTGAGCTGCTGCTAGAGTATTATGGCTCAGTGTTAGCGGGCTTGAGTGCCAACACTCATGCGCCTCCTTCTTTGAAGATTTACGGTAAGAGTGTAGTTGAGAGTCTGGGCTCTGGGATCTGATGTCCTGCTACTTAGTCACCTGCGGCGAGTTACCTAACCTCTGTGCGTTCCTTCCTTATCTGTAAGATGACGATCACGGTGGTACCTGCCCTAGGACTGCCGAGGGGATTGCCTGGCACGTGCGTGTGGTGTGCCCAGCCCACCTCCTGACATAAAGAGCGTGCAGCCAGCACTTGGCCATCGATGGTTCCCGAAGCCAGAGTGGGCTGTGCTCAGGCTCCGTGGAGAGAGCTGTGCTTTGTGAGTGCCAAGAAGCATTGGTTTCCTTCCATAGGGAAGCTGCTGTGGTTACCCATGAGCCCTTCTGTAGTCTACTTTATGTGAATTGCAAAGAAAATTCTGGAACTTGCATCTTCAGGACACATTTGTCTTTGGAGTTTTTTCGTTCCTCTTTGATCTTGTCACATGTGATTGGTCATCGTTTCAGGGCACTTCCAGAAATACGTCTGAAGGCCAGTGGGTGGAGGTTAACAGCCTAGAGGAGACAGAGGCATCGCAGCCTCTCTGAGACCCGCCCTGGATGCCCATCCCCTCCCTCTTCACTGGAGCTCAGCGCACGTTCCTGACCACCACCGCCTTTCGTTCTCTGTGGGGCTCAGCGCACGTTCCTGACCACCACTGCCTTTCGTTCTCTGTGGGGCTCAGCGCACGTTCCTGACCACCACTGCCTTTCGTTCTCTGTGGGGCTCCGGGTGCAGGGGGAACAGGCAGTGCCCATTCTCATGGAACCTAGTTCAGGGGCAGTACATGCACACACATCTGACCCACCGTGATGCAAGCACAAACGGACGCTTGTGGAAGGTCAGCAAGGCACATGGGAAGAAGAGTAAGGAAAGTTGCCCAGACTTGGTGACATCTCCGTAGATTGTGAATAAGAATAGGGCGGTCAGCAGTCAGCATTGTTTGTATAGGAGAACTGGACCGGGGAGCCAGGGGCGGGTTGTGTGTGTGTGAGAGAGATAGGAGATGGAATTGAAGATGGAGGCCAGCGCTAGACCATGGAGCAGAGGACAAGTGTATGTGTGTGTATGTGTGTGTTAGGAGATGAAATTGAAGATGGAGGCCAGCGCTAGACCATAGCAGAGCCTGGCCTTTCCCGTGTGTGTGTGTGTGTGTGTGTGTGTGTGTGTGTGTGTGTGTGTGTGTGTTAGGAGATGAAATTGAAGATGGAGGCCAGTGCTAGACCGTGGCAGAGCCTGGCCTTTCCCGTGTGTGTGTGTGTGTGTGTGTGTGTTAGGAGATGAAATTGAAGATGGAGGCCAGTGCTAGACCGTGGCAGAGCCTGGCCTTTCCCGTGTGTGTGTGTGTGTGTGTGTGTGTGTGTGTGTGTGTTAGGAGATGAAATTGAAGATGGAGGCCAGTGCTAGACCGTGGCAGAGCCTGGCCTTTCCCGTGTGTGTGTGTGTGTGTGTGTGTGTTAGGAGATGGAATTGAAGATTCAGGTCAGAGCTAGACCGTGGCAGAGGCTGGCCTTTACCGTGTAGACACGGCAGTCGCCAAGTGATTTTAGGCCCCAGGACACTGTAGGATTTGAGCCTTTATCAGGACTGTGCTCATGGGGATGACGCACTTGCAGAGGGTGGAGGCCATGCCGGCAGGCTCACGTCCCCAGCACACGTTCCTTGAGGCCAGCGGCAGCGTCCTGTGTCACTCGGCACCCCTCAAGCCTAGAACTGTCTGTATAGACACTGAAGGCACTGTGTGAGATAAAGACAGCCCCAGCTGAAGTTTCCAATTCTGCATCCTCTCCTCAGAACATGCTGACCTGGACCTCCATCTGTCACAAGCAGCTTGACTAGGATTGTAATAAATTCTTTTTTCTTGGCATTCTTTTAACTGGCTCTCTCTGTTTACTAGCCCCCCTGTGCACCTGTAGTGTGGTGATGATGGATGCTTATAATCCTGACCCTGAAGTGCTCCAGGCCTTCTAAATCATCAAGAAAAGATTAAAGTATATTCAATACTGCTGTAATGTTTATGTGTTTTACCGCATTCTTATCCTTTGGAAATGGATGATGTTTTATCAAGTGCCCAGGTACTCGTGCGCACACGGGGAGAGTGAGTCTGTGATCACCCGTGGCTCTCCACTCCCCCACAGCACCAGGCACGGGGTGTTTATTAGCAGCACACGCTCAGAAAGAAGCAAGCAAAACAGACCTGGGTGCTCTCCAGGCCTAGAAAGAGGGAGCAGGTTGGTCCCAAAGGGGCAGACTGGGCAGAGACAAGAGAGAAAGCGGTGGTTAGAGAAGAGTGGGGTGGAAAAGCAAGAACTGACAGGCGGCCAGTCCAGCAGTCTCCAGGCACACCACGCTGCTGCCCAGCCCCAGAGGGGCGAGCCTCGTGGCAGGACCCCAGTTTCAGGTTCTCGTGCGCCTTGGCCCAGATCAGATCTGCAGGCTTGAATTTGGCAGGATTCTCCACCAGCTCTATTTGTATTGTGGTAACAACTGTTCAGTAAAACGCCAAACATTAGCAAGTAAAAACATCGATAATTAGAGCATCCTGTGTCTCCCCACCCCAGCGCCCCCAGCACACACACATCTTTTCATGAAAACCATTATTACTGCAGAGCTGACAATATTACTTGGCCCAAAATGAAGAGCTCTGAATAGAAGCTGTGAGACAACTCCATTTTGTAACCTGGCTTCCAAAACCAGGCCTGGGAGGATGTTTTTAGGAGGGAGGTTTGCTGTTGGCTTTTTCTTTGGCGGGGGCTGAGGGGGGCTGTATGTTGCAGCAAGTAGAGATACCTCTCACATTTTCTTACACAGGTTTGCATTTAGACTCTGTCTGATCAACAAGTCCCACCCGTGTCTGGGTGCCTGGTCCCCGCACCATGGGGATTCTGACTGTCACCCTCTGGGCTCAGGCACGTGCGGACTCGAACTGGCTTTATCATTTTCCTGGGCGAGTCTCTTGGTCTTTCTGGGTCTTTATTCTTTTTCTGATACGTTGAAATAGTACAAATTCCTTGTTTACAGAGTTGCTGTGAGGTGGAAATAAAATGGTGATTGTGAAAAACCTTAGCCGGGAAGCCCTACACAGATAAAAACATACTAAATGCACTAAAGAACCTCATAAATATTCTAATGAAAAACAGAAACATATTGCAGAGCAAGCGCAGTCCTCAAAACTTCCCCTGAAGCAGAGTGGGGAAAAGGGACTGTTTATTGAATTCCTGCCCTAGAGGGGCTGTGATTGTAGCCAGCCGTGACTGCCCACTCTGCATGCATCTCTCTCTCTCCCTGAGATGGGGAACTGTGGCTTCCAGGCCTGCAGCTGTACAGACACACAGCGCAAGAGGGGTGAGGGCCTGTCTGACTCCACATCTCAATACATTTTTTCCTTATCTCTAGTTGTCCACCTTATTCCGGCCACTTACCCACCCAGATTTCCGAAAGCTGTTGGCTTCCTTTGGAGCTGGAAAATTTGCTAGCCCTTTCTTGGTCTTATGCTCCTGAAAGCTGGACAGGGTGGGATCCAAAAGGAACTCGGAAGCCCCGGAGGCAGCAGGTGAAGGGGAAGTGTGCCCAGGCCCGCCTTCTGGGGGCTCAGCTGGGCCTGGAACCAAAGCAGGAGGCAGGCGCACGGCACTTCCCAGCCCTGGGGGAGATGGCTGCAGCCCTGTCGGTTCCAGAAGCACATTCTCTCTCTGTCTCAGTGTTTCCCAGCCTCACCGAGGTGGTTTGGAGGGCTGCTTCTCCAATCCTCCTCCAGGAGTCAGTGCCTCTGTGTGTTCTGAGCGGCTTCTTGTTCTGCTAGCAGTGGGATGAGACTAAGGTATTCCTTGTAGTTATCTCTCTCCTGAGCTTTGCTGGGACCCTCCGTGTTAACTTCGATGTCGTGTCAGGGGAAAGGACTCCAGACGAGGCAGTTATTAAGTGCCCACCACCACCACGACTTTTTAATCAACTTTGCCCAATTTGGGCTTCGCTGGTGGCTCAGATGGTAAAGAATCCACCTGCAGTGAGGGAGACCTGGGTTCAGTCCCTGGGTTGGGAGGATCCCCTGGAAAAGGGGACAGCTACCCGCTGCAGTATTCTTGCCTAGAGAATCACATGGACAGAGGAGCCTGGCGGGCTACAGTCCACAGGGTCACAGAGAGTCCGACACGACTCAGAGACTTTCACTCACTTCCCCAATTCCAGACACACTGAGTTGGCTTGTGAGCTGAGCTGCCCATAGGAAGAACCAGAGCTCATACCTGTTGAAGGGTGAGATCGCAGGTCCAGGGAGGATGTCCACAGGGAAGCATAATTGCTCAGACGGTAAGTGTCTTGTCCCTGCAGGTCCTCAACAGGCGGTGCGTGGAAGCAGCCGTGATGACCGGCCTAGCCCTGGACTGTCACATCAACAGGAAGTCCTTGTTTGACCGGAAGCACTACTTCTATGCAGACCTCCCTGTGAGTACGCTCTGTCTGTCCATCCCTGTACCCAGAGCCAGGACTTTGCTGTGGGGGGTGCTGCATGCGTCCTCAGCCAGAGCTCAGTCCAGCCCTGCGGGAGGCCCTGCCTGGCTGATGAAGCCAGTTCCCCGCAACGTAGACCAGATCGGACAACGTAGACCAATCGGGGTCCTGATTGCCAGCTCCAACCAGGAGCCTTGTGCTCTGGGGGCTCGTTCATAATTGACCACAGAGGGGAGGCAGCCTGCGTTCTCAGGCTCAGCCCAGCTGTGGGGTTTGGTGCTAATTGCCGTTTAGGATGGAAGCCACCTCCATGCAGTGGTCAATGCATCCTGTGGCTCGGAGGACAGGGAGAGCACCCCTCTGTCAAGTTGGGATTCCCAGTAATAGGACCATCTCCTCTGCAGACATGCCTGCCATCCCCAAGGGCCGCTTAAGTGGACAGTAGTAAGTGGAGACATGAACCAGAAGCCTGGATGGATGACAGAAATTGGCAAAGCAGTAAACCCGATATTAACCTGCCTTCTCCTTAAAATTAGAAAGTTTTTTTTCTTTATGAGAAAAGCCAGTGTGAACTGGAGCCAATTTTTCATAGTATTGAACTGAACCAAAACTGTAATGGTGAGTGGGTTTCCCAAATGATGTTTGATTTGCTCTGAGCCTCTGATGGCGAGTGTGGCCCCGCTTGAGGTTCAGGCCGTCAGCAGTGCTGATTCTGTTTCATGTTATTCTCCCGGAACTGAAGGCGGGGGTGAGCTGCTTTCAGCAGGTGCACGCAGGAGTGGAATTAAATAAAAAGTGCAACGGGAACCTGAATTCTCTAGTTGCTGCTATTTTTCCCCTCTGACTGCCAGCTTTTTAGCAAGTTCCACTGCCTGGTAGGGAAGAAATAATTAAACTGCATTTATTCATCTTTTAAGAGCGATAACGGGTTTGGTTAAGGTGGGAGATGTAGCAGTAAGCAACTGAAAAATGAGATGCTTTATTTTTTCTGGCTTTCTGATCTTTCTGGCCCAGGTAGCTCACATAATCTGGAGTTAGTGTTGCCAAATATTACACGGGACATGCTTATACTAAAAAAGTGTTCGTTTTTATCTACACAGTTGATTCATATTATCACAGTTTCACAGAGCATCTGTATTTTAGTTGGCAACCATTCCCAGAGTTTAATTTTTACAGATTAAGACTTGCTGTCTTAGCACAGAAAACAAGGTGGCCTAATGCAGTGGTTCTCAAAGTGTGTTCCCCAGGCCACTAGCATCAGCGTCTCCTAGGAACGTGTCAGAAATACAGATTCTCAGGCACCACCCCAGACCTGCAGAGTTAGAAACACTTCAGGTGGGGTCAGAAGATCTGTGTTTTGACCGCCCTGCCAGGTGATTCTGATACAGCTTAAGCTTGAACAGGGCTGGCCAGGAAGCCAGGAACATAGACTGTGGAGCCAGGTCACCCGAGTTCACATCCTAACGTTGATGCTTACTGGCTCTGTGGCTTTGGCCGTGGGTCCTTAGTCTCTCCATGCCCTGTGCTTTGTTCCTGGGGCTCTCCTGAGAACTAAACGGTGCGAAGCGCCGAGAACAGTGTCTGGGGACGCTGCGTCAGTGTCATCCTCTGTTCTTCGCCGAGTCTCACCTGCCCTCTCTTTAGTGTGCGTGCATCTGAAAGGAGTCCTTCCCGCCCACTCAGAAGGTGGTGAGGGAGCGCTGGCAACATCCATCAGTGTTTTAGTGCTCCGTGCTTCCTATTAGTGGAGCGTGAGTGTCACTGCATTTTCTGGCTCGAGGAACAAGGGAAGTTTTTTCAGGGAGGGCATCTGACATGATCGGTTAGCTCAGAGAGCAGGAACAAAACCAGGCTCACGGCGCTGGCAGCTGCTGTCGGCTGCGCTGAGACGCGATGGCAGGGTGCTTAGCCAGCACTCCCAGTAAGAGGGTCTGTCAGGAGCCCAGTAAGCAGATGCAGGGCTGAGCTAATGAACTAAGTGGAAACAGCACGCTCTTTTCTCAGAGGCTGCAGACAGAGAGATGACTGTTAGTCCCCAGAATGGTACTCCGCAGGGAAGAGTGAGGATCTGTGTGCTTTACGGCTTCATTATTGGGGGCGTGGGGACGGGGGACTCAGAGAAGTCAGGAGAGGCCAGGCTAGATTATGGCCGCAGCGCATAGACTAATCTTTCGGCTCGTTTTCCTTTTTTTGTTGTTGTCGTATTGTGTTTTTAAGTAAGCTTGTAGTTTTAGGACATTAAAAGGAGTGATCAACTGGTTCCCAGCTTTGACTTACAGACTAGTGACTCTGGCCCCCATTTGCCTGCAGGCGGGCTACCAGATTACCCAGCAGAGGCTGCCGATCGCTGTGAACGGGAGCTTGGCATACAGCGTCTATGTGGGGAGGAAGCCAAGTCAGATGGTCACCAGGACCGTGAGGGTGAAGCAGATCCAGCTGGAGCAGGACAGTGGCAAAAGCCTGCATGACGACCTGCGGTCCCAGACGCTCATTGACCTGAACAGGGCAGGTAGGCTTGGGGATGCTCGTCTTCTTTCCTGCCACCGCCCATCCCCTCCAGGGTTTTCCCAATCCAGGTGAGGAAGCAGGCCCCAGAGGTTGACAGATGGGTCAGGATATCAACATTGGTGTTGGTGGAGCTGATTAGCAAGCCAGGTGGGGACTGTGCTTTCTGTGGACTGCCTTCTAACCCACGACTAAACTGAAATCCACTTCACCACCTAGTCAGGGACCAAGCAGCTTGGTGTTGGAAGCAGACATTAAAAGAACCAAAGTTAAAAATTCAGAAGTGAGGGTAAAGAGAAGTGAGTCGGAGCCCATCAATGATGTGTGCACGCTCAGTCGCTCAGTGTCCCACTCTGCAGCCCCACGGACTGTGGCCCGCCAGGCTCCTCTGTCCATGGAGTTCTCTAGGCAAGAATCCTGGAGTGGGTAGCCACACCCTCCTCCAGGGGATTTTCCTGACCCAGGGATCAAACCGTACGTCTCCTGCATTGCAGGCAGATCCTGTACCACTGAGCCACTCGGGAAGCCTGTCAGTGGCGCAGGGTTTTCCTAAAACTCTAGGCTGATGTGCCTGGGGACCAAAACTAGAGGTCAGGCTGACTCTGTCTCTCTGGTAGGGATCGGCCTTCTGGAACTGGTCCTGGAGCCGGACATGTCCTGTGGAGAAGAGGCGGCCACAGCTGTCAGGGAGCTGCAGCTGATTCTTCAGGCCTTGGGGACCAGCCAGGCCAACATGGCAGGTAAAAGCCGCAGAAGAAGCTCGCTCCTCTCCCCCTTCTTCCTGTCTGCTTCTGCGCTCTCTCCTCACTGGAGTGTATCCTCTACATTTGCTACAGTGGGATTGTATGTATCCTTTCTCAGCCTTTTCTCCCTCAGGGTGTTTTCTCCCCCTTAGAATTCCCATGGATTCTTTTCTGAGCCCCTGACCAAAAATAAACGCACAAACAGCAGCCCTACAGAGGCAACTGAGCCCAAGTGTGAGATGAGAAGTTGAGGGACCAGAGGTGGCGTCCTGCTTCTTGCATCAGGATGCTGTGAGAATTAATAAAACGATGTGTTTGAACAGCTGCATCAGCCTCAGAGAGAAGACAGCGTATTTATGCAGAGTAGCCCTTACTTGTGAGTTCTGTGTGGACAGCGCTTCGTTGCCAGTTGATGCTTTTCCTTTGGGTCTTTTTCTTTTCTGCCTTTTATACAAAGTTTTCATCCAGGTAAAACTGAAGCCAAATTGTATCAACTGCAAACCAAGACTATGATTTCACAAAACTTTAACTGTGAGATAAAGTTAAATGCATTTATAATTTAAACTATATTTCTTAGATATACACAATAGAAATGTAATAGGGAGCTAAACAGAAGAAACTGTGCAAATTTGGGATCAAGGAAACTATACATTTTAAGTGTTTGCCGATTGGATATAAAGGTCACAAGTTTCAGTCAGTTTCTTTATTGCCCCTCCTGTCACTGCTCTGCCCATCCTTATATCCCCATGCTCGTCTCTTCTGTGGTTTCCCCCTATTTCCTGTTCCCAGGGTCTTTTAAAAAACTGCCACTCACAGAGCACTCCCTGACAGTGTAGAGAAAGGGAGCAAGTTCTTCGTCTGCAATGGGTTAATCCACTGCTCTGTACGTTGGTGTGTTAGTCTAGATTTTTCAGAGAAACAGAATAAATATGTGTATGTGTGTGTGAGAGAGAGAGATATAAAGAGATTAACTATAAGGAATTAGCTCATGTGATTGTGGAGGCTGAGATGTCATAAGATTTACAGTCAGCAAGCAGCAGGAGAGCCAATAGTATTATAGTTCCAGCTTGAGACTGAAGGCCTGAGAATCAGGACAACCAAGGGTGTACGTTCCAATCGGAGCCAGAGTCCAAGGCAAGACTGCTATCCCAGCTCCAAGGCAGTCATGCAGAGACAGCAGATTTCCCCTGATGCTGAAAACTCAGCCTCTGCACCAGTGCTAAATCAAATCTCAGAGAAAGAGTTTTGGGTGAAATAGAAAAGAATAGCTTGATTTTTTTTTTGCCAGGCAAACAGGTGAAACTGTGTGATTCAGACTGGGACTTGTGCCCACAACCTGGCTGTAACCCTGACTGCAACTTGAACCGATGCAGCCAGGGACTGAAAATCTGGCGAAAACCCACAGTGGTCCAACTAAGATCACACACCTTGTTTTAGGACTTAATGAAGGTTACCTGTTCTTAGTCACTCAATCGTGTCTGACTCTTTGTGACCCCATGGATTGCAGCCTGCCAGGCTCCTCTGTCAACAGAGATTCTCCAGGCAAGAATACTGAAGCGGGTTGCCATGCCCTCCTCCAGGGGATCTTCCCAACCCAGGGTTTGAACCCAGGTCTCCCACATTGCAGGCGGATTCTTTACTGTCTGAGCCACCAGGAAAGCCCAATAAAGATTAAGGTTTAGGTTCTTGATATCTCATTGCAGAAAGAATTCCATGAGAGATAAATTGATAGGTGAGAAGTGGATTTATTTAGAGAGAAACACATTCCACAGACAGGCTGTAGACCATTCATGAGGTGAAAGGGGCCTTGAAATATGGTATAGTTAGCTTTTATGAGCTGGGTAATTTCATAGGCTAATGATTGGGAGGATTATTCCAACTGTTTGGGGAAGGGATGGAGATTTCCAGGAATTGGGGCACCGCTCACTTTTTGGTCTTTGATGATCAGCCTGGGGACTGTCGTGGCACCTGTGGTTGTGTAGTTTAGCTCGCTCATGTGTTACAGTGAGCATACACTGAGGCTCAGGGTCCAGGGGAAGTCAACTTGCCCACCATCTTGGACCCATTTGGTTCTAATCAGCTTATGTTGACTTCTCAGGCTGTCACTCTTTCAAGGGTTGTACCCCCCTGTTTCAGGTGGATCCGTGCCCCTCAACACTGTGTGTCCCAACCTGGGAGGATTTGGTGAAGAGTTTTACACCAGTGATTGAAAGGTGGGGTTGCTGACAAGGAGCTGGGTGTGTGCAGGGCCTTGCTCCTTTAATCTAGCCTCAGGTGATCTCCTGATGAGCTTCTGTGGTTCTCAAGGTTATCAATCTCATCATGTGGATCACAGCCTTGTCTGACTCAATGAAACTATGAGCCATGCACTGTAGGGCTGCCTAAGATGGGCAGGTCATAGTGGAGAGTTCTGACAAAATGTGGTCCACTGGAGAAGGAAATGGTAAACCACTTCAGTATTCCTGCCTTGAGAACCCCATGAACAGTATGAAAAGGCAAAAGATAGGACACTGAAAGATGAACTCTGCCAGTTGGTAGTTTCCCAGTATGCTACTGGAGATCAGTGGAGAAATAACTCCAGAAAGAATGAAGAGATGGAGCCAAAGCAAAAACAACACCCACTTGTGGATTGACTGGTGATAGAAGCAAGGTCCGATGCTGTAAAGAGCAATACTGCATAAGAACCTGGAATGCTAGGTCCGTGAATCAAGGCAAATTGGAAGTGGTCAAACAGGAGATGGCAAGAGTGAACATTGACATTCTAGGAATTAGTGAACTAAGATGGACTGGAATGGGTGAATATAATTCAGATAACCATTATATCTACTACTGTGGGCAAGAATCCCTTAGAAGAAATGGAGTAGCCATCATAGTCAACAAAACAGTCCAAAATGCAGTAATTGGATGCAGTCTCAAAACCGACAGAATGATCTTTGTTCATCTCCAAGGCAAACCATTCAATATCATGGTAATCCAAGTCTATGCACCAACCAGTAATGCTGAAGAAGCTGAAGTTGAATGGTTCTATGAAGACCTACAAGACCTTCTAGAATTAACACCCAAAAAAGATGTCCTTTTCATTGTAGGGGACTGGAATGCAAAAGTAGGAAGTCAGGAAACACCTGGAGTAACAGGCTATTTTGGCCTTGGAGTACAGAATGAAGCAGGGCAAAGGCTAATAGAGTTCTGCCAAGAGAACACACTGGTCATAACAAACACCCTCTTCCAACAACACAAAAGAATACTCTACACATGGACATCACCAGATGGTCAACACCGAAATCAGATTGATTATATCCTTTGCAGCCAAAGATGGAGAAGGTGTATACGGTAAGCAAAACAAGACTTGGAGCTGACTGTGACTCAAATCATGAACTTCTTATTGCCAAATTCAGACTTGAATTGAAGAAAGTAGGGAAAATCACTAGAGCATTCAGGTATGACCTAAATCAAATCCTTTATGACTATATGGTGGAAGTGAGACATAGATTTAAGGGAATAGATCTGATAGACAGAGTGCCTGATGAACTATAGACAGGTTCCTAACATTGTACAGGAGACAGAGATCAAGACCATTCCCAAGAAAAAGAAATGCAAAAAAGCAAAATGGCTATCTGAGGAGGCTTTACAAATAGCTGAGAAAACAAGGGAAGCCAAAAGCAAAGGAGAAAAGGAAAGATATATCCATTTTAATGCGGAATCCCAAAGAATAGCAAAGAGAGATAAGAAAGCCTTCCTCAGTGATCAGTGCAGAGAAATAGAGGATAACAATAGAATGGGAAAGGCTAGAGATCTCTTCAAGAAAATTAGAGATACCAAGGGAACATTTCATGCGAAGATGGGCTCAGTAAAGGACAGAAATGGTAGGGACCTAACAGAAGCAGAAGATATTAAGAAGAGATGGCAGGAATACACAGAACTGTACAAAAAAGATCTTCGTGACCCAGATAATCACAATGGTGTGATCACTCACCTAGAGCCAGGGCTCCTGGAATGTAAAGTCGAGTGGGCCTTAGAAAGCATCACTACGAACAAAGCTAGTGGAGGTGATGGAATTCCAGTTGAGCTCTTTCAAATCCTGAAAGATAATGCTGTGAAAGTGCTGTACTCAATATGCCAGCAAATTTGGAAAACTTCAGCAGTGGCCACAGGACTGGACAAGGTCAGTTTTCATTCCAATCCCAAAGGAAGGCAATGCCAAAGAATGCTCAAACTACTGCACAATTGCACTCATTTCACACACTAGTAAAGTAATTCTCCAAATTCTCCAAGCCAGGCTTCAGCAGTATGTGAACGGTGAATTTCCAGGTGTTCATGCTGGATTTAGAAAAGGCAGAGGAACCAGAGATCAAATTGCCAACATCCGCTGGATCATTGAAAAAGCAAGTGAGTTCCAGAAAAACATCTATTTCTGCTTTATTGACTATGCCAAAGCCTTTGACTGTGTGGATCACAACAAACTGTGGAAAATTCTGAAAGAGATCGGAATACCAGACCACCTGACCGGCCTCTTGAGAAACCTATATGCAGGTCAGGAAGCAACAGTTAGAACTGGACCTGGAACAGCAGACTGGTTCCAAATAGGAAAAGGAGTACGTCAAGGCTATATATTGTCACCCTCCTTATTTAACTTCTATGCAGAGTACATCATGAGAAACACTGGGCTGGAGGAAACACAAGCTGCAATCAAGATTGCTGGGAGAAATATCAATAACCTCAGATATGAAGATGATACCACGTTTATGGCAGAAAGTGAAGAAGGACTAAAGAGCCTCTTGATGAAAGTTAAAGAGGAGAGTGAAAAAGTTGGCTTAAAGCTCAACATTTAGAAAACAGATCATGGCATCTGATCCCATCACTTCATGGCAAATAGATGGAGAAACAGTGTAAACAGTGGCAAACTTTATTTTTGGGGGCTCCAAAATCACTGCAGATGATGACTGCAGCCATGATATAAAATGATACTCCATGGAAGAAAAGTTATGACCAACCTAGACAGCATATTAAAAAGCAGAGACATTACTTTGCCAACAAAGGTCCGTCTAGTCAAGGCTATGGTTTTTCCAGTAGTCGTATATGGATGTGAGAGTTGGACTATAAAGAAAGCTGAGTACCGAAGAATTGATGCTTTTGAACTGTGGTGTTGGAGAATACTCTTGAGAGTCCCTTAGACTGCAAGGCTATCAAACCAGTCCATCCTAAAGGAAATCAGTCCTGAATATACATTGGAAGGACTGATGCTGAAGCTGAAACTCCAGTACTTTGGCCACCTGATGCAAAGAGCTGACTCATTGGAAAAGACCCTAATGCTAGGAAAGATTGGGGGCAGGAGGAGAAGGGGACGACAGAGGATGAGATGGTTGGATGGCATCACCAACTCCATGGACATGGATTTGGGTGGACCTCGGGAGTTGGTGCTGGACAGGGAGGCCTGGCTTGCTGCAGTCCATGGGGTCGCAAAGAGGACTGAAGGACTGAACTGAAGGTTATCAAACTGTCATCTTTTCTCTGGAGTGAAGAGTGCTTTTTCACACAGTTAACATCTTCCATTTGTTGCGGACTTTAGTTCTGGTTTTTCCTGTGGTCATGTATGGATGTGAGAGTTGGACTGTGAAGAAGGCTGAGCGCCGAAGAATTGATGCTTTTGAACTGTGGTGTTGGAGAAGACTCTTGAGAGTCCCTTGGACTGCAAGGAGATCCAACCAGTCCATTCTAAAGGAGATCAGCCCTGGGATTTCTTTGGAAGGAATGATGCTAAAGCTGAAACTCCAGTACTTTGGCCACGTGATGCGAAGAGTTGACTCATTGGAAAAGACTCTGATGCTGGGAGGGATTGGGGGCAGGAGGAGAAGGGGACGACAGAGGATGCGATGGCTGGATGGCATCACTGACTCCATGGACGTGAGTCTGAGTGAACTCCAGGTGTTGGTGATGGACAGGGAGGCCTGGCGTGCTGTGATTCATGGGGTCGCAAAGAGTCGGACACATCTGATCTTAGTTCTTATAAAGAGCTTGTTGTGTGAATCTCCTGGGGCAGAACCAGGACCCCGCCCCAGGGCTACACTAGCCTTTCTTGCCTGCCCCTCCCTTGTCTATGCATCTCCTTCCTTCCCTGATTAGCAACTGTTTGAATCTGCACTTTGGAACTCAGGGAAGGTCGCAGAGGCTGGAGTCTGTCCCCTACAAGCAAGAAATGGGGGACACAGAAAGGCTTCATTGTCCAGGAGCCCCATAGCATCTTCCTTGGTTTCACCCCCACTGGGCCCTTTATTCTTGTTTTCAGTGGATTGAATAAAGCCCACCCTCATGGGCAGGTAGTCTGCTCTACTCACTATCAGTTCAAATGTTAATCTCCTTCAGAAACACCCTAAGGACACATCCAAAATAACATTTAATCAAATATCCAGGCTCCCCTTGGCTCAGTCCTGTTCACACAAACAATTAGCCATCTCAGGTAGTCACAAGAGGTGCCATTAAGTACTATTGACGCAGATGATCCATCTGCCTGTTAGATTATAATACCATTTATTGACCATTTTGTCACATTTATTTGCATGTTACAAAGGGACTTAAGAAGCTGTAACGTCATCTTTGTCACATAGGACATTTTATGGGCAACAAATTGTAACATCAAAGCCATGGTTTGGGTTGAATCTGGAGACAGAACTTGCTGATTTGTTGTCTTCTTTAAGCTACAGGCTGGACAAACAGAGCCACAGGAGTTTGAGTGGCGTAAAGGTTAGCTGCCTGCAAGTCTGTGTGTAGAAAAGAGGGTCTGTGTTAGAATAAGAGACCTCTCCGTGCTAGATTTATGACTCCTGCTGCCTTTTTACACATAGAACAGAAATGAAGTATGGGCAGGCTGAATGGTTATCCATTTTTGCACTACTGCTGTTAAAAAATTCTTTTTATTTTTCCATTCTTTTTCAAAATAACTGTGGTTCGTACCAAACCTATGGAATAATAAACAGACCTTTTTATTTTTCCATTCTTTTTCAAAATAACTGTGGTTCCTACCAAACCTGTGGAATAATAAACAGACCACCTGTTAGCTGAGAAATAGTTCCATCAGGTCCTTGCCAAGAGATAAACCAGAGCAGCAAGAACTCATCAGGCGGTGACGGCAGAGAGGGTTTATTAAATCTCATTCGTCATGATGCTTTTTGTTGCTTCTAAATACGAATCCAACACGGTTGCCCCCGGCACAGCGCAGCGTGTACGAGAGAGTCCTGAGTGCTGCGGGGAGCGAAGGTCCGCCTGGGGTCTGCAGGGGTCCCGCTGTTGGTGCCCTCAGCTCTGTCAGCCCAGCCCCCTTGCTCGTCCTTACGTCCCCCCACCGCAGGGCACTGCGTCACCAGTGGAGACAGGTCTCGGAACCGAGGGCCACCCCGGAGGGCGCCAGTGGACCCCCACGTGCTTTTGCAGTAAAGCTTCAGTTGCTCCGGGCTATGATTCAGTGAGTTCCCGATAGTTTTGCTAATGAGCGTGGGCTGGCTCGGCCTGGGTTCCAGAAGTCATTTCCTTCTCAGTGGCCATTACTGTTGAGATCCTCGGAGCAGTCTGCTGAGGGGAGCATGTACCCAAGTCGATACACTGAATGTTTCCAAGGCCGTACTACCTGCTGTTTAAACATGCTCATCTGTTCAGAAAGCGTTCTTTAAAATTAATTTTTCTTCACATTTAAATCCCATTACTTTCCCCAGAGACTGTTACTACTGTGCCTGTTGTACATGAGGAGTGGAGGCTTACAGGTTGGGTGGTGTGGCCAGGGCACACAGGAAGTGACTGAGCTAGGATCGGAGCCCCTCCTGTTTAAGCACTTCGTGCCCCTGCTACCTGGTGCCAGCCTCGACAGGGTGGCCAAACAGCCTGGAGACCTGGGGTAGCAGAGTAGGTGCTTTAGACACCACGGCCCCAGACCTGGGGTGGAGTCCTGTCCTGTGCTTCCAGCTATAGATGCTGGGTGAGGTGTTTGACTTCTCCGAGCCTCCCTTTCTACACTTGTAAAACCAGTTGCTGTATATATACAGAAAGAGAAAGGAAGAAACCCAAGAGGAGAGGAAGTCATCCGCGTGTCAGATAAGAGTTGGGCAGCAGAGTGGGCTGAGCGAGCCAGCAACAGCCTTGTGGGAGGAAGCCTGGAACTCCGTTTGGGGACTGTCAAGTATGAATCGCCTCAAGGACATCTAAGTGGCTTTGTCATTAATGCTGTATTGTAGGGAGTGAATGTGATAATATACACAAAACATATCACAAGTCTTGACAAATAGCCTGTGCTCATTAAATGTTATGTGCTTATTAATACTAATAAGTAGTATTACGTTTACAGAAATACCACTCATTGTAGATAAATAAGCTATATGAAATATTTTCAGTAAAGTTGGGTCACACTATTTTATCTTACTTTTTGTCAAACCCTGTTACCTGCGTTCTGGAGAGTAAACCAGAAATGAATGACCAGAATGAGACAGCTTAACAGACCTTCACTAAATCCTCAGGCTGCTGCTGTTGACTGAAGCCGTTTTCTGCCCTGGTGTTGTATTTCTCGTGTGTGGATGTGTTTGGGGGGAAAAAATAGCACGTAACTGCACCATATCATTGTGCTCAGTGGTGGGGTTTTTCATTTGGCTGTTACACATGTCTGCTCCTAGAGGGTGGAAATTGAGCTTGATAATGTCCTCATGAAGGCCCTCCCCTGGTGTTGCAGAATGCGTTGAAGCCAACCTGGCTGGTGAGGCTTTTGTGGACCTGAGGCAATTTAACTTAATTTGTTTAAAAGGTATTTCGTCTTCACTGGGTAAAACGCCTTTTGTGCGTGTTGGGCACTGTATTTGAGTCCAGGCAAGTGAACGCTTTCAACACTGCAGGACACTAAATGAGTCCCCTCAGACATCTGCAGAGCGTGATCTTCCCTGGGAGACACTGAAACTTGTGCTTTTGTTCCTCTTCCAAATTAAAAGTCTAAATTGTGAGAGATGGTTTTATTTTAAAAGCAAGTGAGGTCCTATTCAAGGTTCTCAGAGCTCAAAAAAAGTTCTCTCCCAAATACTGAAATGGGGTTGGGCAGAGCTCAGCATACTTGGCAAGTTTTCCTTTGAGCTGAATGGGCCTTTCAGATGATTCAGTAGATTAGTCCTGTTCAGACAGAACTTTAGACTTGTCAGGAACCTACTGTGAGACCAGTCTGCTTACTGATTTCTCAGGCAAGTACCAGGGTGTGAACTCATTGAGCAGTTACCTTGTGCCAGAGTCAGCTCTAGGTTCTGAATAGAGCAGTGAGGAAGAGAGTACGTATTCACGAGACAGACACATACATTAACAAATAAGACGAAGTAGTTTAATAGTTACAGTGGTAAGTGGGGCTTCCCGGGTGGTGCAGTGGTAAAGCATCCACCTGCCGGTACAGGAGACATAAGAGATGAGGGTTCAATCCCTGGGTCGGGAAGATCCCCTGGAAGAGGAGGGCATGACAGCCCACTTCAGTCTTCTTGTCTGAAAAGCCCCACGGACAGAGGAGCTTGGCGGGCTGTTACAGTCCATAGGGTCGCAAAGAGCTGGACACGACCGAAGCGACTTAGCTCATGGCACGTAGTGAGAAGTGCGTTAAGGAAGCACAGAAGGTACCGTGATAAAGGATACCGTTGGAAGGCGAGGACCTCAGGAGAACGCTCCAAGGCTCCAGCCAGCGTCAGCTAGAGGGTGAGCACCCAGCCAGGAGCCCAGGCCACGTCCTGGAGGTGAGGGAAAGTGTAGAATGTGCCTGCAGGTATTAACACCAGCGGCGCAGGGAGAGTGCCAGGAGCAGGGGGCTGTGCCTCAGGTAAGACTGAAAAGGTCAGAGGGCTAAGCCACAGTGATAAGACCAAGATAAGTTTGGATTTCATTCCACAGTGGGAGGTCACAGAAGGGTTTTAAGCCGCTGAAAGACAGAGTCAGATGAATGTTTTAGGAAACCACTGTGGGTGCTCTGGACCACGGGTTTCAGCAAGGTACGAGTAGAAGCAGAGCCCGGGTAAGAAGCCTTCCCAGTAGTTCAGTGGAGGTGATGCTGGTGTGGGCAGAGCTGGTGTTCGTGAGGATGGACAGGTCAAGATAGGTGGCTTCGAGGGGGTTTTTAGAAACAACAGGATTGGTTAACAGGCTGATGTAGAAGGCAAGAGGCAGGAAGAGGTCACGCTTGAGGCACAAGGTGGTGGCGCCGTTTGTCATCACCGGGAGGCTGAGGACAAAGATAGCTCTGCGGATGGGGAGATCCTTCAGTTGGGGAAACTGACGCGCCCCGACCGCCCCCGCGGGGAGCTGAAGGATACGTCAGAGGTCAGAGCAGGGGTCTGGGCTGAAGTGAGAAGTCTAGGGATTGTCAGAGCAGCGGTGGTATTTAAAGCCACACTCCTTTACAGAGAGCGCACAAGGATGGGAACAGATGATAGAGACGTGGAAACGAGCTCAGGAGCCCGGAGGAGACCTAGAGAGTGATGGTGCCAGCTGCTGAGAGCGGTTGGCAGGTTACGTGCTGCTGGTGTATCTAGCGAGGTGAAGGCACAGCATGTCCGGTGTCCGTGTGTCCGAGGGATTCGACGGCCAGGGCCTGTTGGTGACTTTGGCAAGGTGTTTTCGGGGAGATGGGGGCAGAAGCCAGGCTGACAGGTTCAGGAGTGACTGAAGGGTGAGATCATGGAGACTGTGTGTCAGCAAGCAGACAGTATTTGTTTGAGAGGATTTGCTGAAAAGGAAAGCAGAGACTAGCCGGATGATGGACAGAGAATTGCGTTCAAGGGAGCAGGTCTTCAGGTTCTGTTTTTAGTGAAAAATACTGTTGCATACGTATACATACAGGGGCCATGAGGAAGAAAATTAACAACTGGTATGGAGAGAGGAGAGAACTGAAGGAATGGTGTCCTTGGAAGGAAAGAGGGGTGGGGATTCTACACTTGGGCCCCATTCTCAAAGGCCTTCTCTCTGGTCTTAAAGATAAGATGAATTCCGAATAGGCTGCGGTCCTGAGCGTGTATTCCGGTAACTCGGAGGAGCACCAGTAGAGGTGGGGAAGAGAAAGTCCCACTCATGTGGGACCTTGAAGGCTGAGCCGAGGTTCAAGGAGGGACAATACCAGTGATGGCCAGGGCACGTGGGGACCAGCGGCAGGCAGGGAGTGAGCGGTGGAAAGCGCTGGGGCGCGGTGGCCAAGGCCAGGGGAGGGCTGGTGAGTGCTGGGCGGAGGTGGGACACCGGTGGGAGCCAGCTGTGCACGTGGTCCAGCGCTGATGGATGCTGCAGTCCTGTGGGAGGACATGGCCAGAACGGAGGGAGGGGGGTGGCTGGACGAGGAGGGGTCGCCGCTCCGACGGCAGGCTGGGATGCCAGGGTGGGATGCGAGCCCTCAGGCAGGGAAGGCAGCGGGGTGGGGGGGGGTGCCGAGGCAGGGGTCGGCTGCCAGGGACGTTTGTGGGAGGAGCTGACAGGATGTAGTCAGAGGACTAAGCAGGGTCCCCATAGAGAGTCTGACGGTATCAGAAGTCACTGGGGATTCTTGAGGCTCAAGGAAGCACACAGTGTCCACAGGGGCTAAGAGGTTTTTGGAGAAATGGGAGAAGTAATAGAGACACAGAGTCATTTCTGGGCTAAAAGGTGGCTTTTCCCTGCCTGTCAGCATGGGTGGCCCTTGGGGAGCGGCAGAGTGGGAATGGTAGAGAGCCCTTACAAGGGTCTCTTTCTCTAGGCGTGGAATTTATTCATGCTATTTTATTATTTTAATATGCTTTTACTTTTATGAAACCTTAGAAAAGAAATTTCTTTTCTTAACTCATCAGCACATTCAGGTTTGACAGATCCTTTTTAAGTTTAAAGACTTGCCTAAGAAAAAAATCCAGCGTTTTGTCCGTTTTTGTTCTGTTTTAAATATTGTAAATAAAACTAGAGAATAGAGAATTCTAGCTTTACTTTGCAGGGTGTGAAATGTGTTGATTTCTTCTCTTTGTCTCTTTTCCTCTTGGGATTTTGCTTCCCTTGCCTCCTCAAGAGCCTGTTAGTCATCTCACAAACTACCTATTTCCTTAGGGGTGACTGCTTCCAAAGTGGGCGGGGATGGAGGCAGGGTTCAGGGTCAAAGAAAGTTCTCCTAGAGTGAAGGCTGCTGTCTCTGGTCCCCACCCCCCACCCCCCACAGCACTGTCTGCTGTGGCAAACCCCTACAGCCGTCAGAAAGGATTCAAGTCCTGTTTGCAGAAGAAAGAAATTATTACCTGGAGGAAGGAGGAGGGGAAAAAGCCCACGTTTCTGGCTTGTGCCCTTGAGCTGTAAATTCTCAAGGACTCTCTTATAAATCTCCTGGAATCGCTGTTGGAAATCCACATTTCCTCAGAGAGCAGTGTAGGGCTATCACATAACAATTTCTGAGGCCTTCCCCCTAACCCAGCTCTGACACTTTGAAAAAAACTTCAGAATAAAACTTCAGAGTAAACCTCCATTTTAACAGTGTTGTTTTTCTTATTTGGCACAAAAGAGATTTCCCCAGATGGTATATCCAGAATTTCTTCTGTCTTCTACCTGTGTACAAGTGCACAGAAATATCCCTGCACACGTGCGCACACATCCCGCAGATGCCTTAGGACTGTCAGTCTTGTAAGTGGGCAGAAGTACCAGCCGTGAACTTCAGGACCAACCTTACCTCCTTTGAGTGTGTGTGTGCGTGTGTGTGTGCATGTGCACGCGTGCACCGCACACTCTTGTGCACGCTCAGTTGTGTCCGACTCTTTGTGACCCCAAGGACTGTAGCTCACCAGGCTCCTCTGTCCATGGGATTCTCCAGGCAGGAATACTGGAGCGGGTTGCCATTTCCTATTCCAGGGGATCTTCCCGACCCAAGGATTGAACCCATGTCTCGTCTCCTGCATTGGCAGGCAGAGTCTTCACCACTGACACCATGGACATCAGCTAGAGTCAGATATTGCTTGCACTCTCTTGCCTTAAAAAGACCACATTCCCTCAGAGAATTTCTAAAGAGTTGTCTTTTTTTCTCTCCTTCCAGAGGGCCAGTTAAGAGTGGATGCCAATATATCTGTGCATCGCCCTGGGGAGCCTTTGGGCATTCGAACCGAAGTGAAGAATCTCAACAGTGCCCGATTTTTGGCCAAAGCTATAGGTGAGTGTCAGCTGTTACTCCTCATATACTTCTTTGTAGCAGCAACTTAATGACTTACACCCACCCAACTTAATGACTTACATGGTAACATCTCAGCTTCAGGGTTTTGTGGGTTGGGTGGTTTTCTGCTGGTCCTGCCTCGGCTCTTTCATTTGACTCTGGGGAGCCGGCACTCTGCTGAGATAAAGAGTCCAAGAGGACCTTACACGCTGAGGCCTTGGTGCCAAACATCTGCTGGGCTTCTTTACCCATGTGGGCTTTCTGCTTTCTGCTTAGCCCAGCTTTCTTATTTGGCAGAGGTGGCGTCCTAGGAGGATGAAGGCAGATCCCTCAAGTCGTCTTCAGTCTTTAGTTCTAGAATTTGCACAACATTTCTTCCAGTACATTCCATTCAAAACAGGTTCAAGGGAAGGGGGAGGAAATAGACTTCACCTCTATGGGAGGATTTGCAAAATTCTGTAACTCTGTTTTTCCATGTACCACAACCAGTCTGAACTGTATAACATTGTATTTGTTATAGATTAGCCACAATTTGACCTAATTGGTCATTGTGTTTTTCTGCTTTTAACTGTTTTAACTAACAGATTGCTTGAAAGTGTTAGTCACTCAGTCATGTCCTACTCTTTGCTACCCTGTGGACTGTAGCCTGCCAGGCTCCTGTGTCCATAGAATTTTCTAGGCAAGAATACTGGAGTGGGTTGCCATTCCCTTCTCCAGGGGATCTTCCTAACCCAGGGATTGAACCTGGGTCTCCTGCACTGCACATGGATTCTTTACCAGCTGAGCCACCAGAGAATAGGTTGCCTAGGCCTGTGTAATCAAGTAGTGATCTTACTGGAGCACATGCTGTGGATCTCTCAGTGTGGACAGATGTATGCTAGTAATAAAAGAGAAGAACTGCGCAAGCTCAGCAGCTGGAGTGGTCCATAGAAGATGATCACTGTGAATGTGAGGGGCTGACATCTCAGAAGGATGACAGTACTCTTTAAAAGCAAAGGTGTCTAAGAGGAAGAGACACAGAAGGGAGGAAGTGGAGGTGGAGGTTAAGGTGCATCCTTCAAGGTGCACAGAGCAGGGGCTGGATGAAAGTGGTGTCCCAACCCAGAGGTTCACCAAAGGTTCAGTAGGATGCTGAGTGTTAGAAGGAGGACAGGTTTTCTAGTCTTGGATAACACTTTTTATCCTGAACCTGAAATAATCAACCAGCCTTAATGAAGACACTGTGACTCTATACATTTTCAGGAAAAAGGCATTAACATGGTCAAGGGCCTCAGATACACAGCTGTATCAGCAACCTCAGATATGAAGATGACACCACCCTTATGGCAGAAAGTGAAGAGCCTGTGGATGAAAGTGAAAGAGGAGTGAAAAAGCAGGCTTAAAATTCAACATTCAAAAAGTGAAGCTCATGGCATCCAGTCCCATCACTTCATGGCAAAGAGATGGGGAAAAAATGGAAACAGTGAAATACTTTATTTTCTTTGGCTCCAAAATCACTGCAGATGGTGACTGCAGCCATGAAATTAAAAGACGCTTGCTCCTTGGAAGTAAAGCTATGACCAACCTAGACAGCATATTGAAAAGCAGAGACATTACTTTGCCAACAAAGGTCCATCTAGTCAAAGCTATGCCTTTTCCAGTAGTCATGTATGGATGTGAGAATTGGACTATAAAGAAAGCTGAGTACTGAAGAATTGATGCTTTTGAACTATGGTGTTAGAGAAGACTCTTGAGAGTCCCTTGGACAGCAAGGAGATCAAACCAGTCCATCCTAAAGGAAATCAAGCCTGAATATTCATTGGAAGGCCTGATGCTAAAGCTGAAACTCCAATACTTTGACCACCTTATGTGAAGAACTGACTCATTGGGAAAGACCCTGATGCTGGGAAAGATTGACGGCAGGAGGAGAAGGGGACGGCAGAGGATGAGATGGTTGGATGGCATCACCGACTCGATGGACATGAGTTTGAGCAAGCTCCAGGAGCTGGTGATGAACAGGGAAGCCCAGTGTGCTGCAGCCCATGGGGTCACAAAGAGTCGGACACGACTGAGGGACTGAACTGAACTGATGGTCAAGGGGATGACATATAGGATGTATAGGGGAAGCTTCCCGCATAAAGACAGCTAATGAGGGTGGACTCTTCTGCTTGTGAGAGGAGATACTGTCCGTGTATCTGAGGCTGCGAAAGGTCTGGGCCAGGAGAAACCCTTCCAGCTCAGGTTGGTGAAGGTGAAGCTTGGAACGAACCGAAAAAAGTTCCACTTCGCCTTGTAGATGAGTGTCCTGGAGCTCATTATTGTAAGAGGTGGTGATTGGAACTTAAACAAGCCACAAGATTTTAGGTAGATTCATCCCAGATGAATTTGAAGGCTTTGGCTGCCCCTAGCCTTCTGTTGTCCTATGAAGTATCCTGTGGAGCGGCAGTCGGAGACAGAACTCTACCTGTGGTCGGGCTGGGGCTGGAAGAACCTGAGCTTTCCTGTTACAGGCTTAAGTCCCCAAGCCTGTAATTTTTCCACCCAAATTTTCTCCTTACATCAGACCTTTTAGCCATCCTCTTGGGGTTTGTTGCTTTTTGTCAGCTCAGATAAGAGTCAGGATTTGGGTGAGGGCAAGAGGAGTACGTTTTAGTGGGGAGTTAAGGAGGGATGGGGAGAAGGCAATGGCACCCCACTCCAGTACTCTTGCCTGGAAAATCCCATGGACGGAGGAGCCTGGTGGGCTGCAGTCCATGGGGTCACTAAGAGTCGGACACGACTGAGTGACTTCACGTTCACTTTTCACTTTCATGCATTGGAGAAGGAAATGGCAACTCACTCCAGTGTTCTTGCCTGGAGAATCCCAGGGACAGGGGAGCCTGGTGGGCTGCCGTCTATGGGGTCGCACAGAGTCAGACACGACTGAAGCGACTTAGCAGCAGCAGCAGCAAGGAGGGAGGGAAAGCTTAGGCTCTTTTCATACGGAAGCGTGGCAGCTGAGGCTGTGTTCCGCTAACCACTGCTGCCTTGCTCCGTGGTGAGGGAGCAAGGCGTAGAGCAGTGGCTCTTCATCATTGGGGGCCATAGATCCCTTTGAATATACAGTGGACGTTCTGGATCATTTCTCCAAAATCTGTGCCTAGGCACACAGCCACATTTGTATATAATCCCAGGAGATACCAGAACCCCCTGAATCCTGCCCATGGGTCCTGGGATAAACCCTCTTTGATAAGCAAGGTCCTAGACCTGGAGTCGCTTGTCCTCAGCTTTGGCCCTAGCCCTTCTGCCAAGCTGTGTGCTTGTGTTCTGTACTGGGTCACGTTAATTGCTCTAAACCTGGGTTTGCTCAAAAAGTGGGAGAGCAGAGCTTCCTAAAAGACCCTTCCCACCAATGTTATTCTGTGATGGCAGCAAGAAGAAGAAATACAGCATCTATGGAAAGAATAATTATAAACAACTCCCTTGATTATTTTTTGACCTAAAGATTGAAAGAGTTCCAATTATTGCTTAACTGGATAAAGGAATCAAATATGACACTAAACTATTTTTTTTTAGACTATGAAATTCAGAGGCAAATCAATGAACTTGAGAATGGAGGTGAAATTCTGAATGAAACTCGCTCGTTTGATTTCAAGCTTGGGTAAGTTTGCATGACAGCATCTTGAATACAGGTCAGTGGGGCTCCGCAGACCAGCCATATCACCATGAAGAAGGTACCTAGCTTCTCTGCAGTCTGGTTTCCTCATTAGGAAAACGCCATGCCCCACAGGATGTGATGCACCATCCAGGGCTGGTGACAGATTTCACTTGACTGAACAGACTTGGAGTCTTAGATGCTGGCCCCTCCCTGGATTCCAACTTACCTCTTTTGTGCCAAGAATTTTGACTTCCTTAAATTCTGTCAGACCTGCCAGTTTCAGCTTAGAAGTGGAAGAAAGCTTGGAGATGGCTGTAGAGATGTGTTTATCTGTTCAGATATCTCTGAGTCTTAACTTTCTGATTCTTTGTTCCCCGGTGGCTCAGACAGTAAAGAGTCTGCCTGCAATGCAGGAGACCTGAGGTCAGTCCCTGGGTCAGAAACATCCCCTGGAGTAATGGCACCCCACTCCAGTACTGTTGCCTGGAAAATCCCATGGACGGAGGGGCCTGATGGGCTGCAGTCCATGTGGTCGCTAGGAGTAAGACACGACTGAGCTTTTGACTTCACTTTCACTTTTCACTTTCATGCATTGGAGAAGGAAATGGCAACCCACTCCAGTATTCTTGCCTGGAGAATCCCAGGGACAGGGGAGCCTGGTGGGCTGCCGTCTATGGGGTCGCACAGAGTCGGACATGACTGAAGCGACTTAGCAGCAGCAGCAGCAGGGGAAAGGTTTCAAAATCCTGGAGTTTGAGCTGGTTTAAATGTTGGAAACATTGAAGCAGTTTCTTTTTCTTTTTTTGAATTATCATGCTACACATGTGTCTTTCTTTAATATCATTTCTGCTGCATATTCAGGAAAGTGTCTCCCACAGACGGCAGAGGAGCTTGAGTCCCCTGGTTCCCCTGTTGGTAGTGAACCCCTGTCTGCATACACACTAGCCTTTGCTGCAGTGCTTTTTAAAATGTTCTCTCGTTTAACTGTCACAGGTGCACCGTGCCGATGAGAGACAAAGAAGGAAAACAAGACTACAGGTGGTTACTCCTCTTGTCAGAAAACTGTTCTCTGTTTGGCTGGTATTCCAGGCCCACTTACAGACCAACACGGTGACCCTGGGTGGCCTTAAGGAAGCACTTTCTGCTGTCGTCATTGCACAGTGGGAGATCCAGGGTTCCTGGTTTATGTGTGTACTGAGAGGAAGAGTATTTTGATTTGGGAGCCTTGGAGACCTTATTTGACAGGATTCAACGGTTGGAAAACACTTAGGCGCTCACCTCGTCAGAGCTGTCATAACTGAGCTGAGAGGATGGCCGTTGAGGGGGGACCCAGGCTGTTCTCATGCTTACTTTCAGTGACAAATTCAGTAACGCAAGGACTGTAAGAAGGTAGAAAAAAGAGCTGTATATGTTAATGCCAGTTCCCGTCACATCTCAGGTAATACCGTTTAACAAGTTAGACTTACTATGAGATCCAGAAATAAAGCAAATGAGAAGAATAGCTTTGAGGACTTCCCTGGTGGTGGCCAGTGGCTAAGATCTAACCTTCCTGTGCAGGGAGGAGGAAACATCGAAACAGTGATCCCCTGATTGGCGAACCAAGATCCCATGTGCCTCAACAGCCAAAAAACATAAAGCAGAAGCAATATTTTAACAATTTCAATAAAGATTTTAAAAATGTTGCACATTAAAAAAAAGAATAGGGTAAATTGAGCCTCTTATTTCTTCCCCTGTTTATCAGACTGCAAAAGTGAAAAGTTTAAGCAACAAAGTGGTAGAGGTTGGCACTTGGCTTTGTGAAGTGCAGAAAGATATGAGAGTAGCCATTGCTGTCGATGAGGAACAAATAGAGCATCGTGATTTAGGAAGGAAGCGGCTCATAAACCCTAAGAGTGGCCGTCACCTCAAGGACGCCCCTCGTGCGTCTGTCTCAGTCACCCTTGCTCTCGTTACAGTGACCTCTCTGAGTTCAGTCTGTTCTTCCCAAGAAACTCCTTTGTTTTCCCGTGTGGCCCCCGCTGCGTTGGTGCTGCTCTCTCGCTGAGCATGGCTCTGGCTTTCAGCAGAGTCGGTGGCTTCAGGTTGCTCCCCCACGTTAATAGATGAGGTTTGGGCAGCCTCCCTTTGCTTTCCTCTTGCCTTCAGAAGTCAGGCTGATTCATAGCACAGATTTGGCATTGAGGTGACGGGTTGCTTGCATTTCTGATGTATCACCTGGGAGCCACCATTTATTCTGCGTAACCCTGCTTCTGCATAAACCCTCTGACAAGTATGGGCAGAGGGAAAGATGTTAGATGCTAGAATAGACAAAAGGGAAGGACACCTTAGTTTGACAAGAGCTGATGCAGTGACGTAGCGTCCGCATTTTTTTTAATTGACTTTTTTATTGCAGTTTTAGTTTTCCAGCAGAATTGAGTGGAAATTAGAGTTCCCGTATACTTCTTGTTGTATGCTATATACCCCCTCCCCGCCCCGACACACACACACACACACACACACACACACACGGGTTTCCTCTTACAACATCTTGTATTAGTGTGTAATGTGGTAAATTTGTTACAATTGATGAACCAGTATCACACCTTCGTAGTCACTGAAGTCCATAGTTTACCTTAGGGTTCACCCTCATGTCGTCTGTTCTCTGGGTTGAGCAGACGTGTGATGACGTGTGTGCACAGTTACAGTGTCACACAGGATGGTTTGACTGCCCTGAAACCCCGCTGTGCTCCCCTGTTCATCCCTCCCTCTCCTACCTTCTGCATTTTATTGGGTTGGGCCAAAAGTTCTTTTGGGTTCTTCCATCAGATGTTATGGGAAAACCTGAACAAACTTTTTGGCCAACCCAATATTTCGCAAAGTCCATTTATTTATTCCAGTTCTCAAGAAAGAAGGTTTCCATTTCATAAAAACTGCTAAAAATACTGAAAATCTTAGTGGGTGAAGTCATCTTTCTTCCTAAGAAGTAAGTTGCTCTTATTTGGCTCTTTTTTCCAGTCTGTGTCTTGTTGTGAATATGCACTTATGCCAGGGCGGCATCAGCCCTGTGCCCCACGCCCTTTTCACGCAGTGCTCGTTTATGAGCTCAGAGAGCGCTGGATGTCGTGGTTTTGACCTTACATTTGTCCAAGGACTAGTTCCTGGAAAAGCAGGAGACTTGATGTGGGACTTCAAAAAATATTTGTAGCACAGCATCTGTAGACAGACTTGCACATTGACTGTAGGTTTGTCTCTTCCAACTCAACCCGGTACAGAGAGTCAGGCCGTCTCCTCTCTGCACCCAGGTTCATGCCGGAGCCCAACCTGCCCCCGCTGCTGCTCTACGACTCAGGGTCCCTCCCCTCCAGCGCAGACCCGCAGCAGGTGATCAACATCGACCAGCTGCGGGAGCGTCTCCCCGAGCTGCCCCGCGTGACCCGCCAGAGGCTCGTGCAACAGTACGGGATGCTGCCCGAGCACAGCTGCGTCCTGCTGGTGGGTCCTCTCCAGAGGCTGCGGTCGGCCCACTGGGCGGGTGGGGGGCTCCGGGTGGAGTGCGACAGCTGCAGTGTGCCCAGAATCAGGCACGCTCACCTTCCTCACCAGCCTCGAGGGTGGATACGCCTCTGAAGACCCACGAGGTGGGCTCCTCTCAGTCATTTCTTGTGTGTGGACTTGCAGAGCTGCTCACAGCAGCCATGGAGGCTTCTTGAGGACAGTCCAGATGTTCCAGATGGCTGTTCACTTGTCTCTGTGCAGGACAAAAGGAAATCAATATATAGGCTTTCTGGATGTCTGGCGGTGTTGAACCGTGCCAGGGTCTGGCAGGAAGTTGGGTTCTCACAAAGCAGACAGTTGTTTTACCGACTGTAGAAGAAACGTTTATTCCACACGAAATGCTGCAAACTCTGACTAAACGCCTCGGTCCTTGGAGGATACCTCTGAAGGGGCCATTAAGAACCTGACACTGTGGAGATGTGCTCAGGGATTTTCCATCCTGTCTAGGGCTGCAGGGCTCTGCGGTTCCGTGGGTCATGGCCACATTAAAGTGGCCCGGCACCCGTGAGAGTGGCGTGGCATCACAGTTGTCTTCTGCTTGTCTGTCAGGGAGGCTGTGCGGAGTTTCTCCATGGCGTCTCTCAGGGACAGGCTGTCTGCTGCACTCATCGCGTGGAGCACGGGATCTCTGGGAAGTCTGGGCTGTTGCATTGTGATTGAGCGGTAGCTGCAGGGATGTTAGGATATTCATATTTGTGTGTGTATTTATACACTTAAGTGACAGAACCCTGCCATTTCTGATATGTGGTAGACGAGCAAATGCTTATTGAATGAATGAGTCTCTGTTTTATCATCCCTAAATCAGCTCATTTGAAAAGAATCAGAGAGTATAGGAAACTCAGTTTTGTCAGATCGACCTGGAGAAAACACATGTGTGCCAAGAGTCTTAGGTCAGTAGGCGTGTGTATGAGACTCACAGGCAGCCTTGTTCACCGCGTCAGACACGGTAGGTTCTTCTCTCACACTGCAGGCCAGGCGGCTTGCCGCCTCCCATGGACTGCTGCTGTATCTTGCCCACACCTCTGTGGCGACTGTGTCGGTGTATTCTAATTCTTTATTACTTGGTGTGTTTTGTTCCGGCAAGGACTGTCTCATCCGCTCGCCATGTTACTCGGTGCCGGTCAGCACTGCTGAACGCCAGGCCTGTGTGTGAACCAGCGAGCCGCTTGCTTAGAACACCTTTTAACCTGAAACTTCTTAGAATTCACACACTGTTCCCAAGTTGATTTAACAAACCCAAATTTTAGTCTCACACACCTTCCCCACCATCTTGAATTTCCAGCCCACTTGAAATCAACTTCAGACTGAACGCTGAATGCTAAATTCTAGTCCTGCGTTTTGTAATGTATTTGCCAAATTCTGTAAGGATGAGAGAGGGCACAAACGGAGGCCTCTCAGCCCCGAGATAGTGTTCACGTCCAGCAAGTTCTCTGAAGCAGACACATGTTCACGTCTATGTCCCAGGCCCCACTTCTGTGTCCTTCAAGTGCCTCAGCCGCAGAGGCCTTGGAGAAATGTTTGCGGAGGGTGGCAAGTGAGTGAGTTTCTGGTTTTTTCATAGTTTAAGGCCCTGTTTTGTTGTTGTTTGTTGTTATTAAGTCACTAAGTCGTGTCCAGCTCTTTGTGACCACATGGGCAGCATGCTAGGCTCCTTTGTCCTCCACTGTCTCCCAGAGTTTGCGCAGATTCATGGCCACTGAGTTGGTGATCCTATCTGACCATTTCATCCTCTGCCACCCTCTTCTCCTTTTGCCTGAGTCTTTCCCGGCATCAGGGGCTTTTCCACTGAGTTGGCTCCTGGCTTCAGTCATGTCTGACTCTTTGTGACCCCATGGACTGCAGCACACCAGGCCTCCCTGTCCATCACCAACTCTTAGAGCTTACTTAAACTCATGTCCATTGAGTCTGTGATACCATCCAACCATCTCATCCTCTGTGGTCCCCTTCTCCTCCCACCTTTGATCTTTTCCAGCATCAGGGTCTTTTCTAGTGAGTCAGTTCTTCACATCAGGTGGTCAAATTATTGGAGCTTCAGCATCAGTCCTTCCAATGAATATTCAGGACTGATTTCCTTTAGGATGGACTGGTTTGATCTCCTTGACTCTCAAGAGTCTTCTCCAGCACCACAGTTCAAAAGCATCAGTTTTTTGGTGCTCAGCCTTCTTTATCTCACATCCACACATGACTACTGGAAAAACCATAGCTTTGACTATATGGACCTTTGTCGGCAAAGTGATGTCTCTGCTTTTTAATACCCTGTTTTGGTTTATGATACCTTTCCTTCCAAGGAGCAAGTGTCTTTTAATTTCATGGCTGCAGTCACTGTCCACAATGATTTTTGGAGCCCACGAAAATAAAATCTGTCACTGCCTCTACGTTTTCCCCTTCTATTTGCCATGAAGTGATGGGACCAGATGCTATGATCTTAGTTTTTTGAATGTTGAGTTTCACATCAGCTTTTTCACTCTCCTCTTTCACCCTCATCAAGAGGCTCTTTAGTTCCTCTTCATTTTCTGTCATTAGAGTGAGCTTCCAGATGTATAAGCCCTGATTATAGAAACTTATTTTTGTCTATTCACTTCAGCACTTTTATTAGCATCTCTATGCAGCAGGTACTGAGACGGGGACAGAGACACTTGTTTGATTTGTTTTCTTTGCTTTCCAAGAACATGTACATCTGACACCTGAGCTGACAGCCCCAGAGCAGATTGCAGCAGATGGTAGATGTATGACGCAGGCCAGGAGCCCGGAGGAGGCAGTGATAACCTTGATGGGACAAGTGGGGAGCACTCTCAAGGAGGTGCTGGCTTTTAAGCCAGTTTTATAAGAGCTTTATTTATTTATTTATTTTGATATATTAAAACTGTGCTTATTTTTGTAGCTTGCAGATAATGTAATAGGTGATTCATTTTGCAGTATGTGTTTTTTTTTTTAATGGCTAATACTTGAAATTTTCAAGACAAATGAGAAGAGAACCAGTAATACGGAAGGAGGATGATTCAGATGATTTCTTTTCCTGAAATCAGGCACCCTGAGCTCCTGATGACTTAGTAATCATTGGAAGCCGAGTTACTCATAACATACCCGAAAGCGGTATGTTCATGTTTTTTTCCTGACTTCCTCAGAAACACAACAGATTGCCGAGAAGGGCAGATGCACCAATCTAATGAACCATCTTTCAATTTAAAGAGTGCCTGGGAGTATTCATTAAGTCAGTAGTGTGGTGGAGGTGCGCTCTGCAGAGCTCGGACTCCACGCTCCTGCCTTTGGGTCACTGATTAAATTAAACATTAAGCGTACAGTCCTTACTGGTAACGCAATCCTTTACCCATGAATGGTAAAAAAAAAAAAGAAAAACAGCTTCAGAGCTTAACTGTTATCTTTAATTTTTTTTAATTGAAGTAGGGTTGATATACAATGTCATTTAAGTTACATAGGTACAATATAGCGATTGACGGCTTCTCAAGGGTGTACTCCGTCTGTCGTTGCTGTAACAGTGGCTGTCCTCCCTGTGTTATACAGCTCTGCCCTTGTTGCTGTACTGTGTGGTGAGCACTGAATTGTGTGGTAATAATTTCTCCCTGGCATTTACAAAACTCTAATATAGTCTGTCTTAGCATCCACCACAAAGTCTGGCGCACAGTAGGCATCGGCGAACAGATGGACAGATGAGTGGATGAATGGGATTCTGTCACAGTACTCACGAAGCCCTGGGGAAAGCAGTGTTCCTGATAAAGCGTCCCTGTTTCCCAAAGTCAGGTGTATAAAGCACCCTTTTGACAGCCCAACAAATCAGGGTGGTACCTGTGTTGCCGAGCTTGGCGGGGAGAAGCCTGGGGTTTCCGCCTCAGTCAGGCCACGCGCCGTGACCGTGTCCCTGCCTCCTAAAGAACTTGTTTCTTCAGGACCTTGGAATCAAGCGTGCATTCTCACGTCACCTCTTAAGCCCACCTGATAATGCCCTCCCACCGTAGCCTGTGTGAGTGTTTCTTCCTCATGAAGTGTATCATGTCGCATCTGGAGCTTCAGCCTAGTGAGCTCCCCTTTTTTTCCTCTCTGTGTCGGACTCCCAGATTTCTGACCTCATTTGTCAGGAGTAAGGAATGGACGTATGGAGGGTGAGGTCGAGTCATTAGGATTCTAGGGGAATGAGAGGTCCTAGTAGCATAGCGAGTCCTTCTCTGAGTCAGTGTGTCCAGGAGTAACTGTGAGAACGGTCATATATGCAGGTGCAGTTTTTTTAGCAGATGATAAAAGGTGATTTCTGTGGGGATGTCTCTTCCTAAACCCTGCTTTGCTGAACAGGGAATCCAGATGAGTTGTCATTGGCCCCATAGGCAGCTCAGGGTCAGTCGAGGCCGATAGCTAACAGCAGGTTCTGTGGCTCACAGTGGACCACTTTCTAATCCAGTCCGTCCTCCCAGCACCCCCTGCGGTGGTGCCGTCCGTCTCCCCGTTTTTCTGGTGAGGAAGCGCCACCTCTGAGGTTGAGAGTGAGCCACTGAGTGACTCCGTCAGGCCTGAGGGGAGCTGACTCCAGGGCCCAGGCGCTCCGCTTCTGAGCTCCTGCCTGCTTGGACAGAAGTGGGCCTCAAGGCCCGCTGAGAGTCCTGTTTAAAGCTCATTGCTGTTTTGAGTCACGGAATAGAGAAAACAGTTGTTTACTTGTGTGGGTATTAGTACTTTATCCAGCCCCACTGAGGCTTCATGAAACAAAGTCATAGAATGTCAGTCCATTTAAACCTTTTTCCCACCCCTCTCGGTTTTTAAGATGCCAGCCTGCCCTATAAATAAACATAAGTGCTGTCTGCTAAATTTAGTGAAAATCAGGCAACTGCAGTGGAAAGCAGAAATTTTGTTCATTTTCCAAGTAGAAAGAAAAGCAATGTAAGCTCTCCCACAGTTCTGTTTATTTTGTTTCTTAGACTTTGTGCCTTAGCTACTTGTCCCAATCTGACGGAACATTTGAGAAGGGCCTCCACCTAGTGTATGGGGTTTGTGGGACAGTTTTGCCTGATGCAGTTGGTGAGAACGCATCTGAGCTCTCTGGTAGCAGATTTCGGTGTCCTCTGCTGTGAGAGATTTCAGTGGAGGAATGGGCCTAGCAGCCCCAGTTCAGCGTCTCCTGAGAGCCTGCTGTACTCACCACAGTGCCCTGTGTGTGCGCTCAGCCATGTCCCGACTCTTTGCGACCCCGTAGACTGTAGCCCGCCAGACTTCTCTGCCCATGGGATTTTCCCAGCAAGAATACTGGAGTGGGTTGCCATTTCCTCCTCCAGTAACCTGCTGTTTTCAGATGTAAGAGTTTCATCTTTTCTGTGTTATGTTTAACTCTCTTGAGTAGCCCTACAGGAAAGATTAACACACTGAGACAGATGCTTTTTCTTTTTTAATATAGTTGATTTACAATGTTCTGCTCACTTCTGTACAGCAAAGTAACTGTCACTTTGACAAAGTTGTACACATGTATACCTTCTTTTTCATATTCTTTTCCATTAAGATTTATCCCAGGACATTGACTCTAGCACCCTGTGCTGTTCCTTCAGCAGGGCCTTGTCGTCCGTCCGTTCTGTGTGTGATAGTTGTCGTCTGCTGACCCAGACGCCCAGTCCATCCCTCCCCAGCTCCCTCCTCCCCTTCGGCAACCACATGTCAAGACAGACACTCTTGACTCCAGATCTCACCTCTGATGGTTGCGGGCCAGGGGGGCACTGAGAAGGTTCCTGAAGCTGTTCCTTCCCCAAAGGAAAGAGGAGGGGAATGGGACACTCGGCCCCAAAGATGGCAGGCACAGTAGTGCCTTCACCGAGCCTAAATACCTGCCTGCAGCCAAGCAGACAACCAGGAACATGCTGCTCCCAGGGAAAGGGCAGCAGACAGCTGCTGACACATCCAGAGCCTCACAGGGCAGAGCTATGGGGACAGCCTACTCGAGGCCCAGCGAGACTGTAGGGAGATACAACTGTGACCCTCCAAGTCAGTGACTTCTGCCGCCTCGAGTCTGTCTGTCTGTGTGCAGTCTCAAGATGCGTGGTTTATTTGAACAACTTCCTTGCCCAGCCAGTTAGTCCCCATTTAAAGCCATAGTCTTTTGTTTTTGGTGTCATGGGAAAGGGTAAGTGTCTCCAAGAACAGAGAGACAGGAGATATCATGACGAAGGCTGGTTGTCAGATGGATTGTTTTCTGAGTTTTGCTCGGGGTCTCCTGTTAGCTTGAAATGGCCTGGTTTTCTGTCTGGATGAATTGCCTATAAAATAATTTCCCATGACAAATATCTGTATATCCCATAGGTAATACTACTTTAAAGCTAATAACTAAAAGAGCATCTGCAACCTTATTGACTAGTTTTAGACCGCCCAGACTTAGAAGACTCACCGTCGGACCACAGCTGAAGGAAAATCCATTTGGTCAACATTGTCGCTCGGCATTTTTGAGCTCCATGCAATTTTCAGAATTGATTTTATTCTTCATTTTATGAAATCACATCCAGTGCTTGCCAACTTAAGGGTGCTTTCACACTCTGTGCACAGAAAAAATAACCAATATTTTGTTCCGGTCAAGTCGAATCAAAAGACACGTCTTCCAACTTGACTCCTGCAAAACCCACAGTTATTTCATTTATTTCAAGTGCAGGCACCAAGGGGCTTTCAGAGGTGGGATCCACCAGGCGCGGAGCCATCTGAGCACCCGGCTTGGGGACTGTCAGGGGCTCTGTCCCCAAGCCCATCCTGAAGCCTCATGTCCTGTCTGGGCTGGTTTCCTTTCTGGGACAGTTAACAGAAGACTGCTGTTGAGTTACACAGGTTTCCTCCATGTCACGAGCATTTTGGCAGTACTGACTTTAGGCCCACTGAAGGTTGATTATCATCGGAATTGATTTCTTGACAACATCCTTTTTGCGCCCCATTCTCCCAGTATTTGATTATGCTTGTCTGCTGTCAGCTTTTATTACCTGAGTTATTTGATTTTGATTGTCCAAGGGAGAGTCCGGTTCCCCAGTTGGTTTCCCTCCGCGTCCCTCCCAGAATGAGTGCGTCACAAACAATGGAACTTCACAGCCGACTGTCCGTGGGTGAGTGGAGTCCAACTCAGATGTGTGTACTTCCTGGCTTTGCTACAAACAGAGCACAGGTGAAATTGTTGGGACCAGGGTTTTATTCAGATTTTAAGGGTCCTCAAGCCCTCTGGGAATGTGATCCAGAGGTGGAAATTGTGGAGACCACAATAGGACTATAGACCGCCCCAACCCCTGAAAGCATGTAGTCTCCGAGTCATACCAGAGGGCACACCGTCGGTGTTTGGGGTCACTTTCAGAGCTGCAGATGCCCATGTTCTTGAAAGTGGTAGTGGTGGTTCAGGATTCCGGCTCCCTCCCTCCTCTCAGTGGAGAGCGATGCTCCTATGCCAGCTCCACACCACCCATTAGCCACCTTTTGATTTTCACCACTGACGACTCCTCTGAATGAGTCCTTTTTTTTTTTCCTCACCCCCTGAAGGATATCCACAGCCACTGCTTGTTTCCATGAGAAGCAGGGGGAGGCCCCATTCACATCTAGACTCGGGCCCTTCCCCACTGCACATTCCTGTCCTCCCTGGGGCTGTGCCTTGTGCTTTTTTCCCGGGAACCACCACTGTCTTGGGGCATGCTCGCCTGCTGTCCGTCTTGTCCCAGAACTAGCACTGATGTGCTTTTCAGGGCCATTTTTCACTAAGTTGTTGGGTCTGTGTTCTGTTTTTCTCACTTTGGAAGAGCGACTGGACTCGCAGGAATGATGGGGAAGCACAGAGTTCATGTGCAGATTCAGGACCATCTTCTCCGTAGGAACACCCCTCTGCTCAGTGACACGCAAGAGCCCAGCCCGGTGAGAGCTGCTGTCATTTAGTCGCAGATTGGGGTCCCCAGGCTGTCAGCCACTCCCACCACAGCTTTATGACCCGCCCAGTTCAGTTCAGTCACTCAGTCATGTCCAACTCTTTGCAACCCTCCCCGTCCATCACTAACTCCCAGAGCTTGCTCAAACTCATGTCCATTGAGTCAGTGATGCTATCCAGCCATCTCATCCTCTGTTTTCCCCTTCTCTTCCTGCCTTCAGTCTTTGCCAGCATCAGGGTCTTTTCCAATGAGTCAGTTCTTCACATCAGGAGGCCAGAGTATTGGCGTTTCAGCTTCAGCATCAGTCCTTCCAGTGAACACCCAGGACTGGTCTCCTTTAAGATGGACTGGTTGAATCTCCTTGCAGTCCAAGGGACTCTCAAGAGTCTTCTCCAACACCACAGTTTAGAAGCATCAATTCTTCAGCGCTCAGTTTTCTTCACAGTCCAACTCTCACATCCATACATGACTACTGGAAAAGCCATAGCTTTGACTAGACGGACTTTTGTTGACAAAGGAATGTCTCTGTTTTTTAATATGCTGTCTAGGTTGGTCATAGCTTTTCTTCCAAGGAGTAAGCATCTTTTAATTTCATGGCTGCAGTCACCATCTGCAGTGATTTTGGAGCCAAAGGAAATAAAGTCTCTCACTGTTTCCACTGTTTCTCCATCTATTTGCCATGAAGTGATGGGACTGGATGCCATGATCTTCATTTTTTGAATGTTGAGTTTTAAGCCAACTTTTTCACTCTCCTCTTTGACTTTCATCAAGAAGCTCTTTAGTTCTTCACTTTCTGCCATAAGGGTGGTGTCAACTGCATATCCAAGGTTATTGATGTTTCTCCCGGCAGTCTTGATTCTAGCTTGCACTTCATCCAGCCTGGCGTTTCGCATTATGTACCCTGCATATAAGTTATAAGCAGGGTGACAATATACAACTTTGATGTACTCCTTTCCCAGTTTGGAACCTATCTGTTATTCCATGTCTGGTTCTAACTGTTGCTTCTTGATCTGCATATAGATTTCTCAGGAGGCAGGTCAGATGGTTTGGTATTCCCATCTCTTTCAGAATTTTCCACAGTTTGTTTTGATCTACACACTCAAAGGCTTTGGCATAGTCAATAAAGCAGAAGTAAATGTTTTTCTTGAATTCTTTTGCTTTTTTTGATGATCCAGTGGATGTTGGCAATTTGATCTCTGGTTCCTCTGCCTTTTCTAAATCCAGCTTGAACATCTGCAATTTCATGGTTTGTGTATTGTTGAAGCCTGGCTTGGAGAATTTTGAGCATTACTTTACTAGCATGTGAGATGAGTGCAATTGTGCGGTGGTTTGAACTTTCTTTGGCATTGCCCTTCTTTGGGATTGGAATGAAAATTGACCATTTTCAGTTCTGTGGCCACTGCTGAGTTTTCCAAATTTGCTGGCGTATTGAGTGCAGCACTTTAACAGCATCATAGTTTGGTCTCAGGTCAAACAACAGGGAGGGAACCCAGCCCCGCCCATCGACATAAAATTGGATTAAAGATTTACTGAGCATGGCCCCACCCATCAGAAAAAGACCCACTTTCCCCCACAGTCAGTCTCTCCCATCAGGAAGCTTCCATAAGCCTCTTATTCCTCTCCTTCAGAGGGCTAACAGAGTGAAAACCACAATCACAGAAAACTAATCAAACTGATCACATGGACCACAGCCTTGTCTAACTCAGTGAAACTATGAGCCACGCCATGTGGGCCACCCGACAGACGGATCATGGTGGAGACTTCTGACCGAATGTGGTCCACTGGAGAAGGGAACGGCAAACCACTTCAGTATTCCTGCCTTGAGAACCCCATGAATAGTATGAAAAGGCAAAAGTACATGACACTGAAAGATGAACTCCCCAGGTCCGTAGGTGCCCAGTATGCTGCTGGAGATCAGTGGAGAAATAACTCCAGAAAGAATGAAGAGATGGAGTCAAAGAGAAAACAGCACCCAGTTGTAGATGTGACTGGTGATGGAAGCAAGGTCCGATGCTGTAAAGAGCAATATCGCATAGGAACCTGGAATGTTAGGTCCATGAATCAAGGCAAATTGGAAGTGGTCAAACAGGAGATGGCAAGAGTGAATGTTGACATTTTAGGAATCAGAGAACTAAAATGGACGGGAGTGGGCGAATTTAACTCAGATGACCATTATATCTACTTCTGTGGGCAAGAATCCCTTAGAAGAAATGGAGTAGCCATCATAGTCAACAAAAGAGTCTGAAATGCCCTGCCTGCCCAGCTAGGTATAAACTTGTGCCTTGGTCACCCACATCGAAGTAGTTAGAATGCAGGGAAATAGGAGGTGCTCGTCACCAAAACTCTGTGAGTGACCACGGGGTTTGTTTTGTAGCTTCGGATGCTGCTGAAGCAGGCAGCGTCCATGAGAGCATGCTCCCTACTTCTCTGGGGAAGGGGTGGAGGCACGCCAGTCATCTTCCCAGCTGCGGAAGCCCTGAATAGGAAGGGGGTGCCCCTGTTGTCCCCCCAGTCTGGGAACCAGCGTGTGTCAGACCCAGCGGAGAGCACTGCGGGGCTTAGACGGCCTTGGCAACAGCAGCACTCGAACCTGCCATTTTCTCCTCCTGGTTTCTAAGCTGTTTGCTAAGGGCCTTTGCGACATTTTTACTATGCTAAGAACCTTTGAACAGCTGGCGACTCTCAAATGGAATAATGAAAATGATAGGGAAACATGTTCTTTGGATGGGCAATTTGCTGTGTGTCGTACCCAGCCCTAGTGGGTGCTCGGCTTCAGTCCCCAGGAAGACGGGGTGTGAGTGTCCTCTAGGAGCAGCGTCAGAACCTGGGGGATGAGTACAGAGCCCCAGGCCTGCTGTTTTCTTGTGTCGGTGTTGGGGTGGGATGAGTTAGTGTAGAGAAGGGTCCTGTAATAGTTCCAGTGGGGACTATTATGAGCATCATTGGCAGCCACGGCAGCCCCCGCGCGTGGCTGGCCATGGAGCAGGCATTCAGGCAGTGAGGCCGGCTTCGGGCACTCCCTGCCACGCAACCAGCTGCTCCACGGCGCGTGCTCTGTGTCCTGTCTCTTCCCCGCCTCTGCCACCAGCCAGCCATCTCTCTCGGGTTGCGTTCCCCTTCTAAATATAGTCCAGCCTCATCCTGCCCCGTCATCAGGTGCCCAGGGTGTGTGACTGAGGACAGGAAGGGCAGTTGCAAAATCAGCCTTCATCCTGTTCTAATAGGATAGACTCCTGGCATCTTGTCATCTCTGAAGGTAGACTGAAAAGTTGGCTTTCGGGCACCTTGCAAGGGTGGATGGGGTCCCTTCCCAAAGCAGCAGAGAAGGCGAGGTGACCCCACTGCCTTGCCGCATCCCAGCAGTGACCAGCAGACAGATTACCTGGCAGTGGAGGGTTCCCGTCTGTGACGGAGAGGCTGGCTTGGCACTGGCTCTGGATAGAATGGAATGCTTTGGGAAATTTGATTAAAATGTGGAAAAGATGCTTCTCAGTCGCAAAGCTGTAGAGAGCGCCTGGCATGACACAAAAGCCAGGACCAGTCGTCTCTGCCACCTGGGCTTTCTCTGAAGGAAGTTCCAGCTGCAGGCAGCCGGCAGGCTTGATGCCCTGTGCAGCTGGGTTTCAGCTCCATCTGATGTGGGGTAGGTGATTCGTGCTGGCTTGTTGCCTTTGAGAAGGATGTTAAGGGGCCCCTAATGCACTGGCCTTTCTGCTTTGCTCTTAATATGATTTTCATGTCAAGGAATTACTGGTCTGCTGTTTTCCTGCAAAAACCAGATGGCTTCATGGCTGCATTCACAGGGACTTCTGAGATCGGTGCCAAGCTTATTAGCATCTGCCAGTCTCACAGAAAAACAAGGCCTTACCTAGAATGCTGTGTGCCTTTTTTTCCCCCCCGAAAAGAGGGCTTCTGCCGTAAAGAGCGCAAGTGGGCAGCCCACGTGTGACTTTGCATGCACCCGTCACTCTGGCGGCAGCAGCTCAGCCTCCACAGCCCTGCCACCCACAGCTCACCCTGCCACGGTTGCAGCCTTTCCCATTGCCTGCAGATCGTGAACTGAACCCACACATCCCCAGTGAAGCCCTGCTCCAGCTCCGAGACACTGCTTCACAGCACTGACAGGAAAAGACAAACAGAAATCTGACTTGCCGTGTTATCCAGCCAATAAAAAACCACCCAAGGGTAGAGGAATAGATACTCATCACGTCCCAGCAACTCAGCCAGGCCTGTGAGTTCAAGTGCAATATTTCTGGGTGGGTTTAGAAAAAACCTTTCCTTGGCAAAGCAGAGTCCTCCTCCTGACAGCTCTTTTCACCAGCGGGCCAGCCTGTCGGAGTTAGAACAAAGGGAATCCTGCTTGTCTGATTGGGGCCAGATAGCGGTTTCCTCCCTCCCCAGTGGTCTGGGTGCCGTTGTGGAAGTTTGAGTACTTTTCCATAAGTTAAGCAGAACTTTTCTCTTCACGCTGTCTGGATTTGCCTTCATCTGTAGTCAAACTTTGGCTGCCAGGGTGGCCTTTGCCCTGGTTTAGCATGAGCAGAATAATAGCAGTGGCTTGAAAAGAGATTCAGGAGATGATTATGGGATCATTCAGTAGGCTTGTCACCAGAGAATGCGTCTGTTATGAAGGGCACGTAGTGGTGTGTGTGGTTTTTTTTTATGGATTTTCTATTTTAGCCACTGTGTGCCTGAGTGTATATTATAGCAGCTACAATAGCAGAACATTGAGAGTACTTTTGCTAGTGTGTCTTGCCTCTTCCCAGCATTGTATTTTTCTAGAACGTTCTTTTGATTAATGAAGGCTGTCTGAAAGGGACAAGGGTGAAAGCCTTACCTGCCATATAAAGTTAAAAAAGGATATTTCAAAAGTGTGGTTTGATTTGAATTTCAGCAGGTAGGGGAAACTTGCTACTTCAATTGTGTTTCCTCTGCATTTGGAAACTTCAGTCTCCCAGATGTGTGTAGAAAATGTTTTTATTTTCCTTATTGAAAAATAAGAGGTAGGCTTAGCCGGATTTCCCGGTTCTGCCAGACCCATCGGGGCGGATAGTTAGCCGTAGTGTACAACTCGATGAGTGACTCGGGGGCTCATCTTAGGCATCACTGTAGCAATTCCATGGCACTTCCCCTGGTGGCCCTGCGGCTGAGACTCCGGGCTCCCAGTGCAGGGGGCCTGGGTTCGCTCACTAGCTGGGGAGCTGGACCCCACATGCTGCAGCAGAGAGCCCTCGTGCCACAGCTAAGACCTAGCAGCCAAGGAAATAAACTGTAGCACTTCCAATATTTAAAGGTGAGCGTGGCATGAGAAAGGATGAACATTCGTATGTGGTTTTTGTTTTTTTTTAATACAAGGCAGCGGGAGACGTTGATTCATCCACTGATGCTGACTAGGCGGCTGCCGTGATCTGGCACTGACATAGCTCTGGTCACAGAGAGAGAGGGTGGCGTGGCCCTTGGCTCGCAGAACTGGTGGTTCCGAGTGGGAGGGGCCTCTGCCAACACGTGTCCGTGATGAGCCAAGCCGCGGTCATTTTCCTGGAGCACGGCGAGAGCTGGGGTCAGCCAGGCCTGGCCCGGCCAGTCGCATGGTCTAAGTGGGTCACATGCCCATGTCCTTTCTCAGTTCGAGAACATGTTGAAAATCACTTCCGTCACTTCTGCTGGAGAGGATACACAGAGGAATGCAGTTACAATCCACTTTTGACTTTTCAGAAGTAGAATATCCTTTCTGTTCCTTTTTGGTCTGCTTCTTTTCTTACCTTCTTATTCCAGCAGTTGCTAGGACTTTCGAGAGGAGACGGGCCTGGAAAGAGGACAGTAAACTCTGGCCGGACATAGTGCTCCAGGATGAAGGCTGTGGCGCACGCGGCTGACACGGCGAGGGCAGCAGGTCTGGGGCAGTGGATTTCGCTGCCGTGGACCGCAGAGCCTAGGCGTCCTTTGCCGGTGCTGGGTAAAGGCAGGGTGGCAGCCGTAGGAGCAGCGCCCTTGCTGTCTGCTTAAAGTGCTTTGTCAGAATTCTCTGCTGACACCTCTGTGTTTGGGAAGTACCAGGAGACGTCTCAGAAGCGGCAGAGGGTGGCAGTTTCAGAATGCTGATCTTCCATTTGGGAGAGGTTTTATATCATTTTATTTTTTTCTTCCTTGACAGAATGAAGTTGGCCTACTGGAGTTCTTCCAAAATGTGATCAAAGAAACTAGGGCAGAGCCCAAAAAAGTGACTAGTTGGGTCCTCAACACTTTTCTGGGCTTCTTAAAGCAACAGAACCTTGCCGTCAGTGAGAGGTGAGTGGGGCCTGGGGAGGGCATTTTCTTTTGTCATGATCTCTGTGTCCAGAAGCAGCTGATAGAGTTCAGGGCCGGGGTTCTGTCCTTCCCCACCCCCCATGCCCTGACCTGCTGACGAGACACAGACCTTCCATGTGAATGTCAGGGCTGTCCGCCTTCACCTGCACATCTGAAAGCTTGTTGGTGTGTTCGGGTCTCTGACCACCCACCCTGGCCTGTGTGCTGTGCTGGGCTGGGGGCCTGAGATGAAAACAATGAAGAGTTGATCTCGACTGTAAGAAAGCAGTCGGCTCAGTGTGATCCTGCTGCACCACAGCTGTGCCCGGCCACCCGTGAATACACAAAAAGGGACCAAGCCCAGGGCATCACCCTCAGGAGTGGGAACGAGGCTCCCTCAGAGGCCAGGCCCTGGGGAAGCAGTGGGAGTGGCTAAGAGGAAGGGGCAGGACACCCCCTGAGAAGGGGGAGGGACAGCCGAGCTGGCCCGAGTTGGGGGTGACTGGGGCCAGACCCCACACCCAGCAGTCAGGGTGCCCGGGCGTGGGGGCCAGCGTGCATAGACGGCTCAAGGGGGTCCCCGGTGCAGCACCTTGGGGAAGGCCGTGCACAGTCTGGAATAAGTGGATCGTGGACGTGGAGCATGTAGATGGAACTGGAAGCCGCTGGAGCAGAGGAAAGCTGTCAGGGAGGACACGGCCTGACCATGGCCGCGGAAGTGGCCTGAGGCGGCCTGGACTTTACCCGTGGAGTGTGGGCAGGCGAGAAGGGGAGAACCAGGAGCGCGGGTGTCAGAGGAGGAAAGAAAAGGGTCGACAGGGAGAGAAGGAGCAGTGCGGGGACTCATCAGGGACACACAGGTGGGTGGCAGGGACCCAGCAGGACCCCGGAGGGAAGCAGAGTCCATCTGGGTGGGTGTCATTGCCGAGGGAGCACCCACAGCCGTGGGTTGCGGGAGCGGAGGAGGGGAGACAGGTGTGTACTGATACACGAGTCAGAACAGTTGTATGTTCAGAGAAGTTGCCCCATGCGCCTCATTCAGCCTCTGGCTTGCAGTGTGTGTGCACAGCACCAGCGAGGCCATGTGGCCCCATGCCAGCTGTGACCTCGGTGAGTCACCCTCAGTGCCTCCCAGGGTTCTGGAGAGGAGGAGGCGCGGTGCCCACAAGCCCTCAGCATTGGCTTCCTTCGCTTGTCATGCTGCCGTGTCAAATACCAACCCCCTCAAGTACCAAAGCGGGCATGAGAGCCAGCAGCTTTGGGGACCACGGGCAGCATAGCCAAGAGGAGCGGAGGGCGGAAAACGGCAGGAAACGCCAGCTGGCTGTGTGACTGGGGCTCAGCCAGCGCACGGAGGGGTGCAAGGTCACGGGAGCTGAGCCGTGAAGTGCCAGCTGTGGAGAGAGGAGCAGGGCCCGGCCCTGGGGGAGCTCTGTGTCCTGGGGAGGATGGCCTTGCACAGCAGTGCTGTAGTTCAAGGCGGACGGGGTGCTTCCTGCTTAGGAGCACAAGCAAAGTGGTGGGAGCAGAGAGGGTGAGACCACGTTCGCCCAAGAGGCTCCAGGAAGGTGTGCTCTGAGCTGTTGGAGGAGATCTAACTCTTAGCCTTGAATAAGGCATTCTGTGTTGTTGGCTGACTACTAGTGTCCCTGAGTCTCAGTCTCGGCAGAGCCCTTAGCTACTTTCTGGTTCGGCTCCTTCACGTTTAGTGGAGAAGGAAACCCAGGCCCCAAGAAGTAACGTGCACCGATGCTCAGCCCGTCCCCTGACTTTCAGATCAGTTTCTTTATATGTTGATATGGGAAATGAGGGGTTTGCTAACAACCATTGCAGGAGCTGAGGTTGATAAAAACCTGTTGAGGGAACCTGGAGCCCCAGGTATTTATCCAAACAATTTGGAAGCATTACAGACTTAAGAACCCCAAGGGATCCTAACTCTAAATAAAAGCATATTTGGTTGTTCCAAAGTCAAGTAAGGATGAAGCGCAGCAAGCTCTGTCTTGCGGTTTAGGTAGAACAGGAGCTTGGAGCAGACATTAACCAGTGAGCAACCTCAGCAGCTGGACTAGCGTTTCCAAAGCCTGGAAGAGCAATAGCTGCCAAGCTGGCAACGGTCTCATGATGATGCCAGGCAAGGGACACCAGAGATCGTGCTGGCTGGAACTCATTTTGCAAAAGAGCATTCATTTTTAAAGACCTCTCAGAAGACTGGTGTTTAAAGGATCCAACCAGAAAAGTATTAGTCACTTAGTCATGTCTGATTCTTTGTAAGCCCATGGACTGTAACCCACCAGGCTTCTCTATCTATGGGATTTTTCAGGCAAGAATATGGAGTGGATAGCCATTCCCTTCTCCAGGGGATCTTCCCAACCCAGGGGTGGAAACCAGGTCTCCCGCATTACAGGCAGATTGTTGACCATCTGAGCCACCAGGGAAGCCCGAAAAGAAAGTGAAAGTTGCTCCGTCATGTCTAACACTTTGCGACCCCATGGACTGTAGCCCACCAGGCTCCTTTGTCCATGGAATTCTCCAGGCAGGAAGACTGGAGTGGGCTGCCATGCCCTTCTCCAAGATATCTTCCCAACCCAAGAATGGAAGCATGGCCTCCTGCATTGCAGGCAGATTCCTTACTGTCCGAGCCACCAGAGAAGTGCTTGTTGAATTTGGCCCTTACGTTATTTTGAGTATATAGCTCTGTTGGATGATAACTCCATTAATACCAGGTTTGATTTAGTTACGAAGGTGGACGTTCCTGGTCCCCTGATGCAGCATTCCCTGGTAGGATGAGGCCAGTGTAACTCTCCAGTTGTTCACTCCAGCTGAGGCCCTGAACCTGCAGGTCAGCTGCAGGCAGCAGCCCCCGAGACCCTGGGAAACCAGCGAAGGCTTTAGAGCCGAGGAGGGACTGACGCCGGCGGGAGGGTTAGTCCCACAGTGTGATGTGCGGGGCCACGTCCAAGAAGGGGATGCAGGAGGCGGGAGCCTGTCTGTGTACAGCCTGTGAGCTGAGGATGCTTGCCATCTCTCACAGAAACCAAACCAGAAGCGTATGTGACAGAGACCCGGTGTGTCCCACAGAGCCTTAAATATTTGGTCCCCGGCTCTTTCTGGAAGAAGTTTCCTGAGCCCTGGCTTAGATGTGTTGTGTGGGGAGACGGGACCCCTGAGAGGTAGCTGACCATGTTGGCAGGAGACCATTGCCCTGAAAGCAGTGGCCACCCTGGAGACAGACATGCTCTCCTCCTCTGCCAGACTCAGGTGAAGGCAGAGGATGCAGAAACGAGCCCTGGCCACTCCTCACTGGAGAATGGAGGCCCCAGGAGAAGGGGCTTTCCCAGGACTTGAAGGTGTCCAGGGGCAGGGTGCAGCAGTGCGGAGAAGCTGTTGTGTTTGGTAACAGGTGAGGGGAGGTGACTTTTTAAGAAGGATAGAGTCAGCATCCCGATGACATGTGCTCAGGAGGCAGACAGTAACCGCTGATACTCTGTATTGGTAAGAAATAAGGTAAGAAGCCAGGCAGAGCGCGTGACAGCAAGATGACTTGGAGGCGTTTAAGATAGAGAAGATCTGAGCGCTCGTGAAGGCGTGGGAGCAAAGCCGCAGGAGACAGGAGCCTGGCATCCGAGGAGGATTTGTCGGAGCGCCAAGTGACAGGGTCAGGAGCATGGGCTTGAGGGGCTGTTAGGTGGAAGAGGAGGCAGAGGGCACCCTAGAAGATTCCGGGCCTTCCATCAGCTGGGGGCCTGATGATGTGGGAGGTTGGGGTGCGTGCTGAGAAGGAGCATAGAAAGGAGACTCTAGAACAGACACTCAGCTGGGGGCACCCCAGGCAGGGTGCTGGGAATCAGCGAGATGAGCAGGACTGCTGAGCAGTGCCTGGGGGTCCAGACCTCCCTGTCTTCCTCCACGAGCCTCTGTGTCTCACAGGCTTGGGCCTGAAATGAGCCTGTGGATTGCGATGGGCAGCGCATTTCACAGGAGCCACGGTGGCTGTGGCTGTGTTGGGGTGTCTGCTTCCAGGATCCATGCTACAGATGGAGTTGTGATCCCGGAAGAGATCTAAGGGACCAGGTGAATTTGGAAGGCTCAAGATGCCTCTCCCCTCCACCTCGTAGGTGGGCTGGGCTGGGGGTGGGAGACTAGCACACACGGCTTCTGTCTTTCACGTTAGAGTTACCTTCAGCGGAGACGCACTCGTGGCCCAGAAACCAGCACGCTCTGACAGCAGCCACTCAGTAGCGTGTGCTTCTGCCGTTATGTTCCAAGTCCGATGGCTTATTTATGTAACTGAGGAGGGGGCCTTTGAGGATTAGGGGGACAGGTCCCAATCTTCGCCATCGTCTTTCTGGAGGTTAGCCCTGGCACAGCTGGAATGAATTGACACAGTGTCCCAGCCCTCCTTGTCGGGGAAGGAGTCCCAAGACACAGACACTGTTGACCTACTGTGGGTATAAAAGGGTGACTGAGAAATCCCAAGTCAGTGGAGATATTTTATTGTGAATTAAGGTCATTGGATGAAAGGCGAAGTATTTTAAGTTATGCTTGTTCTATTTCTGTCCTCCGCCATCCCCACATCCTTTATCACCAGCTCACGTGGGAATGGGCACCCTTTCTGTTGAAGGCTCGAGAAATCTAGTTCAGCCTCAGTGCTTATTATGGTCTACACAATAATTGGCCTTTATGTCGACTAGGATGGTGGAACATCCAAGAAACCCGAATTTTTAAAGCAACCTGATTCTTTCTTACTTGTCAGTAAGGGTGGGAGGTTAGAGAAGAGGTAACTGTTGCTCTCCCAGCCCTCTCCCCCTCGTCCCGCTGAGATCTGCTTAAGGGGTTACAGCTGCTCCCGGTACCAGACTCCCTCCAAGCCACACATCTGCTAGGAGTTTTCTCTTCTCCTTTCTTTGGAATAAGCGGACACTGGCAGAACAGTGGGGGTCTCCGTGTCTAGTGTCAACGATGCTGTGGGGTCTCATGGTACCTGAGCTGGACCTGGTGAACTTGTGCTCGGTTGGCCTGGAGTCCCAGGAAATATCCAAGAGCATAACAAAGAAATTAACAGCGAGTGATGGGAGCTGAGACTTAGACAGAAGGTGTTATCGAGTCTCTCTAAGCACTCGAGAAGCTTTTGTTTATGCACTCACAGTAATGTGCTATTTATAAGGCATTTCAGTCTGTTTAAAACTGGTGCCCTTGTGACCTCAGACAAACAGCGTTTCATTAGCCTAGTTGCTGTGTGTGTTTAAACGTAGCAAGACCATGTATTTTAAAATAGTCTGTAATTCAATATTTCCACTAACCTAGGCACTCACCTCCCCCCACCTCTAAATATGAATTGATGACACTTCACATGTCCAGTTGGCCTTTTACATCATGGGCTGCTTGGATATAAGTCACTTCCTGCAAGTGTAGATATAATGACTTCTGGACCCTGGTGTGTCCAGAAACCTCTTGAGGGCCTGCAGGAGCAGTGTGTGTGGGAGCCTATGCGGACGCCGGATGGTGTCGCTGGCAGTCACTGCACCCTGAAAGGAAAACTCTTACAGTGAAAAAAGAATTTATATTTGCACAAAAAGACTCCAAAAACCAGCTTTGTTAGCTGTTTTGTTTGAAGTAATTTTATAGGCTGATCTTTCAGTCGAAAATATTTAATTACTGTTTTTTTTTTCTTTTTTGTCTTCTCACCATGGTTCGTGAATTTTGCAGCCACGTCCTTTTCTTGACTAATTAAACTGAGCAGTTGTCTGTTGCTACAACTTCTGCCAAACAGCGGTTACTGTTGGGTAGTAAAATAAAGAAAAACAACACTAGTCACAAAAACGTGTTCTAGCCTGAAATACAAAATAATAAATAATACGGGGCCCAGTTGGCCTGTTACTGTCATTCCTGGGTGGGGAGGTACGTGTTCAAGCCTGCAGAGTCACGTGCTTTGATCTTGAATAACCGTGAACGCGTATGCTGACAAAGGGAAGTGATGTGTTTTCTTCTCTCCTTTGGGGGTGCCAGTCCTGTCACGCCCTCCGCCCTGGCTGAGCTGCTGGATCTGCTGGACAGGAAGGCCATCTCTGCGCCCGCAGCCAAGCAGGTAAGTGCACACCTCTTGAGTCCAGCCACCCTGCCGGCCCAGTACCGGTGTTACGGGAGCTCCGCACTGAGTGAATTTCATCGTGGGAAGTCTTGTAATAAACGCCTCCAAGTGCTGGGGGAGGGGTGGCTTTTGTTTCTTCGTTTGTTGCTGTTTTTAGAGGTAATGTCCTCAGCACTCTTTCTGTTGATTTTTGTGTATTATTTTGGCTGTGCTGGGTCTCCAGCTGCAGCGAGCAGGGCGCCTCTTCGTGGCAGAGCCCCGGCTCTGGGCAGTTTCAGTAGTTGGGGCCCGCAGGCTTAGGTGCCCACGGCATGTGGGATCTTTCCACACCAGGGAATGGGCCTGTGTCCCCTGCGTTAGCAGGCGGGCTCTCTCTCGTTCAGTCTCTTTCTTTTGAATTGAGGGATAATTGTTTTACAGTACCGTGTTGGTTTCTGCCATACATCAGCATAGATCAGCCATAGGTATACATATGTCCCCTCCCTCTTGAACCACCCCCCCATCCCACCTCTAGGTTGTCTAGAGCACCTCTAGAGCACCGGTTTGGTTTCCTTGCATCGTAGAGCACATTCCCACTGGCTGTTTGTTCTCCACATGGTGACGTATGTCTTCCAGTGCTCTTCCGTCGGATTACCGCCCCCCCTGCTGCCCTCACTGTGTCCACAAGCCTGTTCTGTACTTCTGTGTCTCCTCTGCTGCCTCCAGATAGGCTCATCAGCACCATCTTTCTAGATTTCATACGTATGCCTTAGTATACAGTATTTGTTTTTCTCTTTCTGACTTACTTCACTGTACGTAATGGGCTCTACAGTTATCTACCTTATTAGAACTAACTCACATTCGTTCCTTTTTATAGCTGAGTAACATTCCGTTGTGTATATGTACACACCTTCTTTAATCGATTCATCTGTCAATGCGCATCTAGCATCTGCGATGTTTCCATGTCCTGTCTGTTGTAAACTGTGCTGCAGTGAACATTGGGGTACCTGCGTTTTTTAGAATTGTGGTTTTCTCAGAGTATATACTAGTAGTACAGTACAAAAAGGCAAAAAGATAGGACACTGAAAGATGAACTCCCCAGGTCAGTAGGTGCCCAATATGCTACTGGAGATCAGCAGAGAAATAACTCCAGAAAGAATGAAGGGATGGAGCCAAAGCAAAAATAATACCCCGTTGTGGATGTGACTGGTGATAGAAGCAAGGTCCGATGCTGTAAAGAGCAATATTGCATAGGAACCTGGAATGTTAGGTTCATGAATCAAGGCAAATTGGAAGCGGTGAAACAAGAGATGGGAAGGGTGAATGTCAACATTCTAGGTATCAGCAAACTAAAATGGACTGAAATGGCTGAATTTAACTCAGATGACCACTATATCTACTACTGTAGGCAGGAATTCCTTAGAAGAAATGGAGTAGCCATCACAGTCAACAAAGTCCGAAATGCAGTACTTGGATGTAATCTCAAAAACTACGGAATGATCTCTGTTCGTTTCCAAGACAAACCATTCAATATTACAGTAATCCAAGTCTATGCCCTGACCAGTAACGCTGAAGAAGCTGAAGTTGAATGCTTCTACGAAGACCTACAAGACCTTTTAGAACGAACACCCCCAAAAATTGTCCTTTTCATGATAGGGGACTGGAATGCAAAAGTAGGAAGTCAAGATACACCTGGAATAACAGGCAAATTTGGCTTTGGAGTACAGAATGAAGCAGGGCAAAGGCTAATAATAGAGTTTTGCCAGGTCATAGCAAACACCCTCTTCCAACAACACAAGAGAAGATTCTACACATGGACATCACCAGATGGTCAACACCGAAATCAGATTGATTATGTTCTTTGCAGCCAAAGATGGAGAAGCTCTATACAGTCAGCAAAAACAAGACCAGGAGCTGACTGTGGCTCAGACCATGAAATCCTTACTGCCAAATTTAGACTTAAATTGAAGAAAGTAGGGAAAACCACTAGACCATTCAGGTATGACCTAAATCAAATCCCTTATGATTATACAGTGGAAGTGAGAACTAGATTTAAGGGACTAGATCTGATAGATAGAGTGCCTGATGAACTATGGATGGAGGTTCGTGACATTGTACAGGAGACAGGGATCAAGACCATCCCCAAGAAAAATAAATGCAAAAAAGCAAAATGGCTGTCTGAGGAGCCCTTACAAATTGCTGAGAAAAGAAGAGAAGCCAAAAGCAAAGGAGAAAAGGAAAGATATAAGCATCTGAATGCAGAGTTCCAAAGAATAGCAAGGAGAGATAAGAAAGCCTTCCTCAGCGATCAATACAACAAAATAGAGGAAAACAATAGAATGGAAAAGACTAGAAATCTTTTCAAGAAAATTAGAGGTACCAAGGGGACATTTCATGCATAGATGGGCTCCATAAAGGACAGAAATGGTATGGACCTAACAGAAGCAGAAGATATTAAGAAGAGGTGACAAGAATACACAGAACTGTACAGAAAAGATCTTCATGACCCAGATAATCATGATGGTGTGATCACTCACCTAGACCCAGACGTCCTGGAATGTAAAGTCAAGTGGGCCTTAGGAAGCATCACTATGAACAAAGCTTAGTAGAGGTGATGGAAGTCCAGTTGAGCTATTTCAAACCCTAAAAGATGATGCTGTGAAAGTGCTGCACTCAATATGCCAGCAAATTTGGAAAGCTCAGCAGTGGCCACAGGACTGGAAAAAGTCAGTTTTCATGCCAATCCTAAAGAAAGTGAAAGTGAAGTCACTTAATCGTGTCCGGCTCTGTGGACAGAGTCCACAGAGCCTACCATGCTCCTCCATCCATGGGATTTTCCAGGCAAGAGTACTGGAGTGGGTTGCCATTTCCTTCTCCAGAGAATCTTCCCAACCCAGGGATCGAACCTGAGTCTCTTGCATTGTAGGCAGACGCTTTACTGTCTGAGCCACCAGGGAAATCCCAAAGAAAGGCAATGCCAAAGAATGTTCAAACTACCATACAATTGCACTCATCTTACAGGCCAGTAAAGTAATGCTCAAAATTCTCCGAGCTAGGCTTCAACAATACATGAACTGTGAACTTCCAGATGTTCAAGCTAGATTTAGAAAAGGCAGAGGAACCAGAGGTCAAATTGCCAACATCTGCTGGATCATGGAAAAAGCAAGAGAGTTCCAGAAAAACATCTATTTCTGCTTTATTGACTATGCCAAAGCCTTTGACTGTGTGGATCACAACAAAGTGTGGAAAATTCTTAGAGAGATGGGAATACCAGACCACCTGACCTGCCTCTTGAGAAATCTGTATGCAGGTCAGGAAGCAACAGTTAGAACTGGACGTGGAACAACAGATTGATTCCAAATAGGAAAAGGAGTACGTCAAGGCTATATATTGTCACCCTGCTTATTTAACTTATATGCAGAGGACATCATGAGAAACGCTGGACATCACGAGAAACGCTGGGAAGAAGCACAAACTGGAATCAAGATTGCTGGGAGAAATATCAGTAACCTCAGATACGCAGATGACACCACCTTTATGGCAGGAAGTGAAGAAGGACTAAAGAGCCTCTTGTGAAGGTGAAAGAGGAGAGTGAAAAAGTTGGCTTAAAGCTCAACATTCAGAAAACAAAGATCCTGGCATCTGGTCCCATCACTTCATGGGAAATAGATGGGGAAACAGTGGAAACAGTGTCAGACTTTATTTTTGGGGGGCTCCAAAATCACTGCAGATGGTGACAGCAACCATGAAATTAAAAGACGCTTACACCTTGGAAGGAAAGTTATGACCAACCTAGACAGCATATTCAAAAGCAGAGACATTACTTTGCCATCAAAGGTCCATTAGTCAAGGCGATGGTTTTTCTGGTTTCCATGTATGGATGTGAGAGTTGGACTATAAAGAAAGCTGAGCGCTGAAGAATTGATGCTTTTGAACTACAGTGTTGGAGAAGACTCTTGAGAGTCCCTTCTGCAAGGAGATCCAACCAGTCCATCCTAGAGGAGATCAGTCCTGGGTGTTCATTGGAAGGACTGATGCTAAAGCTGAAACTCCAATACTTTGGCCACCTGATGCGAAGAACTGACTCATTAGAAAAGACCCTGATGCTGGGAAAGATTAAGGGCAGGAGGAGAAGGGGACCACAGAGGATGAGATGGTTGGATTGCTCACCAACTCAATGGACATGAGTTTGGGTAAATTCCGAGAGTTGGTGTTGGACAGGGAGGCCTGGTGTGGTGCAGTTCATGGGGTTACAAAGAGTCGGACACGACTGAGCAACTGAACTGAACTGATAATAGTAGTAGGATTGCTGGGTCGTATGGTAGTTTTTTTTCTAATTTTTAGAGCAATCTCCATACTGTTCTCCATAGTGACTATATCAGTTCGCATTCCTACCAACAGTTGGCAAGAGGGTTCCCTTTTCTCCACACCCTCTCCAGCATTTATTGTCTGTAGATTTTTCGATGGTGGCCATTCTCACTGTTGTGAGGTGATGGCTTGTTTTAGTTTTGATTTACAGTCTCTAGTAATAAACGATGTTGAGCGTTTTTTCATGTGTTGATTAGCCATCTGTATGTCTTCTTTGGAGAAATGTCTGTTCCGGTCTTCTGCCCATTGTTTGATCGGGTTGTTTGTTTTCTGATATTGAGCTACGTGAGCTGCTCTGTATTTTGGAGGTTAATCCTTTGTCCATTGCTTCATTTGCAGTTATTTTCTCCCATTCTGAAGGTTGTCTTTTCATGTTGTTTATGGATTCCTTTGGGCAGGAGGACTTTTAACCGCTGGACCACCAGGGAAGTCTCTGAGTGCTATTTTTAGAGAAGTTGCTAAGTGCCGTTTTTATCCTGAGAGGCAGAAACACTTTATGTAGCAAATGAAATAAAGCCTATCCCATGTACGACACAGGTAACTTGCGTCTCATCTTCGTTAACCAGAGAGAGTAGTTGTCTGGCTTTGCCTGGACTATTTCCCAAACGTGTTCATATGAGCGGTGGGGCCCTGCAGCTCCTGGGGCTTGGACCGTGCGCGTCCCCTGTTCCCCGGCCCTAGTCCCCCCTCTCCCGTCCTCCCACCCGGGACCAGGGCTCACATGGTTAGCCCTGAAAGTCAGTCTTCCTGCGAGAAGGGCGAGGTCAGACACACCACTTCCCACTACATAGATCAAAGTTTACACACATGCCTAATCGACCCATAAAAAAACAGCCTCACTGTCAGAGGGGCCTTCCGCCTCATCTCCACCCCCGCCGGACAGTCTCAGGTAGGCCCAACGTTCTGGAACTCAGAAACGCTTACAAATAAGCCCCCAGAAGGATAAAGAGCACCAAGGCGGCTGCCTGGTCTCAACTCCAGATCTCACAGCTGTCAAGTGCTTCAGCCAGAAACCTAATGTTACTGTAATGGTGCCTTTTGCATCTAATATTTATACGCGTCCTCAGTAGTGGCAGGGTACAAAGTGAGGCTTTGGAAAAGCTGCTGCTTTGGGCTAATTACAAGGCACCATGGAGCATACACCCCTCTCTGTACTGTGAAACCAGCGACAGGAGCTAATAAAGACTGTCTCCCCACCACCAAGTGAGGCTGTCAAGTACAGGAACCGCGACACGTTTAGGGCAGGCTTTTGGTTGCCTGGATGTGGGAGGAATACACATGTTTATGACAGTGCTCGGCAGGAGCAGAAAGAGTAAATGGCCTGAGGGCAGAAAGAAACTGTATATACATTTAAGAGCAGATGAATTTGTAGCATTTGAAAGCGAAGAGGAAAAGACCTTCCCCTTCCCACTCCGCCTGTGCCAGTGAGGAAAGCCGGGTGCAGTGACTGTGAGTTTCAGAGGACAGAGCTGGGGACTGCAGGGGCTGCTGACAGCTGGGGTCAGATACAGATAGAGGCAGTTTTGGATTCTCTTGGCTTCCGGTGTGTTTAAAGGAGGTAGGGATGGATCCTGGCTTCTGTGAGGCAACCACAGAATCAAAATAAAAGTCTGATCGGCGAGGCAGTCAGTGTCGCACGAGGGGCTCTCCCTTACACACTTGCCTTGGGGGGGTTGCCTTTACATTGCTCTACTTTACGATTTTTAAAAAATAACCAATTTTTCTGGTGGGAAAAATGGTATTCTTTTTCATTATAAAGAACTTAGGTAATGCAGAAAAATAGAAAGATTTTCCAGTTCTACCACCTTGAATTAACTACCGTTAGTATTGGGCAGAAGGAAATGGCATCCCACTCCAGTGTGCTTGCCTGGAGAATCCCAGGGATGGGGAGGCCTGGTGGGCTGCCGTCTATGGGGTCGCACAGAGTCGGACACGACTGAAGCGACTTGGCAGCAGCAGCAACAGCAGTATTGGGTGAACGTCGTCCCAGGCAGATTTCCATGCAGAGAGACCACTGGAAGGATGGGTTATGGGATGTGCAGATAGTGGGTCAAAAAATTCAGACTTTTGACAATGAGAGGCTTCGTGTGCTGTTCCTCAGTCCTGTTTGTTTATTCTTGGTTGTGTTGGGTCTTCCTCGCTGCGTGTGGCTCTCATTGCGGAGCACAGGGTCAGCTGCCCCACGGCGTGTGGGATTTTCCCTTCCCAGGGATGGAACCCACGGCCCCTGCACCGGCAAGCAGATTCCCAACACTGGACCGCTAGGGAAGTCGAGCTTTATTTTTGAAGAGGTGTGCAGTTGATTGGTTTTAGTCTAGTCACCAGGATGGATAGCCATCACCACTGTCTAATTTCAGGTTTTCATCACCCCCACACCAACCCTGTGCTCAGTCTGCAGTCTCTGCATTAACCCCTCACTCTAGGCAACTGCAGATCTGCTCTCTGTCTGTCTGGATTTTCCTGTTCTGGACATGTACGGTGAATGGACTCTGACAGTCTATGTATGACCTCTGGTGTCTGGCTTTCACCTAGTATGATGTTTTCCAAACCATCTACGTCGTGTCTGTACTTCATGCCTTTCTTAGGTTTCTGACAAATGTTTATTTTTATTTATTTATCTGGCTGGGCCAAGTCCTAGTTGTGGCAGGGGGGACTGAATTCCCTGGCCAGGGACTGAACCCAGGCCTCCTCCCTTGGGCGCACAGAGTCTTGGCCACTGGGCCACCGGGAGGGTCCCTCCGTGCCTTTTCATGACTGAAGAGTATTCCATTGTGTGGACAGACCTCGGTGGACGCTTGTTTCCCACCGGGGCTCTTTTGAATAATGCTGCTGTGAACACGCATGTTCAGGATTTGATTGGTACACATCTTCAAATTTCTTGGGGCTATACCTACAGGAATGGAATCTCTGGGTCACGTGGTAATTGTATGTTTAACACCTTGAGGACCCGGCAGACCGTTTTCCGATGGGCCGCCCCGTCGGTCACGGTCCGGTCAGCAGCCCACAGTCCGGTCAGCAGCGTGGGATGATTCCAGTCCTTCTGTGTCCCCACCAGCAGTTGTAACTGACCTTCTCTGACTAGTTATCCTTCCTAGTAGGTGTAAAGCAGTAGCTCAGGGTGGGTTTGATTTGCATTTCCTTTTTGACTAATTACATCAAGTGTCTTTTTGTGTCTTATTTTTATGGTGTACTATAAAATGTGTTATATTTTACAGTGGAAAAATGTGTTACAATTAATTTTTACTGAATTTAACAGAGGAATCCAAGGAGGCCTTAGGTTTTAGAAAGCCTGTGAGGTAGAAAGACTCTGGTTCCACGGGTTATTGGATAACAGAGTTGGATTGGATAACTAGGAGATGGGGAAAAAAAATTGACTCAGGATGACCCCTCAGAATGACAGATAAGCAGAAGGAATCATCCTGCCTTGAGAATATTCTGAACTCCAAAGACTCCCACTTTATGTCGAATTTATTATGAATCCATCTTTTGCTTCCTGGCTCTCCCTTCCATCATCACCCCTTATTTTCATCCCTGACACATTCTACTGCCCCTTCCCCCCAGGTGCCCCAACAGTGCTTCTGAGACTTAACAGACCTCATCTGCTTAGCTCCCTGGGCACAGAAGAGTTAGGAGGGCAACAGAAACTCAAAGGTTATTTATCACCCTGAGCAACTTCTGGTAGCTGCAGACAAAAACGCCTAGGCTCTCCTCTCACAGGATCCATTTCTGACAGAACCCCTGTCTCCTCTCCCTGCCAAGGACAGGGCCCACCAAACCCCTACCTGCAGAGCCACAAGCCCGCTGTGGCTGGCAGACCAAGGTCCCGAGCCTCCGGGACTCAGCGGCCCTCAGTGTCGTATAGGCTGCTGGCCAGCCAGGCCCTGAGAGCGAGCACCCCGGATGCCTGCGTGTCTCCGCCGTGCGAGCCTGAAGGAGGTGCACATGGCCCGCTGTCCCCCAGGGGTTGTCTCCTTAGCACGCCGTGTAAGCAGTTTCCACTTGTCTTCTCAGAGGTCTGCTTTTAAACAAATCACCAGAAACCTTTTAATGCAGAAAATATGTCGTGCAGTAAAACTTTCAAATGATTTGATGTCTCTTTTCTCCCTTTTTGGTGGGTCAGTTCTTTGGGTGTTTTCGTGGGCCTGCTTCTCTTGGAGGCCTGGATTGATGTCTGGAAGAAAGACCTTTGATGACGCTTACCTCTGCCCAGAGGGGCACCCTCTCTGTCTTGTCTGTCTCCGCCCCCCCAGAACAGGTCTCCCCCCTGCCCGCACTCTGACCCTGGAAGCCCCAAACAGGCGGGGCAGGCCAGGGGGCTGTGTGCTCTCCTGTCCTTCCCCTGCAGATCCTTTAAAACTAAAGACACAGTCGGGTGGTAGTTAAAAGGATGTGTGCTTGACCTGCAGGAACTGAAGGCTGAGTTTCTGCCCCATGTGTCAGAGCCAGCTCTGGTGGGCAGGGTGTGCTCAGGGTCCCCAGCTTGCATTCCCCACTCTGCTGGTAGGAACCCCTTGTGACATGGGTTTGTCTTGCAGCAGCAGGCCTAGGAGCTGCACACCCGGCCAGAAACAATTGCGCTTCCATAGTGCTTCCCAGGGAGAAGGCAATGGCACCCCACTCCAGTACTCTTGCCTGGAAAATTCCATGGACAGAGGAGCCTGCTTGGCTGCAAGTCCATGGGGTCGTGAAGAGTCGGACACAACTGAGCGACTTCACTTTCACTTTTCACTTTCCTGCATTGGAGAAAGAAATGGCAACCCACTCCAGTGTTCTTGCCTGGAGAATCCCAGGGACAGGGGAGCCTGGTGGGCTGCCATCTATGGGGTCGCACAGAATCGGACACGACTGAAGTGACTTAGCAGCAGTAGCAGTGCTTCCAGGGTGGAGATCAGACACGGGCAAAAGCTGAGGATTTATGCCACAGCACGAGGCTGGCAACCCCAGAGCCAGGATGACTGCAGCAAGGGGGCCAGGGAGCCCGCAGAGTCCAGCCTGGGCCGCCTTCAGAGACTCCCACCCTGCTGACTGAAGCCAGGAGGGCAGTCTGTGTCTTAAACAGGAAGGAGCAGAGGACTGGATTCTGGAACCCACTGTGTCAGCCCGGGGGGCTGGGGCTGGGCTGCGCTTGACTGATTTGTAAAGTTAATAAACTGATGCATTCTTAACTCTGGAGTGGAGAACACTGCGGCCCCCCAGCATTGTGCCTGGAGGCCCGCGAAGGGTGCGCTTCCCTGGGTCACTTGGTCCTCACCCCACATCCAGCCCAACACACATGCTCAGGGAGCAGCCAGCCCCTCTGCATTTAAAAGCATCGTCCCAGCCTTGTCCTGCGTTTCCTTCTGAATGCTGTATTTTGGCCGTGATCCCTGAACTGCCTCTATCCTGGTTATTTTGGCCCAGGCAGATCCAGCCAATGTTGGGGCCTGTTGGGTCCCTGCTGTATTGAGTGCCAGGCAAAGGCTGAGTCTGGGCAGTCAACTCAGGCCGGCTCTGCACTTTGAGCCACAGTGGCTGCAGCGGCCCGTGACTGCCAGGCATTCAGCTTCCAGGCCCCAGCTGCAGGCAGTATCCATGCCTGCTTCCCGGGAAAGGGTTGCTGCAGAGACGCTTAAAAGAAGGCCTTGCAGGTGATATCTGTTGTGAGCCAACACGTCAGCTAATTCATCCAGTGGCACTCGCGTCAGCAGGGACCTGTGAGGAATCACCTCACACTCCCCGCCCTCCCCGTTGTGCCCTTGGAGTCCACCAGCGCAGATAAGCCATCCCCATCTCCACCAGCATGGTCTTGGGCTCAGTGTGGAGAGGCCCCAGTGTGTCTGCACGTGGCTGGATCTCACTGACCCCTCCTCTCTCCACCCTCCTTCCCCCAACAGGTGTTTGAGGAACTGTGGAGGAATGAAGGCAAGACCCCAGCACAGATCGTTGCAGAAAAGAAGCTTGAACTGCTGCAGGACCCAGAGGCCCTGGAGCAGCTCTGCCGCTCCACGCTGGAGGCACACCCCGACGTGGTAGGCATCCCCGCGGGGAGGGGTCGTCACGCAGGCGCAGTGGCTTCGGGCAGAGGGCCGCCTCTGCGGCTGTCCCCCCGCAGTCCAGCGGAGCTTCCTGACAATGGTTGGCCCGGGTTCATCCGTGATCCCCCAATTAATTTTGTCAGTTTTCAGCTGAAGTCAAGAGATGCAATTAGGTGAACACTGGAAAATTACAGCTTTTCCTAGGAGGAAGATCCACCCCTGCAGTTGAGTCTCATGGCATCCCGGTGGAAGGGGGACTCAGCCACTGTTGACCTCCCGAGACAGGGGCGCTCTCACAGGGTCCCCGAGCTCTGCTCTGTAAGGAGACCTCTGTATCAGAAAGCAGCAGGTGGGACTGCGTGCACAGGGGCAGACACCTCAGTTCTCTGTCTTGGAGCGGTGGGAGGAAAGACAGAAGGTTTGAAAATCATTTGTAAATTATGGAGAAAGTCCTTCACGGGAACAGAGCTGGAAATCAAGTCATTTTGTGTTGTGAGCAGAGAACAAAATAGAAGAAAACTAAAATGAGACCCATCCCCCCCCACAATCTAATCATTGTGCAGAGATTCTTTTCAGTGGGGGAAAAACTGCTACCATCCCTTTTAGAACGATGCCACCCACTCATCAGCTTGCAGGGACACTAACAGCTCTGTGAAGAGCTCTCGATAAGGAAAATGAGCTTGCACGGGGTTTCGGCAGTCTCCATCTCCCAGCCTCATCTGGAGTGGCTGATAAAGACACTTCTCGTTTCAGACTCAGTCTGCGGCACTGCGTGCAGCTTGCGCAGGCGCCGGTGCTGATCGGGGCAGGAGGTCGGGCGGGCGACCCTGACGCATTGGCTGTTTGACAGGCGCTCAGCGCCCCTGCCTGCCCGCCCAGCACCCCCCACTCGGATGCTTGGGGAGCGTTGCCATCTCCTGGATTTGCCTTCTAGCAAACAAGCTTCTTGGCAGGAAGCTGGGGGAGGAGGGCCCACTGAGCCTGAAGGGTTTGGGGAGAGGGGCGCTCACGATCCGGCACTGGGTGCGCAGCCCTTGGAGCCTTTTAATCAGGAGGCCAGGGAGCAGGTACCTCCTCTGCCAGGAGCCCAGAAGCCGCCTCCAAAGGTCACCCTCTCCCCTTTGTGCTCTTCTCATTTTATATCTAATACAGAAAAAAGAAACTAAATTTGTTTCAGTAAGCCCAAACTTGATTAAGGATTTTTTTTAGGCAAGAGTCTCTATTTTCCCCTCTAAAACAATTTCTGTTTTTAAAGGTAATGGATCTAAAGAGGGGAAACCCCAGAGCTATAAACAAACTGATTGGGTTGGTCCGAAAAGCGACTCTGGGCCGAGCAGATCCAACAGCGATCAAGGAGGTGCTGGAGAGGCAGCTGTCATCCTGATGGGTTCGGGTCCCCCTGCCAAGGCCCGGCCAGAGCCTGTGCAAGCTGATGTCCGGGTCCCTGCCCACCTGCGCCTGGAGATGCCGCCTCCACAGAAGGCTTCATGGACATCACAGGGTTCCAGGAGAGGTGTGGCGACGGTGAGAAACGCAGTGACGCTGAGCGCGCACACTCTCAGATGCTGTACCTCCTAGGACGACATCTCACTCTGCAGGGCCCTCATCCATTTGTAAGCACGTCCTCTGGGCCCAGCATCATTCTAGGCGCTGGGGATGGGCAGTGGTGGAGAGAGACGGTGGTCTGGACGCAGTATTTTGTTTGGGGAGCTCTCATGGTTGGGGAGGAGGGTATGAGCCTTAGTTAATACCATGAAGTAGTGGTATTCTCCCATCCACTGAGTAAAACTGTTGTTGCTCACTCAGTGCTCTGGGATCCCAGAAAGCAGAGATCTGAGCATAAGGGATTTTTTTCCTCCATAAAAAAGACAACATCAGTTTTCAAATAGATTTAATGAATAAAATATACTGAAATATCACATAAAAAATTAACTTATATGTCAAAGATTGTGCAGTTGATTGATAACTCCCCCTCCCCACCCTCAGGCCAAAAAGTTTGATAAGGAGATAAAAAAGCTGTAACATTAAACTGATTTGTTTTGCCTGGGAAGAGTAAGAGGACAAACCAGTAAATGGAAATTGTGACCTTTAGCGGTCTCTGTGGTCCAGTTAAGAGCACCTCCCAGGGTTGCCCTCCACCCCCACTCCCCCCTGCCCCACCGCAATTCCCGGGACAGTATTAGTGTTTCTCTGCTTCTCCGGGGGGCCCCCTGTGTTCCCCTCGTGCCTCTGTTACCTCTGACTCAGTGCGAAAGACCACATTTGCAAGTTCTGATTTTTAAAAGCACATGTCAAGTAAGCTGACATAAGAGGACGAAATCTTTGGCAGCCCTGACTTTACACTGAGTTCTGTCTGTGCTGAGAAGAGGACAAGTGTCTTCATCATGAGCGGTGCTCCCGAGGCAGCGGGGACCCGGAGAAGAGCAGACTGTCCCCCGCCAGTGCCTCAGCTGTTCACACTTCTGGTTGTGGACGCTGGCTCAGGATTTCCCTAACTGGGAGTATTGGGAGGACTGTCCTTCTTCCCAGCCAGAAGAGCAGGGGCAGAAAGGAAACGAGCCATCTGGTTTATTTCAGACAGGCATGAAGAGGTAAGGTTTTACTTTGTAAAAAATGCATGTTGAGAATATGGGACATCACCTGGGAAGCCGTGTGCCCCTTGCACGTCCTGTTAACGGTTCTGAAAACCACTGGGCCTGACAGTAAACTGCTCATCAAGCTGCTTTCGAGACAGAAAGTCAGAGCCAGTCCCCAACCCCTGACCCCCAACCCCTTTGCTCCTGAGACTGGAATCTGGCAGCAGCATGATTTTGTAAGAAACAGTAAGAGTTCAGTTTTGTTTTCCAAACTCCATTTTCACCAAAGATCTGGCTTCTTGGTCATCAGACTTTACAGAAAGCACTAGCCAACCTTTGCAGACCATTTTAAATCAAGGGCTGACTTGAATGGGACTGGAGAGGGGTGGGGACAGTTGAATGAAGACCATTTACCAATAATATCGTGTCATATATAAACTGTATTATGGACTGATCATTTTGGAGAAAAATGCCATTGCTGGGGTGAGGGTGGGGGGCAGAGAGAAGGAAATGGGTAAAAGGGGGTCAGCTGTCTGGCAGCAGCAGAAACAGCCCTTGGTGGTGAACACACTGTAACGTTTAGTGAAGCAGAAACGTGTCATCCACATGAAACATACAGGGTTATAAACCGGTTGCCTCAGTTTAACACTGCTGATCTCTGCTGATTATCGTCTGGCTCTGACAACTGCCCGTTATCTTGAATGCGCACTTCCAAAATCCAAAAAATCAGATTATGTTGTTACAACTGCTAATAGGAAAAAAAAAAACACAGCTGATATCTTACTTGGAGCCTGACTAGAGATTTGAAATATGTCTTTATGTAACGCCCTAAGAAATTCACATGTGGCTCTACTTGTAAAAAGGGCTTCAACGAAATACAGTGTTAAATGCGTTTTTGCATGAGTGTGAATTTAGTCTGGTGGTCTGCTTTTCTGGGGGAAATCTCATTAAAATGGATGAGCTGGCGCCACAGGTGAAGCGATCGTGTCTGTCGCTGGAATGCACACACCTGTAGGCTGGGAGACTGGCTTCCCGGCGGGCCTGCTCCAGGTGTGTGCTCTGGCTGGTTCAGGCAGGAGGGGAGGGCTTAGCATGCTACCAGGCACAGAGTCCGTTTTTAGTAAAAGTTCACTAGATTTATAAAACTAAATTAATGGACAGGGACTTCCCTGGCAGTCCAGGGGTTAAGACTCCGTGCTTCCACTGCAGGGGGTGTGGGTTTGACCCCTGGTCAGGGAACTAAGATCCCCCACGTCTCCCAGCCAGAAGAAAGAAAAAAGATTGCCTTTTGTGGGGGCCCTTTCGGATGAGAGGTGGGTGCCTCCAACCTCTGGGCTTTTAAATTCTCGGACAAGGAAGGAGCTTCTTAACTCTGTCGAGGGTACTGCATCCAGGTAAACTTCTGTTCCTATCTTTTAAGATGTAGGCAACCCTGGGGGGAAAAAAGTTGCAACCCACTCCAGTATTCTTGCCTGGAGAATCCCAGGGACAGAGGAGCCTAGTGGGCTGCCGTCTATGGGGTCGCAGACTCGGACACGACTGAAGCGACTTAGCAGTAGCAGCAGCAAGGATGTTTTAGCTGAGCTCCCCCCTCCTTTTTTATAATTAGTGAGAACCTGGAAGAAGACTATGAATTTTTTTTCAGGTAAACCACCCTCCTAAAGCTTTGAGTTGGCTCGTTTAGTACATAGCATATGACCAGGACCCACAACCTAAATTGTATTTTTCATGTCTGTTGAGTTCAGCAGCATCATTTCAAGGATCCTACGTAGTGGCTATTTGGGGGAAAAAAGAACACTAAATCTAACGGAAAGACCATCGTTTTCCACCCCCAAAAGAAGCACGTAGATCGCTGCCATGTCTCTCCAGCAGGTTTTAGACAAATGCATTCACAGAGTATTTGTGAGCAGAGCTGATGATCCCTGGTGGTCAGATGGAAAGCATCTGATTGAAATCTTCTCTCTGCCTCCCTTAGTCAAGCATCTTAGCCACGATCATTTAAATAGCATCATCAACCCCAAATTCCCTCTTTTAAAATCTCTCTGCAGGGCAGAATGGGGCCTTGTTACAGGTGGGCCTTTTCTAGACGTGTCCCAGTAAAAGTCAGCTGCCACCCCAAGCAGCACAGACTTCTGCAGCCTCAGCCCCATGAAATGCGTGATCTGGCCCAAGAGCTGCCGTCTCCCTTGTCAGGTTGTGAAAGGACACAGTAAAGCCCAGGTCCCCCCAGATGCCTGAGGGCTGTGTGCACGCTGCTGGCAGCCTTGTTCCTCGTGGGGGACATGGGGGCAGGGAGGGGCAGGCTCAGCTAAAACCGGTCCCATCTCAGGACTGCAAGTGCAAAGCCAAAGAACTTTGTCCCCGCAAAGCCTCAAGGAAAATTTTTTACCAGAGCCCTGTTTATCCTGTTAATGAGCTGCCAGGATGATCTGTTCTCCAGCACAAGGAATGGCCTAATTAAAAGCCTGAATATAGAGAGGATTTACTGAGGCAAAGTTATCCTGAAACAATTCTTAGTCTTTCGAGAGCTCTTTCTAAAGCATTTAGGTTTATGATGGTCACTCAAAGTGGGGGTGGGGGGGGTGGGGAATCAGCTCCATTTTCTTAAAATGTTTCCTCCGTGATGTGATTTAAGAGTAGAGTATAAACTTGTTTGATAGTGTTCTATCTTAGGCTGTTTTAGATGGAGAATTAGCGTTGTGTGATTTACAGACTGATGGCTGAAGCAAGAAGGGGTCGAGAATATCTTCAACGACCGGAAGCTTGGGCTACAGAGGCCTGCTATTCAGGAAGAGCTAATACCACTAAGCTGGCTGGGGTGTGGGGCGAGCCAGATTACACCCAGCTGGCCAGTGACTTCAGGCAGCAAGTGCAGGAGCGCTGTTTTGTCTGGTCGCTGAGTCACATCTCACTCTTTGCGACCCCTGGACTGCAGCACACCAGGCTTCCCTGTCCATCACCATCTCCCAGAGTTTGGTGTCCACTGAACTCAAGTTCATGTCCATTGAGTCAGTGATGCTAGCTAATCGTCTCATCCTCTGCTGTCCCCTTGACCTGCCATCAGTCTTTGCAGCATCAGAGTCTTTTCCAGTGGGTGGGCTGTTTGCTTCAGGCGCAGTAATAGCTGACCTGCAATAATGTCCTTCATTTAAATGGCTGAGTGTGCCGGCCATTCAGTAAACGCGTAGCTGATGATTAGTGACCACATTGACCTGCCCGCCCCCACGTGAGGTTGGGCGTGCACTGCAGACGTTCACCCTTCTGCCTGTGGCACGTCCCACCCCTGCCCCAGCCGCACATCCTGTAGAGCAGCCGAGACACACTGACCCACGTTCGGATCAGGCAGCCCACCCGCAGTCCCAAACCTCTGGACCCAGCCGGAAGCCCAGCCACGTGGACTGCGCAACCAGGCTGAGCCAGAGACAACAAAACAACTCTCAGCCCTGAGCACCGTGTCTGTTTCTAGATTCTGTACCTAAGAGGACACGCACCCCCATTACCCTGGCCCCAGGATGTCTTAATGGCTTGAAATCAACCACTGCAGCAGGCCTAAATAAAAGCCACTTGCTGAGGAAAAGGTACCCCCGAGGACCCACGGGGGAATAAACAGCCCCTTCCTACATGTTACGGAGACACTGATTCCAATCCTAGTACCTGAAAGTATTTTACTAAGTAAAATGGGGACCATTTCCTCTAAATACCAGGAAAAGGAAGTACCTACTAAAAAACACACATCTCTGGTTACTCCAGCATTGCCATTTCATGTCTGGGACTCTGTACTTTAGTCCGTAAAATTGTATTTTAGGCTAAACTCAACTTGGAATTGCTTTAAAATTTTAAAAACATTTACTTGGCTATTTCCAAAAATCAATTTTAAAATATCCCAGTGCTCTCATATACTTTGAACCACAAAACCCAGTTCATCTAGAACTTCAGATCAGACTCTGAATTATGAATCTCAGTGAAGGATGTGCCACTGCAGGAACTTGACTCACCTCTGCTGCCCGGGACCACCAGGCCTGACACAGGGACCCCAACCTGGGCAGCACCGAAGCCCGTGCCCACTGAGCCTTCCAGCCCGCAGCACAGCGGCTGATGCGGGGGCCCACCACGTGGTAAAGCGGCCTTGCGGGAACATTTTACAGCATGCCCAGTATCATTCAAAATGCTTCCCCAATCTCATTGCAAAGGAGATTTCTAAACATCCCACCTGCTACTTTATGACTAGAATATTCTTCTTCATTGTGTGAGATGAGTCACTCAGTCATGTCTCTCTGCAACCCCATGGACTGTAGCCCACCAGGCTCCTCTGTCCATGGGATTCTCCAGGCAAGAGTACTGCAGTGGGTTGCCATGCCTTTCTCCAGGGGATCTTCCTGACCCAGGGATCAAACCCGCGTCTCTTAACGTCTCCTGCACTGACTGGCAGGCAGGTCTTTACCACTAATGCCACCCGGGAAGTCCATCTACTTCAGTACCAAGATTTTTCCCAGCAAGGGTTCCCATCGCCACCCGCTGCCATTCATCTGTGTCTGCCTGGACAGCGTCCATGTCTCCAGACTCCTCAGGGCTGCTCTTCTAATTCAGCTTCCGGCCTCTTGTGTGCCTCACGCACGGCCAACCCACCCCCCAAACATCCTTGCCCAGCCCACCTGGCTGTTCCCCCCTCGACTGCAGAAGTTCACCCGTTCCCATGAATGTATTTCCAGGTTCATTTTCTGACTTCATTTTGAGAAACCCTGGACATAACACTCGGTCGAGGGCTGCAATGGATCCAGAAACCCAAACTGGTGTCTGCCTCCAGACAGACAGGGCTGGCATGTGGGCTCGCTACCAGAACCTACCACGGGAGTTAATCCTCCTGCCTCTCACTCACACTCGGGTCACCTCCGTCCTCCTTGAAGTCTACTTCAGTACCTATTTTAAAATACATACTCTTCCCCAGGGGGCGCCTTCCACATAGAGGACTGTAGTTTTCTGTAATAAAGCAAGAAGAAGACTCCACACCATCACCAGATGACGGAGAGAAGTGTAAATCACACCAAAAAGCTAAAGGGTATGGCTTCCGGAGGCAACTTGAGCATCTTATATACCCAGTGAGTCCAAACTGGAAGGTAGATAACTTACGCAAAGCAAAGCTGGAAGGTAATAAGTTACAGCCGAAACGCCATCTTTCCGCTCCTCTCTCCCCGCCTCCGAGACACTCTTCTCCAGTGGAAACTTGTGCAAATACGAGTGGGCGCTGGGAAGCCAAAAGCAGGCCAGTGTGCCCCTCAGCCGGGTAGGCAAACCGGAAGTCAGAATGCCCAGCAAATCGGTATCACTGGTTCCTTGCCTGGACCTGGAGGACTGTGAGGCTGGCTCCGAGGAGCCACCTGGCCCCAGCCGCGGCTCTAGGGGCCTCATCCCTGGGGGACTTGCCCGCTTTGGATACAGAGCTGCTTCAAGGTCCCTGAACACAATGGCAGCCTCAGCTCTGCAGCATCTCATGCGCTTTTCTCCTTCATGCCCCTGCTCTACTAGGGCCTGATTAAAACCGCACCGGCCCTCCTGAGGCACTGCTGCCAGGGTCTCAGCAAGACACCCACAAGGAGGAGAGGCCTGGGGCTTCCAATTTCCTTCCAAACAGAGCTCATCCTAGTTCACGCTTCTCGCCTGCACACAGAACAGGGCAGTGGAACCTGATAACATCCATGAATATCGGTTGTTTATGGTCTTGTTTTTTTTAGCCCACAATTATTTTGTGTGCGTCTCCCTCTCCGTGGGAGTAGACCAAGGCTCTGAGTATAATTACGCCTGGCGGAGTGGGCTGCAGAGCAGAGATGCGCTAGTACATCATGATGGGGCCGTCTAATGAGCCCCATTACTCAGAAGGCAGCGTTTCTGTGCAGAGCGAGGCCCCAGCAGGCACTTGGCTTGGCGGGGCTCCCTATGACCTGCTGGCCCTTAAATCCCAGTTCCCAGAGGCTGTGCAGTCCCTGTTTCTCTACAAAGTGCAACACATTAGAAAAAGCAAACAGATTTTTAAATAATTACCAAGGTTTGTACAGATTGTATTTAATTTACCTTTATCCTTTCCCCCACTCCATACTCCCCAAAAATACCCACCATGAGATAGTTTCACAAATCAGTTTTTCATAAAACACTTAAAAAAATAACAATGCTTGTCTTCTTACATAAGCATCAGATACCATGCTTTGTTCATAGGGTTGATCAGAGTCCTAAAAACCAAAGTAACAGTTTGCATAGGCAGAGTTCATTGTGTGCAAATCTTACTAAAATAAGGCTATTTTCAGTGTTTAGGTGGCGATACAGTGAGTAAAGAAAGCTCTCAAGCAAGAAGACATTTCCCTGCATCCCACATTCTCTCCAGCTGTGCCTGACTTCCTGGGCAGAGAGCTGAGGCCAGTGGATCTGCCTGCACCGTAAGGCAGCGTGTTGATGGAGTACAAGTGGTGCAAGCAAAACGCAAAAGGACGGATGATCCGGGCTTGTGTTGGGGGCAAGAGGGGCTCCGTCTTTACTCCTCTCTTTGTAGGGGGGGCCATGATGCGGAAGGCAGCAGGGGCAGGCACGTGTTCACGTGCTGCTGGAGGGCCAGCCCTCTGGCATGGGCACCTCCAGAAGTCACTGACCCCTGGTGATTGCTGGGTGTGACCTATTGCTGCAAGGCAGAACCTACGCTCCTACTCAAAGGAATGGGAGGATAAGGACCAAGACCTCTTGAGGAGGAAAAAAAACGGAGCCCAGAAAGCCTGCCAAAGGAGCAACCACGTTAGTGGGAAGACAAGGTGGGGAAGCCTGGCTGGAGAGAGAGGAGGTGCAGAGAAGGCTCCCCTCCCCCAAAATCAAGTATCGTCAGGAAGTCTCCAAGTAGAGATGTCTATAAGCAGCTTTGCATTCAACATTCAGTCAAGACTAACACCGCAGAAAACCAGAACCAGACTTCCAGACTACCAGCAGGCGTCGTCCGGGTCGCCCAGGATCCTGCAGCAGAGGATGGAGTGTTCCTGGGCCAGGGCAGCCAGCTCCTTCAGGAACTCAGGGAAGAGGGCGGCTGCCAGCATGGTGTCCCGCACCGGTGGGGGCAGGCTGGGGGGCGCCCCCACCACCTTGGCTCTGTTCGTCAGGAAAGGCTGAAGCACTTTTGGGGGGCCATCCAAAAAGTTCTTGCCGCTTCCTGTCCTGGAGGTGTCCTGAACGGGATCTGAAACCAGAAGGCAGGCAGCCGTGGTGAGGAGCCTCTGGGAGCCCTTCTGTCTGCCCTTAAGTGACGTGTGCGTGCTGGAAGGGGGGGAGGGGGTGCGGATGTTCAGTTCCCACTCTGACTGCAGTCTAAAGAGCCCCCCTCTACTTCCCTCTGAGACACTCAGATCCACCCAGCAGATCAGCTCCAGCATCAGGCATGTAATGAGAGTTTTATCCCAATTCCTATATGAGGCTCTACAAGAAGAAACTGTGGCAAGAATATAGGTTCATCAGGAACCCTCTGCGCCTGGGGCGAGACGAAGGGGAAAGGGAAAAGGCGTCTCCTCCCGCCGAGTCAGCCAAGTGAAGACACAGGACAACAGGGACACCGACCCTCCATGCCTCCTGGGGTCGGGGTGACCACCCTCCCTTTGCCAGCTGAGCCCTGACCACCTCGCAGGGCTGTGCAAGGCAGCCTGAGTCACACACCACGCTGCCCACGGCCTGGGCACAGGGCTCCGGCCTCCAGGGCTTCCTGCCCCAATCCCAGCCCCTTCTGGGTGGGACCTCCAGCCTTTGGGAGGAACAGAATGGATGAAGCCTTTTCGAGGCTGGAATGATGGAGAGGAAGCTGAATGCTCCTAAGACCAGACTGGGAGCTCTCCACCACCACGGGCATCTCAGAGCAGCAGGTGGCTTGGACGTTCCATTCAAGCAAGGTTTCCAGGAGTTTCAATCTCAGTTTCAATAATGTTCGTCCAAGATGATATGAACCAAATTTTGTATATCCAAGTGATTTGCATTTTCATATCGCATCAGTTTACCAATTAAAATGGTTCAGCTTACCTATTTAATTCCTGAAGATCTCCAGCCTTCCTATCGATAGGAATTATTTATGTCTTCCTCCGCGCCCCTCTCCAACAGACTCATTACTCCTTATAAATCATTATATTCAAGCTCTTCATTATTTTGGCTGCTTTTTAGAATTCAGCCCCATTTCTCAACATTCTTCTCAGAGTGTTGCTTAACTATGGTACTAAAAATTCCTGACATTTATAGTACTTTCCACATCTCACTACTATCGTCTTTAGTGGTAAAAAAAAATCCTCCACTCTACTGCTTTAAATATCCTTTTAGATTAAAGCTTATCACAGCTCATGCCATAAAGAATGGGAGGTTGTTGAGAATCTGCTGCTGCCTTTCAGCAGAAACTCACACTGTGCCTTGACAAGAGAGTGAGGACAGAGCGCTGACGTCCCTGGGGACACAGCCAGCCCCCAGCCTGGGGGCCACGCCGGAGCGACACCCGCCCCCAGTGCCACAGCACCCAGCTCTCAGGGACGCGGCAGGGCCCAGCCAGGAGGCCGGCCGGGATTCCCAGGGAGATGGGACCCAGGCAGCAGACCGACCCACACTGCACATGCTGGGCCCCACCTGGCACTCCCTCCCGTGTCTGCACACCTAAGGCTCACCAGGTTTAAGAAGTACCAGAACCGTGGTTAAGGGCACAGACTCGGCCACGTCCTGGCTGAGGGACATCAGGCGAGGTGGTTTACCTCTCTGTACTTTACTGGCCTCATTTCTCACAGACTCACAGAAAGATGGAGTCAACAGGTATAACGCGCACAAGGACCTCTTGGTAAGTGTCAGCCATCACACTGCCATCAATTCAGTTGCCACTGACTCTATAAACCACTTGCGCTTCCTGCCCTTGGAAGTGACCCCCTGTTGGAGCCTCCCACTCATTTTATTTACCAGCTGGGGTCTGCAGGGCCCTTCAGCCTGGTGGTGCTGTTTCTGTTCTTTGTCCTCTGTTAAGACTTTGAAGTTCCTAAGAGCTGAGCCCCTAAACACTGTGTCCTTCATGCCCGCCCCCCCCCCCCCACACTCATCCACAGAACAGCTAACAGACATATGCTGAATGAATGAGGGGAGGAATCCGCCATTGTCAGCTGCTCCCTGCACCTCAGCTCCCTGGAGCTGGTTCACTCCCTCATCTCCATCTTTCTCTTTCAAATTTACTCTTTCCCCGCAAAGGGCTTTTGTGGATCATTTATCTAGCTTGATCCATGAATTTTAAAAGTGTCATCGCTAAGCCTCATTTACCCAGCTTCAACCCAAGAATTAACACTGTCTTCACTGATGAAGACGGGGGCATGCCCAGTGAGGGAGGCAGAAGCCCAGCAGAAGTCCTGGCGGTGGTTCTGTCCAGCAGCATAGAGAACTCATGGTTCTTTCCTTGAGTCAAACTCAACTCAAAAACAAGGAGACTCGAGTTATGGTCCCTACCTGGCAACCAGCTAGTCACATAATGGCTCGGTTTCCTTTTCCGTAAAATGGAAATAATACCTACCTGACCCCTCCAGAACTAGCAGTCAGTGAAAGGACTCTATACGTAAATAACAGAAAATACCACCTTTGTGGTTTGGAATTTGTATTTGAGGGAAACATGAAATGCCTGGCAAGTGGCTGGGGCTCACAGACCACGAGGCTCGAAAGTGACACTGTTTCAGCACAGAAGTCCACCCGGACTGATCGAAGCATTAGTGAGGAGGCTGGTTTCACCTGGGCCTGCGTGATGGGGCAGTTCAGGCTGCAGGTCCATGAACCAAACACACCTTGGAAAAGGGCCCAGTGTGCAGGCACAGCACCCAGAGGAGAAGTAGGAAGGAAAGGAAGTATAAATGCCAGAACCGGGAGTGGCTTCCTAAACTGTTGCCCTGGGTCTGAAAGGCCACAGCAAACGGTTGTCAGGATACTGCTGGAAGACTGGAGAAGTTAGAGAAGTGAGTTACCCTGCACCTCCGCAATGGCGTCAGACAAGGAGCACAGACACTAGACTCCCCAGTATGCGCCTCTCATGGGATTCTGATCGCTCGCTGTTCTGCGCCCCTGTGAGAACCAGGCTCCCAGGCCCATCTCATCTATAAGCAATCATATCACACACGAGTCAGTTTGTACAAGGGACAGAGACCTTGGTCATTCTGTGAGTTGAAAGGTTTTTAAAGTTGAAGGGAGCTGTCACTTTGCAAACCTGAAAGAGGTTAATTAGGAGGTTAATCTGAAAAATTCCATCAAAGGGGAGTCTTCTATCCCAAGAGACGCTTCCCACAAGTCAACGTCCCCTGAGAGTCACAGGCCTTAGAAATCATCCGCCACAGCTGCCTAACTGACCACCTTATGAGGCGGAAACAAGAGCCCCTGGGCACGTATCCAGCAGCCACCGCTGTCACACAGTCTGAAGCCAGGACGGAGCACAGGGTTTCAGGGACCCCTTCACCCCAAGCCCACCACCGTCACCAGGATTGTGTGGGTCCAGGAGGCCGGTCAGGGCATGAGCCCTCAGGCTCTCTGAACCAGGCACCTGGCCGACCTCTCTGGGCCAATACCTTCAGCCTCCTTCTATGAAAACGAGCTAACAGTACCCTGCATGTCCACTGCACACTGCTGTCTGAAAAGGAAAACTGTCTATGAAGGCACCTTGCAAACTGCAAAGTACAAATAAAGACCAAGCCCAGAGCGCAGCACAAGACTTGAGTTGCCTTCTGTCTGGAGGCTGCACATGGCCATGATCCCGCGTCCCATGATCATCCCATCCAGGGGGTCGGGGGGTCTGCTCCACTCCTGCAGCTGGGCTGACCCAGTGGCTTGGCCGACAGAATGCAGCAGAATCAACCTGTTAGTTGGGGGGGTCCCCATCTGGGGCCTCAAGAGACTGCGCCTTCTGCTCCCGCTACCCGACACCCATGAAGCTGCCAAGTCAGGGCAAACCCACTGGATGATGAGTAACACAGACCCTCATCACCCCATCACCCCAGCCAGCAGCCACCGGTGTGAGCCAGGCCATCCCAGATGCCCAGCCACGCTGAGCAAGTGCTGCCAGCATCAGCCATGCTCGCCCAGAGCAGCAGATCAACCTGGCAACCACAGACTCATGAGCGTGTGGGATCACTGTATCTGGAGTCTTTTGTGGTGGTTTATTATGCACAAAAGCTAACTGGCACACCACTCCCGCAGGGTGAGTCACGGCAGCGTGCCCCCGACCAGGAGTGACAAGCCAACAGGCTGACTAGCACGAGGCTAGCAGAGGCCGCAGGGAACCTGCAGCCCACTTTCCCACAGACGGGGGGCTCCCCTCCATCCAAGACTGGCCACCTGCTCTTCTCCACGGCCTGTGCTTGAAGCCTCCCCCTCACTTCACCAGGGGCACAGGGCTCCCTTTCTCTCAGAGTCTGTCTTGCAGTGTTCTAATCACCTTTCACACCCTGAATTCTGCAGTCAGAAAGACCTCAAGAGACAGAGAGACAAACCTTCACTTGAGAGTCGAGGCCTAAGTCCCGTGAAGACAAGTAACCAAGAACAGACAGCTACACGGTGGCCAGGGCGTGCCGTCAGAGGGCCGGGCCTTCCCAGCTTCCCTCAGTGGTGTAACACTGCTCTAAATTACATTCCTGCTTCTCACTCCACATCTTGTTTCCCATCACTTGCTTTAGCCCGGACCAACAGCCCTGCTCTCTGCTGTCCACCAGCCACAGAGAAGCCTGACTTGTCTCAAGGGAGATGAACATAAGCCAGCTCAGTAAGAGAGACAGCTGTTGTCAAATCTGTGTGACCAGAGCTTAATCAAGGCTGGGCAGCCCTTTCCCCAGGCCCCGTGGCCAGTCCTCGGGTTCCTGTGCCACCTGATCGGCCAGCCCTCCAGAGCCCATGGAAAGGCATCTTGGAAGGTTTAAGGTGCACATAAACTTTACTTCTCTTGCTCCAGATGAACGGCTTTCACCTTCTGGAGCCCAGATGAACGGCTTTCACCTTCTGGAGCCCTGAAGCACATTTATTTGGGGCTCAAAAGTCTCTGAAAACACAATAAATAAAATGGATGCCCTCCTTGGGGTAGCACCAACCAAACAATATGCACATAAGGCTTCTTTCTGGCCCACACGTGCCAAGTCATTCATTCTAGAAACAGCTCCCACATCAGTCCTGCCCTGAACTACCCTACGTTAGGAAAACAAATGCCTTGCTAGAGCCTCCAAAGTGGGACCAGGCTGCGTATGGGTGGAGCAGACCTTCCTTTTGGTGTAAGGACACTCAGGGTGAAAATGGAAATCTTTTCTGAGATTTTTTTTTCTTTTGAGATGCTTTTAGCATCCAGGAGCTGGTACAGCACCCAGGACCCCAAGTCGGGAAGCTGGGGGAACAGGAGCCGCTGACAGGGAGGGACAGGGGAGGACCCGCTGACCTTTGGTGGGTGTCTCGGGGCTCGGATCGGAGAGGTCCACGCGGAAGAGCAGGTATTGCTGGGCCTGTATGAGGAGGCCAGGGAAGTCTCTCTCCACAGAGGCGAACTGTTCAATCTTATTCTTCACAGACGCGAGGACCTGTCAAAACCAGCACTAATGACTCTAATACTTCAGCACGGAGTTCTGCTCTGAGTTATCAGGACATCTGTCAGGCACAGCCCCCACTGCAGGAACGACAGGGTTTTAACTGCCTGGGTGTTCTGGGGGGAGTGGTGCTCTCAAAACATCAAATCAAACAAGCTTCGAATCTTCAGTTTGTCTAGAATGATCCACACAACCAGCGTGAAAGTACTGGGCTGGAGAGCAAATGAGAACAGGGGAGAGGGGCGGGACCGGGGGCCAGGGGTGGGGCCGGGCCCTTGCATCTGCCACGCCTCCGCAGCAGGTGTGCGCAGGCGCACAGGGCAAGGCGGGGCGGGGGCGGGGCGGGGGGCAGGGCGGGGGGCGGGGCCTGTGCATCAGCCGGGCCTCCCCAGCAGGTGTGGGCAGGGCAGGGGCAAGGCGGTACCTGGGGCCGGGCGGTACCTGGTACAGGGAGCGCACGCTGGGCTGGAAGACCATGTTGGTGTTGAGCAGGAAGGAGCGCAGGAGGGGCTGCGGGTAGCTGGCCAGCTGTGTGATGATGCCAATGAGCAGCAAGTTCACGTGCAGCGAGTTCTCCAGCATGTTCTCCAGCTTGGATAAGACGACGCTGATGAACGGGCCTGTGGAAGGACACGAGGCTCAGGGCCGGCTGGGCACAGGGGCAGTCTCTCCTGAAAACCAAGGAGTCAGGGGGACCACCGCGGGGCCACTGGGGGCAAATCAAGTTCAGACAAGTGCGGCTGAGGTGACCAGGTCGCCTGGTACCTCAAAAGCAAACCACAAGACATACCAACCGCCATAAAAACAAAGCAGAAACCCGTGCTTTGGGAGCTAGTATTTTGACTCTGTGAGCAGTTTTAATACTTTGAAAATTATCATGGACCTTAGAAAAAATGACCAGTGATTTAATTTTTAAAACCAAAATGTACTTTTCATACTATTTCTGTATCTCTTGGGGCTGCCAGTGCTTTAAAACATGGCACTCTTCATTCCCTAATGGTGCAGGCTATAGCCAACAGTGCCAAGACTGTAGCCCGCCAGGCTCCTCTGTCCATGGAATTCTCCAGGCAAGAACTGGAGTGGGTTGCCATTCCCTTTGCAGCGGATCTTCCCCACCCAGGGATCCAACCCATTTCTCCTGTGTCTCCTGCACTGCAGGCAGATTCTTCACCCACTGAGCCATCAGAGAACCCCTCATGCTATATAGGCTGTCATGCAAACATTCAGTCAGTTCAGTTCAGTTCAGTCGCTCAGTCGTGTCCGACTCTTTGCGACCCCAAGAATCGCAGCACGCTAGGCCTCCCTGTCCATCACCAACTCCCGGAGTTCACTCAGACTCACGTCCATCAAGTCAGTGATGCCATCCTGCCATCTCATCCTCTGTCGTCCCCTTCTCCTCCTGCCCCCAATCCCTCCCAGCATCAGAGTCTTTTCCAATGAGTCAACTCTTCGCATGAGGTGGCCAAAGTACTGGAGTTTCAGCTTTAGCATCATTCTTCCAAAGAAATCCCAGGGCTGATCTCCTTCAGAATGGACTGGTTGGATCTCCTTGCAGTCCAAGGGACTCTCAAGAGTCTTCTCCAACATCACAGTTCAAAAGCATCAATTCTTCAGCGCTCAGCTTTCTTCACAGTCCAACTCTCATATCCATACATGACCACTGGAAAAACCATAGCCTTGACTAGACGAACCTTTGTTGGCAAAGTAATGTCTCTGCTTTTCAATATGCAAACATTAGCAGCCATCAAAAGTTTAAGTAACAAAGTCTTCCTGCTGTTAAAGAATAGCAAACACCTACAAACTATGTTTGCCAACAGCAGCATTGGGGGGGGGGGGGGCTGTCCATCCCCCACAAGCACCAGAGAAAAACTCTTGCCAATATCACTATATGGAAGAACCGATGGAAAAGACTGTACTCCCAATGCAGAGGGCCCAGGTTCTATCCCTGATCAGGGAACTAGATCCCTCCTACCATAATAAAGACCCAGCGCAGCCAAATAAATATTTAAAAAAAAAAAAAAAGAAGATGAGAGGTGAAGGAGGCCTTGGCTATAATTTTAGACCCACAACTTTAAGTTGTGGAGGGGAGGGACTCAGTGCTCAGTTTGGAGAACTGGAGTCTGGTGTATCCAAGTTTCCTTAAACAAGAAATTCCCTAAGACCATAAAAGCAGTTCATTAAAAAAAAAAAATAGACAAAAAGAAGCTTCAACTAACTTGGGTCACTAGAAAAATAATATGATTTCCATTTGAGTTGACTGAAGACAAGGAAAATTCCAGAAAATAAATCTGGCATTAATAAAATTACTTGAAGATATTTTCCGTTTTCACCAAAAAAGTGGTCCATTAAGCAAAATCAATGAGAATTTTCTGTTTCCCCCAGTGGAGCTATTGATGATGCCTCTAAACCATGGCATGTTTTTGACAAAAGCACATAACCCCTGATGAATAAACATGCCTTGTGAAGATTTCACCAACATTAATTTGGGTTTAACAAATACTCCATCACAAGGTGCTTCGTTCACAAGCCTTGGCAGTGGGAGCGGGTAAACCTTTCTAAGAAGGCAGACGCTGTCTGTGAAAAAGTACTCGCAATTGTAGGTTCTGCCACTACAAACACAGATGCTGTCTCTAAGGCACCTTAGAGCCCAGGAGAGACATCTTGCATCTGGGTGTCAAGACTGGCCCCAACTTCCCCTTCCCTGGGAGGGGGCAGAGCTCCTGAGTCACTTTTCATGGCACAGGGAGGTCAATGAATTCTTCGAATAGAGAGCTCCTGCTTACAAAACAAAGCTGGGAGAGATTGCCAAACACATTCAGAAACTCTGGATTGCAATACCACTATGACAGCATCTTGATGGGGTTCCACCAAGAACCCCCAAAATGTCACCAGCAGCTCTACTTAATTCTAGTCTTCCAGACACATCTGCCAGGGGAAGGCTGCTGTCCTCACTCCCCAACCCCGACCTGGGCTCATGCCCACCCCGGCCCTGCTCCCCTGCAGTCCCTGGGACTTAGCATCTGTTTCCTTCCAGAGGAACAGAGACAGGTGGCTCAGATGACACTTGGGTGGGAAGAGTCTCCTTAAAACGTATCTCCTTGGACTTCCCTGGTGGTACAGTCAATAGGAATCCACATGCCATGAATAAACGTGCCTTATGAAGATTTCACTAACGTTAATACAGTTTAACAAGACATACTTCATCACAAGATACTTCATTCAGAAGCCTTGGTAGCGGAGAGGGTAAACCCAAGGGACACGCGTTTGAGCCTTGGTCCAGGAAGATCCTCCATGCTCTAGGGCAGCTGAGCCTGTGCACCACAGCTCCTGAGCCTGTGCTCTAGAGCTCCGGAACCACGATACAGGCTGCAACTACTGGAGCCCGCGTGCCTAGAGCCCATGCTGCAAAGCAAGAGAAGACACCGCAATGAGAAGTCTCTGCACCACAACGAAGAGGAGGCCCTGCTCACTGCAATGAGAGAAAGCCTGCGCAGCAACAGAGACCCAGTGCAGCCAAAATAATTAAAAAACATCTCCTTAACGAGCGCCCTCAACCTCCCGGCCATCCTACAAACACAAAAGCCGCACGGCCCAGCACTCCTGTCAGGGAGGAACCCCAGCCTGCGCCACGCCTGGGAGAGTCCGTCATCACTGTCTCACTTCAACAACAGAGCATCAGGCCAAGGTCAGCAGACTGTCATTATAATCCACTAACCCCATCAACTACAGCTTCTTAGGCATGTGCAATAAGAAACATATATTAAACCCTTTCAAGTTCCTGTTTTATTCAAGTTCCTGTTTGATTCTAGCACTTTCAAAAAACCTCCTGAGTGAAATGCAGGAGGAAGGGGAAACAGGCAAGCAGCTGAAAATGAGAAAACTCGGTTACAGTTCAGAAAGCCACTGGGAATGTGGGAATGAGCCACTGTGGGAATGAGGGTTGTATTTTTTCCCCTTCCAGAAGACAGATAAACTTCACACCCATAACATACTGAATTTTCAGAACAACGAATGATATGCCATCCCCTTCTCTCCCCTCAGGCCCTCTTCCCCTGCTTCAGTGACCCCTGCCCTGACCGGTGCTTCCTAACTCCAAGAGCCGCCACCATCATTCTGAGCCTCAGCTCCGCCGACTCCCCCTGGGAACCACCTCCCGAACGCAGAACGTCACCTCCACCTCCCCTGCCTGAGGTCGGTCTCCTCACTTGTCTGGGGTTCAGCAACAGTTTTTCTATTTTAATAAAGATTAAAATGATTTAAAATTTTTCTTCTTCTAAGAGTACAGGTGTATAAAATAAAGAATAGGCCCCCTGCCAGAGGCAACTCCTGTTAACAGATCCAAGTGCATTCTTCCAGCAATGTTTCATGTATATAATAAACTATAATAATTGAGTTATCATTAAAAACATGAATCACTTATTATGTGCCAGGCAGTGTTGTAAGCACTTTTCATGTATTGACTTACTTAAATATTCACAACAACCCTACAAAGTGTGTTTATGGTTGAGTTGGCCAAAAAAGTTCACCTGGGTTTTTCCATAAGATGTGACCCAATTGAACTTTTTGGCCAACCCAACAGTTATCCCCAGGCTGCAGTCCATGGGTCGCAAGACTTGGATACAACTTAGCAGCTAAACCACCACCACCAAAGACGATGCAGAATGTCACGTGCACCGTGAGTAAACGGGGTCACGATTTTCATTCAGGCCATCTGTTTCCAGCGTCGATACTCTTAACCAACACACGGTCCTGCTTCCCAGGGCGAGAGTGTGTGTGTGTGTGTGTGTGTGTGTGTGTGTGTGTGTGTGTGTCTGTGTGTGTGTGTGTCTGTGTGTGTGTCTACCTCCTGGTGCTTTTTTAAAACAAATGATAAAATGACAGTACTGTCCACACACTGTTCAGCCTCTCGTATTTTGCGCTGCAGCGTCTCCCCCAGAGACTATGCCGTATCACCATGCACAGAGCCATCCTGTTCATTCACAAGACATCCGGTTGCCAGGGGTGTGACATGAGCAAAACAGTCCCCTACTGGTGGACGCTTGGATGACTTCTATGTAACGCTGCAATGAGCATCTCTGTGTACGCACCTCGGCCCATCGTGTGACCACAGCTGTGAAAATGCTTCTGGAAACACTATTACTCCTGCATTCTGAACCCAGATACAATGACAAGTCTCTTAGTTGGATCTTCCTGGCACCAGCCTCTCCTCACTCCAGTGCTCTCTCCACAGTCTTCAACTCTGGCCTTTCCAAACAGGAATCTGATCACATCACTCACCCACTCTGACGGGCAATCTTCAGGGCCTGGAGCACAAGCCCGCACTCCTCAGCGTGGCCTGAGGGCTCCCTGAGTCAGCGTACACCAGTCCTGTGGCTTCCTCTCTACTCCCGAGATCCAGGCCTTGTCCCCCGTCGTGTGGCGGCAGGCTCCTTTTGTTCACCTGCTGTTTCCCCTGCCTGACTGCCGTTCTCAGCTGCTTGTACCCAGAAGCTTGTCTTCTCTATGGCCCCGCTCTGTGGAGCCTTTCCCACTCCCCGCACTGGGCCTCCACAGGATCTGGATACTATGACGAATGATACATTTCTCACGAAGAGCATACAGTTCTTGGCTGATGTCCCCTCTGAAAGTCTACAAATCCCTTCATTTCTGAGTCCTTAGCACTACAAGATTGCTGAATGCACAAATAAATAAAGTAAATTAGATAAATGAAATGGAATGCTTTGATTTAGCTGAGTAGTAAGTTCATTTCTGCAGAAATTAGGATTCCATGGAGAGTGCATGGTAAGTCACTTCAGCCATGTCCGACTTTTTATGACCCCATGGACTGTAGCTCTCCAGTCTCCTCTGCCCATGGGATTCTCCCGGCAAGAATACTGGAGTGAGTTGCCGTTTCCTCCTCCAGGAGATCTTCCCGACGCAGGGGTTGAACCCCTATCACCTGCGGCTCCGTACTGCAGGCGGATTCTTTACCACTGAGCCACCAGGGAAGCCCTCCATGGAGAGAGGGAAGTTAAACCAAATGTTGCGGAACAAACTCAGAAGTTTGGACATGACAAAGTTCACATACATGGAGAGAGGAAAGAAGCTGTACAAGGTTCAAAGGAGGAAACAGGTGAGGTTTTAGTTAAAATTACCTATATGTATCCAAATCTCAGATTATGGTTTGTTGGTTTTCAGGTGTACCATATTCAAAATATTGATGTTACTTAATATGTGATTTATTAGATTTTTTTTTGGTCCTAAGCTAACTATGTGGATCACAACAAACTGTGGAAAATTCTGAAAGAGATAGGACTACCAGACCACCTCACCTGCCTCCTGAGAAACCTATATGCAGCTCAAAAAGCAACAGTTAGAACCGGACGTGGAACAATGGACTGGTTCAAAATTGAGAAAGGAGGATGTCAAGGCTGTATAGTGTCACCCTGCTTGTTTAACTTCCATGCAGAGTACAACATGTGAAATGTCAGGCCCAATGAAGCACAAGTTGGAATCAAGATTATCGGGAGAAAGAAATATCAATAATCAGGTACGCAGATGATACCACCCTTAGGGCAGAAAGCAAAGAGGAATTAAAAAGCCTCTTGATGAAAGTGAAAGAGGAGAGTGAAAAAGCTGGCTTAAAACTCAACATCCAGAAAACTAAGATTGTGGCATCCGGTCCCATCACTTCATGGGAAATAGATGGAGAAACAACAGCAACAGTGACAGACTTTATTTTCTTGGCTCCAAAACCACTGCACTGAGTGACTACAGCCATGAAATCAAGACGCTTGCTCCTTGGGAGAAAAGCTATGACGCCCTAGATAGAATGTTAAAAAGCAGAGACACTACTTTACCGACAAAGGTCCATCTAGTCAAAGCTATGGCTTTTCAAGTAGTCATGTATGGATGTGAAAGTTGGACCATAAAGAAGGCTGAGCACTGAAGAATTGATGCTTTCTAACTATGGTGCTGGAAGAGACTCTTGAGACTGCAAGGAGATCAAACCAGTCCATCCTAAAGGAAATCAGTCCTGAGTATTCACTGGAAGGACTGATGCTGAAGCTGAAACTCCCATACTTTGGCCACCTGATTCGAAGAGCCCACTCACTGGAAAAGACCCTGATGCTGGGAAAGATTGAAGGCAGGAGGAGAAGGGGATGACAGAGGACGAGATGGTTGGCTGGCATCACTGACTTACTGGACATGAGTTTGAGTAAGCTCCAGGAGATGGGGAAGGACAGGGGAGCCTGGTGTGTTACAATCCATGGGGTCGCAAAGAGTTGGACAAGACTCAGGGACAGAACAACAATACTTTGTTTCTTCAATTTACTTAGAGCCCAGGGACAAAGCTCCTTTGTCAGAAGACTAGTATTCTAAAGAGCAATCTTCACTAGCAGTGGGTAGTCCTGCTGTCCTGGAGAACATAGCAGGCAAATTGGAAGTCCTGCTGAATGAGAGCAGACGGGGTACCCGGAGGGCAGAGCTGATGTTAGCTCTGTCCTTCCTCCCAGCAAAATCCGCCTCACCCTCAGTGGGCCAGGGCCCTCATGCTCCCCACCCTCCCTTATCAACTGGGAAAAGCCAGATTACCTAATCCTTTTTACTTATGATTGACTGATTGAATTTTAATTAAAACCCATTTACACTGAAATGTTATCTCAGCTAGAACTTCAAGCCTTTTAATTGTGGAATTAAAAGCCCCCTCCCTGTTTAAACAAATTTTCAGCCATCAGTAAATAGATGAAGAAATGTTGGAGGAGGTGGAAGAGGGTGCTGAGATCATGTCAGCCAACCTGGTTGGACCCGAAGATTCTGTGACTTCATGTAATCTGGGTGATCCAAGCAGGTGGGAAGGGGGCGTGGTCCTTCCCCACCAAGCTGTCCCCTCCTGGCCGGGGAAGGACGAGCCTCAGCTGAGGCTGCTGGGGGCTGCCTGTGGCGACAGTAATGACACAGCCCACCCTCCACCCCCAGGATCACATTCAGTTGTCCCAGGGTTAGGACACCACGGCCACTTGGCTGAAAGTCCCAGAGTCAGGAGTCCCCAGAGGCCTGACTCCAAGGCCGGTCTGTCCCTCTGGGATGCTGGCTCCTTCAGAACCCTCTCCTCTAACTGAACACCTCTCAGGGTCCCACCTCAGCTGCCCCCAGGCCTGAGGAACCTCCCTCTGTGCTGGTTGCCTCTGTGCCATGATTTCCAGATTCAGACTGTAAAAGCAGGACCCTGTGGGGCCTTCCCAGGACAGACCTCCCCCATGTCTCCTGCCTGCCTCTTATCTGCAGAGAAACTTTAGCCAAAGAAAAAAATTAATCAGAAAACTGCAAAAGCAAAGGAAAATAGTCAAGCAAGACAAACTAATAATACTTTATCTGTTAAACAACATCAAGGACCTTTTGTTCCTCTTCAAAGGCTATAGACAATATTCTAAGCGAAGTCCTGTGAGCTGTTTTGCAGATGTTCTGCAGCTGTTTTTCAAACCCCCACAAGATACAAAAAAGTTAACCACATGATGACCAGACTCTGGCCATGACCTAAGCTGCCACAATTCTGAGAACTGGCCTCAAAGTAACAGGAACAAACCAACCTGGAACTGCAGATCAACTGCACTGCAAACAACCAGGACGATGCTGGTCAGACTGCTGCGGGACTAGGTCCAAGAAGCCTGTGAGAGCCGACGGCGCCTGTTCTGCCTGTAGTCCCCTCCCTCCACCTGTGCACACCCGAAGCTCCCCTGAAAAGCTCCTGCCCCCGATCAGCAGTGAGAAGGTGGCTTTTGGACATGAGTCCACCTTCTCCCCAGGTTGCCCGCCTCCTGAATAAAGCATCTTTCTTTTCCCACCAACACGTGTCTCTCAAGTATTAATTTTCAACCAGTGAGCAGCCAAATCTGACTTTGGTAATAATTTTACTTGGCTAATAATTTAATAATAATAATTCTACCATAATTCCTTTCTTCAAGCCACTTACGTGATACCCCAGCCTAGCCCTTTGCCCGTTCCATGATCTCTACCCACTGCTAGGGGTGTATCACTGGAACACACCCATTCTTTTATTAGAGTGATGCGTTTATGTGGATCTACTCATGTTTGGATGAAGATTTTGTGATTAACTGAAATGAGTTCCCAGGCAAAGGCATGACTAACTCCAGTGGCCTGTGCTGCCTGTACACAGCCACACTGACTCAAGGGGTGTTCTGAGCACCTGCTGTATGCTCTGTCCACTGCTCAGGACCAGACACAGCACAGAGACCAAGCCAACAACTGTGCCCTCCTGAAGCACACAAGCCAGTGGAGGAAACCGGAACTGTTTTTTAAAACAATTAACATACAATACATATTAAAAAAATGCTAAGGGGAAAAATAAATTAAGACTAGAGGAGAAGGGGATAACAGAGGATGAGATGGTTGGATGGCATCACTGACTCGATGGACATGAGTGTGAGCAAACTCCAGGAGATTGTGAAGGACAGTGAAGCCTGGCGTGCTGCAGGCCATGGGGTCGCAAAGAGTCAGGCACAACTTAGTGACTGAACACCAAAAAAGAAGAAATGAGGCTATTAAATAATGAGACTAGACTTCTTGTGTGGTTTAGTGAGTCCTATTGGGGAAGAATTAATGCTTTTGAAGTGTGGTGTTGGAGAAGACTCTTGAGAGTCCCTTGGACTGCAAGGAGATCCAACCATCCATCCTAAAGGAGATCAGTCCTGGATGTTCTTTTGAAGGAATGATGCTAAAGCTGAAACTCCAGTACTTTGGCCACCTCACGTGAAGAGTTGACTCACTGGAAAAGACTCTGATACTGGGAGGGATTGGGGGCAGGAGGAGAAGGGGACGACAGAGGATGAGATGGCTGGATGGCATCACTGACTCGATGGACATGAGTCTGAGTGAACTCCGGGAGTTGGTGATGAACAGGGAGGCCTGGTGTGCTACAATTCATGGGGTCACAAAGAGTCAGGGACAACTTAGTGATTGAACACCAAAAAAGAAGAAATGAGGCTACTAAATAATGAGACTAGACTTCTTGTGTGGTTTAGTGAGTCCTATTGACCTCTCAAGAGAAGTTACTCAGTGGCAAAATATAATCTCTAATTTGCTTGGGGGGTGGGGGGCGGGGAAAAAGACAATCATTGCAAGATGATAAAATAAGATAAAAATGAAACCACCCCTCCCTGCTCCTTACAAAAATCCTTCCACCCCTCTGGTAGGTAAACTGATGATGCTCCTTACCTGCACCTACCTCACTCCTCTGATGCAACATGTACAAGTACTTTCAAAAGCAGAAACCACAAAGCAATCTGAGGGCATCACCTGTGAACGGGGTGCTCTGCGTCCTTGCAGGACGGTGACTGGCAAAGGCGGCGTCATCTCGTGCTCCGAACGGGGATGGCGGGGTCTCTGCAGGGGGAGCCTCAGCTATGAAAGAGTCAAAGTCGTCATCGTCCTCCTCCTCTGGGTCCTTCTTCCCCTCCTCCTCCTCTCCCCCTTGGCTCTCGTCTTTCTCCCCCTCTGGCTCCTTTGTGACCAGCAAGGCATCTGGTAAGGAGAGATCCTGCTCCATCAGGCCCTCAGTGCTGGAACCCAGCTCTTTAATGATCTGGTCGTACTGGGCCATGAAGTCTTCACCCTCGGGGACCGCCACTGTCGGCTGGGCACTGGGCTCCGCCTTGGGGCTGGGGGCTGCTGACTCGGGGGCTGCTTCTGGGGTGACCTCGGGCTCGTTGGCTCGTGCTGGGTCCCTGGACACACCGTGAAGCGCGGCCGAATCGTCTCTGCCATTTTCCTCCTCCGACTCCGTCTCTGGCTCAGGGCCAGGCAGGGGGCCGTTGTTCAGGGGGGCACCCTGGACCTGGGTCTGGGCTGGGGGCCTTGCGGAGTGCTCCTGTGAACCATGCACGTCTTCAGCATCCTTCTCAGCACACAGCCTGTACACCATCACGTCGTCCTGGAAGTCAGACTCCTCGATGTAGGCCCCTTTGAAGAGCAGGATGGCATTCTTCTTCATCTCCTGGATGTGTTTGGGGGGGTCCACGGGGACCGGGGGGCTGGCGTTCTCGGCATCCTCATACGGCCCGGGGGAGCCCCCGCCTGTCCCCGAGGAGATACCGGTGTCGTAGCTGTCGTCCCACTCCAGCTCCGTGTGGCTCTTCTCCTTCCCGGGAGCCAGCGGGGGCATGGGTGTCCTGGGGACCTGCTGCGGCAGCCGGAGCACAGGGGAGGTGGCGCCCGGGGCCCTCTCCTCAGGCGGGCCCAGGCAGCATGCCTCGGGGTTGGGGGAGTCTCCGTCGTACAGGGCAGACCACACACGGCAGTCCCGCATGCAGCGGAGGATGTTGGAGTGGGCCTCCCAGAGGTACTGCAGGTAGCTGATGTCCAGGGCTTTGCCATACTCCACGATGCAGGCCGACGGCGGGGAGGCCTCGGGGAGCAGCTGCTCTGCGGGCCCTGCCCCGGGAGACACACGAGTCAGAACGGGTGCGGCCCTGCAGGACCCTGTCCCCCCGGCCACTGTGGTTCTAAAGATTTCTGACCATGATTCTCAAAGAACAAAAAACGGTTACAGTTTTAGGAAGAAAAAATAAAACCAGAAACTCTACCCTCATAGAGGATACAAAACCAACCTGGCCATCACCAGCGGAAGTCTGTTACTGGGTGTCAGCCTTCAGAGAAATGTGAGCAACCTCTCAAGCTGTCGGGAGGATTAAGTGAAGTAATGTTTCCAATATGGCACCTGCCATAGAGCAGGTAATAATTAAAAAGATTTTCCTTTGACTCTAAAGTAGAAAGCCTATATAATCCGTGAACTTGGAAAACAGATTTTCTCTAGAAAACCCTGGGTTTTTTGAAAAGCCTGTTAATTCATTCTGCCATCCTGAGAATTACTGGGAGTTTTATGTTCCAAGTAGTGTCTTGCGATAAATTTTTATATTCACTACCAAAATAGCCCCTTTAACCTGAGAATGATACACTGACTGCCTTTGATGTTAAAAGCTCTCAACCATGTAACTTAAATAGCTATGCAAATATCTGCATTGAAGTTTACATTTCCTTTAGGAAAAAAATGGACTAAGACAAGGGCAAACACAAATTCTACTGTTTTTTTAAGAATCTACCAGCCGGCAGGCGCTTTATTGGTGCTATCGAATTTAATCCTCACAGGCCTATGTGGAGACACTGTTTTCTCCATTTACAGATGAAGAAACTGAGGCTCAGAGACAAAGATCACCTGAGAGCCAGTGGCAGAGCCACAGGTCAGGCCACAATCCTACTCCCCACCTCCCCAAGTCAAGGTCATCTCACGTCAACCTCTCTCCTTACTTCGTTCCAGCCTCTTCATTATCTAAAATAAGGGCTAACTCTACCTTAGCTATAGCTGACTCCAACCCCCAGCCCCATGCTGTTTAAAAAGACATGTGAATATAACACATCTCATACTTGTACACTGAGGATGCTGCTAGAAAGCCTAGTGAAAACTGAGGTCTGGGGACACTGACGGGGTGAGAGCTGGGCACGTCAGTGAATACTTATTACAGCTGTAAGAAGCAGAAAAGGACCCCTAGCTAGTCAGTCATAAAAGAAACGGGACTCGCTGCCGCACTCCCTGTCTACCGAGAGAGACACACATCCAGGGAGAGATGGAATCCGGTATCCTTTTGTTTATAAAGATTATCACTAGAGAGGGCTGCCTGGCAGGCTGGGACCCGGGACCCCATGCTTCAGTGCTTACACCTGGACACGCATCTCCTCCTCCCCTCCAGCAACAGAATACAAAGACGCTATAAGGAACTAAAAATAACTTCATGCATGCACAGATGGGGCAAATTATGAAAAACACCACACAAAAAGGCCTGAACTGAACTGCCACTCCCCCGGCACAAGAAGCAAAAGCAGGGCACTGAGCATGGTCCTGGGGCACAGCACCACCAGGGGGGTCGGCAGCCCACATAAGCCACCCTCTGACCTAACTATCGGGTCACCCCACCCTCACCCCGTTTAAGGGACCAGCTTGGCCCCCGGCTTGGGGAGCAAGCAAGGGCATCTGTTTCTTGTTCTTGGGCTGCAGCAAGAGGCCCGGAAAGCCCTGCTGAATTCCTCCTCTGGCCTCTTGTCACTTTCTATCGCTAAAGGGTCAGGGATGCAGGTTGGCAACACCCTACCTGGGCTGTCACGCCTGCACTGTGACCAGAGAATATAATCCCTCTCCTGGTTCCCAAGTGTCAGGGTGATCCCGCTGGAGCAACAGACGGGGGTCAGGGCGAGCAGCTTGGCCGCAGACACAGAGTAACAGTCTCTCTCCTTCACAGCCCACCTCTGACTCAGCATCATGTGATTGCAAGGGATCAGATACCTGGAAGACAAAAAGGGCCGCGTTCAGTGTCTGCAGGTCCATTCCCGTGATCAGGGGGCTCATCCCTTCTGCACCTTCACTCCAGCCCCCTGGGCTCACTCCTGAGCTTCAAGCCTGACAAGGGCTGCCTTTTTCTGACAGCAGATCTAAGGGCCCTCACAGTTTAGCATCCCCGAACTTCCCCTCTCTTAATGGATGTGCTGCCCCTCTGCGCCCCGGGCCTTCGCCTCTGCTGTAACCTCTCTCTGCAGCATGCTTCCCCTGCCCCTACCAGACACCTGCCTTGTCGTCCTGCAAACTCCAAGTTCAGTGTCACTTTCTCCAGGAAGGCATCCGGGCTTCCCACTCCAAGGTGGAGACACCCTCTCCCTCCACTACGCTCATGGCTCTCTGTTAAGGCACTGCTATCAGAATCACAACTGTTTTGGCGTCTGCCTTCTCAACATGATGTGCTACCAGAAGCAGCACCTCCTTCAGGAGTTCTGCCTCATGATCCTGTGGGCAGTGCTCAGAGTGGGCGCCGGATGACAGCACAGTCTTTGCACAGAAAGGCAAAGACCCTGCCAGAGTGCCAGCCTCTCCTGTTCTCCCGTGGGGCCGTGAGACTATCTTGTGCCACAGTGTTCTGGCACCAGTTCCGAAGGGGCTGTAAGGGTGGGCGGTGTCCCCACACCGCCAAGCAAGCAGTGCTCCAGGCTGAAGGTGTCCTTCGGTTCAACTCAAGTGTGGCACTGTCTACTCAGAGGCGGCAGTGGAGCCCACGGGCTGAGGGTCTGGTCCTACAAGACTCTGCAACACACACACACACACACACTTCAGATGCCAGTCACAAGTCCAGGCTGTCACCTGTGCTTCTGAGGTTCCAACAACCCCGTCTTGGTTTGATCAATTTGCTAGAGCAGTGCACAGAACTCAGAGGCTTTTTTTTTAACTTATTAATTTTATATTGGAGCACAGCCAGCTAACAATCTTGTGACAGTTTCCAGTGGACAGCAAAGGGACTCAGCCAGATATATGCACGTGTCCATTCTTCCCCAATCCCCCCCCCCCATCGAGGCTGCTACGTAACACTGAACAGAGTGCCCTGTGCTATTATACAGTAGGTCCTGGCTGGTTCAGTTCAGTTCAGTCGCTCAGTCATGCCCGATTCTTTACGACCCCATGAACCGCAGCACGTCAGGCGTCCCTGTCCATCACCAACTCCAGGAGTCCACCCAAACCCATGTCCATCGAGTTGGTGATGCCATCCAACCATCTCATCCTCTGTTGTCCCCTGATCCTCCTGCCTTCAATCTTTCCCAACATCAGGGTCTTTTCAAATGAGTCAGCTCTTCGCATCAGGTGGCCAAAATATTGAAGTTTCAGCCTCAACATCAGTCCTTCCAATGAACACCCAGGCCTGATCTCCTTTAGGATGGACCCACTTAAAATACAGCAGTGTGTACCTGTCCATCCCAAACTCCCTAACTATTCCCCCACCACCTAAGTTTCTTCTCTAAATCTGTGAGTCTGTTTCTGTTTTGTAAATAAAAAACTCAGAGACACATTACTTACTAGGTCACTGGTTTTTAGGAAAGGCTGTAACTCAGAAACAGTCTGATGGAGAGATGCAGGGGGTCAGCGGTGGGGGAGGCTATGGAGGTTCTGTGTCATCTCCCGGCCCCTCTCCCCCAGCACCTCCACCAATGGAAGGCTCTCCAAAGCCAGCAGTTGTGGGGCTTTATGGAGGTTTCACTGTGGTCATGGCTAATTTTGAATCACTGACCATTGGCACTTAATTCAACCTTCTCCTCTCCCCGGGTATCAGGGGCTTAGAAGAAAAAGGACAAAGACCAAACATGTATTTCTTCTTATGAACCACAACTTCACAGCTGCCCAGGGCTCAGCATGGAGCACTGGGCCCCGTTTCACACCAAACACTCTTGGGAGTGGGTGACAAAGCATCTCAGGATCATCACACAGCTGGAGACAAGAACACGTGGGCAGTCACTTCTGACACACTCGGAGCACACTGGCAGGCTGCGAGGCTGCAATCAAGAGCGTTTCAGTGGCCTCCTTTCCTAACGGGGGGAAAGAGCACGCTGTTTGTTTAAACAAAGATGGAACAAACCTGACGGAAGCCTCACGGCCAGAGCCAAGTGCCCCACGTTTGTGCGGGAGCCAATTCCAGAGACCCTGAGCCCTGAGGCGGACAACCGCAATCTTCAATAAACCTGCATGTTTTTGTTTCTGTATTTAGCTTTCAAGAGAGAGGCGGTACAGAGGAAAACAAGCCATGATTAAGGATTCAGAGAAAAAGATAAAAGTACAACTTCCAGGGTATGTCCCGAGGCCAGTAAACGTTGAGCTGTCTTCCACAGCTCCTGCGGATCCACAAGAGGAAAACCTATGTTTGCATTAATGACTGACCTGCTGCAAGTGCCTGGGTCAAGGAGGAAAAGAGATTTCATTCTCTTCATAGCATGTTACACGTTGGTCTTTGTAACGTTCATGGTATGAAATGACAAGCTTGCCACTGAACCTTCAGTTCTCAAAAAATAAATCAAGGACTTCCCGGGTGGTCCAGTGGCTAAGACTCCAGGTTCCCAATGCAGGGGCCCTGGATTCGTCCTTTGGTCAGGGAACTAGATCCCACATGCCACAGGCAATCAAATAAGTAACATAAGTACAAATAAAGATATATAAATAAATACTTAAATTGTGCTAAGTCGCTTCAGTCATGTCTGACTCTTTGTGACCCTATGGACTGTCGCCAGGCTCCTCTGTCCATGGGATTCCCCAGGCAAGAATACTGGAGCGGGTTACCATGCCCTCCTCCAGGGAATCTTCCCGACCCAGAGATCGAACCCATGTCTCTTATGTTTCCTACACTGGCGGAGTACCTAAAAGGAGGTGGGTTCTTTACCACTAGTGCTACTACCTTTAATCAGTAAATCAAATTATGCCTCATTCAACCCAAACCTTAGCTAGACTGCCAAGTAAGGGAGACGCAGTCTCCCCTCCCACACTCATATGCACACAACACACACAGACACCTGAGCCGAGACCCCGTCACTGAGATCCAGGCACGCCCCGCGCATCTGACGCAGCAGTATTTACTTGCAAGTGCAGGTTCACGGAAATCAGAGGGTCTAAGAACAAACAGCAAAGACAGGAGACGCAGTGTGGGAAACGGGCCCGGTCTAGCCTCATCCTCAGCCCAGCTCTGGGGATGTGTGCCTGAGTCCTACTGGAGAGGAAACAGATCCTATAGGCAGGAAATGAAAGACCTCTGTTCACGAGGATCTCGGTGAGAGGAGACGCTTTGTGGATCAAGAGTGATGACAGGAGAGAAGCCTTCTCTGGCCTGCACGGTTCTGGCCCCAGGACGCACAGGGAGGCCCTGCTGGTCCAGCCCTCGTGCCCTCCATCACCCCCGAGCCCTCTCAGGAGCGGGGACACGGCAGGGACCGAGGGAGGCAGCACCTATCAAGGGCTCAGCAGAGACGCTCCTGTGGCAACTGCACCGGGGCACAGATTTGTGCGGGAGCCCGTGTAAGACCCCAGCCTTGGGCTCCCACAGAACTGATAGCTGATGCTTCACAGGGGGCCACAGTCTTAGACGAGGGGCAGGGGGGCGGGCAAGAGCCAGGGAAACCTGTCCTGTGGTTGCCGATGCGAACTCTTCTGCCATCACAGGCGAGAGAGGCCTGGGGAAATTCACATTATACAGAATTTATATTGTATCCTTATTCTCATCATTAATTATTTAAGAAACAACCTGCTTTGATGCTTTTATATACTCCTGGAACTTGATGACTACTTACAGCTCAAACCAAGCATATTTCATGACTTAAGTTGATATACATAGATTTCTACTCTTTATTTGAAGAAGTAAAAAAAAAAAAAAAATGGAACAGTGGATCAAACCTAATAGAGCTATTTATCAAATATCACCGGTGGATAGCTTGGCATTATATTAGAATAAATAGTGATTTGGAATTTGCAACTTTGCAAATACACACTTTCCATAGAAACTAAGAATTTTCTTCTGAGTAAATCAAATAAAGGGATCCCCCAGTGGTTGAAGGAGAGGGTTCTATACAATTAGAAATTGGAGAGTCAACCCAAATGAATAACACCCCTGCATTTAAAGCAGGACTTCTACTACTGTGCTTCTATAATGAAGGACTATCCCAGAGAGAAGCGTGGGGGACCACACACTAGCCACCACCTGCCCTCAGTTACAGACAGAGACTAGAAACAGAAAGGAGTCAGATGTTCCCCAAATGCCGCCCGTCGGGATTAAGTGGGTGATGACAGCAGGAGAATCACCTAGGAAACTTCGTACAGATGACTGGCATCAAACTATCTTTTCATTTCAATGGTATTTGCCTGGGGTGGGATTTTATTTAAGTTCAGGAAGCAGTAAATATTACATAATCGGAAACTAACAAATGGCTTTAGAGGCTCAGGTTACTCAAAGCCATCCCAATACAGCAGGAAAAAAAACTATTTCCTACATTGTCCTCGCTTTTTTCATTATCTCCCTAGCCCTCTGCAACCCTGGATCCATGTTCTATGTTATTGGATATCACTCGTTAAAATAAATCATCATCACTTCTGAAACAATTCAGTGACAACCAATCAATAACAGAGCATACACAGTGCCTGCTGCTACACTGACAATAAAAACAAACAAAGCAGTCAGGTATGATGGAGCAAGCAAGATGCTTCTTAGGAGGCGACAGAAATCTCAGTGTGCACCAACGGGCAAAAATCTTAAAAGCAACGTGAGTGAATTTCAAAAAGCTCCTCTGTTTTTCAAAGATGTTTTGGCCGTATTTCTCCTATTCACCGTACCTTAAGTTGGCTTCTTTTCCCCTCTCCTCCAGAAACCTAATGCTCACAGAAGATGGGAATGTTCCTGAAGTGAACAGACAGCTTCTCTTTGAGCAAAATAGTTTCTACCTGAACACAGAAGGTGATGCAGTTCATAAACCCGACAAAGGACCAGCACTTGTGAAGGAAAAACCCCAACCAGAGTATTCAGAAGTGGCATTCAGGGCATTAAGCAACCCAGTGGTGCCTAAACCGGGAAGTGTCACGAACACGGTGGGGGCGGGGGTGGGGGGGGGGGTGGGAGGGGGCGTGGAGGAGGGGGGGAGGGGGAGGGGGAGGGGCGGGGGGGGGCATGTAATCTGTCAAGTGTCTGCCTGTCAGGAGAAGGCAATGGCACCGCACTCCAGTACTCTTGCCTGGAAAATCCCATGGATGGAGGAGCCTGGTAGGCTGCAGTCAATGGGGTCGCTAAGAGTCAGACATGACTGAGTGACTTCACTTTCACTTTTCCCTTTCATGCATTGGAGAAGGAAATGGCAAGCCACTCCAGTGTTCTTGCCTGGAGAATCCCAGGGACGGGGGAGCCTGGTGCGCTGCTGTCTATGGGGTCGCACAGAGTCGGACACGACTCAAGTGACTTAGCAGCAGCAGTCTGCCTGTCAGCAGTTCCTGCCTGCCTTTGGCCCATCACAGGTCACATCCTTCAAGGTGGACAATTTCCCTTACATTTTCTGTGCCCCTAAATAGCCTCTCTGCTGCTGCTGCTAAGTCGCTTCAGTCGTGTCTGACTCTGTGCGACCCCACAGACGGCAGCCCACCAGGCTCTCCCGACCCTGGGATTCTCCAGGCAAGAACACTGGAGTGGCTTGCCATTTCCTTCTCCAATGCATGAAAGTAAAACGTGAAAGTGAAGTTGCTCAGTGGTGTCTGACTCTTCACGACCCCATGGACTGCAGCCCACCAGGCTCCTCCATCCATGGAATTTTCCAGGCAAGAGTACTAGAATGGGGTGCCATTGCTTTCTCGGTACCTTATTCCAACTTACTACTCTGATTATCTTGCTAAAGGAAAAAAAAAATCAGTTACAAACAGATTATCACTTTGAAAGGTCAATAATTAAGAGTGCTTGGGTTGCAACAAAAATTGATGTAGTTTTATCATGTAACAAATAACCTCACAAAAGGAGTCACATAATCGTCACTGCTCTATTGCCTCTCAGATCTACAAGTTTGTCATACACATTCAAATGACTACAGCAGCAACAAAAAAGGGCAGCTTATAAATATATCTCGTAGGTCCCTTAACATTTAAAGGGCTAGAAAAATAAGGATTTTTCATTGCCTTTGCTTTTGGTACAGATTCTAAATCAGAAAAGACACTGTTCTCATTACAGTAAGCCCCTCTTATCTGCAGGAGATACACTCCAAGACCCCCACTGACGCCCAAAACAGAGGATGGTACTGAACCTTATAAATACTGTGCTTTTTTCTATACATACAAACCTATGATAAAGTTTAGTTTATAGATTAGGCTCAGGAAGAGAATAGCAACAACAGCTAGTAATAGCTGTTTTTCCCCAACTTTAGAAAAGTTTTAGTGTTAGAAAATGGACAGACATGATAACATCAATATTTTAATTTACAAAGTGGTACTGCAGAATGAGAAAAAATCACATCCAGCTCATTTATCCAGTGATAATATGGTCTGGCCTATTCAGTTTTCACCCTAGAGTACACAACGTGTTAGCTCACGGATCCATTTTTGGAGTATCCAGTAATAAAATACAGCAATTATAACCATGTACTGTAATGGAAGTTATGTGAATGCAGTCTGTCTCTCAAAGTGTCTCACTGTGCTGTACTCTCCCTTCCTGTGATGATCTGAGACCATGAAACGCCTACAGGATGGCATGAAGTGAGGTGAATAATGTCAGCCTTGGGACGCAGGCTCAGGCTGCCACTGACCTTCTGACGCAATACAAAGGACAAACGTGCACTTAAGGTGACCCTGGGTCACTGAGCCATGAAGATGTTGATGGCTGGATATCAGGGGCAGACTCTGTTGATAACTGGGGATCCTGGCAGGGGAGGCCTGAGATTCCATCACGCTACTCAGAACAGCACACAATTTAAAACCTATGAACTGTTTATTTCCAGAAGTTTCCACTTAATATTTCTGGACCACAGTTGACCATAGGTAACTGAAACGTTGGAAAACAGAACCAAAGATAGGAGGGACTCAGTTCGGTTCAGTTGCTCAGTTGTGTCCAACTCTTTGCAACCCCATGGACTGCAGCACGCCAGGCCTCCCTGTCCATCACCAACTCCCTAAGCTTGCTCAAACTCATGTCCATCGAGTCAGTGATGCCATCCAACCATCTCATCCTCTGTCATCCCCTTCTCCTGCCTTCAAGCTTTCCCAGCATCAGGGTCTTTTCCAATGAGTCAGTTCTTCACATCAGGTGGCCCAAGTATTGGAGTTTCAGCTTCAGCATCAGTTCTTCCAATTCAGGACTGATTTCCTTTAGGATTAACTGGTTTGATCTTCATGCAGCTCAAGACTCTCAAAGAACCTTCTCCAATACCACAGTTCAAAAGCATCAATTCTTTGGCACTCAGCTTTCTTTATGGTCCAACTCTCACGTCCATACATGATTCAGCTTTGACTAGATGGACCTAACTGGATACACACCTTATCATTACAGCCACCACTGTTCACAGCCTTGTTCTCAGAATTGTAAATCTCCTTATCTCTTTCTGCTGCAAACTTAGTAGTAACTTCTTCAATCGCATTAATTCTCTCTTAATCTGTATCTTAAATGTTATCTACACTAAACACTCAGTTTTTCATTTTAATAATTACAGTTTCCACTTCTAAAATCCCTAGCTGGTTCTTTAAATCTGCCTGTTATTCTTACTTGATTGCCGAAATACCATTTTTAGGGAACTTACCCAGTGGTCCAGTCATTGAGAATCTGCTTCCAGGGCAGGGGACTCGGGTTTGAGCCCTGGTAAAGGAACTAAGATCCCACATGCTGCAGGGCAGTGAAGCCTGTGTGCCATTGCTAAGACTCAATGCAGCCAAATAAATAAACATAAATTTCTAAAAAAAAAAGTTTTTAGTTTAACAGAAAATAATAAGTATTGGCAAGGATTGTGGAGCAACCAGAACCCTGTACACTGTCAGTGGACTTATAAAATGTGCAGCTATTGTAGAAAAAAAAAATTTTCACAGAATGATCCAGCAACTTCATTTCTGGATATCCACACAAAAGAAGTGAAAGCAGGGTTCTGAAGAGACATATCTGTGTATCTGTGGCCACAGCAGGGTTATTCATTGCAGCTAAAACGGGAAGCAATCCAAAATGTCCAGTGACAGATAAGTGAGTAAACCAAATGTGGTGTAAATAATGGTGTATTATTTGGTCTTCAAAAGGACGGAAATTCTGACACCTGCTACAACATGAAAGACTCTTGAAGACACTGTGCTAAGTGAAATAAATCAGACACAAAAAGACAAATACTACATGAGTCCACTTACATGGACTAGTCCACCTAGAAGAGGCAAATTCAGAGCAATAGAAGGCAGGATAGTGGCTGCCATGGGCTGGGGCAGGGGTGGGGGGCAGGGAGTGAGGATTTAAGGGGTACAGAAGGGGTTTTCTTTGTGAGGTGAGAACAATTCTGGAGATGGATGGTGGCAATGGCTGTACAATAATGTGAATGTACATCACTGAGCTGTATGGTTAGGTTCTATGTATTTGACTCAGTTCACGTGTCCGACTCTTTGCAACCCTATGGACTGCAGCACGCCAGGCTTCCCTGTCCATCACCAACTCCTGGAGTTTACTCAAACTCATGTCCATTGAGTCAGTGATGCCATCTAACCATCTCATCCTCTGTCGCCCCCTTCTCCTCCTGCCTTCAATCTTGCCCAGCATCAGGGTCTTTTCTAATGAGTCAATTCTTGGCATCAGGTGGCAAAAGTATTGGAGCTTCAGCTTCAGCATCAGTCCTTCCAATGAACACCCAGGACTGATCTCCTTTAGGATGGATTGGTTGGATCTCCTTGCATCCAAGGGACTCTCAAGAGGCTTCTCCAACACCACAGTTCAAAAGCATCAATTCTTCAGCACTCAGCTTTCTTTATAGTCCAACTCTCACATCCATACATGACCACTGGAAAAACCATAGCTTTGACTAGACGGACCTTTATTGGCAAAGTAATGTCTTTGCTTTCATAGCTTTTCTTCCAAGGAGCAAGAGTCTTTTAATTTCATGGCTACAGTCACCATCTGCAGTGATTTTGGAGCCCCAGAAAATCAAGTCTCTCACTGTTTCCATTGTTTCCCCATCTATCTGCCAAGAAGTGATGGGACCGGATGCCATGATCTTAGTGTTTTGAATGTTGAGTGTATTTGACTACCATTAAAAATACTTGTTCTGCCTGAAATTATCACAACATTGTTAATCAGCTATACTCTACTACAAAATAAAACGTTTAAAAAAAACAGAAAAAGTACTTGTTAAATGGGTATGGGGGGTGGGAGGTGGATCAGCCATTCAGGTGACAACGATAGGAAGCAGAGGTTTCCTGCGTGTCTACCGCGTGCTGACCTCTACATCTATCCCCAACTCGTTCTTCTCAGATTCCCCAGGCAATGTGGCAGAATCAGAAATACAGAAAGTAGTAAATAAAGGGCATCTACTATTACATTCTCATCATCCTCCTCAATAAGGAAACAAAGAAGAAACTCAGGCTAGGAGCACTGAGATCAGAGGCTGCTGCTGCTGCGTTGCTTCAGTCGTGTCCGACTCTGTGCGACCCCATAGACAGCAGCCCACCAGGCTCCCCGGTCCCTGGGATTCTCCAGGTAAGAACACTGGAGTGGGTTGCCATTTCCTTCTCCAATGCATGAAAGTGAAAAGTGAAAGTGATGTCGCTCAGTCCTCTCCGACTCTTAGCGACCCCATGGACTGGAGCCTACCAGGCTCCTCTGTCCATGGGATTTTCCAGGCAAGAGTACTGGAGTGGGGTGGATCAGAGGCTACACCCAGCGCTTTCTCCATGACTCCATTCAGCACCTGCAACCATGCACTTTCCTGGGCAACAACAGGCCCTTACTCACCATGGAAATGCCAAGCACTGACCTCGACGTGTGTTTCAATCACGAGCTGATTCCTTCACCTTCATAAGGCACAGAGCTGGCTCTCAAAAGAAGCTTTGACAAATACGACCTCTGAGGACAGTTTTTACCACAAGCACCACCCTGTGAGTAGACAACGCCACTGGGCAGAAGCATCTGCCCCCCTGGCTCAGCCTCCCCCGGTGACCAGGGCTGGGACATGGGGCCAGGCTTCCAGGCCCACTGCAGAGGACAGCTGCTTTCCCTGCTGTCAAAGAAGCAACATTCAAGGATCTAACGTTTAAATATAACCAGGATTTACCCTTGTTGGAAGCGAACTTTGGCTCTGACACCAAACAAACAGGCTTTAACAAGCTGCTCTGACGGCTTTCATCCAGGCGCCACTAATGCACTGTCACATCAGGAGAGACCTGATGCGAAGCGGACATAACCCTTTTAGGACAGAAAACGAATGAGTCATACTCTGAACGACCCAGGGTATGTACTTATGAGCAGATTCGTTCTTTGCTAAGGCCCTAAGATCAGTTACTGATGGCCTGATCGAAACCCTCCAGAAGCCCAAAATTAATAAGCGATGTTCTCCTATAAAACAGTGACTCTGCAAGGCCTCCATCACCAGGCCGCCCGCTGACTCCCCCTGTGGTGCTTCTATCGCTCCCTTTTGCAGGGTGACACATCTATACTGCACCTTCCTCAAACCAGTAGTTCTCAAACTCAGCCTGGCATCAGAATCCCCCGGAGCTAAACAAAACACTGCTTGCCAGGCCCCACCCACCACCAGTTCCTGATTCAGCTTGTCTGGGAGAAGACGGCCAAGGATGTGTGTTTTCATGAGTTCCTGGATGACGTCTCTGCTGCTGTTCCCAGAACCACACTTGGCCATGCCCTGAAACTTCTCCAGGGCCAGACACCTCTTGGAACGCCAGCTCCTCAGTAATCCTGCTCACACCATGTCTAAACTGCAGTGGGACCAGGGGCAGCCCAGGTCTCCTCCCTCTTGTCTTGCTCTCAGCACCCTCTGTCCCAGGAGGGGTCAGCAGCAGGGTCTATGGATGGTGGGGGTGGAGCAGGCACCCGGTGAGCCGGCTGACTCTTTCCTTACTGCGTCCAGACCACGGAGGGGAGTGCGGGAGCACAGGCCCTCGTCAACTCTCTTCCTTCACAAAAGCAGATGCTCCTCTCAGCGACCCTGAGAGGACAGGCTGGGATGAGGCAGGATTCGGCGTCCCTGAGTCTCCTGCCCAATGACCAAACTGATGTCGTCTTGCTGGCAGTCCACTTTGACTCCGGACACCCATCTCCAGACCCCAGCCCATTCATGACACCGTTCCCACCTGGACATCTGAAGGACAGACCTTCTCTGCCCTGTGTATACGGATGCCCTTTTCAGTTCGTCCCTCCACCCACGCCCTTCTGAACTATACACAGGAAGTACTCATTAAATATTTACCGAATTTAATTGAAAAATACTTGCAAGCCAGGCAGTGAGCACTGTAGCCATACCATTACTAAAGCAAAAGTCATAGAATAATTTCTATACACCAACAGCATTTCATATTGAGAAAAGTTGTTCTCAATAACATGAGTCTCCTAAAAATGTACTTTGGGAGAAAGACATCCAGTTACAGACCAGAAGAGCTTTCATAACACTTCTGAAAGTTTCCAAACGTTCTATTTATTTTTTCCAGGAGCACATGTATAATATAATGCCTTTGCCCCTCTAAATACTTTTAACCTTGGGCAATAATGCAGAAGTTAAGCTGATTTTCTTGATTATTTTCTTTCTTAGAAGCATGGCCCTTACTTAGCTCATACTATCAAAGGAAAATAAACAGCAATAGTGTAGGTTGTTCTTTAAAGGAGACAAAAGGTGGCAACTCACCTTAGAATTAGTTGTAACATCACATCTTCACAATGTAAACCGATGAGAGTTCTAAATAATGCCAGGGACACCACACAAAGCTGGGAAGCAACAAACACACGTTCTGTTTCAGACACTGAAGGGACCTCTGTAACCCCCAAAGACGGTAAATAATTCAGAATGACAAAATAAAATGGCCTTCATTTTTTAAGTAGTTTTAATTTTTTTTTTTTTAAAGATGCTGCTGCCAGAGAAAATGTATATTCAGACCACCAGTTCTCCTGTAGGATTTGATTCGACAATCTATCCCTGGGATTATGCCACTATGCAGAATCACTCTCCTACAAAATGCCTATGTTCATGTAAGATCCAGATAAACACGCCCCCTACAACTCCCCAACACACACGCGCGCACACACACACACACACACGCACACACACGATCTACTTATGCCATTTGTTTTCCTATTTTCTTTTTTAAATATTTTGTTTATTTATTTGGTTGTGAGGAGTCTTCATTATGGCATGCAGGAGCTTGTATTAATAATTGTGGCATGCAGAGTCTTAGTTGCAACATGTGGGATCTAGTTCCCTGACCCCCAGGGATCAAATCCTGGATCCCCAGCATTGGGAGCCCAGAGTCTTAATCACTGGAGTGCCAGAGAAGACCCTTCTAGTTATTTTCAAATATGACATTGATTTTTTACAAGATAGGGCTAAAAGAAAATTGCATATACCCCGGCCAACTCTCTACCTAGAGTCCCCAGCCCCAAACCTCAACTCCTTTTGATTTGTTTCTTGGCTTTGGGGCAAAGATTTTCCTGAGTTCCATTTCCCATAGTGCTGAGGGGTGATGATATACTTTCCTGAAGTATTTCATTAAATACTTTTTTCATTAAAAAAAAAAAAAAGAAAAAGAATTCTTGCCATCTCTAATTTCCAAAAAGGAAGGATAAAGAGCCCAACAGAGAAGGTTCCCAAAGGTACATTCTAAAATCACTGTGTCCTTTGGGGAGTAAGCATTTATTGTTCTATCCAGCCACATAAGTAATTGAGGCTCTTACTGTTTGTACAGGAGAATAAGCGCTAGTTCATCTTCTAGGCAGGACCAGTTTACAACCTGGTTAATGAAATTCGTAACAGTGCTGCAGAGAAAGAACTGTACTTGGTGTGCCCCAAAACATCTCTTGGACTCAGGCCACCCCTTACAGTTGGGCAGAAGCAACGTACTTCATTCCACTCACTCCATGCCTCTGCACATCCCGTTCTTCTGCCTGGAATGCCTTCCTCTGTCTCTTCCGCAGGATAAAGCCTCCTTATTCTCTAAGACTGACCCTAGGCACCACCTTTCCTAGGAAATCTTCTCTTTCTGCCAGGATTACCCCTCAGCATCTCCTTTCCCCATTCTGAGTCCTTTCTATATGTCACCATAGTAACCTGGGCAAATCACTGTCAAGATGCTCAGCACCCTGTATCTGTCTTTTTATTATTGAGTCCCAGGAGTTTGTAATTCTACATACAAGTATCTTATCAGAGACATGACTTGCACAGATTTCTTCCTACTGTGTCAGCTGTCTTTTCAGTTTCTTAATGGTGTTCTTTGAAACACAAGAGTTCTTACTTGTTTATACATTTTCGATTTCTTCTTGAATCAGTCCCAGAAGACTGTATCTTTCTAGAACTTGCCTGTTTCATCTAAAGTATCCAATCTTTTGGCACATAGTTGTTCACAGTATCCCTCATAATCTTTTTTAGTTCTGTAAGGTCAATAGTAATATCCCTTCTTTCATCCTGGATTTTATTAATTTGACTCTTCTTACTTTCTTCCTTAGTAGTCTAGCTAAAAGTTTGTCAATTTTGCCAATCTTTTCAAAAACCCAACTTTATTTGAAGCTTTTGATTTGTTTTTATTGAATGAAAAATTCTTTAAATTATATGGTGCTTTACAGTTTTCGAAAGTTTCACACATGATTTCATAATATCCCTTTTCCCCCCTACGCGTTCCAGCTCACCACTGGTAACCACATTCGTTATCTATAGCTGTGAGTCAGCTTCTTGGCTGTTTTACTTACTAGTTTGTTGTATTTTCTAAATTCTACATATAAGCGGTATTATACAGCATATGTGTTTCTCTGTCTGACTTACTTCATTTAGCATAAAGCCCTCCAAGTCCATCCAAGTTCTTGCAAATGGCAAAATTTCATTCCCTTTTTTTTTTTTTTCTATTTTTTTTCCTTCTTTTGGCTGCACTAGGTATCAGTGTCATCCAAGGGCTTTCTCTACTTGGGGTTACTCTCTAGCTCCAGGCACAGGTTTCTCCTGTTGCAGAGCACAGGCTCTAGAGCGCCGAGGGTTCACCAGTTGTGAGGCACGGAATTCGTTGTCCTGTGCATGGAGAATCTTCCTGAACCAGGGGTCGAACCTGTGTCCCCTGCACTGGAAGGCAGATTCTTAGCCACTGGACCACCAGGGAAGTCCCACCACATATTCTTTATCCATTCATTTGTTGATGGACAGTTTGGTTGCTTCCATAACTTGGATACTCTGCAAATTGCAAATAATGCTGCTTCAGTTCAGTTCAGTTCAGTCGCTCAGTCGTGTCCGACTCTTCGCGACCCCATGAATCACAGCACACCAGGCCTCCCTGTCCATCACCAACTCCCGGAGTTCACCCAGACTCACGTCCATCGAGTCAGTGATGCCATCCAGCCATCTCATCCTCTGTCATCCCCTTCTCCTCCTGCCCCCAATCCCTCCCAGCATCAGAGTCTTTTCCAATGAGTCAACTCTTCGCATGAGGTGGCCAAAGTACTGGAGTTTCAGCTTTAGCATCATTCCTTCCAAAGAACACCCAGGGCTGATCTCCTTCAGAATGGACTGGTTGGATCTCCTTGCAGTCCAAGGGACTCTCAAGAGTCTTCTCCAACACCACAGTTCAAAAGCATCAATTCTTCAGCGTTCAGCCTTCTTCACAGTCCAACTCTCATATCCATACATGACCACTGGAAAAACCATAGCCTTGACTAGACGGACCTTTGTTGGCAAACTAATGTCTCTGCTTTTGAATATGCTATCTAGGTTGGTCATAACTTTCCTTCCAAGGAGTAAGTGTCTTTTAATTTCATGGCTGCAGTCACCATCTGCAGTGATTTTGGAGCCCAAAAAAATAAAGTCTGACACTGTTTCCACTGTTTCCCCATCTATTTCCCATGAAGTGATGGGACCAGATGCCAGGATCTTCGTTTTCTGAATGTTGAGCTTTAAGCCAACTTTTTCACTCTCCACTTTCACTTTCATCAAGAGGCTTTTGAGTTCCTCTTCACTTTCTGCCATAAGGGTGGTGTCATCTGCATATCTGAGGTTATTGATATTTCTCCCGGCAATCTTGATTCCAGCTTGTGTTTCTTCCAGCCCAGCGTTTCTCATGATGTACTCTGCATATAAGTTAAATAAGCAGGATGATAATATACAGCCTTGATGTACTCCTTTTCCTATTTGGAACCAGTCTGTTGTTCCATGTCCAGTTCTAACTGTTGCTTCCTGACCTGCATACAGATTTCTCAAGAGGCAGGTCAGGTGGTCTGGTATTCCCATCTCTCTAAGAATTTTCCACAGTTTATTGTGATCCACACAGTCAAAGGCTTTGGCATAGTCAATAAAGCAGGAATAGATGTTTTTCTGGAACTCTCTTGCTTTTTCCATGATCCAGAGGATGTTGGCAATTTGATCCCTGGTTCCTCTGCCTTTTCTAAAACCAGCTTGAACATCTGGAAGTTCATGGTTCACATATTGCTGAAGCTTGGCTTGCAGAATTTTGAGCATTACTTTACTAGCATGTGAGATGAGTGCAATTGTGCAGTAGTTTGAGCATTCTTTGGCATTGCCTTTCTTTGGGATTGGAATGAAAACTGACCTTTTCCAGTCCTGTGGCCACTGCTGAGTTTTCCAAATTTGCTGGCATATTGAGTGCAGCACTTTCACAGATTCATCCTTCAGGATTTGAAATAGCTCAACTGGAATTCCATCACCTCCACTAGCTTTGTTCATAGTGATGCTTTCTAAGGCCCGCTTGACTTCACATTCCAGGATATCTGGCTCTAGATGAGTGATCACACCATTGTGATTATCTGGGTCGTGAAGTTCTTTTTTGTACAGTTCTTCTGTGTACTCTTGCCACCTCTTCTTAATATCTTCTGCTTCTGTTAGGTCCATACTACTTCTGTCCTTTATCGAGCCCATCTTTGCATGAAATGTCCCCCTGGTATCTCTAATTTTCTTGAAGAGATCTCTAGTCTTCCCCATTCTGTTGTTTTCCTCTATTTCTTTGCACTGATTGCTGAGAAAGGCTTTCTTATCTCTTCTTGCTATTCTTTGGAACTCTGCATTCAGATGCTTATATCTTTCCTTTCTCCTTTGCATTTTGCTTCTCTTCTTTTCACAGCTATTTGTAAGGCCTCCCCAGACAGCCATTTTGCTTTTTTGCATTTCTTTTCCATGGGGATGGTCTTTATCCCTGTCTCCTGTACAATGTCATGGACCTCATTCCATAGTTTATCAGGCACTCTATGTATCAGATCTAGGCCCTTAAATCTATTTCTCACTTTCACTGTATAATCATAAGGGATTCAATTTAGGTCATACCTGAATGGTCTAGTGGTTTTCCCTACTTTCTTCAATTTCAGTCTGAATTTGGCAATAAGGAGTTCATGGTCTGAGCCACAGTCAGCTCCTGGTCTTGTTTTTGCTGACTGTATAGAGCTTCTCCATCTTTGGCTGCAAAGAATATAATCAATCTGATTTCGGTGTTGACCATCTGGTGATGTCCATGTGTAGAGTATTCTTTTGTGTTGTTGGAAGAGGGTGTTTGCTATGACCAGTGCATTTTCTTGGCAAAACTCTATTAGTCTTTGCCCTGCTTCATTCCGTATTCCAAGGCCAAATTTGCCTGTTACTCCAGGTGTTTCTTGACTTCCTACTTTTGCATTCCAGTCCCCTATAATGAAAAGGACATCTTTTTTGGGTGTTAGTTCTAAAAGGTCTTGTAGGTCTTCATAGAACCGTTCAACCTCAGCTTCTTCAGCATTACTGGTTAGGGCATAGACTTGGATTACTGTGATATTGAATGGTTTGCCTTGGAAACGAACAGAGATCATTCTGTCGTTTTTGAGATTGCATCTAAGTACTGCATTTCGGATTCTTTTGTTGACCATGATATGATGGCTACTCCATTTCTTCTGAGGGATTCCTGCCCGCAGTAGTAGATATAATGGTCATCTGAGTTAAATTCACCCATTCCAGTCTATTTCAGTTCGCTGATTCCTAGAATGTCGACATTCACTCTTGCCATCTCTTGTTTGACCACTTCCAATTTGCCTTGATTCGTGGACCTGACATTCCAGGTTCCTATGCAATATTGCTCTTTACAGCATCAGACCTTGCTTCTATCACCAGTCACATCCATAGCTGGGTATTGTTTTTGCTTTGGCTCCATCCCTTCATTCTTTCTGGAGTTATTTCTCTGCTGATCTCCAGTAGCATATTGGGCACCTACTGACCTGGGGAGTTTCTCTTTCAGTATCCTTATCATTTTGCCTTTTCATACTGTTCATGGGGTTCTCAAGGCAAGAATACTGAAGTGGTTTGCCATTCCCTTCTCCAGTGGACATTCTGTCAGCCCTCTCCACCATGACCTGCCCGTCTTGGGTGGCCTCAAGGGCATGGCTTAGTTTCATTGAGTTGGACAAGGCTGTGGTCCTAGTGTGATTAGACTGACTAGTTTTCTGTGAGTATGGTTTCAGTGTGTTTGCCCTCTGATGCCCTCTTGCAACACCTACCGTCTTACTTGGGTTTCTCTTACCTTGGTGCTCCAGCAAAGCGCAGCCGCTGCGCCTTACAATAATGCTGCTTATATATAACCATTAGGATATATGGATCTTTGCAAACTAGTGTTTTCATTTTCTTCCAATATACCTTTGCTTTTAAAATAATAATTGCAATTAAACAGAGGCAGCCTATGGGGAGAGGGCTGCAAAGGATTACACTAAAGGTATGAGAGGATTTTCAAAGTTAATCAGAGCACCATACAAAGAATGACTACCTAAATTCACACGTGCCCAGACTTGCATTTCAAACCACTTATGGACAGAAATATCTCTAATACCCAGACTTGACAGACTTCAGCTCTTTGGCTTTACTTGAGTTTCAGCCCCATCCCCTGTTCCTTGTCTCCTCGGAAGCACATTCTGCTGGTTCTGCGCAAGAAAGTGTCAACCCAGACAAACTGAGAAAACTGTCTAGAAAAGGCAGTAACTTCCACCTCCCAGACAGAAGGGCTCCAGGCAGCAAAACAATCTAGCTCATCTCTTCCAAAACAGAAAAGTAAAGGCTGAAAGGAAAATAAAAGGAGGGTAAATAAAAAGAAGAGAATATTCACAGTTTTATCCCAAAAACAAACTCTCCTGAACTGTGTCCTGAGTCATAACTTCCCTTCCACTGGGGCTCTCCTTACCCGGAATGGGGTGTTGATTCGGCTCGTGAGTGTATCCAAGATGTGGACATTCTCGTGCTGGTGCAACAGGATAAAGCGGAGGAAGGTCTCGAGCAGCGCTGGCTCGGAGATGCTGCGCAGAAAAAGGTCCAGGTAGGCGGTGGTGGTCATGACCTCCTCCACAGTCACCTGGGCCCAACGACAGAGGGAACGCAGGTGAGCCTCCCCCGATGCTGCGATCCGTGCCTCTCCAACGGCCCCCAGCCTCACCGCGGTGACCCCGTCAAGGCAAGAACACGCCTGCCGCCTCCCCCGATGCTGCGATCCGTGCCTCTCCAACGGCCCCCAGCCTCACCGTGGTGACCCCATCAAGGCAAGAACACGCCTGCCACGAGAGCACACTTCAGAGCTTCATTTGAAGCCCCTAACCTATTCACATTCCTCAAAATCTCATGCTGATTCCGCCTTTTAATTCAGTAAGGGAAAAGCAAAGGCAGAAAGAAGCAATTCAAGTGTTCTGACAACCTTGATACACCAGATGCAGTTCAAATACCATCAAGATTTTAGTGTGTAATCACAAAGAGGGAAAAGATAATAGAAAGTATGTTCATGGTCCATAAAAAGGATTAATTAGAACGCTCAGTATAACTTGTTCCCTTACTAGTCATTCAATAAACCTTTATTGGGATTTCTTATGAACAAGAAGCTAGAAACAACACATTTCCTGTCCAGGAAGATGGGTTCTATTTATGATCTAGCACACTAAATATAATAAATAGCAAATGACAGGTGCAGGAACAAAACGCTGCAGAAGTTCAGATACGTTTCAGGCAAGTTGCAAGTCAGAATTTTATAACTGAATAATATACATAAAGTATTATTTATAAACTGCTGTAAGAGTTTACTGCTTATAAAGTAACTGTGACTTTTTAAATAATACAGATTACTATTTTCTATGTGCTGTGATTTTCCCATGCAGTAAAACATCAATCTTTCAGGAAACAGACTCCTCTAAAGAGTCAAGTTTTTCAAAGAACTGAGGATTTGATGCTTAAAGCAACAAATTTTTATTTTAAACATTTTGACTGGGAATATTTTAAGAGTGAGTATACATTGCTTTGTCTTCCTAAAGGCAGAATTGTGCTAAGTCATGTCGGACTCTTTGTAACCCTATAGACTGTAGCCCGCCAGGGTCCTCTGTCCATGGGATTTTCCAGGCAAGAATACTGCAGTGGGTTGTCACTTCCTTCTTGAGGGGATTAAACCCATGTCTCCTGCAATTGCAGGCACTGGCAGGCAGATTCTTTACCACTGAGCCACCTGGGAAGACCTAAAGGCAGAACAGGAGCCATCAACTGCCATACTGTCTGTAATACAAAAAGACTCAAACAAGGTTGCATGAGAATTACCAGGGAAACGGTTCAAAATTTCAGATTTCAGCCTTATACCCTAGAAAGCTTAGATATCTCCCCTGCCATGAGTCAAACACACTTGATGCTAAAAGAAACAGATGGTGATAAATTTTGAGTGATCACATCTTTTCTTTTCCAGTAGTCGATCTTCTTTTCTCCTCACTTTAAAAGTGTTAGCTGTCATTTTATCATACTGTTACTGGGCCATTCCTTTAAAAATGCTTTCCTCTTCTCCTTTTCTGCCTTCAAAATCCACAACTCAGTTTAGAAACCAGATCTTCAGACCTGCTATGTAAGTGTGGACAGCTCTCGAAAGGATGCATCTGCACAGAAAGGCTTGAATTACTTTTATGAATTTCTTGATTCTTAGGGATGTGCTAGATAGATGAGTCCATATCAGTTCAGTTCAGTTCAGTTCAGTCACTCAGTCGTGTCCGACTCTTTGTGACCCCATGAATCGCAGCACGCCAGGCCTCCCTGTCCATCACCAACTCCCGGAGTTCACTCAGACTCACGTCCATCGAGTCAGTGATGCCATCCAGCCATCTCATCCTCTGTCATCCCCTTCTCCTCCTGCCCCCAATCCCTCCCAGCATCAGAGTCTTTTCCAATGAGTCAACTCTTCACATGAGGTGGCCAAAGTACTGGAGTTTCAGCTTTAGCATCATTCCTTCCAAAGAAATCCCAGGGCTGATCTCCTTCAGAATGGACTGGTTGGATCTCCTTGCAGTCCAAGGGACTCTCAAGAGTCTCCTCCAACACCACAGTTCAAAAGCATCAATTCTTCGGCGCTCAGCCTTCTTCACAGTCCAACTCTCACAGCCATACATGACCACAGGAAAAACCATAGCCTTGACTAGATGGACCTTAGTTGGCAAAGTAATGTCTCTGCTTTTGAATATGCTATCTAGGTTGGTCATAACTTTCCTTCCAAGGAGTAAGCGTCTGTGTCCACATAGATATTACCAAATCAGTTCTGTCTGTTTTCTTTATTCTAAGCAAGGCCCCTACAGTACATCTGAATGCACTCTCAGAGCCCACTGACAGTACCCCGAGTGGCCTGAGCACTGCGTCCGGCCAGGCCCCTACAGTACAGCTGAATGCACTCTCAGAGCCCACTGACAGTACCGAATGGCCTGAGCGCTGCGTCCGGCCAGGCCCCTGCAGTACATCTGAATGCGCTCTCAGAGCCCACTGACAGTACCCCAAGTGGCCTGAGCGCTGCGTGCGGCCCATCCATTCCCCACTCAGTGTCAATCTTATGACTCCTCACCCAACACACCCCTGTGTCATCTGACCAGATGTAAAAGCTCTCTGCGTCCAAATAAAGCACAGGAAACAGGTAAGCACCAACCACTTGGCAGACAAATTATTTGAAGAAGAGTCCTCCTCGTGGGCTGCCCTGCTTCTGAACAAACAGCTTCTATCCCTGTGTTCTCCTGCGTTCTCTAGCCCCAGGCTCACGGCACTTACAATGCTGTCCTGGGACGCAAGCTGCATCTTTTTCTTTATTACCGCAGGGCAATGGAAAGAGCCCTGTGCACAGACGGTACTTAATAAACATTTCCTGAGCAAATGACAGCCTCCACGGACCTGGCAATTTACATTTGCCAAAGCTGAGCTTAAGATTTTTAATTCTTCCCTCTTCTCTGCATGAGATCTGAAGGCCCCAGTGAGTGGGGACTTTTTTTAAAATAAAAATTACAGAATAACTGATGTCACCCAGAACAATTAAGGGGAAAGGACTGACACCACCACCAAACACATAGTTCCATTAGCTCACCCCCATTGCATGACTGCAATCTCCCTAGAGTAAAAATTTAACCTAAAATCATTAACACAAAATTTGAATTCCCTAACAATCTTGATTACTAGAAGAAAAAAGAAGTAGCATTAATCGATTCCTGGGTAGGGAGATCCTCTGGAGAAGGAAATGGCAACTTGAGTATTCTTGCCTGGGAAATCCCAGGGACAGAGGAGCCTGGCGGACTACAGCCCATGGGATCACAGAAAAGTTGGACACGACCAAGCGACTAAATGACAATAACAATCATTCCAAAGGGACCACGTGTGTAGTTTCTGTGTTTTCAACTTACCTGTGGAGCACTGCTGAGCTGACATGCTACACGCAATTCCAGGAGCTGCCTTTGCACCAATAGTGTAGCACCAGATTTTCCCCTCTTTAGCTATGCATGGCTGTAATCAGCTCCAAAGCACAGCGATAAACTCTTGAGAATCTAAGTCTCAGTGTTTCGGACCTGGCATGAAAGGCGGGCATTAAGCATCTATTGTTTACTACTCTTAAACCGGATAAATGAAAAGATTTCTGTGTTTTTTTTTTTAGAAATCCAAGCTGTCATTTATAAGCTAAGAGGATTTAAGGAAGCACTTGGAGGGGCAGCATTTACATAACGTGCTATAAATATTAAAGCCCAACTCTATTAAGCATCGGGTTGCAAAGTCTTTATGAATCGAGGTCATCCTCACCTTAAATGAATACCCAAACCAAGAAAATCTGGTTCCCTTCTCTTTGCCCCTCTTTCCTCCTCCACATTCTCAGAGCCCTTAGAAGCCTTTTATCCTAGAAAATCTTCTCCCGCCCCATTATCTTGACTTCTCAGAAACTTCCTCTAATCCTCCAAATAGGAAACCTCCTTAAAGGAGGATGAGACCAGAGCCTAAGCGTGATCACTTGAAAGCTAATGATGAGCCACCAGGGGCGGGCGGCTGGGCTGTGCGGACTGTAAAATTCAGGTTCTGCCAATGCCCCAAAGAGCAAGGACCAGCCAAACGAGAAAGCAGCCGCCTCCTCGTGGGCCAGTCGTGAAGGACAGTCAGTGCTGATGTAAGGAGGACCTTTCTGCCTCACGGTTGTGTGTCAGTATTTATTGAGCTTGTTCTATAAAGAACTGCAGCTACAGATTTACATAGAAATTCCAGCAGAAAGGGTAAATGAGGTTCTGCCATATAATACACAATAATAAAGCTTGGGAATGTTCTTTCTTACTAAAGGCAGACCACAATGGCTGCAATGACTTAAGGAAAACTCAGGTCCTACAGACAAATAATTATCCTTTACAAGAAGGTACAACCATGAACCCAAACAGGATATTTGCCTAGGCACTTTCACATGCCTACTTCTCAGCCCAAGTTCTAGAATGAGACCCTGACACAGGTACTTATTTTTCCTGCTATGCAGTCCAGTTTAGTCTGTTTTTTGAAACCTCTTCACCACCCTTTCCACCTCCACTGGCCCCTACCTGAGTTGTCCTTCACGCCAAGTGCCCTTCACCAACTGCTTAAACATGTCTTTCAAACCACAGTTTGAGACCCAAAGTAGGTAAAACAATCAATGCCTTGGTCCACTCATGGTTAGACCAGGTTCAAACAGAAAGTACTGGAATAGACTGCATGTAGTAAAAATAAGTCCTGTTTTGCCAAACTTTTATATAAATATTTAGTTCCAACTATATGTAATACATTTTGCATGTATATGTCTCGTTACATTCAATTAAGAAAATGCATAAACAGAAATGTAGAAAATAAGTTTCTGGCTGTGCATTAAATTAATAGTTAAAACATTTGAAAAAAACACTAAAGTAGCAGTGCAAAAACCCAACCAATTCACAGCCTTTCCCCACCAGCGCCCTGCGCTCCATGCTATCTCCCAGCAAGGCCTGGATCTCGGTGAACTGCATGGAGAGCTAAGGTCGGTTCTGTGGACAGGGGGGCAACTGAATTTACTGTCAGTCCACTCCTTTTTACCTTAGCCTGAGAGCTCCAACAGTGCGTCTACATTTTAATTAAAATGTCGCTTCTCAGAAATGGACAAAATAAAGAATTTGTTTTCTTTGAAAAAGGGGATGAGAGGTAAGGAAGGAATTGACACTTTCCACTTGGGCAAAGTCAAAGCTCTCCCCAAAGTGAAGCTAGAACCCAGCCCGGCCTCATGCCCACAATCGCGGCAGCGCATCAGCTACATGCACAGCGCGGGAAGGACACTGAGCATATAGACACCCCGACCTTTCCGTGATCAGCTCTAGCCGAGCCATTCCATTCGCATCTAAATTAGCACCAGAATCCTCCCTGAAATGGCAGGTTTATGTGTGTCCTGAACGATACATCCCCGCCTGCTAGCTGTGTTTTGTATGAGATCTGGTCACACTGGGACAAACAGATGGTTACCACCTTCTGTTGCCCAGGCAGGTGGTGGGCAGCGGGATCAGGTGACTGCTGCACCCTCTCCACGTTAAAAGGCACCCTTCTTTGGCGTCCCCTTTGGTGTAGAGGAGATAACTAGCCCAGCAAGGTTCTTCTGGGTCCTCCATGAGGCCTCAGCCCCAGTGGCTCCACCCAGGGGCAGGAAACAAGGAGACCAGGGGCCCCCGGATCACTGAAATCAGTACGGGGAAGCAAAGATGAGGCTGGACAGCGTGAAACAGACACGAAGAGGTTTTCCCAGGGAACACAGGCTGCTGCTGCCAGAGGGAAAGCCACCGAGGGACAGGCAGGGTGTGTCCGCCCCAGGGCAGCCGCCACTGCAGCTGGACTCTTCCCAGCCTTCTCCTTCCCTCCCAGGACACAGAGCACGAGCAACACTCAGGAACAGGAGCGGAGACACAGACATCCTGGTTCTCAGGGAGCGGCGCCACTGTTTCAGCCAAAAATTCAGGACCGAAAACATTCAATTATTCCCAGTCTGCAAAAAGGCTGCACTGAAGATTCAGGCTCCTTCCCTCCTGGCCCCTCCTGCTCCTTGGCCTCCAGGCACTCACTGCCTCTACCCCACCAGCAGAGGCAGGCGGGGATGTGAGAGGAGGTGACATCCAAAGTCAATTCAGTTCAGTTCAGCCGCTCAGTCATGTCCAACTCTTTGCTACCCCATGGGCTGTAGCATGTCAGGCTTCCCTGTCCTTCACCAACTCCCGGAGCCTACTCAAACTCATGTCCATCGCGTTGGTGATGCCATCCAACCATCTCATCCTCTGTTGTCCCCTTCTCCTCCTGCCTTCAGTCTTTCCCAGCACCAGGGTCTTTTCCAATTAGTCGATTCTTCACATCAGGTGGCCAAAGTATTGGAGCTTCAGCTTCAGCATCAGTCCTTCCAGTGAATATTCAGGATGATTTCCTTTAGGATGGACTGGTTGGATCTCCTTGCAGTCCAAGGGACTCAAGAGTCTTCTCCAACACCACAGTTCAAAAGCATCAATTCTTCAGTGCTCAGCTTTCTTTGTAGTCCAACTCTCACATCCATACATGACCACTGGAAAAACCATAGCTTTGACTAGATGGACCTTTACTGGTAAAGTAATGTTTCTGCTTTTAATAAGCTATCTAGGTTGGTCATAGCTTTTCTTCCAAGGAGCAAGTGTCTTTTAATTTCATGGCTGCGGTCACCATCTGCAGTTATTTTGGAGCCAAAGAAAATAAATTCTCCCACTGTTTCCAGTGTTTCCCCATTTATTTGCCATGAAGTGATGGGACCGGATGCCATGATCTTAGTTTTTTGAATGTTGAGTTTTAAGCCAACTTTAAAAAAAAATTAATTTATTTATTTTAATTGGAGGCTAATTACTTTATAATATTGTAGTGGTTTTTGCCATACATTGACATGAATCAGCCATGGGTGTACATGTGTTCCCCATCCTGACCCCCCAACTTTTCACTCTCCTCTTTCATTTTCATCAAGAGGCTCTTTAGTTCCTCTTTGCTCTCTGCCATAAGTCAATAGGTGTGGCTATTCATTCCTAAAATAACTGAGGAAAGAGATTACAGTGATGGCTACAATGATTTCTGCAACATATTTTAAGGAAAAGAAGTTAAAAGTAAAACCAGTCTCTGCCTCTTCCCCCATTATTTTCTTGATGTATCTATAATACATTAAATATATGAATTAATTAAATCAATTAAATATTAATTGACTGACTAATTAAACAGAAGATGCTTCTCCTTGCCTATGATAAACCTCTCCCTGGAGAAGTCGGCAAATTATTTATAAAGCCTTCCTTCCTATTCTATGAGTATATAATGTCTACAATCCTACTTCATTATAATGTAACTTATCAGAGTATAATTCAATATATGATCCACTATATTTGAACTATATCCAGTATAGAATTTCATTGCTGAAATACTCCAAGTATCACTAAGAAAGTTATTTCACAATATGGCAGCTCTGTGGTCAGAAACAACAAGGAAATTCTGAAGCAAAGTAAGTTTTATCTCAGTAGGAAGGATCTGAAGAGTATTCTGAAGATCATTTCACCCATCCCTTTCTGTTTACTAATTCTTCCAGAAAGATTCTTCTTAGTTGCAATATGAAGAACTATAAAAACAATATCACCAATCTGCTTTGGGGCACCTGTGTATAACTGAAGAACATTCTCAGCATATTGTTTCAGCTCTCTGAGTCCACACCATCTCAGGGGAACTGAGTGGGCCTAAGCAGAAAAGATACTTATTGGAAGAAGCCTAGGGTAAGCTAACAGGATCGCCAGAAGCCTGAAGAGCAAGCTTAGAGAAGAAGGGAGGTCTGAGGGTGGAAAGCCAGAGACAACCAAACAGGGATTGCACAGCTTCCTTTGGCAGCACAGCTCAGGAGGTCTCTGCAATCAAGAAAGCATGCCTCAAGGTGAAGTAAAATTCCACCTGCTGTAATGTAAAGTGTGCCTTACACTCACTGCCCTCAGGTTAAGTGGTGGTGGGGAAATGCTGTCCCCCCAAACTCCACTTCCCTTCCCGTTCTGCAGTTCTTACGAAAGCCCTCAGCTTCCTCTTTGCTAGACTAAATCCATTCCCTTTCTCACTCTTGTTAATGCATTTTTCCATTTTTTAAGATTGCAAACTTACTGCAGAAATGACTATGTCTGACCTATAGTGTGAATTCTCAAAACAATTTGTACGCCAGCAGGTACCCAAAGGATAATCAATAAACATGTCAGGATGGAAATCAGGTACCCTGTTACTAATAAAACAAACAAACAAATATGGTTTTCAAAGTCTATGTTGGGGATGCCTTCATGAGCAAGGCAGTTAGATTCATTTGACAATATGTGACCCGCAGAGGCAATCTTCCTTTTCTGTGTGTGCTAAGTCACTCAGTCATGTCCGACTCTTGGTGAACACTTCATAGGAAATAAAGAGCCTGACTCATGCCACGCTCTTGATTATGGCAACTGAGAAAAGTGATGCATTGGGAAAAAGGAAACGCTTCCTTGGGCTTCCTCCTAATTACTCTTCTTGATTAACAAGACAATACTATTGAATTCTGACGAGCAAACATTAAACCCAGTGGTGGAGGGGAAATGGTTAAGAGGGTGGTTTCAGGCAGCTTCTTTAGAATGGAGTTTTATTTGAGAACAACTGTCACGTGGTGGCCTCTAATGCCTGTCACCCCAATCCCCACTGAGTCTGATTGCTGGGTTCCATGTGTTGTTTGGGAGTGGAATTTTACACATGGACAGTTTTCCTAGACACCAAAACTGTAACAAAGACAAGTTCTGATGATAAAGGGCAGGTTTCACTCCTGGCTTCTTATCCACTAGAGAAGACCTCAATACAATGCAAGACCGAGAAAATACACAGGTGTTCCCTCCAACAAATTCAGTAATTCTAGTCTTCCTGGCGGTTTTCTCTGTTATCCCAAACTTGTTCATCACCAGGTACCCACTAACCACAGGGTGAGGCACAGAGGGGCAGCCTGTCAGTTATTCTTTCTGTCTCACTTAAAATGCAAGTCAGTCATAAAAGAGACCGGAGAGGGGGACTCTTAAAAGAAGCTCACTTCTTTTAAGTATGTAAATGTTAGACAGTGTTAGTCGATCAGTCGATCAGTCGTGCCCGACTCTTTGTGATTCTATGGACTGTAGCCTGCCAGGTTCCTCTGTCCATGGGATTCTCCAGGCAACAACACTGGAGCGGGTTGCTGTGCGCTGCTCCAGGGGATCTTCCTGACCCAGGGATCAAACTCGAATCTCCTGCATTGCAGGTGGATTCTTTACCGTCTGAGCCACCGGGAAAGCCCCCTACAATTTTCTATGCTATTACATAATCTTCTGCATTTATTGGAAAAGTTCATTGAGTCAACATCCCTAACTATCTCAAGCAGATTAACTAAATCACTTTTAGAATAAGGAAATGAATAAAATACATAATGCTTTAAAAAGTTAGTGTGGGGCAAGAGAAAACTATATCAAGAACGTGAAATAAGCAGGCTATACGCTTCCTTTGCGTTCTCTTTGTTGTTTGGTTTTCTTACAACTACCTGAAGGAAAGCCTGCAGGGCGTTTGTTGCTGATAAATCTGTAATGATCTCCTAGGAGCATGCAGGGAAAGAATAAAAGATTAACACCAACTTTCAGACCAGATTCTCCCTGCCTTCTCTACTTTTGTTTCCAAGATGAATACCACCTGCCTGCCTTAGATAAGGTGGAGTTTGTGTGAGCTGTTTTTTGTGTTTCTCCATGTAGAGCGGGTGGGACCCTTCCTATCTTTCCATGATCCTGACGCTTAAGAGCAGAATCCTGCTTAAGAGCAGAATCCTGTGATTCTGCATTATGTCCCTTCGGCACTTGTTGAAAAAGAAAGAAATCTAATTTTTCTTTTCAAATCAAAAACTAAACGAAAGCTTAATTTATAGCCCTAATTTTCTTCCCCTGCAGCAGGACAGAAGTGACGTGAAGAATTATGGGAGGTCAGAGATGGGGAGGCTTCACAGTACCTGGGACCCGCTCAAACTCCAAAACGGGGTGGGTGGGCGTGTATAAGGCAGTGAATACAGACAGGTTGGTCTCCCAACTTCTACAGTTTTGTGGTTTTTTTTGAAGTATAGATGATTTACAATATTGTGCTCGTTTTAGTATATTGATTCACTTTTTTGCAGATTATAGTCCAATATGGATTATTACAAAATAATGGGAATAATTCCCTGTGCTCTGCAGTAAACCCTTGCTGCTTACTAACTTCTATAATTTTTAAAGCAGCAAATCTAGGGGAGAAGAGCTGTCCAAGGAAAAGGGGCAGAACCAGAGAGTTTGGGATCAACATGTACACACTGCTATGTTTAACATAAGTACCCAGGGCTTCCTTGGTGTCTCGGTGGTAAAAGATCCGCCTGCCGATGCAGGAGACATGGGTTCAGTCCCTGGTGGGGCAGGATCCCACGTGCCGTGGAGCAATTAAGCCCATGTACTGCGACCACTGAGCCCGTGCTCTAGAGCCAGGAGCTGCAACTACAGAGCCCACGCACCACAAGTGCTAAAGCCCGAGCATCCAAGAGCCTGTGCTCCACACCCAGAGGAGCCCACCACCAGAAGCCTGTACACCGCAACCAAGAGCAGCCACAGCGAGAGAAGAAACCCACACGGCTACAAAGACTCAGCACAGCCACAGATACATACAACTATTTCAAAAAATAAGATGGATAACCAAGGGCCTACTGTCTAGCACAGGGAACTCTGCTCAGTGTCATATGACAGCCTGGATGGAGCGGGGGTTGGGGGAGAATGGATACATGCATACGTGTAGCTGAGTCCTTCTGTTGTCCACCTGAAACCATCACAACACTGCTAATAGGCTGTAATCCAATATAAAATTAAAAAGTAAAAAACAAACCAAAAACCAGCCTGTATAGTGCAAGTCTGTGAAGCAGTAAACCACCCTCCAACCCTGCAGCGTCACCCGGCAGAACAGCCCCCAGGGCCATAGCCTGGAAAGCAGACAGCTCTACCGGAGCAGAAAGTGCCTTCTGCCCACGAGACCACGGTGCTCGTGAGTCAAGCAGGAGACGCCCTTCATCCTCCTCTCTGCCGCCGAGCAGGGCATCCCTGGTGCAGCCAACAACCCACACAAGCCTATCCCTGCCCAGCCAGCACTTTTACAAGAATTACAGTAACTGGAACTTCCCACTGCCCGTCAATGTTAACATGGAAGAAACCCTGAGGTTTAGAGTGGAGACTTCTAAATGTCCCCCAGTACTCAGTCTCCTTTTCTTCCTGGGAACAAATCCTAACTTTAGAGCTAAAAACCACATTTCCCTTCTTCCTTTGCATGTAAGTACCTCAGTATATACCTTGGCCAGTGATGTATAAACAGAATTGGTGGATGGGATGAGACAAGATTATCAAAGGGCATTTTCTGTTAGTTACAGTTAAACCCTATGCAAACTGATCCAGTGTTTTCTCTGGAAATAAGATGACTTGCTTGGTAAGTAAACTGCTAGAGAGATCTCATCCACAGCATTGAGAACAGTGCCTCCTGTATACCAGGCACTCAGAACAGAAACGAATTTTCCTAGAAGACCAACTGCGACTACTGCAGCCCATGACAGAGAAGAACGTGGCGTCAAGACTAATGGCATAGCCCGTTCTGCGAGTAATCCTCCAAAACACGACGACAGTCCTTTCTGAAGCTTTTTAAAGCCATGGCACATTACAATAATTTATAACAATATGATACTTACCATTACTAAACACAGTGCACTCCAATATTTTCTCTTTGATTCTGTTTTGAAGTGCTGTTTGTGACCTACCAGACTGATTTTGCGGAGAAGGCAATGGCACCCCACTCCAGTATTCGTGCCTGGAATATCCTATGGATGGAGGAGCCTGGTGGGCTGCAGTCCATTGGATCGCTAAGAGTCGGACACCACTGAGCAACTTCACTTTCACTTTTCACTTTCATGCACTGGAGAAGGAAATGGCAACCCACTCCAGTGTTCTTGCCTGGAGAATCCAGGGATGGGGGAGCCTGGTGGGCTGTCATCTATGGGATGACTCGCACAGAGTCAGACATGACTGAAGCAACTTAGCAAAGCAAAGACTGATTTTGTGGCTCATTAGTGTGACAAGACTCAGCATTCAAAACTGTTTAAAATATATATATTTACTTCCCTGTTAAATTTTCTGTCCACTAACAAATGAATAAGCACTACAGTATAATTTTTAATGTAAAATTAAATGGAAAGAAAGTGGCAGAAATAACCAAAACATTGTTCTTATTTTGTTTGACATTTTATATAGTTAAATACAAGCACTGATGTCTTGGAGCCGCTACAACATAAGACAAATACTGAATCTGCACTGGGAAGACCTGCCTGGGACTTCGGAGGAGCAGAGAGCTGGCTAGGTGACCCATCCTCCTCCAGTCTCAACTCCTCCCTGGCAACAGGCAGCACTGTCTCTCTGCATTCAGCAAAGCAGGCTGTCTTTGCCCCAAGTTTGGTTCCTAAACTTCTACCCAGGGTAGGTAAGTACTTGTGTTAGCTGTTCTTTCTCTTTGCTGAGCAGCAAATTAAAAATGTATTTCCTTCTAAGCTGGAATTCTCAGAATCTAGAGATAATAATTTAAGATTTTTTTTTTTTAAAGGCATCAGAGCATAGTTGAAAATGGACTGCAGTGGAATGCGAAACAGATGCATGTTGACCCTTAGGAGCTGGGGGCCTTGGGCAAGTCAAGCAACCTCCGGGCGTGCCAGCTTGCTGGGGCTGCACACAGAGCCTGGAGCCTCTGACCTGCCGCATCAGCTCGGGCAGGAAGTTAACGTTTATCAACAAAGGTCAACCATGAGATGCAGTGACAGCTTCTGTGAAAAGTGCCTTCCTCCACAGATTTTGGTAAGAACATAAAGGAGGGAGGCTCTACAAGATAATAAAAAAGCACTTTGGAACACTTAGAGGATGCCAAAATGTAAATATAAAGCCGCCACGTCAACCTTCTGAGGATAAGCTAATGTTGAAGAACTGAAACATCATCAATTTCGTATCCTCTGTTCCTCTCACAAACATTAGGCTCGTAGACTCTGGATATTTCTTTCCCAATCTTTCTCATGTTCTCAGCTGTAAAATGATGGTGTTAAACTAGCTGATCCATCTTCTCAGTTTCCAAAACCTGAGATTCTTCGAGTCCGTATCAGTGGCATGAGACATGAGCCAGTTCTGGATCTTCATCTTGGTGATTTTACCTTCCAGCATAACCAACACCTGACTTTATTCTAGCATAGTGATAAGGGTGCGAGCCACTGTTTTTTGATATATTTATTTAACCAACTGCATATTCACTGAGGGCTTTTCATGTGCAGCTGAGGAAACATAAAAGCAGCATAAGACACATCCTGCCCCTCACGGTACCACAGCAGCCGGCTGGTGAAACTCACGTAATGAGACGAGCGCTAAACTGTCTGGTCCCGGGTGGAGGGAAAGCAGTGTGTGCTTCAGTGCAAGGCGAGAGCCCAATATCAGGACTGTGCTGGGACTTAACAGACAGAAGAGGAAGAATACTCCAGCAGGAGCATGGGGATAAGAGAGGACCATGTGGGCACGGCTCTGACTTCAGATTTACATCTGAAAAGTGCGGGGTAGGACTTCCCTGGTGGCTAATATTCTGTGCTCCCAATGTCGGGGGCTGGGGTTGGATCCCAGTCAGGGAACTAGATCCTGCATGCTGCAACTAAGACCCAGTGCAGCCAAATAAACACATAAAATTAAATTTCAAGAAAAGAAAATCACAGGGGAAGTGAGGTCCACAGGTAGGAAGGGGTCAGACTGGGGGAGGGAGGAAGGGGATTTCAAAATCAAGTGAAAGTCTCAATTATCTTCCACAGGCAACAGGCACCCATTTTAGGTTCTTGAGCACTAGAAGGACATTTAAACTACTACTACTGTTTTTTAAAAATATGATTTACTATTTCCAATTTGCTAGAATTTTAAAAGGCTGGATTTTTGTAGACCTGATAGAAAACCAATCTCTCCAATCCTAAGACTTCTTTTCCAACACAGAATCTCCTGGCAAAGCACTTCTGGGCTTTCTCTGCCTTCTTCAATAACTCTTCCCCTGGCGAGGGGGTAACTTGTCATTTTGATGTGGCTGTCCCTTCCTCTCTCTCTCCCTCCAGGAGCCAGGCTGCCAGCAGGAAGGACACATTCTTCTCTGCATCTGGAAGAGTCTGTCTAATTCTGGGCTCAGTATTAGGAATTCTTATGTACAGGCATAAACCCTACTCTCCAGCACCCGTGTTACTGATAATAAAGCTGCTCTTTTGCTCCTCCATCTGCCTCACTCATTTTTTTCTCAACTTGTCAGAACCCAGATGGAGAAGAAATCCCTTTATACCCAATTAGAATATACTGACTATTCTGAAACTGCATTACAGGTCCCTCAGCTGCACAGTTTACCCTGATTCACATAAATGCCTTCGACTCTAGGCTCAGAGCTTCAGTGAACAGCGCTATCCTTCAGACACTGGCAACTTACGGCAAAGGACCGAGGTAGCACCAAGAAAGCTCTACGGGGACACTCAGGCAGTGCTAACAGCGATCTTGGGACAGCCATTCAGAACAGCTGCCTCGTTCAGGCCCCCACCAGTCCCAATCCTGGCACCATCTCTTCTCCGGTCCAGACTACCCCGCTGTTAGCGAACCATTGACTGAAACTGTACCCCTTGGCCAGGCAGATGATGACCACTTGCAGGAGTTGTCTCACAACAGGAGGTCCTGGTAAGGAATGTGGTGCCGCTGTTGAAAACTAACCGGAAGAATTCAGAAGGAACCAAAACGGGGAAGCAGATGCTGGCCCAAAACGTGCCTCATAAAGCTAGCTAGAAGAGTTTAGGCTACCCTGGCGGCTCAGATGGTAATGAATCCACCTGCAACACCGGAGACCCAGGCTCGATCCCTGGGTTGGGAAGACCCTTTGGACAAGGGAACGGCTACCACTCCAGTTTTTCTGCCTGGAAGAGTCCCACGGACAGAGAAGCTTGGCGGGCTACAGTCCATGGGGTGGCAGTCAGACACCGCTAATCGACCAACACTTTCACTTCACACCTCAAAAAGAGGGAGGAGACACCACCCCATAGTATGTCCTGTCAACCTTCCAGACTCCTCTGCACTGGAATCCATCTTGGCAGACAGACGCGCAGGCCACAGGGAAGGCCCCTGAGTCAGACCAAAGATGAGCCAAGCACGATGATTGGCCAGAGACAACCTGGAAACTAAGCCCATCACCGTAAAACCCGAGACTGCGAGCCGTGTGTCAGAGCGGTCCTCCAGGCTCCCGCACCCTGCTGCTCTCTGCCCTGGTGCCCCTTCCCAATAGTCTCTTGCTTTGTTAGCACACCTGTCTCCTTGGACAGTTCAGTTCCGGGTGTCAGACAAGAGCTGACTTTTGGGCCCTGAAAGGCGGCCCTTCCTGAAGCACCATGGCACCAGTCATGCCTTATATTAAAGTAATCCCCACAAGTCACATTTCCCCTTCTTCCCTGCTAACCCCCATTCTACACTGTGCAAATAAAAATCTCTATTCTAGTGCCTTTGAGGTAAACAAACAGAATATACACAAGATGAGTCACCAATGGAATTAACTCTTCTAGGGAGCAACTACACTTGAAGGCATTAATATGTGATGAGACTAAATTATGGCACGTTGGTTATGTGAGGATGAAAATTCTAAGTTTCCCAGGCGGGACCCCTGTTAACACTGCTTTTCCACACCCATTCTCAGTCCACAGGCACAACAGCTGGACACACGGACCATGAGGCTACTTGTATTTCAGGGACCATTTCCAAAGGAGAGGGAAAAAGTCGTTTATTACTATCATTATCATTAATTATCACTATTATTAACAGTATCAATAATTCCAGAAACAGCTGCCATGTATGGAGACCTCGCTCTGTGGCAAGCATTGTGCTAGGTGCTTCACACAGGAGTTAATTCACCTTGGCCCTGAGGCCAAGGTATAGGTATTAGGGTTCTCATCTTACAGATTAAAAAAACAAAAACTGAGCCTTATGAACTTGCCCCTAAAGTCCACAGCAAGTGGCAGAGACCAGATTCATGAGAGACCAGATCTGCTCGATACAAAATTTCATGTTCTTCACACAACAGGTCTGTCTTGCAAAAACCAAGACAAGAATTCTAACAATTCCTTGACATTCTCATCCCTTTGCCCTCTGAAGACAGAGCAGAAATACTTTGAAAGTGAATAGCTGTATCAATTATGTGGACCGATCACGGTCAAAGACACTGTTTCCCATTGAAAGAGTTCAAATGATGGCATCTCAGAGGACCCATGCCCTCCCTGCCCTTTTCCCACCTCACCCTTCCTCTGATTCAGCTTTGCTTCTCAGAAATGACCTGCTTCCAGCGACAGAGCAGGACTTACTCCAGAAAACACTTTCTCCAAAGAGCTTTCTAAGCACCCTAATCCTGGACACCAACGTTCCCACTGCCATCAGGACAAATGCCAACAATATACAGTCAATGGCCTCAGATGAGGACAATTACAAGAATAAACTGCTTATGTGTCAATAAAACTGGGAGGAAAAAGCACTCCCTTCTGGCCTCACTGCCCCTGGCGACCCAGATCATATACCATAACCACCTCCACCAGCACCAGAGAGAGCAGTGAGCATGGAGTCACTAGACATCGTGACGACGTCCTTACTCCAGTCACAGTACAGTATAACCACTGCTGGTCCCAAAGAGAACACTGGCTTTCAAATACAGATCTCCAATGTTCAAACTGGATTTGGAATCCAATGGTTCACAACACACTTTCAGAGACATCATAGAGCAGTGGTTCTGAACCCCAGCTCCATGCTAGAATCACTTGGAGAGCATTTTAAACACACCCGGGCTCACATCCCACCCAGATCCAGATAAATCAGACTCTCCAGGGGTGGGGCCAGGCTTCCCTTGTTGATTCCGACATGCACCAGAGTGAGAACCACAGTCAGAAAGGATGCTGACACTGCACAGGAGCTAAGGGGGCACCTGAGACATCACATTTCAGCTGCTGGAGTAACAAAGGCAAAAAAAAGAAAGAAAGAAGTCCAGCTTTTGCGGAGCATACTCTGTAAATATAAAGAGGATCACCACATCTTTTAAAAAGAAAACTCAGCTGCAGAAGGTAGTGAGCATTTCAGATCTCAGGGCAAAGTCAGTGAAGAGACCTCCGCACTGTGTTGCTCACTCAGTCATCAAGTTACCCTGCTTGAAAGACTCCATCTTCTGCCACCGATCACGTGAGATAAGTATTTTGCGGAGCTTGAGAAAAGATTTTAAATCTCTATTGAAGGAAACAAAAGAATAATTTGGAAGCATCCCAAAAACTTCATTTATCCAACTGGGTAGAAAAATACTGCACATTTACTGAAAAAGTTAATTGGCCAAATTAGTACTAGTGGATTTCCCAGTAATAATAGCAGGATTTGACTAATTCCCAACTATTATGGGAAGACCCATTACAGAAGAGTTAATGTTTTGAATTAATGAGTAAAACAATCCAAGCACTGCTAGAAAATATAGGCTGATATACTACCTACCTCCTAACCCTCCTTCCACCATTAAAGGAGCTTCGGCAACAGCCTGGTCATGGAGGTGCCTCGTTCTGAGCACAGTTCGGTTCAGTTCAGTTCAGTCGCTCAGTCATGTCCGACTCTCTGCGACCCCATGAATCGCAGCACACCAGGCCTCCCTGTCCATCACCAACTCCCAGAGTTCACTCAGACTCACGTCCATCGAGTCAGTGATGCCATCCAGCCATCTCATCCTCTGTCGTCCCCTTCTCCTCCTGCCCTCAATCCCTCCCAGCATCAGAGTCTTTTCCAATGAGTCAACTCTTTGCATGAGGTGGCCAAAGTACTGGAGTTTCAGCTTTAGCATCATTCCTTCCAAAGAAATCCCAGGGCTGATCTCCTTCAGAATGGACTGGTTGGATCTCCTTGCAGTCCAAGGGACTCTCAAGAGTCTTCTCCAACACCACAGTTCAAAAGCATCAATTCTTCGGCGCTCAGCCTTCTTCACAGTCCAACTCTCACAGCCATACATGACCACTGGAAAAACCATAGCCTTGACTAGATGGACCTTAGTTGGCAAAGTAATGTCTCTGCTTTTGAATATGCTATCTAGCTTGGTCATAACTTTCCTTCCAAGGAGTAAGCATCTTTTAATTTCATGGCTGCAGTCACCATCTGCAGTGATTTTGGAGCCCCCAAAAATAGTCTGACACTGTTCCCACTGATTCCCCATCTATCTCCCATGAAGTGATGTTCTAAGCACAGTGAGGTCCAAAGTGACCTCACCCTCACCCTGGGCTGCCACCTTCACTCTCATGATATAAACAGAGAGCTCCATGTGAGACTCTGCAGATTAATTAAGTAAAAGATTGTTTCTCTCTTCTTTTTAAAACCGGGCCACCAAAAAATTAAACCCAAGAGCCTCTTCTTAGATCCACTAGATGGTGCAAGCTCTCCTTTTGGAACAGACTTACCAGGAGGAGAAACTCAAGCAGGACATCAAAAAATGACTATGGGCACACCCAAGCAGTCCTCGGCACTGCAAAGGCGCCCGGATGGGAAGGGATCTGCTCCCTAAAAAAATCTGTCCATTTTGCAATTAACAAAAGCATAAGGAGAATGTTTGTAAAGTCTGCATTAGGAGCTCAGGAATTAAGTTATGCCATGGAAGGACTCATGCAACTAAGATTTACTCCGAGGAGGGTAAAGGGGGGAAATGATACTGAAGCCTCATATTCTGGAGATCTCAGTTGGGTCCAAACTTGGCCACAAGCAGCTGTGTGAGCCTGAGAAGTCACTTAACCCCTCTAGTCCTCAGTGTTTTCCGAATAATGAGGAGCTGAGGCTAAACCATCTCTAGGTCCAGCACTGAACTTGAGTGCACGTAACGCATTACGTTTCTATCTCCAGTTCAATCTCTGCATTTTAGATGCGGTGAGAACTTTAAACACAAAGGCTAAGTTTCATGAAATCTATCCAGTCTGAAATTTGTTTACACTAGATATTAACTTGCTTACTGAAAAACTGAGGTGTTATTCATTTACTGAAAAACATTCATAGAGCACCTTTTGGATGCCAAGCATTGGGTCTACACTGTGTCAGGGAGTAAAGACATAGAGACAAATGAGAGAGCCCCTCACCTCTGCTCCCACATGGCTCCTCCACGAAATCAAAATCTAATGGACTTTGAAGTTCTCAGCTTCAAAATGCTAAGAAGAAAACTGCCCAGCCAAATCTACTAGTTCTATTAAAGCATGTAACACAAATATCAATATCATACATCTTACCCAGATAGTTTGATGTCTTGATAAATAACCATGGCGACGATATATTGTCAATATTTTAAAGTTGATATCTCGTAGGCAACTGAAGCCAAAAACAATAAGGAAAAGCTTGCCCACTTCATATAATTTCACTTCTGGATGTGGAGCACATGTTTTAAACATGAATCCATCACCAATTCTTCACTAATATTTTTTGTTCAGGTTCCTTCCACTTCCTTCTATAAAATATATCTTCCTTCATACTTTTCCAGCAACATCCATCTTGAAGGTGGTCATTTTCCTTCTGGACCCCACAACAAATAAGCGTCGTCTCACTTTCAGCAAAAGACAGCTCTAACCAATCTGAAACACCCCTTTTCCTCAAGCTCCTCACTTTCCCGATAGCTGTCAGGGAAACATCAGCTCGCCAACCAGATGGAGCACAACAGCTCTGAACTACTCAACCTCTCCTCAGCTTCCTCTACTCACTCTCTCAGCTCTGAACTACTCAACCTCTCCTCAGCTTTCTCTACTCACTCTCTCAGCTCTGAACTACTCAATCTCTCCTCAGCTTTCTCTACTCACTCTCTCAGCTCTGAACTACTCAACCTCTCCTCAGCTTTCTCTACTCACTCTCTCAGCTCTGAACTACTCAACCTCTCCTCAGCTTTCTCTACTCACTCTCTCAGCTCTGAACTACTCAACCTCTCCTCAGCTTTCTCTACTCACTCTCTCAGCTCTGAACTACTCAACCTCTCCTCAGCTTTCTCTACTCACTCTCTCAGCTCTGAACTACTCAATCTCTCCTCAGCTTCCTCTACTCACTCTCTCAGCTCTGAACTACTCAACCTCTCCTCAGCTTTCTCTACTCACTCTCTCAGCTCTGAACTACTCAATCTCTCCTCAGCTTTCTCTACTCACTCTCTCAGCTCTGAACTACTCAATCTCTCCTCAGCTTCCTCTACTCACTCTCTCAGCTTTGCTCCACACACACCCCCTGACCTACTCACCACACCTCTGGTCACACATTCACTCATTTATTCAAAAGACAGCACGATCGCTGGGTCGTGCTCAGTCACCCAGTTATGTCTGACTCGTTGCAACCCCATGGACTATAGCCCACCATGCTCTCCTGTCCATGGGATCTTCCTTCCTTCTCCAGGGGATCTTCCTGACCCATGGATGGAACCCGGGTCTCCAGCTTGGCAGGTGGATTCTTGACCACTAGCACCACCTGGGAAGCCATAATGCTGCTGCTGCTGCTGCTGCTAAGTCACTTCAGTCGTGTCCGACTCTGTGCGACCCCATAGATGGCAGCCCACCAGGCTCCCCCATCCCTGGGATTCTCCAGGCAAGAACACTGGAGTGGGTTGCCATTTCCTTCTCCAATGCATGAAAGTGAAAAGTGAAAGTGAAGTCGCTCTGTTGTGTCCAACTCTTAGCGACCCCATGGACTGCAGCCTACCAGGCTCCTCTGCCCATGGGATTCTCCAGGCAAGAGCACTGGAGTGGGGTGCCATCGCCTTGTCCGGGAAGCCGTAATAGGGCACGGTAACTACTGACCACAGGGCCATGTGCTAGACATGCTGTCATAGTGTATGTTCATAAAGGGGTACACGCATGCACATGTATGGTCTCTACACTCACGGCATTTACCCCCTGGTTGGACAGCTAAGACAAGTTAATCCCATAATGATCACACAAGGAGATCTGTCATAGTGTATGTTCATAAAGGGGTACACGCATGCACATGTATGGTCTCTACACTCACGGCATTTACCCCCTGGTTGGACAGCTAAGACAAGTTAATCCCATAATGATCACACAAGGAGATCTGTAAGTGCCATATGAGTGATACCAGCCAAACTCTAAAGAAGTGAGGAGTGGGGACTTCCCTGGTAGTCCAGTGGTTAAGACTACTGCACCCTTCAGTGCAGGGGGACATGGGTTTGATCCCTGGTTGGAGAGCTAAGATCCCACATGCCTCATGGCCAAAAACCCAAAACTTAAAACAGAAGCAATATTGTAACAAATTCAACAAAGACTTTTAAAATGGTCCACATTAAAAAAAAAATCTAAACAAAGAAGTGAGGAGTGATTGCCTACTTCTGGCTTGATCATGAAGACTTTCAGAAAGAGGTGACATATGGTCTGGACACTGGAGGATGAGAAGGATCTGGAAAAGTCCAGTTGCAGGAGAAAGGGCAGCTCACAGAGCAGGAGGCACAGGCTTTTAACCAGAAGGCTATTTCACACTCAGTGTACAGCAGTGGCCTGGGAGAACTGGAGAAGAGTCTATGGAGAAGGCAGGAAGAGGACATTTGGGATCGGCCTGGGAAAGAGTCAGAGTTGGGCTCTATCAGGTAAACGTCTGGGTTATTTCTCCAGTACCTGGATGCCTACAGCTCTCTACCCAATTCCTCCAGCAATGTGCCAAACGCCATACTTGTAGAGTTAATAACAATGGTATTATAGTACAGCGCCACAAATCAGAGAAAGCACTGCTGGGTCGTCTACAACTATGATCTTCCAACAGGTATGCAGTGAACACAGAGAAAGTTACAACAGAGCTAACATGCGCATAGCACTTACGCTGTGCCAGACATCACTTTAAAGTCAGGCAATCCTCATGAATCTACACGGTAGGCAGTACTATCAGTGCCCCCACTTTACAAATGGAAAGGAGAAAACTGGCCCAGAGAGGTTAAAGGTTCTGCCCAAGGGCACCTAGCGACAAGCGGCAGAGCTTGGATCCTGACCCTGGCCACCTGACTCTCAAGTCCACATCAGACTGAATCCTCTTCAGAGACCTATTCACTGAACACCACTGCATCTGGGTTTATGTCAGTGAACGAATATACCTGCCTTGCTCTCTGCTCTCTTTTCTACTTACTCAGCAACATTTTATGGTTTTTGTTTTTGTTTGTTTTGGCTCAGCATTAGATACGACATTGTAGAGACAGGAACGCCCCCAAGACACCACGAAGCTATCAACACCAAGGTCATGCCACCATGAATCCTATGGCCAGTTAGCTCACTATCTCTTCTGTGAATACGCAAAACGAGGGGAAAGATTTAGATTTTCATTCATATAACAATATGGCCAGGCCTTAGCTGCACACACACACCCTACACGCCTTACCTGGAACCCCATATCTACAAAACATCCAAAGACAGTGCTCAAGCAGGCTGGAGACCTAGTGCAAGACCTTAGATATTCAAGAAAACAAACAGGTGGATGTTCCAATGGCTTCTAATATAATCTACCTCCACATTCTCAGACACTTTCCACAATAAGTATTAGACATTTCATTTTGCTCCACAGTTGCTCCACAAGTTACAGTTCTGGGATACACAAGGGACTCTCTTAGGCGCTTCTCCATATTGATAAGGAGAAAAGTGCATTTGTATATGGGTGTAAATATCTGTATGCATCATCTTTCCACTTCATATGAAGAATGTGGGAAGTGCAAAAGTAATCATTGTGGCAGTCAACCCTGCAAAACCAGCCTATCCCTCTTTGTTGTGCAATCCCCAGCTACAACCCCCTTTTCCCTTCTGCCCATAGCGCCAAGGTGCCAGCAGGACCAGTGGAGTGGAGTGCAGTGCCTTTGTAATACTCTGGGTATGCATGACATCAGCGAGTGGCCAGTATTCCCACTGCCGAGCTGACAGCACTTGCACTGGGAAGGAGCTTTTATGGTACTGACATTACTGTCCGTGCACCCAAATAGCATCACACAGGAGAGGAGCAGAGGAGATTTCAGGGTGATGAGCAATGGTGCTTGCACAGCATCCTGAACTATGAGGGGGTATGTCCCTCAGTCAAACACCATCTGCACGTCAGGGGCAGAACACACCCTCACCACCCAACAGTCCTCTTGCACTACTCACCTTTAGACACTCTGCCCACTAAGTCTTTACATTATGCAAAACATTCTCACCTATGTCATCTGCTTTGTTGGCTAAAATGGCCTGAGCATGAGGCAAAGCAGACCTCATGCCCCTGTTAATACCTTGCTCATTTGGAAGAGGCTCACGGCTTTCCCAGGTGTTACCTGCCTTCTTATCTGACGCTTCCCACAGCCTTGGGAAACTGACAGTGGTGGATACTACACATGAAAAACTGAGTTCTTAAGAAAGTTACGATCTTCATAATCGTGCATCACACTACGGCCCATGTCTTCCGATCCTACATCAGTAAAAGAGCACGAGGAGCCACGTGCCCACAGAAGGCTGCAGAAGAGCAGCAGGGTCACCCGAAAGCAGCCCCTGGCACACCTGGGAGCTGGCAGACGTGCAGACGCCAGGGCTACAGCCCAGCCTGTGAGAGCCAAACCCCAGCCCGTGGGAGGCTGCGGGCAGGACGCTTCCAGGGAGTCATCTCTGCACACTGAAGTCCAAGAGGCTCTGACACCGAGAATTAGAACGAACAGGGAAATACCTCTATGGACAACTGAATAGATACCATGTTCTGAGGGAATGAGTCAAAAGTAAACCCAGAGTCATGCTGTCTATGAAATAACATAAAAAAGCAGATAAGGAACAATAAGTAGATTATCTAAAATCAAAACACTAGAGTACTGGGTTGGCCAAAAAGTTTGTTTAGGTTTTTCTGTAACGGTGTACCGAAGGAACTTTATGGCCAACCTAATAGTGTGTGTGTGTGTGTGTTAGTGGCTCAGTCGTGTCCAACTCTTTGCAACTTCATGGACTGTAATCTGCCAGGCTCCTCTGTCCATGGAATTCTCCAGGCAAGAATACTGGAGTGGGTAGCCATTCCCTCTTCCAGAGGATCTTCCCGACCCAGGGATCAAACCCAGGTCTCCTGCATTGCAGGCACATTCTTTATTGTTTGAGCCACAAAAATGGGTAAAAAAAAAAAAATATTCACTGTCCAGTAACATACAGTGTCATGGGAAGGACATCTCATTTAGAGATTCAGCTGGTTAGCAGGTAATATATGTATTTAGTACTAAGTGTCAGAGGCAAAAAGCTCGTTCAATGCAGCATCTCATTTGCTCTTCACAAGAGCCCAATAAGGTAGGTATCATTATCCACAGATAATATATACACACAGGTGAAGGTACTTGTCACAGTCACGCTGCTAGTTAAATACCAAAGGGTCAGAAGTCCAACTAAGGTTCACCTCAAAAGCCATTTTTTTTGCAACATTAAACTAGATTGCTTCCCCAAATTGTACTAATCAAATACAATGCATCAATAGAATGTATTAGATGGCACACATTTTCAGTTTTCAATTAATAAGTCAAGTATTTCCAAGTCAAAGCCTCTTATAACTGTCAGTGGAATCTCCTAGGTCTATTTAATAGCCGGCTCTCACTGGCTACAGCAATTATTAATTTAGGCTGTCTGGAGCTGGTCCGCTTAATATGAACTTCTCCATCCAAGTTTAACAGTGTGCTGTCAACCCATGCCCCATAGCTGCAGGCCCACGACAGAACTGGGCTTTTAATTACCTCATGCTGATGGACGCCAGGGACAGTCACATCCAGCCTCTCTGCTGCCACACAAGTCTCCCGCGAGGCCCAGGGTGAACAGGGACAGAACGACTGCTGGAGCGCTGCCCCTGCGTCCCGGATCCTCAGTCACCCCTGGACTCCCAGCGCTGGACAGGACCACGAGGCTGTGCAGAAGTCTGAGGTGGCAACCGGCGCCCTAAGCTCACCCCTCCCAGCCCTCGGCCGTGCCTGCTGCCAGCCAGCCCTGGAGGGACCCCATCCCCTGGCCCTGGGGCCCCTGAGCCGGCTCGGAGTCTGCGAGACCTCGGCAGCAGCTTCCGAGAGGAACAACCTCATTCCTCCAGTCCATCCTAAGAGCCCTTCGCCTCATACAGACCAGCTGTCCGCGGGCCCCGGCTGGTACGCAGCAATGCTTTCAGCGCTGACGAGGATAGAACCATTCCAAGTAACTGCTCTCCTCCGGGCATGGTGAGAAACCAAGTTCCACATGCACGGGGAGAGTTCACCATCACTCCAGGAAAGGAGTAAGGGGCTCGCAGAGAGGAGCAGGACAAGCCTTCTGTGACTGGGGAGGCTGGGTCCGTAAGGTAGGGAACACATCTGAAAAAGCAAATTGTTCAAATGCACAAATAGAAATACCCAAGGGAAAGACAAAAATATGATCCCGCTGGAGTTCTGGGTATAGACCCCACCCCCGCCAGAGCTGGAGTCTAGCGTGGAGCTCCACAACTCAAGGGAAAACTGCAAGATTTAACAAAGAACCACCACATTTGGAAAATGAAATCTAAAATTTCAGGCCAAGATGGTATCCTAATTTCTTCATCAATTTCCTGTGGAAAGGAACGACCTGATCGATGAGGTTTTACAGCATTACTGGAAACCAGACATAGAATGTCCAGGGGTCTGTCTTCGGGAGGTGATGCAGGTAGATGACAGATGAGTGCCCGGGGTACTGCCTCGCCAGGCTCCAGATGCGACAGGAGGAAGTCTCCAGAAGAGTATGGGGCTGTCTCTACCCTCACCACCCCAGCCCCCTCCACTGTCGCCAAGACTAGAGATGCATGAAGGAAGACACATAAGTGACATTAAGTGACAGCCTGCTTGGCCTGCTCCTCACTGGAGACTGAAAACGCCAGCAGAAGAGGTCGGTATAAACCTCCTCTCCACTGGGCACCCGATCATGGCTCATTCACATTTATTAATGATGATAATTTGAAGATGGCATCTAATTGCGCCTAAAACCTTCAGTCACTAGTTTCACTGGGCATGAGAGTCAAAAGCACGCCTGGCTGCTAAGAGCCCCGCTGGCCCAGTTCACCACAGACACACTAAGAGCAGGCGGGGACTCACGTGTGGCTGCTCCCAGACTCTCAAAATCTCCATCTTCTCCAATCCCCAAAAAACTTCCATCCATCAGCCCAAGTCAATAAGCCATGAATTACTGAGCTCACGGAATACGGATCATGAATATGTATGCACATGTTTGGAAGACGAGATTCTCAAACAAATGGGATCCGCAGCGGTTTACAGGAAACCGGCACGTGTCTTTAAGAGAATGGCTGAAGTCAGTGTCCACATGTATACTGCTCAGACAGGGTTTCACCACACAAGAGATGGTGGAAAAATCAGTGTTTCTGGTGGGTTTTTTGCTTCTGTTTTTCCAAGTGCACTTGCATGGAATAATTTGCCGAACAAAACATTGCTGCTATTCTCTGCAAAATCCAAAGGTGCGGATGCTCTTTGAGGTCACGGTTATTGCAGCCAGCTCCTGTGAGCTGCCTGTGGAAAAGCATGGTGTGTCATTCTTTTTCCTTCCATCCATCCTTTACCTCAGCACACTCCTCTCAAGGTCTCAGCCTCCAACCATCGCGGTGAGCCCAAACTCCTGCCCTAATTCCCTCACAGTCTCCAAATAAAAGAGCCAAAATAACCCTCAGAACAGAATATCCAAGTTCACGAGACACTTGACGAAAACGACAATGCGAAGCCCAGCAGGCTCTTTGTGCGGCCCTCCCTCTCTTCTAACCCTGCCAGGTGGCGCTGAACCCACTTTTGGCTGCTCCTGCCAACAGTCCACTGGCCTCTCTCTCGCCAGCCCTGGGCCCCCAAACCACACACCTGGACAGACTCCCCTAAGCTGCTGACAAAGCCAACCAGCCTGCTCCGCTTCCGCTCTCGTCTGGGGCTCCTCAGTCTGATCACTACATTCCGGAAAAAACGGGGGGGGGATGGGGGGGCGGGAATCTCTCTCTATCTGCGGACCTTCTTCCACTATTATTATCCTCCTTTAACATTTATGAATCACCTACAATATACAGGGCACCATGCTAACCCCTAGAGTCGGGATTAGCACACTTTCTGCAAAGGGCCTGAAAGTATTTCAGGTTTCATAGTCATATACAGTGTCTGTCATATACTCCTTAAAAAAAAAGAAATCTTTAAAAAGCATAAAAAGTTATTTTTTAAAATTGTGGTAAAGTACACATAAAATCTGCCATACTAAGTGTACAGTCCAATAGTGTTAAGTATATTCATACTGCTATGCAACCAACATTGCCAGCCATCTCCAGAACTCTCTCCATCTTACAAAACTGAAACTCCATATCCAATAAACAATTGCCCATTCTCCCCTCCCCCTGCCCTGGCAACCACCATTCTGCTGTCTCTATGAATGTAACTGTTCTAGAATCATACAGTATTTGTCTTTTTACAACTGACTTACTGCACCTAGCATAATGTCCTCTGGGTTCATCCATGCTGTATAACAACGTGCTAGAATTTCCTTCCTCTTTAAAGCTAAGTAATATTCCATTGCGTGTACATACCATGTTTTTGGCTAATTAACTACCAGTCAGATCAGATCAGTCACTCAGTCATGTCTGACTCTTTGCGACACCATGAATCGCAGCACGCCAGGCCTCCCTGTCCATCACCAACTCCCGGAGTTCACCCAGACTCACGTCCATCGAGTCAGAGATGCCATCCAGCCATCTCATCCTCTGTCGTCCCCTTCTCCTCTTGCCCCCAATCCCTCCCAGCATCAGGGTCTTTTCCAATGAGTCAACTCTTCACATGAGGTGGCCAAAGTACTGGAGTTTCAGCTTTAGCATCATTCCTTCCAAAGAAATCCCAGGACTGATCTCCTTCAGAATGGACTGGTTGGATCTCCTTGCAGTCCAAAGGACTCTCAAGAGTCTTCTCCAACACCACACTTCAAAAGCATCAATTCTTCGGTGCTCAGCCTTCTTCACAGTCCAACTCTCATATCCATACATGACCACAGGAAAAACCATAGCCTTGACTAGACGAACCTTTGTTGGCAAAGTAATGTCTCTGCTTTTGAATATGCTATCTAGGTTGGTCATAACTTTCCTTCCAAGGAGTAAGCGTCTTTTAATTTCATGGCTGCAGTCACCATCTGAAGTGATTTTGGAGCCCAGAAAAATAAAGTCTGACACTGTTTCCACTGTTTCCCCATCTATTTCCCATGAAGTGGTGGGACCAGATGCCATGATCTTCGTTTTCTGAATGTTGAGCTTTAAGCCAACTTTTTCACTCTCCACTTTCACTTTCATCAAGAGGCTTTTTAGTTCCTCTTCACTTCCTGCCATAAGGGTGGTGTCATCTGCATATCTGAGGTTATTGATATTTCTCCTGGCAATCTTGATTCCAGCTTGTGTTTCTTCCAGTCCAGCGTTTCTCATGATGTACTCTGCATATAAGTTAAATAAACAGGGTGACAATATACAGCCTTGACGAACTCCTTTTCCTATTTGGAACCAGTCTGTTGTAGAGGAATGTAAAAACCATAGTTAACTCTCAGGATAAATAAAAACAGGCCACAGCCGAGGTCGTAGTTGGCAAATCCTGCTGTAGAGACACCAAAACCCACAACACAGGCCAGAGGTTCTGAAATTTTCTTAGTCTCTGGCACCTTCAGTACATCCATCATTTATTCACAGCACCCTGAAGCCAAGAGAAATACCCAACCATCCCATCTATTAAGTATTTACATCTAAACAACTTAATATGTTGTTAAATCCTAACAGCTTAACTCCTGCTGGGCAAACCTCAGAATCAGACTCAACACTGTCAGCCTCAGAAATTCCACCAAGATTTTCACATGATACTTGCTTTTAATCACAGCATCTGACAAAAACTCGGTTTGGCAAAAGTAGGCTCGGGTTGAAAGGTATGTATATTTAACGCCAGAGCTGACTTATTTCAAGTTAGTTAATCCACATGGTGTCTGACAGGCGTCACTGTGTTTCACTCATAAATGTAGGCAATTTACAGTGGGCTCCCCCTCCACCAAGGCCCAGGGTTCCTCGAAACACTGTTGAACTGCAGATAGAGGCTGTCCTAGGGGTTTTAGAGGTAAGGAAGCAGGATCAAATCCCAAGAACACGCTGAACGAGAGACAGGAGTGTCCAATGACCACACAGACACTGAGCCACGGATGCTAGAAGAGAGAGCCCAGAGCCCCCAAGTCAGGGACAGCTGAGGAGGGGGTGGGGTCTAAGCTGCCCCTTGCAGAGAGAGTGAGACTCGAGAGGAGAAGAGTAAGTACAGGAGAGGCCCCGACGCCAGAACCAGGAGGGTGTGAAGCAGGGACCTGGAGCTGCGTGCAGACTGATGAGACCTAGGGGATCAGTCACTCAAGGCTGAGAGGAAAGTGGACATTTAAAGGGTCTTCAGGGACTTCCCTGGTGGTCCAATGATTAAGAATCTGCCATGCAATGCAGGAGATGCAGGTTCGATCCCCGCTGCGGGAACGAGGCTCCCACATGCTGCGTGACAACTAAAGCCAAGCACCGCAACAAGAGTCTGTGCGCCACCACAGTGAGAGAGCCTGCGTGAGCAATGGACAGACAGCGCCACCACAGTGAGAGAGCCTGCATGAACAATAAATAAACAGCCAAACGAATACACAGTTTTTTTTTTTTTTTTCTAAAAAAAGATGCGTTTCAGTAAACTTAATCTAGCAGTTATGTGTGCGACAACCCGGAGAAAGAAGTGGCTGTGATGAGACCCACGTCGAGGTATGTGCAGAGGGTGACCCACAGGGACACTGCCGGGAGAAGAAGCAGAAGTGAGCAGGGTAACACAAGCATATGGGATCCAGGGAGACGGCACTGATGGACGCATCTGCAGGGCAGCAGTGGAAACACAGACACGGAGAGCAGACGTGTGGACGCAGCAGGGGAAGGAGCGGGTGGGACAGACTGAGGGAGTGACAGAAACACACACAGCACCAACTGGAAACAGACAGCAGGTGGGAATCTGCTGTGTGACTCAGGGAGCTCAACCCAGGAGGGCGGGTCAGGAGGGAGGGGTCCTATGCATACCTTTGGCTGATTCATGTTGATGTACGGCAGAAACCAACATAGTATTGTAAAGCAGTTATCCTCCAATAAAAAACAACAACAAAAAGAACCTTATGGGACAAGGCTGGCCTTAGATGAGGGAGGAGTATGAGAAGAGATTCAGGAATAACCAAGGCTTGTAGACCAGGCAACTGGGGGGAAATGGTGTCACTCCCACCAAGGAGGCGCACAGAGGCTATCCTAAGGTGGCCAGGGAGAAACAGATCATATGAGCGTGGCTTTGACAGTCTAAGTCTGAGGGCGCAGCAGGTCACTCAGGCAGAGATTCAGCTGGTAGTTGATCCCGGCTGATCAGCTGAGCCCAGGCCCTGGGCACGCCCCCATGTAAGGCAGAAAAGGAGAGGAGTCAGACAGACTAAAGGAGAACAGGAGGCTCTGAAGGGTGGAGGTCAGAGGGAAAGCAGACAGCTCCGGTCTAGGAGTCAGAAGCCTCAGGTTTGTAAATAAAGTGATTCTTTAAAATTCCAATATTTTAAGCAAATGTTTACAATGCATTTAATGACTTGGCTTCCCTGAAGGCTTAGCAGGTAAAGAATCTGTCTGCAATGCAGGAGATGCAGGAGAGGTGGGTTCAATCCCTGGGTTGGGAAGATCCCCTGGAGGAGGAAATGGCAACCCACTGTATTAGTCTGGCCTGGAAAATTTCATGGACAGAGCAGCCTGGTGGGCTACAGTTCCAGGAGTCGCAAAGAGTCAGACACGACTGAGTGACTAAGCACAATTACCTGGCAAGGGGAACACCAGCGGTTGTACCTGGGGAGCAGCGATGCGGAGGCGAGTGTAGATGTGTGCTGACCACTCCCATGTTCCCGTCTGCAGCTACTCTTTTCACCCTGCTCTGTATGCGCCACTTTTTTCTCCAGGATTCCCTTGCCACCTGGATTCCACTTGGGTTCACCCAGTGGAGACCAGGCGATGACAGGGAGGAAGGAGAGTGAAGTTGGACTATCTCCTGACTCCATCATAGACTGGTTGTAACCCACATCCCAGGATCCTGGTTCTCATCAAGGGGCCCTCTCCATTCAGCCCTCCGATCCTCCAAACCTTCAGTCCCAGGGCGGTAACCATGGAAATGCCCAGAATACGGCCACAAATTCTTCGACACTCTTTATCATCTCCCATTGAAAGTGGGCAGACTTGGCGACTACTGTGAACAATACAACAGGCAGAAGTGACATCACTACAGAGTCCAGGCTGGCTGCTTCTACTGAGGGATGCGAAGGCAGACCGGTCCCTGGGAGCTGCAGGCCTCCTCTGATGGCTTTTCTCATATCGCACAGAAGTCTCGGACACTCCAGCCAACCTCTGCCTCCTCCCTTCACCCAGGCTCAGATCTGCAGCCTGACAACTCGCCCAGCCCTCCCCATCTCTCTTCCTGCTTTCTCTCTCACAAGCATTTCCCCTAATAAAACCCTTGAACATGTAATTCCATTGTGGCATCCTCTTCTCTGAGGACCCAGACTAATATGACCATCCCAATAAATGTTTAGGCTTGAAAACTGAGCTTTGATATATTAAACATACAGACAGAAACAACAGAACTTGCTCTTGCTGAATAAGGGCGGTCCCATTAATCAAAGGTCATGAATAACCAGCTTTAGACAATGTGATGTCGGTATCTGTGGCTGGATCTAATTCCTAAATGAACCGTATTAACATGGTATCATTTTCTTTAATATGATTTTTACAAAGTATGATTTTTACCCATCTCCAGAAATGGGTCCTTTCCCAAATGTCCAAAATAGGCTCGAATCCCTTATCCAAAACCCTGGAAACCATGTGTATTTTGTAATCCAAAACTTTTCAAAAAGTAATATATACAGACATCTGTCATATCTGACATAACAAACCAGCAGGTCCAGGGCAAAACTCTATAATCATATGTTAATATGTCTTCCATGAAACATACAAGCTAATGTTTGTATATAACACAAGTGATATAAAAATGAATAACCTTGAGACAGATCAGGTATGGGTTTGCCACCAAATGAGTTCAGCAAAGGTCAGATTCTGAGAGTTAATTCTTAGGTAGGTTAATAAGGAGCTCAGGGCTCTCAAGAAGGAGAAAGGGACAAACTTTTTTTTCCTACATTCCTTTCCCTTAGTTACATAAGATGTTTTTTTCTTAAACTCTGAGTTGTTATGACAACAATCTTTAAAGTGTTTGTCTACAATGCGGGAGACCCGGGTTCGATCCCTGGGTTGGGAAGATCCGCTGGAGAAGGAAATGGCAATCCACTCCAGTACTATTGCCTGGAAAATCCCATGGACAGAGGAGCCTGGTAGGCTACATTCCGTGGGGTCGCAAAGAGTCGGACATGACTGAGCGACTTCACTTTCACTTTAAGACTAACTTTCTTTAAGCTAGTGATTACACAACAAAATAACTCATCTTGCTCAAGGGTATGCTTTTCCTTAAATTCTGTGCTAATGATTATAGAACAACAATGCATCCTGCTTGAGGACATGTTCCTCCTTAACAAGAACCTTCTGACTAATCCTGTCATCTTAAGATGTATGTTGTGGGAGTAGGTCTGGTAAGACCTTTCTATTGTTAATAACCAATTGAAAAAGTATATAAAGCCCGACCGAAACTACCGAGTAGGGCACTCTCTGCCCCCTTCTGACATCTGTGTCAGAAGCTTTCTCTATTCCTTCTGCACTGCAATAAAACTTTTGTCACAGGAAGCTCTGAGTGCCTGAAGCCACGTCTCTTGTCCCAAAGCAAGCAAAACCCTCTCCTTCCAAGAGCGTGAATCTGACACCGTTCACCATAAGCTATCTATTGTAACACCATATGGAGCTTTCGGAACTTCTTGAAGTTTGGAGAGTGAATAAGGGATTATGGGCCTACACACACACACACACACACACACACACACACACACACACACACACACTCTACAGAAAACTATGCAGATACTCCTTTGCCCCAACACAGAAGAGTAAGCGGCCACCCCACAGCACAAGATAAAGACAGCACAGAGACAGCATATGCAAAGGCATTTTACACATGTGCAGAGTGGGGAGAAGACAGGAGGAGATGCTCTTCACTTGTCAAGATTCCCAGCAAACCCCCCCGCCCCCGCCACCTTTTGCTACCCTCTACAAAGCGTCTGCCCGCAATGCAGGAGACCTGGGTTCGATCCCTGAGTCGGGAAGATCCCATGGGAAGGAAATGGCAACCCACTCCAGTACTCTTGCCTAGAAAATTCCATGGATGGAGGAGCCTGGTAGGCTACAGTCCATGGGGTCGCAAAGAGTCGGATACGACTGAGCAACTTCGCTCACTTCACCCTTTGTAATGACTTCATCTCTGGTTAAGAAATGCAGTGGAAACACTGTGAGTACTGACTGTGAGGCAGGAAAATTTTTAAACCTAAATGTATTTATACTATTTATGAGACTATTTATGAGACAGTGGGAGTAAGTTCACCCCTGCAAACTGCCACCATTGAGGGAGGAAACTAAAATGTTAGACATAAATTGGGAGCTGAGAGAGTCCACGGGCAAAATTTATTTAGGATATTAAAGAAGGCTCAAAGCGAGGGACACACACGGAGCCTGTCCAGGAGACCTGAGACTTCCAGGTGTCCCTGCTGTGTCAAAGGCAAGGACACGGGCTGCGTGTGCTCCCACGGGGACCCCCTCAGAAACACCGAGCTCTGGTCTCCGCGCCCCGCTCCGAGCCCGTCCTGCTGCCCCTGAGAGGCATCAGCCACCACACAGGGAGCTGAGAGCCAGTGGAGGGGCCCTTCACCTCCCCCTGCGCCCTGCTTCTTCCTAAAACTTCTCATTCTACACGATAAAAACACAAACAATGAAAAATGGAGAGCAGGGAGGAAAATAAATTAAGAAGGAAACACTCTCCCTAGTCACTAAACAGCCCTGGGAGAAACGGTCTGCAATGGATAAATGTTAAGGAATTTTTCAGGGACAGAAATTCAGCCTAATATAGTCATGTTCTCTTTGTAATTTACATATTCAGCACTGACTGCTTCTTTCCACAATAAGCATGTATTAATAACTTGATGATTTTTACGTCCCATAGTTTAATTATGGGCATAATTGAGAACAATATTAGTTCATATGTGTAAGTGCTTTAATTTTCCCCTATGAACCACTGTCTGGAAATGTACTGAGTGTTCAACATTTTAACAAACATCATTCCGTACATGTGCTGTTTACTCAGCCTCCCAGGTCTAAGGTTCTGTGCTCAGCACTGGAGATTCCCCAGTAAACAAAGCAGGGGTGAACCCTACCCTCAAGAAGCAGGCAGAGCACTGTGGAGACGTCACCCGAGGTCCGCACTTTGAATAATTTAATTCCACTTGTGCTATGAAGGGAAGGCACTCAGAGACCAGTCAGAGCTTCCTAACAGCTCTCTGAGGCGGATCTCAACCTCGAATGTGGATAAAGAGCTATCATTAATATTTGCAACTTTAAGGTATGCTAATTAAAATAACATAAAATATCCTAGACAGATAACAATTACGATTATAACTACAGTAAGTCCCCTATCTACGAACAAGTTCTGTTCCGAGAGCACATTCCGAGAGCACGTTCCTTAAGTTCAATTTGTTTGTAAATCCAACAAAGTCAGCCTAAGTGAAAGTGAAGTCGCTCGGGCGTGTCCGACTCTTTGGGACCCCATGGACTGTAGCCTACTAGGCTCCTCTGTCCGTGGGATTTTCCAGGCAATAGTCCTGGAGTGGATTGCCATTTCCTTCTCCAGGGGATCTTCCCAACCCAGGGATCAAACCTGGGTCTCCCACATTGTAGACAGACGATTTATCGTCTGAGCCACCAGGGAAGTCAGCCTAGGTACCCAACAAACACAACAGTTATATAGTGCTGTACTGTAACAGCCTTATAATAGTTTTGCACAAACAGTACAGAAAAAACAAACACAAAAAGTAAACACTTTTTATCTTACAGTACAGTACAGCAGTACAGGACAACATACAGGGGTGCATTTTCATCTTTGAAAGATTGCAACTGAAGCTTCATACATAGAGGATTTACTGTATTATAATAATGACTTGGGAATTTATTTAGTATCAGCCAATGAGAAAAAAGATGACAATAAATGAGGAAGAAAGTCTAAATGTGCGAGACAGTATGTGAGTAACTGTTGTTGTTTAGTTGCTAAGTCGTGTCCAAACCCGAGGTGTCAGGGACTGTAGGCCGCAAGGCTCCTCTGTCCGTGGGAATTACCGGGCCAGTATACTGTGGATAATTACTGCCAAGGAATTTTCAGGGCACCATTCTATTTTCCCATAAAGGAAAATTCTTCCATGAAGAGGCTTACAGACCTTCAACACAGGACACCCAGCCCTCCACGAGAAGAGCAAGATATTTAACAGAAAGATAACATGGAAACAGATACAAGATACAAGATATTATTTCTATAATACAATACTTCTGAACACGGAAGTAACACAAAAGCCCTAGTCAAACTAGGTACGCTGTTTGTTTTGGAAAACACCTCCCTGTGCTCAAAAGGCATTGCTGCTGCTAAGTCGCTTCAGTCATGTCCGACTCTGTGTGACCCCATAGATGGCAGCCCACCAGGCTCCCCCGCCTTGGGATTCTCCAGGCAAGAACACCGGAGTGGGTAAATGGTGAGAAAGGGGAACATCTTCCATCGAGACCTAAAGCTCTAAACAAGAACGACCACCAGCATCACAGCCAAGTTTCAAAGTCGCCATGCGCAGGTGTTCTTCAAAACGGACCATCAGACCCACAAGAGTGAGCATGTCATCAAAATGCATATGGTAGGTTGCTTCTTGCTTCTCTCCCTGCCAGGGCTGGTAATTAAATAACTTGACAAAGATCCTCCAAATTAAATACTTATATGTCTCTTTACTTAGTAAGGCAAAACTCTTTAAAATTAGAATTCTAGGTCCATGGATGTCTCTTGACATCTCACAATAGAAAATATATCCATTGATTCATTACATAAAATGAGAGAATCATAAGTGGTGTTGGAGAACACTCTTGAGAGTTCCTTGGACAGCAAGGAGATCAAACCAGTCAATCCTAAAAGAAATCAATCCTGGATATTCACTGGAAGGACTGATGCTGAAGCTGAAGCTCTAATACTCTTGCTTTTTTGATGATCCAATGGATATTGGCAATTTGATCTCTGATTCCTTTGTCTTTTCTAATTCCAGCTTGAACATCTGGAAGTTCATAGTTCACATATTGTTGAAGCCTGGCTTGAAGAATTTTGAGCATTACTTTGCTAGTATGTGAGATGAGTGTAATTGTGTGGTACTTTGAACATTCTTTGGCATTGCCTTTCTTTGGGATTAGAATGAAAACTGACCTCTTCTAGTCCTGTGGCCACTGCTGAGTTTTTCAAATTTGCTGGCATATTGAGTGCAGCACTTTCACAGCATCATCTTTCAGGATTTGAAATAGCTCCACTGGAATTCCATCACCTCCACTAGCTTTGTTCATAGTGATGCTTCCTAAGGCCCACTTGACTTCACAGTCCAGGATGTCTAGCTCTAGGTGAGTGATCACAGCATGGTGATTATCTGGGTCGTGAAGATCTTTTTTGTACAGTTCTTCTCTGTATTCTTGTCACCTCTTCTTAATATCTTCTGCTTCTGTTAGGTCCATACTATTTCTGTCCTTTATCGAGCCCATCTTTGCATGAAATGTTCCCTTAGTATCTCTAATTTTCTTGAAGAGATCTCTAATCTTTCCCATTCTGTTGTTTTCCTCTATTTCTTTGCATTGATCACTGAGGAAGGCTTTCTTATCTCTCCTTTCTATTCTTCGGAACTCTGCGTTCAAATGGGTATATCTTTCCTTTTCTCTTTTGCCTTTCACTTCTCTTCTTTTCTCAGCTATTTGTAAGGCCTCCTCAGACAATCATTTTGCCTTTTTGCTTTTCTTTTTTTTTTTATATGCTGACTTTCTGCACAAAGGTTTCTTTTTATTCATAACATAGGCAAAGTTATTTAAGTCAATACATTTTTAAGGATTTTCACACATTCTGATTCTTTCCACTGCCAATCACCATAGCTCCTCCAAGGTTGTCATCTTCAAGGTAGCCCTTTCTAAAAGTTCTGCTCAATCCACAGCTGCGATGCTTGCCACAGTTGTTTTAGCTGGGCCTCTTCGATCTTCAGTGGAATTCACTTCAAAGTTTGCCACCTGTAATCTTCAAGATCCAATTTCCTCAAGCAGTTTACTATAGGATCCTGTTTAGGGTCAAGAGATGGGATCTGTCTAGTTCTTAATGACAACCATAGAAAAAAAAAGTATTAGTTACTATTGAAGATTCTGTCAAACTGACCAGTATAAGAAACTAAAAGGATACTGTATCAGTAGAAATACCAGGTCTAACATGCACAAAGCAAAAAAACCAATGATGCCAGATACTGAATTTATATCGCACTGTCTTTTGAACAGCCAGCAGGAACAAACTGCTGAATGCAGATACCATGCAGTGCAATGCTTTTCTTTTTCTTGAGGATGGTTTTGATCACTGCCTCCTTTACAGTGTCAAGAACCTCCATCCATTGTTCTTCAGGCACTCTGTCTATCAGATCTAATCCCTCGAATCTATTTGTTAAACAAGATGGTGGAGGAGTAGGATGGGGAGACCACTTTCTCCCCCACAAATTCACCAAAAGATCATTTGAACGCTGAGCAACTTCCACAAAACAACTTCTGAACCCTGGTGGAAGACACCAGGCATCCAGAAAGGCAGCCCATTCTCTTTGAAAGGAGGTAGGACAAAATATAAAACATAAAAAGAGGGACAAAAGAGTTATGGACAGAGACCTGTCCTGGGGAGGGAGTCGTGAAGGAGGAGGAGTTTCCACACAGCAGGAAACCCTCTCACAGGTGGGTCTGTAGAGAGTTTTGGAATCTCTGAAGGCAACATAACCAGGAGAAAAATAAAAAAGAAATTAATACACATCTAACTGCAACTGCGGAAAAGAGAACTTTCCTGCCAAAGGCTCTAGCCTAACAACCTAATCTGCAGCTCTGCAGCCTGGCCCGCTCACAGAACAAAGGATTGAGAGAATACCAAAGGAGAGCGAGCAGGCTGCGTACAGGCCCCTCCCCACCCAGAGGCAGAGAAGCAGGCTTGGGACAGGCCCCTCCCCACCCAGAGGCAGAGAGGCAGGCTTGGGACCACCAGAGCCCAAGGCAGGGGCTGCTGCAATCTCATCAGCGCCCCAGGGAAACCCAGTGGCAGGACTGGGAGGTGAGTAAGACACAGGGTCCACCTGGGACAGTGCTCGCGAAGCATTTGGTCACCTGAGCTGCTCAGACCTGGGAAGGGCACGGAACACAGGCCCAACCCTCAGAGACGGAGCCAGAACTCTGAGTGTCTCTTGTGGAGCTACCGGTCAGCAGTGGTCTGGGTGTGGCAGACCTGGGTATGGCATAAGCCCTCTTGGAGCTGCCAGAACTTACACAGGACTGGGGAAACAGACTATTGGAGGGCACAAAAAATAACCTTGTGCACACCAGGACCCAGGACAAAGGAGCAGTGACACCACAAGAGGCTGAGCCAGACAAACCCATGAGTGTCCGGGAGTCTCTGGCAGAGGCACGGGTCGGAGGTGGCCTGCTCCAGGGTCGGGGCACTGAGTACAGTGTGCCTGCAGGGGAACGTGTGAAGGTGTGAAGGAGGTCGCCATTATCTTCATTACCTCCACATAGCGTGGCCTCAGGTCAAGCATCAGGGAGGGAACACAGCCCCGCCCACCAATAGAAAATTGGATTAAAGATTTACTGAACTTGGCCCCTTATTATGAACTTATCATGAACTCCTTATTGCCAAATTCAGACTTAAATTGAAGAAAGTAGGGAAAACCACTAGACCATTCAGGTATGCCCTAATTCAAATCTTAACAATTATACAGTGGAAGTGAGAAACACATTTAAGGGACTAGATCTGATAGACAGAGTGCCTGATGAACTATGGACGGAGGTTTGTGACATTGTACAGGAGACAGGGATCAATCCCCAAGAAAAAGAAATGCAAAAAAGCAAAATAGCTGTCTGAGGAGGCCTTACAAATAGCTGAGAAAAGAAGAGAAGTCAAAAGCAAAGGAGAAAAGGAAAGATATACCCATTTGAATGCAGAGTTCCAAAGAACAGCAAGAAGAGATAAGAAAGCCTTCCTCAGTGATCAGTGCAGAGAAATATAGGAAAACAACAGAATGGGAAAGACTAGAGATCTCTTCAAGAAAATTAGAGATACCAAGGGGACATTTCATGCAAAGATGCGCTCGATAAATGACAGAAATGGTATGGACCTAACAGAAGAAGATATTAAGAAGAGGTGGCAGGAATACACAGGACAACTATACAAAAGAGATCTTCATGCCCCAGATAATCACAATGGTGTGATCACTCACCTAGAGCCAGACATCCTGGAATGTGAAGTCAAGTGGGCCTTAGGAAGCATCACTACAAACAAAGCTAGTGGAGGTAATGGAATCCCAGTTGAGCTATTTCAAATCCTCAAAAATGATGCTGTGAAAGTGCTGTACTCAATATGCCAGCAAATTTGAAACTCAGCAGTGGCCACAGGACTGGAAAAGGTCCGTTTTCATTCCAATCCCAAAGAAAGGCAATGTCAAAGAATGCTCAAACTACCGCACAATTGCACTCATCTCACACGCTAGCAAAGTAATGCTCAAAATTCTCCAAGCCGGGCTTCAAAAATACATGAACCATGAACTTCCAGATGTTCAAGTTGGATTTAGAAAAGGCAGAGGAACCAGAGATCAAACTGCCAAATCTGCTGGATCATCGAAAAAGCAAGAGAGTTCCAGAAAAACATCTACTTCTGCTTTATTGACTACATCAAAGCCTTTGACTGTGTGGATCACAACAAACTGTGGAAAATTCTTCAAGAGATGGGAATACCAGACCACCTGACCTGCCTCTTGAGAAATCTGTATGCAGGTCAGGAAGCAACAGTTAGAACTGGACATGGAACAGCAGACTGGTTCCAAATAGGAAAGGGAGTATGTCAAGGCTGTATATTGTCACCCTGCTTATTTAACTTGTATGCAGAGTACATCATGAGACATGCTGGGCTGGATGAAGCACAAGCTGGAATCAAGATTGCTGGGAGAAATATCAATAACTTCAGATATGCAGATGACACCACCCTTATGGCAGAAAGCGAAGAACTAAAAAGCCTCTTGATGAGGGTGAAAGAGGAGAGTAAGAAAGTTGGCTTAAAGCTCAACATTCAGGAAACAAAGATCATGGCATCCAGTCCCATCACTTCATGGCAAATGGATGGAGAAACAATGGAAACAATGAGAGACTTTTATTTTTGGGGGCTCCAAAATCACTGCAGATGGTGACTGCAGCCATGAAATTAAAAGACACTTACTCCTTGGAAGAAAAGCTATGACCAACCTAGATAGCGTATTAAAAAGCAAAGACATTACTTTTCTGACAAAGGTCTGTCTAGTCAAAGCTATGGTTTTTCCAGTGGTCATGTATGGATGTGAGAATTGGACCATAAAGAAAGTTGAGTACTGAAGAATTGATGCTTTTGAACTGTGGTGTTGGAGAAGACTCTTAAGAGTCACTTGGACTGCAAGGAGATCCAACCAAGAAGATCCATTCTAAAGGAAATCAACCCTGAATATTCATTTGGAAGGACAGATGTTAAAGCTGAGACTCCAATACTTTGGCCACCTGATGCAAAGAACCGACTAACTAGAAAAGACCCTGATGCTGGGAAAGATTGAAGGCAGGAGAAGGGGATGACAGAGCATGAGATGGTTGGATTGCATCACCAACTCAATGGACATGAGTTTAGATAAACTCTGGGAGTTGGTGATGGACAGGAAGGCCTGGCATGCTGCAGTCCATGGGATGGCAAAGAGTCGGACACAACTGAGCAACTGAACCTAACTGAACATGGCCCCGCCCACCAGAACAAGACCCAGTTTCCCCCTCTGTCAGTCTCTCCCATCAGGAAGCTTCCATAAGCCTCTTATCCTTATCCATCACAGGGCAGACAGAATGAAAACCACAATCATAGAAAATTAACCAAACTGATCACGTGGACCACAGCCTTGTTGAACTCAATGAAACTATGAGCCATGTTAGCTCAGAGGAGAGCTTAACAGAGAGTTTCAAGTGGCTACTACCTATGAAATCAAGTAGACACAAGAGTCAGTCCAGGTGCCAATGTTCATTTACACCAGCTTACTTGATATTCACAGGGCCCTACTCAAATGGATCCCGTCAGATGTAAGCTGTCACCATCATTAAGATCTGTAATTGACACTGGTAAGGAACATGAATGAAATGAGAAGGAAAATAAAGCGAAGTCACCACCAAGTCAATGATACTGTGTCTTCCTTCCTCGGCTTCTATCAGTTGTACAAGAAACAGACAAGAGATGACATCAGCCAATCACTGACCTTATGGAGAGCTGGAGCCAAGACTGGTACCAAGAATCCGTTGTAAATATAATTGACAAGCTGATTACGAATCAAAGGGTGAGCCACCTAAGAGAGAAACAAACAGTCATGAAAAAGACAATCTTTAGATCTTCTTAAAATCAAACCTGAATTCAAAAAGGAAATCCAAATGTTGGCCATTTATTTCATGGCTAAAGAATAACTGACACTTCAAACTACCATGTAATTCTTCCAGATGGTTTATCTCAGCATAAATAAATAGCCTGGACTTCCAAATTTTAAAACCAGTAATTTTAAATTTCTATTTGGAAAAAAAATGAAAAACATAATAAATAGACTGAATATGTACATGGGCTCATAAATTAAAGTCAACAAACTGGAATGGATAATTTTTGCTCCATAACTTCATTTATGTCCTATCTCAACTTGCGACTAATTTAAAAAAAATAACTGTCAAAATGGACAATTAAAACCATTCATCTTGTCAGCAGAAAAAAAATTCTCACTTTGAAATGCATTCTCTGATAAAATCATTTATATTGGGGAGGAAGGCATTTAGAAAATCTTTTCATAAAAAACAGATAATGCTAAAAAGCAGAAAACATTATCAGAGATACAACATTTCCTACATTTAACTTTCAAAATATATTTAGTATGGATAAGCCTTACTGACGTCTTTTATAAATACAATCATCCCCGGTATCTGTGGGGAATTGGTTCTGGGATGACCAGCCCCCACTGCCACAGTACCAAAATCTGTGGATGCTTAAGTCTCTTATAAATAAAAATGGCATAGTGTTTTCATATAATCTACACATGTCTTCCCATATAGTATAAATCATCTCTACATTACTTTATTATGCCTATTACAATACAAATAGTAACTACAATATAAATGCTAAGTAAACAGTTGCTGGCATACAGTAAATTCAAGTTTTGCCCTTTGGAACTTTCTGGATTCTTCTGGAAATACTTTCAGATCTGCTGTTGGTGGAATCCACAGCTGTGAAACCTTCAGGTGCAAAGGTCAACTGTAATCTTTTCAGTAGTACCCCCAAACAAAAAATCTTAAAAGTATATGGCTTCAGTCTCAGAATATGATATAAACTGTATCTCTGTTCTCAACCATGCCTGTTAGCTTTCTCCTTCTTTAAAAAAATAAAAACAGAGTCAAACAATAAAGTAAAAAGCAATTTCTAGGGAAGTGCGTCTAGATCTTTAAATTACTGATAATCTCACTCTCTGTGTACATTTGGGGAGAAACTAATAGTTCCATCTTTTTTATTTCCACAAACTTCTGCAAGAAAATGTTGACAGACTGTAATATTAAAGGAAAAAATAACTTAAGATGTAATCCATTTATCTTATACATAAATAAAATCTCCTTTGACTTAGCAATAAAAATGAGACGGAACTGAAGTAATTTACTTGCATTTTCTTCCAGAAGCTATTTTTTCATTTGGTAGATAAACAGATTATAACTAACATTTTCCCCCTTACAATCACCATAAAGAAATTTTATTTCTTAATAAATCTAGTATTAAGGTAATATTTGTCCTATATAGAAATAAAACATTTTTCAATGAAAACCTACTACACCCTTAAGTATATATATGATCTGATTTTTTACTGAAAACAGTAACAAGAAATTTGAAGGTAAAAATCTAATCAAAAAGCCAAATATACTTGAGTTCAGTGGCTGTTTTTCCCCCGAAGCAGGCCAATTTCAAAGCAAATTTAATTTGTGTTGCTAAGAAGATGCTTAACGTCTTCTAAATTCAATTGAGATAACAATATCCTTTATGTACTATGCACAATTAAGCAAAATAAAGTGTTTTGCTTTGTAGACTCCCAAGAAGACCTTGAAGTAAAAATGGTATAATTTGGAATACTTAGAAGCCTAAAAATATCTATTTAATGAGCCCAGCATTGAACTTACTTTTGTTGGTTAAGTGGATAATCAAAACAGAATTAACACTTTTTATAAGGAAGATAAAGAAAATCTACTCATTTTTTTTCTCAATTAAAACTTCCCCGAAACCTATAAACTAACATTTTTACTCATTCCAGGACATTCAATAGGCTTAAAGTAAAGCATCAGTGTTCCGCAAACGTTGACTGCAATAAGAGAAGGAACGCTGATGTGATCAGCTGACTCAGCAGACTCAGCATATCGTCTGTGTCCTGAATGGGCCGCGGCAGACCCTTGGCCGCTCTCACCTGGATGACGGCGTTGCAGAACTCCAGCGAGTTCATGAACTGGACGAGCGGCGGGAGCAGGAGCCAGTCGTCCCTCAGGAGGCAGTGCCACCCCTCGCCCTTCTCCTCCAGCTTGGTAGGCAGGGAGGAGTACAGGCCACTGAGCCCCGTCGCAAGCACCTGGTTCAGAAACAAAAGTGCAATCAGTACTTTCCCTGAGCTCTTCACCTGCAACTGTGGCTCCCACTCGATGCCTCGGCCGCTGGCCCAGACTGCACTTGCGCGGGATTCCCGCGTTAGAGGCTGTCGGCCTGGAGGGAACCCGGAAGGTTCCTGGAAGGAGGAGGGAGGAGGAACAGAAACACCGGGTCCACGGATACTACGGGTCGCTGACCTCTTCTGTGTCGGGCCGACGCTGGGCTGGGGTCGGGGGAGGGAGGAAGACAGACGCAAGATGAAGGAAACGTGGTTATGGCCCCCACGTGTGTGCAGGAGAGAAGCGAACTCAGCAACAACGTGTTCTATCACACTGCGCTGAGTGCACACCCAACACGGCCACAGCCCTGTCCATGGGGAGCGCCTGGGACTGAGGCGGCCGGGACAGAAGACGTCACGGGAGAACCACGAGCAGCTGGATGAGAAAGATCCCGGCAGCCGTGTTCAAGGTCATGACTGACACACGCATGTGGACACTTTAGATCTCCACAGTCTAGGAGAAAGTTAGATGACATGACATTTCAAGCTGAGCTAAAGAGGTCTAAACTGAAGCATTGGCAGTGGGGAGAAAGGAGAAAGGAAGTGCGGGCTCACAGGTTGGGTGGAGGGGAGGGTGCTCTGACTGAAGTACCCCCTAACCCAGTCTTAACCCAAGGTCGAGAGGTCCGCCCCCTCTGCCTGCTGTGTCCCTGTGTGACACTGACAGCGCTCAGGTTCAGTCACTGAGGATCAGGGAGAACTCCAAACTGTTGCGTTTTCCAGCTTGGTCGTTAAGAAAATGCTGATGCCTTAAACAAAGACAGAAATGTAGAAAATGTAGAAAAAACTAGAAGACACTCATTTATGCTGAGTGCCTGCTAGTTTTACCTTGTGGAAAACAGAACCAAGGGAAACAACGGATTTCACGGTACAGGGAAGTGATGCGAGCCAGCACCCTAGGGATGCTGACCAGGCAGATGTGCAAAGGATGGACAGGAAGTACCCAGAACAGAAATAAGGGAGTGACCTGTGAAAGGTGTTGCTCTAGGTAAACCTAAGGTTATAAGGAGATCAAACGGGACAGAAGCATTCAAGAAAACAGCCCCTTCTGAGTTAGGCCCAAAGAAATAGCAAAGTATTCACCAATCCCACAGACTAATAAGAGATGAACAGGCAATTATAGGAGTGTACATAAATGCTTAGACTACACCATAGAAAATATGTCACCATGGATCAACCCAGACTTGGGAGTGTTAGGAGCATGAAATGTTCTCAGAAGAAGTGATATCCAAGAGCTGCAGAAGAATGAGTAAGAGCCAGAAAAAGTTCTTATTGAGCTTTATTATTTAAAAAAAAAAAAAAAAAAAAAAAAGCTCTTATATTGTTAGAAGCAAGAATATTTCGAGCAGAGGATGTAAAAAGGATAAAGGAGCAAAAAAAGATGGTACCTTCCAGGAATGAAGAGAAGTGCAATATTACTGGAGTATAGAGTTAGAGATGGAAGGAGCCTGGCGAGGCATGCCTGAATCAGACCCTGCACTGTTCTGCAGGACAGACTGCAGAACTGAAGGGACAAACCAGTGGAGAGCCCAGTAGACAGACCTCTGGAGCCATCTCATGGAGACGAGACCTCAGTTCAGTTCAGTACAGTTCAGTTGCACAGTCGTGTCCTACTCTTTGCAATCCTATGGAATGCAGCACACCAGGCCTCCCTGTCCATCACCAATTCCTGGAGCTTGCTCAAATTCATGCTATTGAGGTGATGATGTCATCCAACCATCTCATCCTCTGTCGTCCCTTTCTCCTCCTACCTCCAATCTTTCCCAGCATCAGGGTCTTTTCCAATTAGTCAGTTCTTTGCATCAAGTGGCCAAAGTATTGGAGTCTCAGCTTTAACATCTGTCCTTCCAATGAATATTCAGGGTTGATTTCCTTTAGGATGGACTGGTTGGATCTCCTTGCAGTCCAAGTGACTCCTAAGAGTCTTCTCCAACACCACAGTTCAAAAGCATCAATTCTTTGGTACTCGACTTTCTTTATGGTCCAACTCTCACATCTGTACATGACCCTGGAAAAACCATAGCCTTGACCAGACGGACCTTTGTCAGAAAAGTACTGTCTCTGCTTTTTATTATGCTGTCTAGGTTGGGCATAGCTTTTCTTCCAAGGAGTAAGTGTCTTTTAATTTCATGGCTGCAGTCACCATCTGCAGTGATTTTGGAGCCCAAGAAAAGAAAACCTTTCACTGTTTCCACGTTTCCCCCATCTATTTGCCATGAAGTGATGGGACTGGATGCCATGATCCTAGTTTTTTGAATGTTGAGTTTTAAGTCAACTTTTTCACTCTCCTCTTTCACCCTCATCAAGAGGCTCTTTAGTTCTTCTTTGCTTTCTGCCATAAAGGTGGTGTCATCTGCATATATGAGATTATTACTATTTCTCCTGACAATCCTGATTCCAGCTTGTGCTGCATCCAGTATGGCATTTCGCATGATCTACTTTGCATATAAGTTAAATAAGCAATACTTATTTAATTTATACAATATACACAGCCTTGATGTACTCCTTTCCCTATCTGGAACCAGTCTGTTGTTTCATGTCTGGTTCTGACTGTTGCTTCTTGACCTGCATACAGATTTCTCAGGAGGCAGGTAAGGTGGTCTGGTATTCCCATCTCTTTCAGAATTTTCCACAGTTTGTTGTGATCCACACAGTCAAAGGCTTTGGCATAGTCAATAAAACAGAAATAGATGTTTTTCTGGAACTCTCTTGCTTTTTTGATGATCCAACGGATGTTGGCAATGTGATCTCTGGTTCCTCTGCTTTTTCTAAAACCAGCTTGAACACCTGGAAGTTCTCGGTTCATGTACTGTTGAAGCCTGGCTTGGAGAATTTTGAGCATTACTTTGCTAGCATGTGAGATGAGTGCAATTGTGCGGTAGCTTGAGCATTCTTTGGCATTGCCTTTCTTTGGGATTGGAATGAAAACAGACCTTTTCCAGTCCTGCGGCCACTGCTGAGTTTTTCAAATTTGCTGGCAGATTGAGTGCAGCACTTTCACAGTTTCATCTTTTAGGATTTGAAATAGCTCAACTGGAATTCCATCACCTCCACTAGCTTTGTTCATAGTGATGCTTCCTAAGGCCCACTTGACTTCTCATTCCAGGATGTCTCGCTCTAGGTGAGTGATCACACCATCATAGTTATCTGGGTCATGAAGATCATTTTTGTATAGTTCTTCCGTGTATTCTTGCCAGCTCTTCTTAATATCTTCTGCTTCTGTTAGGTCCGTACCATTTCAGTCCTTTATTGTGCCCATCTTTGCATGAAATGTTCCCTTGGTATCTCTAATTTTCTTGAAGAGATCTCTAGTCTTTCCAATTCTATTGTTTTCCTCTATTTCTTTGCATTAATCACTAAGGAAGGCTTTCTTATCTCTCCTTGCTGTTCTTTGGAACTTTGCATTCAAATGGGCATATCTTTCCTTTTCTCCTTTACCTTTCGCTTCTCTTCTTTTCTCAGCCATTTGTAAGGCCTCATCAGACAACTATTTTGCCTTTTTGCATTTCTTTTTCTTGGGGATGGTCTTGATCACTGCCTCCTGTACAATGTCATGAACCTCTGTCCATAATTCTTCAGGCACTCTATCAGATCTAATCCCTTGAATCTATTTCTTACTTCCACTGTATAATCGTAAGAGAGTAGACAGAATGAAAAACACAACCACAGAAAACTGATCAAACTGATCACATGGACCACAGCATTGTCTCAGTGACGTTATGAGCCATGCATGTAGGGCATGGTGGAGAGTTCTGACAAAATGTGGTCTACTGGAGAAGGGAATGACAAACCACTTCAGTATTGTTGCCTTGAGAAGCCCATGAACAGTATGAAAAGACAAAAAATGAGACCTCAGGCTTTATACAGACCAGAGAAGGGAAGGGAGGTTCAGATGCTGAGCTATGACAATCCATAGTGCCTGACATCAGCCATGGAAAGCCAGGTGGTGTGGCTCCAGGTATGCCATACTGGAAGCAGTATCTACCAGCTGTCGCCGCCCCCTCTCCCTTGGCTTGCTCCCACAGCGCCCCCTGCAGCCCTCTGTACAGCAACCGCCTTCCTTGCGTTCGTTAGTTTAAGGTCTGTCTTCTCCATCTCACCCGGCCTGATCAGTTCACTCCTGTCCACACTGCAGATTGGGGTGATCTGTCCGGTCAGAGCCTAGCAGTACTTTCCGTGGGCAATACATCCGTCAATAAGGGCACCTGGAGGTCTTGGTACAGAGAAACCGGATGACTGATGCCACGGGAGGGAGTGGGTGCAGGGCTTGGAGGGGGAGGGGTGGGGAATAGTAGCCACGGCTGAGTGTGTGAGGGCAGCAAGGCAAAGAGATGAATCGTTTCAACATTGGAAAAATCAAAAGATCATATACATTTCTCTGCTCTGTTTCCTAGTGACCTTTATTCACTCATTCATTCGGTTTCTTATTTAAAAAAAAAAAAAAGTCAATGAGCACCCTCAGGACAGGCACGATGTTAAGCACAGGATATACAGCAGTCAACAAGACAGAGAGTGTATCTCTTTTGCAAAATCAGGCATCTGCAGTCCCAAGAAAGAATGTCCTCTATTTAAAGCATTTAACTCCTTGTCAGCAAACCCAAACAAATCACTTTAATTCCTGTTTTGAATGTGACCCCAGTGAGCTCCTTGTTATAAATCAGAAACCTCTGGAAAGAGAGAACAGAGACCAAAAGTTCTCCTTGAAGGGAAATCTAATCTTGATGCCACATTTTTAAAATCAATTACATTTGCTAACTCATGCTAAATTAACCGCAGAACAAAGGCTTTAATTCTGCATACTCCCGATTCCTTAACCACTTTGAGCCTTTGAAGATGAATTCATAAAGACAGGCTTAATTTGTCTGACTAAGAAGCTGGGAATAACTATTCAGTATATCAATATAATTACAGCAACATTAATTTTCAAATTACATACATCAGTGACAGTAATTAAAAATAACACATACCTAATATTCACTTTTTTAAAAGAGTGTCCTGAAAAGGGCATGGCTGAGATGGGAACTCAGCCCGCCTGCACAGGAGGACAGTGCGGTGTGTTCCTGGACACCGACAGCTGCGGTGAACAGACCTGCGATTGTCTCCAGCACGGCAAAGAAACATGGAGGAAGAGTCTGCAGGATGAAGAGGACTACATGGTCTTACGAGCAAGACTGCAAATCCTTTCTGCTACACATTTATCCTTTCCAAGACTTTGCTCAGATTTCAGATTCCTTCATCCAGTCCACATGCATTTCTAGAACACCAACAACAGGCCAGGCACCGCGTCGGGACTGAGGAACAAACGCTGAACAAGTCTGACCAGGTGCGATGGAGGAGACAGCTGATCAACCACAAATGCAAGAAGGACTGTTACTACTGGTGACTACTTCCTGCTGACCTTTATTCACTCCCTCATTCAAAGAAACAATGCAGGGAATATTACGGGAACAGGAAGAAGAGAAAGGAGAGGCAACAACAGGTTTGCAGATAATTTTTCCAAGAGTTTGATGGTACAATCTAAGACAATTTTAACTTCAAAATTCAAAATATATGTTGACATTCAACAGTTAATATTTTTAAATGCTCATCCATTCTTTTAGCCTTTTATTAATCCTGACCACCAAAAAGTAACTGTCAAACATTATACTTATCCCCAACATATGAACACCACCACCCCACCCCACCCCCATTTTTTTTGGTTGTGCTGTGTGGTATGCACAGTCTTAGCTCCCTGACCAGGGATCAAACCCGATCCCCCGCACTGGATCACCAGCGAAGTCCTATAACCCAATAGTTTTAATTTATCTTTTCTCAAGTCTTAAAAAAAATGAACGACCATGTAAAACCCTAAAGATGACCAACAATTAGAAAAGCAAACTACTTCCCTGACAGCAGTACAGTACAGCATGGTAACTGCCAAGACCCTGGGTTTCAGTATCAGACTAACACAGCTCTGACTTTGCCACTTACAGGCAGTTGTTAAAGCCCTCCAAAGTTCAGTTTCTTCTCTGGGTTGTTGCAACAATTAGAAGAAATCATGCATGTAAAGAAGTGGACATCATGGTTTATACAAAGCAATGTTTCCAATGGAGGGGGAAAAAAATGACGAGCACACAGCAGTGAGCCATCAGGAAAGGTTCCCCTTTAACTTTAAACATCTAACAGTACCCAGCTAATTTCAGCCGGAGCAGAGAAGACTGTCGGCAGATGGCTTTAGTCTGAAGCTAGCAGCAAGTCACCTGGTAGGGATCATTTGCGACAACATGCCAAAATAAAAAGCCTCATAAATTTTAGATATGGGATAAATAACTTTCTACCTGCGGCTGTGTACCTAAAGCTTGCTTATTTCAAAGTGCATTTCCAAATGTACGTATAGGCTGTTTTCAATTTCTGCCAACAAGTGACAAGGGCTTAATCATCAATACTTGGTTTTTAAAAATCATAAGAAGCAAGGGTCACAGAGTCCCCAACCATTTGTGGGCACTAAATTCTTCCCTAGAGTATCCTTATTATCTTTCTTTTCTTGGGAAAACACATCCTAAGACAAAAGGCAGAACCAGCAAGCTCTTCCTATAAACCACAGAACAAAAGTTTCCAAAAGTGGCCCAGTTTCCTTAAAGAGCCATTACTCGTCCCAGAGCCTGATGCTAACACACTTTGACAATCATACTAATTAGAAAAAGCTTTTTGTCATTGTGGTCCTTAGCCAGGTGGTTAATAGAGTATGCTTTTATCTTCAACATAAGAGGTCTTTTTTTTTTTTAATTATGTTGTCAGATGTAATTATAGAAAACTGGGAACAAATGAGATTATGGGCTCTATCGTAAGGGGCAACTTAACACAACGAAGCTCTGTGTTCCATTCTAGCAAATAAGGTCAGCTGGAGATGCTTCTCCTCCAATTTTAATGAACTGTATACAGTGTTTTAAAACGTGTTTTATAAAAGCAACAACTACGCAGTGAAATCTACCTAGAACTTAGTGGAAATTTAAACACTAAAAATATGCTCCATTCTAGTCCTAACATGCTTAAATTTTTTAAATATGACATATTACAAACATGTAAAAAAAAAAACAGAAAATCATCCCCAAGATTTAACAGATTTTGTTTTGTCGTAATTTCTTCAGAGTGCTCTTTATTTTTAAAAAAACAAAACATTACAAGTAGAGCTAAACCCTATTCCAATCTCATTATCATCTCTTCCCTTTCCTTTGCACCCAAAAGTAACCACAGTCCTGAGCTTAATATGTATTATTTCTGTGAGTGTTTCTGTACTTCTACTATATTCATATGTATCAAAAAAACAGTACAAAGATGTTGTCTTAAAAGGTTACATAAATTTTATGTAAATGTTAACATACTATATGGAACATTTGGCTACTTACTTTTTTATGTTTTTAGATTTTATGCTTTTTGTTTTTAGGTTCATTGGTGTTCACACATGTAGGTGCAGTTACATGCTAATAAATGTGAAATCTAATTATTTTTTATTGAAATACAGTTGACTTGCCTTCTGCAGTGGCTCAGCGATAAAGAATCCTCCTGCAATGCAGGAGCCACGGGAGACACAGGTACAATCTCTGGTCGGGAAGATCCCCTCGAGGAGGGCATGGCAACTCACGCCAGTATTCCTGCCTGGAGAATTCCAAGGACAGAGGAGCCTGGCAGGCTACAGTCCACAGGGTTGCAAAGAGTCGGACACGACTGAAGTGACTTAGCACACGTGCACAGTTGACTTATTATTAGTTTCAACATAACTCAACATAGTAACTTGATATTTTTATACATTAGACTCCATTCAAAATTATTATAAAATACCGACTGTATTTCCTATGCTGTGCATAACACCCTTGTAACTTATTTACACCGAGTAGTCTGTGCCTTTCGCCCTGCCTTGCCCTGGTCCTAGCCCCTCTCCCCTCTGATGAACACTAGCTTGTTCTCCACATCTGTGAGTCTGTTTCTCGTTCGTCACATTTAGGTTCCACACACAAGTGACTATACACAGTAGGTGTCTGTCTCTTATTTATTTCCTAACCCTAATACCACCCAGGTCCCTCCATGCTATTTCAAATGGCAAAATTTCACTCCATTTTTATACAAGGAAAACAAAACACTAATTCAAAAAGATACATACACCCAATGTTCACTGCAGCACTATTTATAATAGCCAAGCTATGGAAGCAGCCTAAGTGTCCTTCAAGAATTGAACAGATAAAAAAGATGTGGTAGATAGACAAATATAGATGCAGTGGAATAATGCTCAGTGATTTATTCATTCTGAATGCTGAGGAGTATTCCATCGACATCATACGTACCATTTTATTTATCTTTTTCTTCTTTCTCTTTCTCTCTTCTTCAAATCACTATTCCACAGAATACCTCTGTGCATGTTGCCTTGTAAACATGTGGCAGGCTTCCCTAGGGGAGAGACCTAGAAGTGAAGATGCAGGGCTACACGGCACGCAAACACTCAATTTCATTGAAAGTGAAAGTCGCTCAGTCGTGTCTGACTCTTTGTGACCACATGGACTATACAGTCCATGGAATTCTCTAGGCCAGAATACTGGAGTGGGTAGCCTTTCCCTTCTCCAGAGGATCTTCCCAACCCAGGAGTTGAACCCAGGTCTCCTGCATTGCAGGCAGATTCTTCACCAGCTGAGCCCTCAGGGCAATACTGCCATACTGCTTTCTTGAGTTATTGTACCAACGTGGTGTTATTGGATGTCTAACGGTTAGCCACTCTGATGCCGTTACCTACTGTCTCACTGTAAGTTCATTTGTGTTTATTTGATGCTACACACACAAGGAAGATGAGCATATTTTAATATGTATCAGATTTGGGGTCTTCTGGGAACTGTTGGTTCATATCCTTCGCACACGTCTCATCGTTTTCTTACTAATGTGTAGTATTACAAATACTTTTATATAATTTGGGTACCAACCACTTGCAAATACGCGTGTAACAAAATGGGCTTCCCAGGTGGCAAGGACCCACCTGCCAATGCAGGAGATGTAAGAGATGCAGGTTTGATCTGTGGGTGTTGTTTTTGTTCTTTAATCTTTTCTTTATGATTACTGCTTTATAGAAAGTCTTAATATTTTATCACTTATGTACAAGATAGGGGTTAAGCATATGGGTCACTGAGTCAGACTGCCCCAGTTCAAATCCTAACCTGCTCTCTTACTAGCCACGTGGCCTTGTATGAATTTACATCAGATTTCTTCATGTATTAAAGGAGAATAACACTGGTTCCAATAGTTGTGAGAATTCAGTGAATTAATACATATAAAGCACTAAGAATAGTGGCCGGCATATAGTTAGCTCTCAACAAATATATTACTGTTATCATTATTCGTATAATTATTTCAGCTATTCCCAGGTAGCACAAGTGGTAAAGAACCCGCCTGCCAATGCAGGAGACATAAGAGACTTGGGTTCAATCCCTGGGTCAGGAAGACCCCCTGGAGGAGGGAATGGACACCCCCTCCACTATTCTTGCCTGGAGAAAACCAAGGACAGAGGAGCCTGGTGGGCTACTATCCACTGGGTCACAAAGAGTTGGACATGACTGAAGCAACTTAGCATGCATGCATATGATATTTAGCATCAGTTTGCCATGTTCCTTCGAAAACTCTACTGGGATTTTAAGTCACGTTACCATCTCACCAATTATACCTTACAATTTACAAAGGGGAAGTTTTATCTTTACAACACAGGGATCGAAGGATCACTGCCTTAAACAACCGAGTGACCACCTCTGGTCTCACGAACAGTGGTGCAACCTAACATGTGCTTCTTGTCGTGTACGGCATCACCTATAAAGTATTCTTACAAAAGGTACTTAACCTGATTTAACCAGGCGTTTATACCCAACTCCCGATTTTCAGGAAATACCAGTGATAGGGACCAGTCAAACTACACAAAGAAACAAACCTGGAACATGGGGTGTTCTAAAGATAATGGCTGAACTCTTACAAAGTCACCACCACGAGGATAAAAGCAGCAACCTGTTGAGAATTAACAGAGACTAGAGACTGGAGAAGGAAATGGCAAGCCACTCCAGTGTTCTTGCCTGGAGAATCCCAGGGACGGGGGAGCCTGGTGGGCTGCCGTCTATGGGGTCGCACAGAGTCGGACATGACTGAAGTGACTTAGCATAGCATGGAGATACACAACAGTCAGAAATGCACCTTGTACTGGACTCTGGTTTAGGGTGAGGGGGGGGAATCTGTAAAAGTAATTTGCGGCATAAGTGGGAAACTGGGTATTAGATCACATTATAAAACTACTGTACAATTTTCTTAGGTATAATAACAGTATTGTGATTGCGTAGGAGCATGTCCTTATTTGTAGGAGATACATATTAAAATAATTGATATCTATAATTTAATTTCAAAGTGAAAGTGAAGTCGCTCAGTCGTGTCCGACTCTTAGAGACCCCATGAACTACAGCCTACCAGGCTCCTCTGTCCATGGGATTTTCCAGGCAAGAGTACTGGAGTGGGGTGCCATTGCCTTCTCCTGCAACAGCAAAAACAAATAAAGATACAAAACAAATATACAAATATATTTGGTATACAAATAAAGTATACCAAAGTATGACACATATTAACTTTGAATTTAAGCAATATATGATGTTCCTTTTAGTATGCTTTCAAATCTCTGTATCTGTTCCATTTCTGTATTGTGCTTTTTTCCACAATAAAAAGTTGTAAAACATAAATTGTGTTAACTTCACAGATTGATTTGCAGAAAAGCATTATCTACACAATATCTACAAACTGCAGGGCTTTCCATCTATTTCTGTCTTATTTTATGCCCTTCAATAAAGTTCCATAATTTTCCTTATAAAAGCCTTTTACATATTTGTTAGATTTCTTCAAGAGACTTTAGAATTGTGATGCTTTTGAAAACAGTACCTTTTTGAAATTGCCCTGTAGATACTGACTGAGTGAACTGCCCAAATATTGTGATTTGTTTCAATACCTGCACTCCTTCTTGGACAGCAGAACTACCCAAAACAATTCAAGCAAGCCAAACTCCAAACCTCTGCACAGCCCCCTCGTGAAAAAGTCCCTTGTTTGGTCAGCCTCTGCCTTCACATCACTGCTCAGATCCAGCGCCTCTCTTATATTCTCATTCCTATCACTCTGGTTTCTAGACCCTAATGTGTGTCCCTGCTTCCTCAACAGCTCCCAAACGTACATGGTCAGGTTAAACTACAAGAATCCTGACTATGCTGCGTTCTTCATCAAACTTCTCCAAGATCTCTCCAAACTGAATGAATACGGTAATTGTGGGAAGCAGACTAACCCCCACAAAGCTGTCTACATCCTAATTCCGGAGTCCATGAACAAATTAGGTTCCATGGCAAAGGAAAATTAAGGATGCAGATGGAATTAGGGGTGCTAACTAGCTAATCTTTAAGCAGGGATGATCTTAAAAATCTTTAAATTCTGGATGATCCAGGTAAACAACATAATTACAAGGGTTCTTGTGGAAGTGGAAGAGGGAGGCAGAGGAGCAGAGTCAGGGGAAACCATGACTCCAAAAGGATGGTGAGAGAGATGTAATACTGCTGACTGTGGAAAGGAAGGAGCAAGCCATGAGGGGAGGGATGTGGGTGGCCTCTGGAAGCTGGAGACGGTGAGGAAAAGGACTCACCGTGAGAGTCTCCAAAAAGGAGCAAGCCCTGTCAACATCCTAAGTTTAGCCCAGTAAGACCTGTTGGACTATAGTAAGACGATACTACTGTAAGAGAATCGTCAGTGTTATTTAAAGCCATAGCTTTGGGAATTTGTTACAGCAGCAATAGAAAACTAACACAGCTACTAGGAAGCTGATGTATATAGCACAAGAAGCTCAGCTCAGTGCTGCGTGTGACCTAGAGGGGTGGGATGAGGGTGGAGGTGCAAGGCAGGCTCAAGAGGGAGGGGATATATGTACTCATATAGCTGACTCACTTCATTGAACAGCAGAAACTAACACAACATTGTGAAGCAATTATACTCTAATCAATTGGCTTTTTGTTGTTGTTGTTTTTTAAAGAAAACTAATACAGACATTCAGATTCCGGGTGAGAAGTTACACTTTTGCCTAAAGATATGTTCTTTTAAAAGAATTTATAATCTAGCTTATAATTCTGTTGAAGAAAATAAGGAAAGGAGATTTAATATGCTGGCACAGATGAATGGAATCAGTTTTTTACTTCCCATCTGACTCTCAGTCTTTGGGGGAAATGGCAACCCACTCCACTATTCTTGCCTAGAAAATCTCATGGACAGAGGAGCCTGGCAGGCTACAGTCCATGGGGCCACAAAGAGTTGGACATGACTGAGTGACTGAGCATACACACACGCTTTCTGCAATTTCTGATTCTGTTGGTCAGAAGCCAGAACAGAAGAGACATATGGTCCCTGAACTTAACTCTATTTCTCAAAATTTTTACTTATTTGTTCCTCCTAAAATAAAGATTCACCAGACACTTCGTTGACCTCAGTTTGTTTGGTTTATTAATAAAGACAGGAATTTAGTATTATAAAGAAGATTACTACTCTTGAACCTCAAAGCCAAGTACAGCATGCCAATCACTAGCATGGCTCTTAGCACCTGGGGCAAGGCAATTCTTTCCTGTATGCGACCAGTCCACAAACTACTGGACATTAAGCGTCCCTGGCCTCTGCACACTAAATGCCAGATGACCTCCCTTCCAGGCCCCCCATGTTGCCCGACAACCAAACACGCCCCACATACATTTCTAAATACCCTTGCTTTGGGTCAAGAACCACCCACATGGTGTTCATTAACAATGAATCTAATCTACTTAAGGCAATTTGCCTGGCCTGTTCCTATAAAACTCACTAATGGTCTTACACACTATTCTGGCAAAATCAGGCATGTTCATGGCAATACAGTTTATAGAGAAACACAATGAGATGATCAGTAAAAAGAACACATAATGGGAATAAACTGGAGATGTTCACTGCGTTAGGAAAGTAAAAATAGCCATTGCTCAACATCTTACAAAACAGGAGCTCTGTGGTTCAGTCCCTAAGTCGTGTCCTACTCTTTGTGACTCCAATGGACTACAGCACACCAGGCTTACCTATCCTTCACTATCTCCCAGAGTATACCCAAACTCATGTCCGTTGAATCGGTGATGCCATCCAACCTCTCATCCTCTGTTGCCCCCTTCTCCTCTTGCCCTCAATCTTTCCCAACATCAGGGTCTTTTCCAATGAGTCGGCTCTTCACATCAAGTGGCCAAAGTATTGGAGCTTCAGCTTCAGCATCAGTCCTTCCAATGAATATTCAAGACTGATTTCCTTTAGGGATGACTGGTTGGATCTCCTTGCTATCCTAGGGACTCTCAAGAGTCTTCTCCAACACCACAGTTCAAAAGCATCAATTCTTTGGCACTCAGCCTTCTTTATGGTCCAACTCTCACATCTATACGTGACTACTGGAAAAACCATAGCTTTGACAATATGGACCTTTGTCAACAAAGTGACATCTCTGCTTTTTAATATGCTGTCTAAGTTGATCATAGCTTTTCTTCCGAGGAATAAGTGTCTTTTAATTTCATGGCTGTGGTCATCATCTGCTGGGATTTTGGAGCCCAAGAAGAGAAAATCTGCCACTGTTTCCATTGTTTCCCCATCTATTTGCCAGGAAATAATGGAACCAGATGCCGTGATCTTAGTTTTTTTTGAATGTTGAGTTTTAAGCCAGCCTTTTCACTCCTCTTTCACCTTCATCAAGAGGCTCTTTAGTTTGTTTTCTCTTTCTGCCATAAGGGTAGTGTCATCTGCATAGCTGAGGTTGTTGATATATCTCCCAGAAATCTTGATTCCAGCCTGCGACTCATCCAGCCTGGTATTTCACATAATGTACCCTGCATATACAGAGAAGGCGATGGCACCCCACTCCAGTACTCTTGCCTGGAAAATCCCATGAACGGAGGAGTCTGGTGGGCTGCAGTCCATGGGGTCACGAAGAGTCGGACACGACTGAGTGACTTCCTTTTCACTTTTCACTTTCATGCATTGGAGAAGGAAATGGCAACCCATTCCAGTGTTCTTGCCTGGAGAGTCCCAGGGATGGGGCAGCCTGGTGGGCTGCCATCTATGGGGTCACACACAGTCGGACACGACTGAAGTGACTTAGCAGCAGCACCCTGCATTTAAGTTAAATAAGCAGTGTGACAATATATAACCTTGACGTACTCCTTTCTCAATTTTGAACCAGTCTATTGTTCCATGTCTGATTCTAACTGTTGCTTCTTGACCTGCACACAGGTTTTATAGGAGGCAGGTAAGGTGGTCTGCTATTTCCATGGCTTTAAGAATTTTCCATAGTTTGTTGCGATCCACAAGGTCAAAGGCTTTAGCACAGTCAATGAAGCAGAAGTAGATATTCTTCTGGAATTCCTTTGCTTTTTCAATGATCCAGTGGATTTTCACCACTTAATCTCTGGTTCCACTGCCTTTTCTAAATCCAACTTGTACATCTGGAAGTTTTCAGTTCGCATTCTGCTGAAGCCTAGCTTGAAGGATTTTGAGCATAACCTTACTAACATGTGAAATGAGTGCAATTGTACGGTAGTTCAAACATTCTTTGGAATTGCCCTTCTTTGGAACTGGAATGAAAACTGAACTTTTCCAGGCCTGTGACCATTGTTGAGTTTTCCAAATTTGCTGGCATATTGAGTACAGCACTTTCACAGCATCATCTTGCAGCATTTGAAATAGCTCAGCTGGAATTTCATCACCTCCACTAGCTTTGTTCATAGTGATGCTTCCGAAGGCCCACTTGACTTCATATTCCAGGATGTCCAGCTCTAGGTAAGCGACCACATCATCGTAGTTATCCGGGTCATTAAGATCTTTCTTATACAGTTCTTCCATGTATTCTTGCCACCTCTTCTTAATATCTTCTGCTTCTGTTAGGTCCCTACCATTTCAGTCCTTTATTGAGCCCATCTTTGCAAGAAATGTTCCCTTGATATCTCTAATTTTCTTGAAGAGGTCTCTAGTCTTTCTCATTCTATTGTCTTCCTCTATTTCTTTGCATTGTTTACTTAAGAAGGCTTTTGTATTTCTCATGGCTATTCTATGGAACTCTACAAACCTATAAATATGTTTAAATACCCCTTCCCAAGGTGACCCTAACAGCAGAAAGCAATCAGAGGTGTACAGCTTTGTGAGAGCTTCAGACAGTCCCTATTATTTTCCAGGCCTATGACTGGGCCTGACTCCTCAGGCATCCACATAAGGCCTTACTCTCTATTGCTCAGCAACCTACGCTTAAGAAACGATACAGAGTAAAGGACTTCTTGCTACTTCAAACTGTAAATATGTATTTCTCCTTTTAAAATAGAATCAGTGGTTTGGATTTACAATTTTGGTCATTATCTTGCTGGGAAACAAATTAATTTGTGAAGCCCACTGTGAAGTGTCTGACCATATGCCATGACTCATTGGCTCAAAACCAATCCAAAAAGCTAAGAATATAAGATGAGCAGGTTTTACCAATTACTCAGGAGATACTCTTAGAAAAAACAAAACAGCTCCTAACCCAACAGTAACACATATAGTTTCCTCTATTGGCTTATTTCAAGCTGACATTGCTCAGCCATAGGGCATCTCAACTTAAATTCCGCTCCTCCCTCCAAAATATCTCCTCTAGACATCCTTCCATAGAAGCTGCCAAGAACAGTTTGCTGGGAAAAAAAAAAAGGGAAAATATCCATTAAGCCTCTGTGCTTCCAATGCAAGGGTTTGATCCCTGGTTGGAGAACTATGATACCACATGCCACACAGCACAACCAAAAAGGAACAAATAACAATCACAAAAATAAAAAAACAAGAAACAAGATTTTCAGCACAAAAGAGATGCAAATAACAATCTAAAGAAGCTTTTTAAAAATTATTTATCATCAGCCCAAGAGAGGAGAAGAGCGGGAGGAAGTGGGCCAACAAGAAGGACTTACTGGACAAAAGTAGGTGTTCTCCACGATGTGATGAGCCACGACACTGTTCTCGGCAGAGAGAGACATGATGAAGAGCAAGGCGTCCCGGGCCTGCTGGCCCACGGTCCCCTCCCGGTGAATGAAGGGGATCAGAAGGGAGAAGATGAGGAAGTTCGCGGCCCCTTGGTCCTCACTAGTGTGGAAGAAGAGTTCCAGGATGGATGGATCTTTGGCAAGAATGGAACAGAGCTGATTGAGCAGGACCACCAGCTTCCCCTCCACGGTGGGGGTGGTTGTTCCTGAACAAGAGCTCAGCAACATCATCAGGGGCTTCAGAATGGGCTTGTGGTGCAGCAGAGGCTGGTGGGACTGGGTGATCAGCATCTCATACATCTTGAGCTGCTCCATTTTCGTCTCATCGGTAAACTCCCGCCTCAAGCTCCAAAGGAAGAGCTTCTCCATGATGTTCTCAGAGACCACAAATTCCAGGATTGGCCCCATGGCAGCATCCCTGGCTTGCTCCTCAATCAGCAAAAAGAGCATGTGCTCTACATAGTTCTGGACAGCACTGGCCTCATCTGGAGGGATGGACCCGTATTTTGCTTGGGTGTTCTTCAAGGGGTCATGCTTCTCTAAGATTTTCACAACCTGTAACCAAATCAAGTATGTGTCATCCATCTGATGTTTATCATAGCTTACAAAAAAAAAACATACCACTGCTGATTGTACCAAATCTTCATGGAAAATGCAAGAGCCATGACCCCTAATAAAATATATGTGAGCAACTGCTATATTCAAAAGGGATAACCAACAAGGACCTACTGTATAGCATGTGGAACTTTGCTCAGTGTCATGCGGCAGCCTGGAGGGGAGGGCGGGGTAGGGGAGAATGGATATATGTATGTGTGCTGCTGAGTCCCTTCACTGTTCACCTGAAACAACAACATTGTTAATCAGCTGCATCCCAATACAAAATAAAAAGCTTAAAGTTTGGGAAAAAAAGATATGTGAGCCTTCTGCATCTCCCTCTCATGAGAATAAAATGAAGGGGTTAAAAACTACAGAAGGAAGATGTTTGAAGTTGTTCGTTTATCATAGTTACACATGTTTGGCAACCTAAATGTCAAAGAAAGTAACATGGTTGTGTAAATTAAGCTCCATACATTCCTGGGCCTATTATTATGAAGACTACTGAACAAAAATTAAAAAAAAAAAAAAAAAAAAACTGTTAAGTGATATGTTAAATGAAAAAATTAGTTAATTGTATACAATTAGACTCATCATGATCAACTACCTTAAAAACATGAAAGTGAAAAAAGACTAAAAATAATACACAAAAATAGTAATAGCTGTTGTGTTCAAAGCAGAACAAGTTCTGAATTTTTTTTAAGCTGTCAAGAACATAATAGGGCTTTTAAAGTTTAAAATACATTAAATAAGCAGGACTACCACTGCTCTCCTACAAACAGCATTGATTTGAAGCTTTCAGCTGCAGAATGCAGCTCCTCACATGCCCCCGACAGAACAACAACCCTCCCTGCCCTTCTTGATTGGCACCGTCTTCAGCAAAGCATGCATCAATAGGAAGGAGGAGAGGAAACTGATGACCAGGAGGCACATACCTAGAAGAATCCCCTAACATGTGCCATATGTTGAAATTTTAAGCATGAAGAGTTTGAATTGTGTATTTTTTTAAGCCAGAAAAAAATTTGTGAGATAACCAATTACAAAATAAATCCCTAAAGCATAGGGCTTCTGTTTGGGGTAATGAAAAAGTTTTGAAAATAATAGTGATGGGTACACAACATTGTGAATGTAGTTAATGCCACTGACTAAACATGATAAAGATGGCAGAGTTTGTTTTATATATTTATATGTACCACCAAAAGAGAAAAAAAGCACTGAAAACTCAAAAATAAACAATCTTATGTGACAGTCTAGGTGTATCTCTCCCTAACTGCTGGCCTTTTAACGCTTACCACCTCTCTCCGCCCATCAATACTTAACTTCTACTTTGGTACCTGAAAATTAAAACAATTTTATATCTCAGCTTCCATTAAACTTTATGACTTGGAATTTCTAAGATAAATATCCATTCAATTCACTTCCTTTAAAATGTATACACATGTTAATTCTCAAGCATTTTATCAATGACTTTAAGTTGTTCCTTTTAGCCTTTCTGAACCATATGCTCTGTGGAATATGTTTCACTTCGGTCTTAACCTCCCGGCCCAGTTCTAGGACATGCTGTTACGTGTTCTGGTATTTAGGTTATAGAATTTCTGCAAGTCACTGCAGAAACTGGCAAAAGCACAAGGCTATGTCAGCAGGCGTGAGCAAGGAGGGAAATTTATTTCTCAGGGAAAAGTCTAAGATTTTCCCCTTTCTGAAGCAGAGTAAAAGAACATTTATAGACTAGGCTAGTTATCCTTATGGATGAATGCCGGGGACCAGCCCCGGCTGATCCAGGGTATTGGAAGCGGGGACGGCGTCGGCGACCTATTTATTTAAATATTTTATCAAAGATATAAAGAGTAATAGGATGAGGATAGCTCAGTAGGAAAATTCAATGAAGAAAAGAGGCTGAACAATTCAGCCAGAAGGTAAGAGAAAGAACGACATGGGGAGACCAAGTTTCGGTGAACAAGGCCCGCGGTTTATTTTCCAAAGTAGTTTTTATACCTTAAGTTGTGCATAGAGGATAATGGGGGAAGGGGTGGAGTCATGCAAGGACAGCAGTTCCTGGTCCTAATCGAAGCCAGGCTTTCAAACTTTATCATATGCAAAAGTTCAGGTGAATTACATCATCTTCTGGCCAGGAGGCCTGTTAACATTTTAAGAAACTTATCTTTCTCTAAAGGTGATTTATTCCAAAGTCAGGCACCAGCCTCCAAAAAAGCATTGGACAAAGCTGCATTCCTATAGGGCAAAGGTGAGGTGGGCTCAATCAAGAAAAGAATTAACTCAAGGGTCCAAGGTTACAAACATTGAGCTACTACTTACATTTCTATACACCCATTATATCAATCAATACACTGCCAAGGACACAGTAGGTAAGGAGTATGGAGACTTAGCAGCAAACACTGGCCCAGTAAGTGAAAAACCCTTCACCAATACAATTTCTAATCGATCTTTTAACTACTCAAAGGAATCTGTGTTTAGACAGTTTAGAACATCTGCCTCTCAGTTGGGAGGCTCTGAACAATCACATGTGGCCGGAAAAACCTATTCAGGCAGGCTAGAGGATTTCCAAAGGAGTTTGTAGGTTAAACACTGTCACACCCAGGAATTATTAACTGGAGCTGTAAGCTAACTGTTTTTTCAGAGAGGTAGTGGGCGACAGCCCCCCGTAAAGTCAGAGGTGTAGGTGAAAGCACAAAGCATAAAGTAGGCAGACTCTGGTTTTGGGGGTAGATGCTCGAGAATTTCCAGGGAGACTCCTGAGGCTTGATCCCGCCTTTGCGTATGCCAAGCCTCCTTCCTCATGACCTCTGCCACAGGCGGAGCTCACTCCCCACAGATGAACAAATTTCTTCAGAATCTGTAATCTCCATCGGCTTCCATTATAAAATTAAAAATACTGCCAGAGTGACGCCAAAACAATGCCCCCAACACCCCTAAGTTGACAGTTTCAATGAGGAAGGCTGTGGGACATGCGCAGCTCAGGGACTCATGGCCTAGGCCTTCCCAATGGCCACGCCCTCTTCTTGGCTGCATGGACTGCAGAATGCCCCCCTCCCCCAGCCTCCACGAAGCCCTGCAGGCCTCCTCACAAGCCTGAGGACCTCACTGTGAGGAACACTGGGGTCTGTCGTCCCCCTTTGGTTCTGGCCTCGACAGTCTCACAGTGTGGGATCGCAGTACCACACTTGTCCAAAAGGGGGCACCACCTCGACACAGCATGCTCTCCAGCCCCAAAGCCCCCTCCAGGGCTCCACACTCTAAAAAGCAAATTAGCTCTATACTTATATTAATTCGATAATTTCAAAGTTCACATATTGAGTTTACTTATGAGAGCTATCTATACAGCAAGGCCTCAGGGTAGAAATGGAATTATACTTCTCATGTGTGCTTAGACTGTCTAAGCTATCTGAAACTGGCACTGTGCATTATACATTGATAGTGTCCCTGCAAATGAGCTCCATCTTTCTAGAAAACAATCTGGCAACATGTAACAGAAGCTATCAAGTTGTTCCTGCCCTTTGGCTTGTTAATCTCACTTTGGGGAAAATGCCTCAAGGAAACAACACAAAGATAATTTGTTTTAAAATGTTTACCCAGGCTATATTTTCAATAATGAAAAATAAAAATATTATTGACCCAAATGGTCAAGAATTAGAGAGTTATAATCACAATGTTACATCACCATATACTAATGCTATTAAAAATAAATACGAAGTGAATCATATCATTACATCTAATATATAAAGAAAAATAATTCGTTAAAAACTAAATATATTGACAAATAGACCCATAGTTAGAAATGAGTTTGAAGATATAATGAGATTGTAAGGTTAATTAGTTCTTCTTTCCTATAAATTGATCTAATTTCATAATATAAGTAAAAATAAAAACAAAGTAATTTTGTTCTTATGTCTAAAAAAAGGACCAAACGCTGAGTTAAAACAGTAATTAACAGAAACTCCTACCCAGTATAAATTTTCATATAGGCATATGTGTTTATTCTATATGCATGCCTTTAAATATTTATAAAATATCTAAATGTATATATATAAATATAAAGCAAAACTATTTACACAATCACAAGCCACACTTTTCTCATGGGTTAATCTTCATTTATATTATTTATTCCAAGACACTCCTCTGCAAACAGACCTACTTTTGGTGGGAAGGGGGCCACAAAAAACCCACAAAAGAGAACTGAAATTTTTATACAGAATGTAAACTACACAGCAGCTTCTACACTGAAAGCTCTCTCTGTATCCCTTTACAGAAGCTCTTCTACACCACCTTCTGGGTTCATGGGCAGAGGAACATGAGAACAGAGCTGTGATACCCCACCAAGAAGGAAAAGGTTTGCTGGTCCTCTGGACAGGGCCCTTGACTCATTCCCCAGTCTGGCCTTGCGGCTTTACTGCCCGAAAGACTGCTGTGTTACAACCAGGGCCGTGAGTCACGGAAACACAAGCTCAGCAAAGTGCTGGCTCCGCCTGTGTTGCCACTCCTTAGCCTCCCTCTTGGTATCAGGACGCTCCCGGGCCACCTCCCTTTCCCTTTCAGGCAGACACACCCTTGACCTGCTTTTGCAAGTGGGTTCTTCAGGCCACGCCCCCGCCTGGTTCCCACCCTGACAGGGAATGCCCAGGAAGCTTCCTGGCCAGAGCACAACTGGCACAGAAACAGGCAGGAGCTTCTATTCCGATGGCCCACAGCAGCCGGCCAGGTAGGCTCTGAGCCCTTTCGGGTTCTGTCAGCTGATTCCCGATGTGACCTTGACTTTTTAATCTTTCCCTCATGTGCCCTCTTCTCACATCACTCCCACCAAACTCCAACATTCCCGGGCCCCCGATTTCTGCCTGCTGCCCAGTTTCACTCACCTACTGCGGATCCCTGCTGCTCACAGAGGCCTGACCCACTCCCCTGACTACCCTCTTACACTCTCAACCTTGCCTCCAACTCCCCAGCCCTGGCTCTTTCTCAGCCATACGTGCTTAGACTCAAGGATTCAGTTTACAGGAAGAAAACACAATTATGGGGCGAAGAGATCCAAGTAGGAAAATATACTTTACAAATATTTCCTTTACTAAACAAGTTCACTTTGTTAGGCAGCTTCCCTTGTGACTCAGCTGGTAAAGAATCTGCCTGCAATGTGAGAGACCTAGGTTCGATCCCTGGGTTGGGAAGATCCGCTGGAGAAGGGAATGGCTACCCACTCGAGTATTCTGGCCTGGAGAATTCCATGGACTATATAGTCCATGGGGGTGCAAAGAGTTGGACACGACTGAGCAACTTTCACTTCACTTTCACGTTTGTTAGGCCAAATACCACTGAACAAACCTAATCAACCCCTGATAAAGCCCATGCTCACTATATAAGTCAGCTAAGATCAAAGGCTTCCTTGGTGGCTCAGACAGTAAAGTGTCTGCCTACAATGCTGGAGACCCGGGTTCGATCCCTGGGTCAGGAAGATCCCTGGAGAAGGAAATAGCAACCCACTCCAGTATTCTTGCCTAGAGAATCCCATGGACAGAGGAGCCTGGTAGGCTACAGTCTATGGGGTTGCAAAGAGTCGGACACGACTGAGCGACTTCACTTTCTTTCTTTTCTTAAGATGAAATACAGCACTGTAAATGGTTTTCCAATTACAGCCAGGCATGTGTTGATCTACCAACTGTAACATATACAAGATTTTGTATATACACTATATATACACACATGCATACATATAAATATGGAGTCATTTGTATATTTGCATAAATTTTACATTTATGTGCAAATTCACATATATTAAATTTACATATCTGTAAATTTACACATATAAATTTAATATATATGTTATATATATTACATGTCTAATGTAAATATAATAAAAATATATATGTAAATTTATATACATAAGGATATAAATAAAAAAGGATCAAAAGCCCAAATCATGTATCACGATTCTAAAAAGAAACAAATACACAAAACATCAGTGTGAGCAATGGTATACAGATTATCATCTGACCAACACGGCTAAATTTTTAACCTAACTTCAAAGTTATTTGACCTGTAACTATGAGGATTATTAGAGCTCAAAAAGATGAACAAATAGCATATTTCTTCCATTAAGGAATATCAGCTACTCCTATCCTTAGCTTTAATGATGGCTCCTATGACTCAGCGAAAATGGGTCTGAATTTCAAACATGCACAAATTCTAAATAGGAAGCTCAAATGCTTTCAGAATGAAAGATATACATAAATCACACAATCTCACCACATGGCAACAAACTCTTCATGATAAAAATGAACGTTTCTCTGACAGAAGATTAGCTTTGACTCCACCTTACCATTATTCTTTGTCTTATATACACTCAGGTAACAATAGATGACTATTTATGCTACTTTGGTTAGAGCCTCGTTATTTCAAGAAAGTCACATGAATACAATCCATACTTCCAAACCCTTTGGAATGCTAATTTAAAGTGGCATTGTGGAAGAAAAAAAAAACAAGTTACCAAGCAACATTTTCCATCACATAGAAGGAGGCCAGGATTTAGTGATCTTAAAGCCAAATTCCATTTAATGTTCCAAATTAACTACAACAGAAGCAAATTTCCATTCAGTCCTTGTTTATTGCTTAGCAGCTGTGTCCTGCAATTTAGGGTATTTCGTACACACCTATTCTCATGGGAGATCTTTACACAATCATTTCTTCTTATATTAAGGTAACAGCCTAATAATAAATGTGTACTTGCAGAACCTGGTTAATGTCGGCTTCAATTCCGAACTATAGAGATGTATCTAAATCTAGAATTAAACAGGATAAAGCAGAAACTATATCTACATGCCACACCTCCTTGGGACCAGAGTAGTATGCTGCTGCTGCTGCTAAGTCGCTTCAGTCGTGTCCAACTCTGTGCGACCCCATAGACGGCAGCCCACCAGGCTCCCCCGTCCCTGGGATTCTCCAGGCAAGAACACTGGAGTGGGTTGCCATTGCCTTCTCCAATGCATGAAAGTGAAAAGTGAAAGTGCAGTCGCTTCAGTCGTGTCCGACTCTGTGCGACCCCATAGACGGCAGCCTACCAGGCTCCCCCGTCCATGGGATTTTCCAGGCAAGAGCACTGGAGTGGGGTACCATTGCCTTCTCCGCCCGAGTAGTATAGTAATCACTATAATACAGAAACACAGTAGGAGCATCAACCAATAAGATAATATGTAAACTAACCCTTAAGTTAGGTATACATAATTTTTTTTCCTAAAGTTTCAGTATTAGAGAGTTAAGAGTAATGATCTGTGTAATAATACTCCAGAGACCCCTGTAATTCCAAGCACAGCAAAAACAGACTTATCACCAAGCATACAGTAGGCGAGCTTCTGAGATTTCAACATACTCAACAACGCTAGTCTAAGAGGCTCAATTCAATGCCTTGGCCCTCTGAGGATCGCAGCTTTTGTTCTGCTTTACCTTCTACTGTCAAGTCTAGAGCTACTTGAAAAGCTGAGGAGAGAGACATATAATTTTTAAATATTAACAAACATCGCTTTACTAAGAAAGATATTGAGAAGACTGATCACAGAGTTCTCTAACATTTTCTGGTCTTTCATCTCTTAAAGACTTCACGTAATTTCCCTCTGTTATTTAGTCTGTGACCAGGCACAGAACAGAAGAGTGAGAATGAACAGAGCAAGAGAATGAATTTCACAGGGAACAGACTGAAATTCCCTGGCGGTGAAATCAGGGAATGCTGATCTCAAAGCCATCTTCACTGTGATCTCTCTGCTTCTTCAATGGAGACAGGCCACTTGGTGCTCTGCACAGGTCACCCTATTTAGAACATATTATCTATTCTTCATTATTATAGGAAGACATTTCACTTAATCAAGCCAGATTCAGTTTTTTTCTCAGCCCCAGCCCCTCCAAGAAGAAAATGGCTACTAAATCCACCAGCATTTCTTTATCACCACTACATGATCTGAGCTCTGATACGCTCTTAGCTTAAAAAATTATATAACAGCTTATATTCTGGAGGCTGAGAGCAGTAAGGAGAAGCTCTGCACTATTAAGAAGCACACAGAAACGTGCATTTCTCATTTCTAATTGAGTTTGTTTAACCTCTGGTCTCTTGGTTTTAAGAGCAGACATCATTTAGTATATGACTAATAATGATTCAACACATGAAAGGAAAGGATAGAGAAAGAATAGAGCAAAGGCTATAAAGCTTTACAAATAAAAATGTGCCATTAGGAATAACTGAGAGGGGAGGGTGTTAGTTCATATGGCAATACAGTTGGGCAGTTCATTGTCTGATGGACCAATGCTTCTTATGTCCTGCTCTCTCTTCCATTCAGAAGAAGCAAAGGCAAGAGATAAAAACAATAATCTGCTGGACTATAACCTGTTCTTCTAGATGACTATAAACTAAGCATATTCTGACTCTTTCTCTTTCAAGTCTAAAGATCTTACCAGTAGCAAATTATAGCAAATGTTTTATACAGGTGTCTGTTTTTCAAGTCTCTTAACTCTTCTAAAGTTATATTTCATATTTCCTGTCTTTCAGTTCAATAATTTATTAAACATCTACATATGCCTACAATATTCTTGGCACTGGAGATTATGTGAACTACAAATAAATGGTTTCTGATCATGAGGAGCTTGTACTGAGACTGGGAAGAAGATATTACACTTGTACTTTTCATAAAAGGTGGTGGGTTTCACTGTGAAAGGACACTCAAGATGCTGTCAGAGCACAGAGTGGGAACACAAAAGCGGGGAGAGAAGGTTTCCTGGGGGAAATGATGTTCTAAATGGGGCTTGTGGAAGGCACCAACCAGGGGGAGGTATATTCCAGGCAGAAAGAAGAGGAACTGCCTGGGGCAGAGAGGCATGGGAAGGTGTGATGCCAGGAGAAGGGATGGCTAGGAACTCCAAGTGATTTTGCATTTTTGGAGATTAAATGAGAGATGAGGAGTGAAAGAGGCCATGGCATAAAGAACCCTATCTCCCAGCCTGGCATGTAGGTGGCCAGAAGCCACTGAAGTGTCCAATTACAGGAATGCGCTGGACAGACCTGGGTCTTAGATTCATTGCTACCATGGCAGAAAACGACATGTCAGAAGATGACAGGATGTACAGGCCAGAGGCTACTTCCTGCAGCCTGGATTCTCCAGTGTCCACTACTCTGGGATGTCCACTCTAGAACTATCCTGAGGATGCCCTGAGGTCACTGGAGCCTGGAACCAGTTAGGAAACTCAAGTGCACCAGTGGCACTCAAGGTCCCTCCTTTGGTGACCCCTGTGATCACGGACAGCCTTGGATAATGGGTGGTTGTGTAACTAGCGGTCCCTGACAGATTGGAAAGTGTTGGTGGGTAAGTGGATACCCCTGAGGTAGAAGCTCCTAGTCAACAGGAGAACAGAATCTGTCAACTATATGCTAGTTATGCTGAATTTGTACTCAAGTATCCTAACAAACAGAACTTTGGACACCACTGACTTTTGTTGCCCTCATCTTCCCTAATCGAACATCTGAAGAAGCATGGTACTTGCTGGCTAATGGAACACTCCAGTAAACAGAATGCAGTCACACCATTCTATCTCTATCACATTTCCTCCCAGCCTTACAGGTTTCCTTGGGTTGCCTCAGGGGAACCTGGGGGCTACATCACACTAGTCACAGGAGGTTATGTCAGATTGTAGCTCATTTCCCAGTCCTCTGCAACTGCTCTTCATCTGAATGAGTCTCCAGCCTGAACAACTCACAGCAAAGCGTTAGCATGAAACTCCAAAAACAATAAATAGACAGCATTTATTTTTATCAACTGAAGGTCTCATTCCTTATCTCAAACTTAGCACCACAGCTCTGCCTTGCCTTGATTTCCTCACCATTTTTTTTAAACCACTGAAAAAAGCCAAAGCTGATCATTTGCTCCTAATACCCCTCCCTTCAGAAAGGAAAAAATATATATATCCTTATCCTTTCGGTCATCAAAACCTCCTTTTCCCACAGTCAAGCTAACAAAATCTCACTTCCTGGATTCCACAGGCCATTTCCATCCATAATAGTCCCTTCCTTACTTCCTATGATCAATATTTTTCATTTTATAATAATGTATCTCATGTTGCCATCCAAACTAGCTTAACTGTTCTTTAAAAGCCCAGACTGGTGGTCGACAATACAGTGTGGGAGTAGGTCGACAAGATGGTAGAGTACATCTCTCCCCATGGATGCATTGGGAATGAATTTCTCACTGAGCAGAAGTCCCTGACCACCCTAAAGGAATATACCGATCCATGCAAACTCGGTAGGACAAACGAAGGAAGGAGGAGGATGAGAGAGAGCAGGACCAATCTGCAGCCAGGGATGGGGGAGCTGAAGCAGGGGGGAGATCCCTGAATCCAGGACATTCCGTTGGAACAGAAGGGAAGCATTTGAAGCTATCAGAGAGTAAGGCAGCCAATCTGTGTTAGTATCAGTGGAGTGAGAATCACACAGCTGATCCACGCCACGGCCCTACATACCCTGGACAGGGATGGGAATCCACCGGAAGGAGCAGCGGGTGTGAGCTGGAGAGTGGGGATTGGAGGGCAATCCGGGGGCAAGGGCTGCTGTTGACTGCGGGGAGACAGCCGGAAGGGATGGGAGAAAAGAAATCCACGGCGGGGAGTGCCTTTGGAGGAACGCCGGGCAGCCATGAAGATAAAGCGCTACTGCTGAGTCACACACAGGGGGAGGAGCCATCACTGACGCCTCTCTCTCCACACAGGCCTGACAGTGGTCAGCACGCAGCTGACCAATGGAGAAAGACTCCAGAGAGCGTAGTCCTTTGAGTGCCTGCTGGGCTCAGCAACAGAGAAGGACCCCAGCCAAGGCTGCCCTTTGAGTGCCTGCTGGGCTCAGCAACAGAGAAGGACCCCAGCCAGGGCTGCCCTTTGAGTGCCTGCTGGGCTGAGCCACATAGAAGGACCAGCCAGAGAGGTCCTTTGAGCAGCAGCTGCCAGGAACTAGAATAGAACCATATCTCCTGCATCTGTGGCCAATGGCTTCCCTGCACACCTGACACGGCCAGGGTCCACACGATCCAGGCCGCCACCCCACCTCTATGCCTGACACACACCAGGCAGACCGAAGTCCCCTAGGGCAGCCTCAGGAGCAGACTCCTGTGGATGACCCACATTGAGGAAGGGATAAAACCATGATGGAGGTCCAGGGGTGGACTGCCTAAGGAAGAGGATCAAAATCTTCCCACTAGCTGTACAAGTTACAGATTAAATCCACATGATCGACTAGGTAGACTCTGTGTCGATGGAATATATAAAAGAACAATGACTGTTCCCACTAAAGAAAACGCTCTAGCTCTGGCAGCTGTGGACAATGGAGGCAAGCACATGCAGGAGCAGGGCCAGAGTAGGGTCGGACTGGAGTCTGAGCTGACCCCACAGAAGGTCCAGAGATTAGCCCTCTCCAGTACTAAGGCTTCCTAGCGAGGCAGACGTGGACTGCGACTCGCAGCAGAGGAAAGAACACTGACAGCTGAGATCCAAGAGAACATTATTCTTACTTTGATTCATTCTGCAGTTGATTCTAGATGTTCTTCACTTTCTTTTCCTCTGTATTTGTTCTTTTTATTATTATAATCTCTATCTAGGCTGTTGGAAACTTTTTAATAACACTTTTTAAATTTCTTTTGTATATTTCTACTTTGGCTTTCTATGGATTTGTGTGGGGTTTTTGGGGGGTTCTTTTCTTATGGTTGCTTGTTGTTCAATTGCTAAGTTGTGTCCAACTCTTTGTGACCCCATGGACTGTAGCCCACCAGGCTCCTCTGTCCATGGGATTTCCCAGGCAAGAATACTGGAGTGGGTTGCCATTTCCTTCTCCAGGGGATCTTCCTGACCCAGAGATTGAACCTCCATCTCCTGCTTGGCAGATGGATTCTCTAACACTGAGCCACCCGGGAAGCCCTTTCTGATTGTGAGTGAAGTGAATGAAGTCACTCAGTCGTGTCCGACTCTTTGTGACCCCATGGACTGTAGCCTACCAGGCTCCTCCGTCCATGGAATTTTCCAGGCAAGAGAACTGGAGTGGGTTGCCATTTCCTTCTCCAGGGGATCTTCCCAACCCAGGGATTAAACCCAAGTCTCCCGCATCACAGGCAGACGCTTTACCGTCTGAGCCACACTTAAGCACACACTTAAGCCACACTTACCGTCTGAGCCACACTGAAGCACACTTAATATATGTAGACCTTCTTTTACATATTTCTATTTAACTTTGCTTTCCTATTTTTTTTCCTTTTTTCCACCGTGTTTGTCTGTTTGCTATCTTTGCTTTGTTCCTCAGTTGGCACTCTCCTTTGGTCTCGTTTTCTGTTTTCTGTTTTAGTTAGTTTTGTTTTGTTGTTGTTAATTTTATTTTCAATTGGTTGATATCATTTTTGGTTTCCTTGACTCACCTGATCACCCTCTTGTACTCTGTTTTCTTTAGACTGTTTTGCTTTCCTTTGTGTGTGTGTCTGTGCATGTTCATTTGTTTTTGTTTCTATTTGTCTCAATTTGCTTTTATCATTTGTTTCAGCTTCATTTTTCTGTTTCTTTGGGAAGGGTTTTTGGTGTTTAGTTGGTTTTGGGGGGTTTCTTTTTGATTTGTTTTTTTTTGGGGGGGGGTCTTCTCAGGGTTTTTTTGGTTTGTTTGTTTGTTTGCTTGTTTATTTTAATACCCTTTATTGCCAAATCAGTTTGTGGGATCTTGGTTCCAGAAGTCGGGTCTGAGTCTCTGGAGGGGATGTCTGAGTCCAGGACACTAGACCACCCAAGAACTCCTGACCCCAGGGAGTATTAATCAGTGAGCACTCCCCTGAAGACCCCCACCTGAATCCAAGACCCAGCACCACCCAACTGCCTGCAGCACCCAGCGCGGGACGCCTCACCCGAACAACAAGCAAGACAAGAACATGAACATAAGCAGAGAGGCTGCCCACAGACACCCCAAAACACACCACCTCAAACAACCTTGTCCATCTGAGGGAAAAACTCACCCCCTCCCACTAGAACACGAGCACAAGTCCCTTCCAACATGAAGCCGACACAAGCCACTGGACCAACCTCATCCCCCAGGGGCAGAGACCAAAAGCAAGAGGAACTATGACCCCACAGCCTGGGGAAAGGAAACCCAAAACAGTCAGACAAAATGAAAAGACAGAGAAATACTACGCAGATGAAGAACAAAAACTCACAAGACAAAATATACAAAGAGAAAATAGGCAAACTACCTGAAAAAGAATTCAGAGTAATGATAGTAAAGATACAAAATCTCAGTAACACAAGGCAGAAAATGTAAGAATCATATAATACATTTATAAAGGATCTAAAAGAAACAGAGAATAAACAAACAGTGACAAACAACACAATTACTGAATTTACAAATATTCTAGAAGAAATCAATAGCAGAATAATTGAGGCTGAAGAATCGATAAGTGAGCTGGAAGAGAGAATAGTAGAAATAACTGCTGAAGAGCAGAATAAAGAAAAAAGAAGGAAAAAAACTTGAGGATAATCACAGAGATCTCTGGGGTAATATTAACTGTGGCAACATTTGAATTACAGGAGTTCCAGAAGAAAAAGAGAAAAGTAGAGGGTCTGAGAAAATTTTTAATGAAATTATAGTCAAAAACTTCCTATCATGGAAAAGGAAATAATCAAGCCCAAGAAGAACAGAGAATCCCATACAGAATAAACCCAAGGAGAAACATGCTAAGACACATATAAATCAAACTAACAAAATTAAACACAAAGAAAAAATATTAAAAGCAGCAAGGGAAAAGCAACAAGTAACATACAAGGGAAACCCCATAAAATTAACAGTTGACGTTTCAGAAGAAAGTCTGCAGGCCAGTAGGGAGTGACAGGATATATGTGAAGTAATGAAAGGGAAAAACTCAACCAAAATTATTCTGTCCAGCAAGGATCTCATTCAAAATCGAAGAAGAAATCAAACACTTTACAGAAAAGCTAAGTTAAGAGAATTCAGCACCGCTAAACCAGCTTTACAACAAATGCTAAAGGGACTTCGCTAGGCAGGAAACACAAGAAAAGGAAGACTTCCAAAAACAAACCCCAAACATTAAGAAAATGTCAACAGGAACATATATATCAATAATGTAAATTTAAATTTAAATAGATTAAATGCTCCAACCAAATGACACAGAACGGTTGAATGGATACAAAAACAAGACTCATATATATGCTGTCTACAAGAGACCTACTTCAGACGGAGAGACGCACACAGACGAAGAGTGAGGGGATGGAAAAAGATATTCCAAGCAATTGGAAATCAAAAGAAAGCCAGAGTATCAATCCTCATATCAGACAAAACAGACTTTAAAATAAAGAATACTACAAGAGACAAAAAAAGACACTACCTATCAATCAAAGAATCAATCCAAGAAGACATAACTGCAAATATTTATGCATCCAACATAGAAGCACCTCGATACATAAGACAAACACTAACAGACATAAAAGAGGGAATCAAAAATAGTAGGGGATTTTACACAACAATAGTAGGGCATTTTAATACCCTGCTTATACTAATGGGCAGAAAATTAATAAGGAAACACAAGTCTAAAATGACATATTAGGATAGATGGACCTAACATATCTTTAGCACATTCCACCAAATACAGCAGAATACACTTTGTTCTCAAGTGCATACAGAACATTCTCCAGGATAGATCACAACTTGGGTCACAAATCAAGACTTGGTAAATTTAAGAAAACTGAAATCATATCAAGCATCTTTTCTGGCCACAACACTATGAGATTAGATATCAATTACAGGGGAAAATCTGTAAAAAACACAAACATATGGAGGTTAAACAATATGCTTCTGAATAACCAAGAGGTCACTGAAGAAATCAAAGAGGAAATAAAAAAATACCTGGGAACAAATGACAATGAAAACACAATGACCCAAAACCTATAGAATGCAGCAAAAGCAGTTCTAAGAGGGAAGTCTATAGCAATACAGTCCTACCTCAAGAAACAAGAAAAACATCAAATAGACAATCTAACATTATACCTAAAGCAACTAGAAAAAGAAGAACAACCAAAAAAACCCCAAAGTTAGGAAAGAAATTATAAATGTCAGAGCAGAAATAAATGAAAAAGAAATGAAAGGAACAATATAAAAAATCAATAAAATCACAAACTGGTTCTTTGAGAAGAAAAAAAAATTGACAAACCATTAGCCAAACTCATCAAGTAAAAAAATAAGGGGACTCAAATCAACAAAATTATAAATGAAAAAAGAAAGGTTACAACAGACAATGCAGAAATACAAAGGGTCATAAGAGACTACTGCAAGCAACTATATGCCAATAAAATGAACAACCTGGAAGAAACGGACAAATTCTTAGAAAAGTACAATCTTCCAAGGTTGAAAAAGGAAAATAGAAACTATGAACAAACCAGTCACAAGCACTGAATTCAAAACTGTGATCAAAAATCTCCCCCCACCAAAAAAAAAAAAAAAAAAAAAACCCCAGGGTCAAATGGCTTCACAGGTGAATTCTATCAAAATGTTTAGAAAAGAGCTAACACCTGTCCTTCCCAAACTCTTCCAAAAAATTGTAGATGGAGAAACACTTCCAAATTCATTCCATGAGGTCACTGGCACCCTGATACCAAAACCAGACAAAGATATCACAGAAAAGGAAAATTATCAGCCAGTATCACTGATGAACACAAATGCAAAAAAGCCTCAAAAAAATACTAGTGAACAGAATCCAGCAACACATACACCATGATCAAATGGGGTTTATCCCAGGGATGCAAGTATTCCTCAATGTATGCAAATCAATGTGACACACCATACCAAGAAATTGAAACATGAAAATCATATGATAATCTCAAAAGATGCAGAAAAAACTTTTGACAAAATTAAACACCAATTTATGATTTTTAAAAAAACCTCTTCAGAAAATGGGTAGAGAAGAAACCTACCTCAACATAAGAAAGGCTATGCAGGACAACCCACAACAATCATTTTTCCTATATGTGCATGCTAAGTCGCTTCAGTCATGTCTGACTCTTTGAAACCCAGTGAACTGTAGCTCACCAGGCTCCTCTATCCATGGTATTCTCCAGGCAAGAACACTCAAGTGGGTTGCCATGCCCTCCTCTAGGGATCTTCCCAACCCAGGAATCAAGCCTGCATCTCTCTCTCTCACATCTCCTGCATTGGAAGGTGGGTTCTTTACCACCAGTGCCACCTGGGGTGAAAAAATGAAAGCATTTTCTCTAAGATCAGAAGCAAGACAAGGATGCCCACTCTCCCCACTATTATTCAACACAGTTTTTGAAGTCCTAGCCGTGTTGATCAGAGAAGAAAAAGAAATAAAAGGAATACAGATTAGAAAAGAAATAAAACTCTGTTTGCAGATGAACTAACAATAGACACAGAAAATCCTTAAGATACTATCAGAAAATTACTAGAGCCCATCAATGAATTTAGTAAAGTCACAGGATACAAAATCAATACACAGAAAACCTTTGTATTCCTCTACACTAACAACAAGAAATCAGAAAGAGAGATTAAGGAATCAATCCCATTCACCATTGCAACAAAAAGAATAAAATACCTAGGAATAAACCTAATTAAGGACACAAAAGATCTGTATACAGAAAGCTATAAGACATTCATGAAAGAAATCAAAGATGACAGAAACAGATGGAGAAAGATACCATGTTCATTAGATTGAAAGAATCAATATTGTGAAAATGATTAAACTACCCCAAACAATCTACAGGTTCAATACAACCCCTATCAAGTTACCAATGGCATTTTTCACAGAACCAAAACAAAAAAAAAATCACAATTTTTATGGAAACACAAAAGATCCTGAAAAGCCAAAGCAATCTTGAGAAACAAAACTAGAGCTGGAGGAATCAACCTTTCTGACTTCACATTATACTACAAAGCTACAATCATCAAGACAGGATGGTACTGGCACAAAAGAGAAATACAGATCAATGGAATAAGACAGAAAGCCCAGAGATTAACCCAAGCACCTGTGGGTACCTTATCTTTGACAAAGATGGCAAGAAAATATAATGGAGAAAAGACAATCTCTTCAATAAGTGGTACTGGGAAAATTGGACACTTACGTGTAAAAGAACAAAATTAGAACACTTCCTAACACTATTCACTAAAATAAACTCAAAATGGATTAAAGACCTAACTGTAAGATCAGAAAGTATAAAACTCTTAGAGGAAAATGGGCAGTACACTCGTTGACATAAGTTGCAGCAAGATTCTCTATGACTCACCTCCTAGAGTAATGGAAATAAAAACAAAAATAAACAAATGGGACCTAATTAAACATGGAAGCTTTTGCATAGCAAAGAAAGCCATAAACAAGATGAAAAGACAACCTTCAGAATGGGAGAAAATAATTGTAAACGAAGCAACTGACAAACGATTAATCTCTACAAGCAACTCATGCAGCTTAATATCAGAAAAACAAAGAACCCAATCAAAAAATGAGCAGAAGACCTAAAAAGACATCCAAAGAAGACATACAGATAGCCATAAACACACACACAAAAAAAATGCTCAACATTAATTATGAGAGAAATGCAAATCAAAACTACAATGAGCTATCACCTCACACCAATCTGAATGGCTAGCATCAAAAAAATCTACAAACAATAAATGCTGGAGAGGATGTGGAGAAAAGGGAACCCCCACATGCACTGGAATGTGAATTAATCACTATGGAGAAGAGCATGGAAATTACTTTAAAAAATAAAACTAGGAATAAAACTACTATATGATCCAAGGATCCCAATACTGGGCATATACCCTAAGAAAACCATAATTCAAAAAGACACAGGTACCCCAAATGGTCATTTCAGCGCTATTTACAATAGCCAGGACACGGAAGCAACCTAGATGTCCATCAACAGATGAATGGATAAAGAAGTAGTGCTATACACACACACACACACACACACACACACACACAATGGAGTATTACTCAGCCATAAAAAGGAACTAATCTGAGTCAGTTCTAGTGAGGTGGATGAACCTAAAGCCTATTGCAGAGAATGAAGTAAGTCAGAAAGAGAAAAACAAATAGCATATATTAATGCATACATATGGAATATAGAAAAATTGTACTGATGAACCTATTTGCAGGGCAGGAAAAGAGATGCAGTCATAGAGAAGAGACTTGTAGACACGGTAAAGCGGAAGGAAAGGGTGGGAAGAACTGAGAGAGTAGCACTGAAACATATCCGTTACCATATGTGAAACAGACAGCTAGTAGGAAGCTCCTATGTAACACAGGGAGCGCGACCCAGTGCTCCGTGACCATCTAAATGTGGGGAGGGGTGAGGGGTGGCAGGGAGGCCAAGAGGAAGGGGACATGTGTAAACTTATGGCTGATTCACGTTGTTGTGCGGCCGAAAGCAATACAACGTTGTAAAACAATTAACCACCAGTTAATAAATTTAAAAGAAACGCCCAGACCAGGGCTTATACTTTGCTGTGTCCCACCTGTGATGCCCATAGTGAGGTAGCTGAAGTTTGGGCTCACTAAATCTCCATTTAACAATACAGTCAGTCCTCTGTATCTGTGGGTCCCACCTCTGCAAATTCAACCAATCACGGATGGAACATATTTGGAAAAAAATTTCAGAAAGTTCCAAAATGCGTAACTTGAATTTGCTGCACACTGGCAAGTATTTACATTGTATTTACAATTATTCACATAGTGTTTATATTGTATTAGTTATCATAAGTAATCTAGAGATGATTTGGAGGATGTGTAGATGTGCCTAGGTGATACGGAAAAATCATTTTGTATAAGGGACTTGAGCATCCCATATTTTGTTATCTGCTGGTATCTGGGAACCAATACCCCACAGATACCAAGCGATGACTATAATTACATTGATGTCTACATTAATTGATTTAACCAGTATTTTTATTTATAAAGGTAACAGTTGGCCCTCAAGAGCCTTGGGAAATAGAGAGAGAGTGAGGGCATTTTCCAGATTTATTTAAAAAGAAAGTCAAGACTAACGGTAAGAAATTTGGCCAAAGTTTAAAAAAATGGCTGAAACACAGTTGGACCAAGAGTGCACTCACTTTACAAAAGAAAACGTTTAATAACTAGACTCCAGTCCCTCTGACAAACTTTCCCTTACCCTCAACTCAGTACTCTTCTGCACTAAACGAAAGGGAGTTCCCTTGTAACTTAGTCAGTTAACCATATGCCTGCAATGCAGGAGACCAGGGTTGGATCCCTGGGTCAGGAAGACCCCCTGGAGAAGGAAATGGCAACCCACTCCAGTATTCTTACCTGGAGAATCCCATGGATAGAGGAGTCTGGCGGGCTACAGTCCAAGGGGTTGCAAGAGTTGGACACAACTTAGCGACGAAACGGGCGCCGCCAAACAAAAGGTGCTGTGCGTCAGCACTCAAGTGCAAAGCCAAGGGTAATTACGCAAATTATCTGGAAAACTCCTGGATTACTTTCTTCCCATTGCTAAAGCAGATGTGCCCTTAAGATCCAGGGCAAACCGATTAAGATTTTAACAGTTAAAAGTCAGAGAAAGGGAAATGCAGAAAAAGAATTTTAGAAGCTTTACACTGAATAGTGACAAGAAGCTACAAAGTGTTAATGACCCAGAAGCAGAATTGATTTTGTTTTTGATCTAAACTGTGTCCCTGTAACTGCTATAATCTACAGGCTCGGTGCTTTAACTTATGTGCTATTTCCAGCCACAGGAAGGAATTGGGTAGTCATTAAAAAACTGTCACATAAATAGCCACTTACCAGCTCACCTGGGGAGTGTAACGGTGGACAAGTAGTAAAGAATGCCAATTTTATTTATTTTTCCCCTTGTAAACTCGCTGAGGGAAGGGGCAAGCTGGTAAATTTCCTGACCATTCAACCCTTAATTATTCATATAAGTAGATCCAAGAAGAGTCACAGAGAAGTCAAAATGAATAATAATAATTTTAAAGAACCTTTTATAAACAGCTTTGTAATGAATTCAGATACTTCTAGCTACCTTCCTTCCTTAAATGACAGAGGGACCACAAGCCTGAAAAATGGTAGAGCACAGAGGTCCCATACTCTTCGAGTCATGGGACCAAGGTCTAAGTACTTGGATGGAAAGTCACTAGTCATATAACCTCAGGCAAGCTAACAATTTTCCATTCCCTCATCTGTAAAATGAGGAAGCTAAAACTAACTGCCTTACCAGTTTGTGAAGAAGATTAAATGACACAAGGCATCTGTGGTATTCAGGACAGCACTTGGCAAATACTTAATAAATATGTCTTTCAGTATTGTTAGAGTTTAAGGACTGAGTTAAAATTAGCAGGAGAAGGGGAAGAAAGAGGATGTACTCATGGTCAAGTATATTGCAAAGTGATAGACAAGTCACTTGAGGGCCAACTGCTGCTCCTCTAAAAATATCTGGGGAACATTCACGTCCTGTAATTGCTTTCATGAAAAGCAAGGTTTTAACCAGCTACCTATTCTAGGAAAGCAAGAAGAGAAATTTGCTTTTCTTCCTACCTAAAAAGGTTTCCTCCCTATGTTTCTGGAAGCCTAGTTACTTGTCACACAGGTAGGGACCCATGGATCAGCCCAATAGAAACCCCTAAGATGACCTAACCAGCAGAGAGGGTGAAACTCACACATTACCTGAGCCCAGTGGTTTTTAAATACAATCATGCATGTTTCTGGGTCAACTCCCTGCAGGCTCACCGCCCTCTGGATTTTGCTCTCTGTCGCAACGGATGACATCATAAGCCTTCATAAATCAAATGCTCCTAAGTCATATTTAATTTTCATGAAAATTTGGTAGGCAGCCACTAATTTTCAAGTATCACAGTAGAAATGTAACTTCTTCACGTTTCATTGTCACCTTCTGAAATCTGTAATGACAATAACAAAAAAAAACACACATTCCATTAAATTCATATATTAAATAGGATATGATTAAATTAAAATCAAAGCACAGACATTCTCAAAGTCCAGCACTGAGCAAAATATCTACAAAATAGACATTTAAGCTCAATCCAAAGCCTTTCTTATATTTTTCTCTCACTTTGCTACTAAAAATATAAAATGATGCTACCAAAGCTACATGAATAAATTAAAAAATTATTGAGTTTATTCTACTACCACCAACCACAACCCTCTAGATTATTATTCTAAACCATTCAAATCTAGTTTCAAGCAATAAAGTACGATTATCAATGTTGGTGGTGTTTAAAAACACCAAGAAACAGAAAAATCTTTAGTTAATAGTGACTAAAATAAATAGCTTGACATAACTCAGGGGAGTAATAGCACAGCACCCAGACTGCCGGGTCCAATAATAACAATTTTTTAAAATCAGTGACTGTCATAATGGAATTTAAAACATTCTCAGTCATTTCGTGGCTACCAACTAAGTTAAGGTTTCTAACTTCCCTGAAAAATAAATATAAAAATAGAATTCCAAGTAACCTTGACAAATCAGATAGAAACGATCCATCAAAAACAAGATAGTGCTTACTTAGTGTAAGTAAAGCACAGCACACTTATCAATGAAAAGTAGCAGTGTTATTTATCAATGAAAAATGAATTATGTAGATAAAATACAAAGAAAGTCAGATTCCAACAGAGTCAGTGAGGAGAAAAACGATACTGAAGTCAAAGAACATACAGATAATAGTATCCAGTTGTGTGGAGATAACTCTGACAAAAGCAGTAAGATATTAGTGTTATCTCCTCAGTTTCATCAGCCCAAAAAAGGACTGAGTACCTTACCTGTCTCCTGAAAAACCTGTGAGTCAAGAAGTAACAGTTGGAACTGGACACGGAACAACTGACTGGTTCAAAACTGGGAAAGGAGTATACATCAAGGCTATATATGGTTACCCTGCTTATTTGACTTATATGTCTAATACATCATACGAAATACCAGGCTGGATGAAGCACAAGCTGGAATCAAGATTGCTGGGAGAAATATCAATAACTTCAGATATGCAGATGAGACCACTATAAGGGTAGAAGTGAAGAGGAACTAAAAAGCCTCTTGATGAGGGTGAAAGAGGAGAGTGTGAAAAAGCTGGCTTGAAACTCAACACTCAAAAAACTATGATCATGGCATCTGGTCCCATCACTGCATGGCACGTGTAAGGGAGCAAAGTAGAAGCAGTGACAGATTTTATCTTCTTGGGTTCCAAAACCACTGCAGTCATGAAATTAAAAGACGCTCCTTGGAAGGAAAGCTATGACAAACCAAGACAGTGTATTAAAAAGTAGACATATCATTTTGCCAACAAAGGTCTGAATAGTCAAAGCTATGGTTTTTCCAGTAGTCATATATGGATGTGAGAGTTGGATCATAAAGAAGGCTGAGCACCAAAGAACTGATGCTTTTGAACTGTGGTGCTGGAGAAGACTCTTGACAGTCCTCTGAACTGCAAGGAGATTAAACCAGTCAATCCTAAAGGAAATCAACCCTGAATATTCATTGATGCTGAAGCTGAAACGCCAATACTTTGGCCACCTGATGCAAAGAGCCGACTCTCTGGAAAAGCCTCCGATGCTGAGAAAGATTGAAGGGAAAAGGAGAAGGGGGAAGCAGAGGATGAGATGGTTCGATAGCATCACCAACTCAATGCACATGAATTTGAACAAACTCCAGGAGATAGTGAAGGACAGGAAAGCCTGGTGTGCTGCAGTCCATGGGGTCGCAAAGAGTCAGACATGACAGAGCACTGAACAACAACAACAACAGTTCAAAATGTTATTATTATTTTTTTTTAGTGTACAGACTAGAGAGAGTACTGGGGAAAGGAGCTATAATTATCAGAGCACTGAAAAACAAAGTCCATGATAAAACTTCCAGATGTACAGTGACAACAGAGTTGGTTTTTTTTTTTAAGAGACTGTGTTCTTTCTTTCTTTTTTCAGTATTTATTTTGGTGGCTGCACTGGGCCTCAGTTGTGGCATGTGGGATTTTTAGTTGTGGAATATGCAAACTCTAAATGCAGCATGCAGGATCTAGTCCCCTGACCAGGGGTGGAACCCAGTTCCCTGGCATTGGGAGCTCAGGGTATTTGCCACTGGACTGCCAGTGAAGTCCCAAGCCACTATTTTCACCCGAGTAGTATGAAAGGTATTACAAGAAGAACACTGATCAAACTGATCAACTATTCCTCCTATAAACAATGAAATGTGAGAGGTGGACTTAAGATGATGATTCAGGTTAGACTTATGGGTCAAGTTCTTTGTGGGAAGCAGAGCAAAACACTGGAAGACAGTTAAAGGAATATGCAAAACAAGTATTGGGTTGATCAAAATGTTCATCCAGGTTTTTCCACAAGCTCTCATGGAACCAAATGAATGTTTTGGTTAACGCAATGTTTCTGCTGGTGGGTGTAGAAGACGCACCAGCCAACATTAAAAGAGCTTTAAAATAAATTTTAGTACATAAGAATAGAAAACCGGTAAGAATTAGTCATCTGAGGAAAGAAATGCTTTTTAAGGAGAATGTCAGAACAGGTATGCAGAAAGAGGGAGGCCTCTTGGAAGGAGGACTGTATATCTGGTACACCTGAAAGGAACAGTCAAATTCTATCTTCCGTGACTATGTTTTATTCTGTAAATTGGTGAATTCTTAATAAAACAAATGTGCTTTCAATGAGACACTGTCCAATGACAACCATGGCTCTCTGCCACTGACAGGCATATTTCAATGGGCCCAATTGGTGTTTAAAAGTCAGGAGTGGCCGTCCACTCACACCCAGGTACGTGTTCAAACTCACACACACACACATGCATGCACGCACACTCCCTACGATCCTCCCGCTTCACTCTGATTAGCAGGCTAGCCCTTCTAGACAACATCTTAGTGTGCAACCTTGTTTCAAGTGATAAGAGAGAAAAGAAATTCTGATTCAATTTCCTTGTTGTCCTAAACACTGTATCTCTTTGAAAATGTCGAGGTCTCTTATTTAGATGGTAACAACAGGAAAAATCAGAGTGCCTGGGTTTATTCCAGAGGCTGAAAAAGTAGAAGAGTCTCTCAGATGTCCTCCAGCTCCAGGATTCTGAGATTCTTCTTCGAAGGCATTAAGGGAACATAAATCATGCCAACTGCCTCTAAACCAAAAATAGAAACGTGCTTTCTAAGATGCTTTATGTTAGTTCTCAAAGGGACTTCACATGCCATTTTTTTCAGATAGTGAAGCCATAGTACAGACAGGACAAATATCTTAGCCAAGGCCACAATCTTACTAGTTAGTTCTTTTTAAAAAAATATTTCTTCATCTCCACTGCTACCACCTTAGCCCAAACATCCCTCATCTCTAATCAGACTATTACAATTGCTTCTTCTTTTTTTTTTTTTTTTTTAGGTATTTATTTATTTGTGCCAAGTCCTAGATGCAGCGTACGGGATCTAGCTCCCTGACCATGGACTGAATCTGGGGCCCTGCACTGGGAGCACAGGGTCTCAGCCCCGGGACCAGTAGGCAAGTCCTGCAGGTTTGCTCTGATAGAGACAGAAATGTCTCTTGACTCCCAGTCCAGTGCTCTTTCTAGAAACTATATTCTCCTTTGTAACGCTTGTAATCCCTGACCCTAGTCCCTTAAGGAAACTGTATCTTCTCTGACAAAAACACATTTCACTTGGTTGATGCTTATCCAATCATACTCTTGAGGCAGATGCCTGGAAATATCAATATGCCATGATTACAGAAACCACAACATCAAGAGAACTTGGGAGAAAAGAGAAGGGGAGGCAAGTCCAGAGACCCTGCCAATGAACACACCACCCCAGCACCCAGAGGCCAGCTGGCTCCTGCCACACTCTCTCATTCCCAGGCCAGAATGGCGAAGCGCTGGCGTGGCCCCAGGACAGAGCAGAACTGAAAGCAATGGTTCCATATTTGTGAGTGATGGTAAAGGACACATTTCCTACAGCATCACGGTTCTCAACCTATCTCTGCATTTTCCCATTATCAGCCTTTCCTTTTTCCAATTCCAAGCTTTTTCTTTAACTCTCAGATAACAGCTAAAAATCCAAAGTGAAGACAAGACAAAAGTAAGCAAAAGGCTGTGGGCAGACAGGAGAGGCGACAGGTGTTAGATCATGCATGCATGTCACGCGCCATCACTGCATGTCGCCCCCACTGGCCCTCTGCTCTCTTCAGCCGCCGGCGTCAGGAGCTGGGACCGGGCAGAGCCAAGCTCAGAGCCAAGCTCACGGCCCCCGGCCCACACGCCACCCGTTCTCCCCATAAATGCAAACGGGTACATCAACTCGAATTTCATGCCCAAGAAAAAGCTCTAGAAATCATTCAGCTCTTAAAGGACTGATGTTTTTCCGTTCCTCAGACAAACCACCACCAATAAAAAATACCCAAATGACTCTTTTTTTCCCACAGTGCTTGCTAGTATTATTGTGGGGTGGTAGTTGAGGTTTTTGGTCTTGGAGTGGAGAAATGAGCTGTCAAAATACATGTCTGCCTGTCTGTCTGTATGTATGTATGCCGAGATATCAACACAGGTTCTATACTGCAAAGATGGAACTGACTATATTATTTCCAAAGACACTACTGAGTAGTCACATTTATATAAATCATTAATATTATATACAGAAATATTTTCCATCAATAATGAGGGGAAAATTCTATTAAATGTTGTTGAAGACACAATAACCAACATAAGAATTACCTGTGTCTTTTTTGCCCTTTTTTGAAAGTACGTATTTTTATTTGATTTTGAAAAAAGCAGAAAAATACGTTTCCATATCACAAAATTATAAAATATACCACATAATCATAAAAGCCTAGATTCTAGTCATATAGCTTATACTTCTTTCCAATGTAAAAATTCCTTCAATGTCACTCCCAAACAGACCTCTAATTTCAGTCTCTCTCAAAAACTACAATACTTACAAGAGCTATAAATGTGTCAAAATCACATTTTTTCCCTGAACTACCAGTGACTATATTTTAATATCTTTCACTATCAGACTGAACTCACAATGTACATATTTTGGTATTTAATAAAACATTATCTCATACTGTCATCAAGAAAGCAAGAGAGTTCCCAAAAAACATCTACTTTTGTTTTATTGACTATGTCAATGCCTTTGACTTTGTGGATCACAACAAACTGTGGAAAATTCTGAAAGAGATGGGAATACCAGACCACCTGATCTGCCTCTTGAGAAATGTGTATGCAGGTCAGGAAGCAACAGTTAGAACTGGACATGGAACAACAGACTGGTTCCAAATAGGAAAAGGAGTACGTCAGGGCTGTATATTGTCACCCTGTTTATTTAACTTCTATGCAGAGTACATCATGAGAAACGCTGGACTGGAAGAAACACAAGCTGGAATCAAGATTGCCGGGAGAAATATCAATAACCTCAGATATGCAGATGACACCACCCTTATGGCAGAAAGTGAAGAGGAACTAAAAAGCCTCTTGATGAAAGTGAAAGTGGAGAGTGAAAAAGTTGGCTTAAAGCTCAACATTCAGAAAACGAAGATCATGGCATCCGGTCCCATCACTTCACGGGAAATAGACGGGGAAGCAGGGGAAACAGTGGAAACAGTGTCAGACTTTATTTTTGGGGGCTCCAAAATCACTGCAGATGGTGACTGCTGCCATGAAATTAAAAGACGCTTACTCCTTGGAAGGAAAGTTATGACCAACCTAGATAGCATATTTAAAAGCAAAGACATTACTTTGCCAACAAAGGTTCATCTAGTCAAGGCTATGGTTTTACCTGTGGTCATGTACGGATGTGAAAGTTGGACTGTGAAGAAGGCTCAGCACCGAAGAATTGATGCTTTTGAACTGTGGTGTTGGAGAAGACTCTTGAGAGTCCCCTGGACTGCAAGGAGATCCAACCAGTCCATTCTGAAGGAGATCAGCCCTGGGATTTCTTTGGAAGGAATGATGCTAAAGCTGAAACTCCAGTACTTTTGCCACCTCATGCAAAGAGTTGACTCATTGGAAAAGACTCTGATGCTGGGAGGGATTGAGGGCAGGAGGAGAAGAGGACGACAGAGGATGAGATGGCTGGATAACATCACTGACTCAATGGACATGAGTCTGAGTGAACTCCGGGAGTTGGTGATGGACAGGGAGGCCTGGCGTGCTGCGATTCATGGGGTTGCAAAGAGTCGGACACGACTGAGTGACTGATCTGATCTGATCTGATTGTCACCCTGCTTATTTAACTTATATGCATAATATATCATGCAAAATGCTGGGCTGAAATCAAGATTGCCGGGAGAAATTACAATAACCTCAGATACTCAGATGACACCACCCGTATGGCAGAAAGCAAAGAACTAAAGAGCCTCCTTGATGAAAGTGAAAGAGGAGAGTGGAAAAAGTTGGCTTAAAACTCAACATTCAGAAAACTAAGATCATGGCATCCAGTCCCATTACTTCATGGCAAATAGATGGGTAAATAGTGGAAACAGTGACAGACTTTATTTTTCTGGGCTCCAAAATCACTGCAAATGGTGACTGCAGCCATGGAATTTAAAGACACTTGATCCTTGGAAGAAAAGCTATGATCAACCTAGACAGCATGTTAAAAAGCAGGGACATTACTTTGCAAAAAAAGGTCCATGTAGTCAAAGCTATGGTTTTTCCAGTAGTCATGTATGGATATTAGAGTCGGACTCTAAAGAAAGCTGAGGGCTGAAGAATTGATGCTTTTGAACTGTGGTGTTGAAGAAGACTCTTGAGAGTCCCTTGGACTGCAAGGAGATCCAACCAGTCAATCCTAAAGGAAATCAGTTCTGAATATTTATTGGAAGGACTGATGCTGAAGCTGAAGCTCTGATACTTTGGCCACCTGATGCGAAGAACTGACTCATTGGAAAAGACCCTGGTGCCGGGAAAGATTGAAGGTGAGAGGAGAAGGGGATGACATAGGATGAGATGGTTGGATGGCATCACTAACTCGATGGACATGAGTTTGAGCAAGCTCTGAGAGTTGGTGATGGACAGGGAAACCTGGTGTGCTGCAGTCCATGGGGTCACAAAGAGTGGGACACGACTGAATGACTGAACTGAACTGAGCTCATACCATCCTTCAATTTAACATATTTAAATATCCTTTTCCATATTTAAGTATCTGTGTAGTTGCTAAGTTGTGTTTGCCTCTTTGTGACCCCTTGAACTGTAGCCTGCCAGGCTCCCCTGTCCATGCGATTATCCAGGCAAGAATACTGGAGTGGGTTGCCATTTCCTCCTCCAGGGGATCATCCTGATCCAAGGACTGAACCTACATCTCCTGCATTGGCATGCAGGTTCTTCATCAGTGAGCCACCAGTGAAGCCCCTAAATCTGTTTGTTTCTATTTTGCATGTACATTCATTCATATTGCTTTTAAATTGCATATAAGTGATATCATACAGTATTTAAATATAATATCTTCTAATAACGGATTATTTTTAAAACTCCTAAAGTGAAAGAAATGGATGGTGACCTTAAGGAGAGACATAGCCTAGGGAACATTTTTGTTAAGGGAAAACTGATCCTGTTTGCAGATCTAACGAGAAGGAATCAACTATCAAGGAGAATTTGAAGATACCCGCCACCCTACCGCCACCCCCTCCCGCCGCCCACACACACAAAGATTCTGATGGAGCAAGAGGATCAGGAGAAAGGTGAGGTCAAGAGCACAGGTAGGAGAGACCTAGAAATATGAGAAGTAAGGCCGACTCTTCACAGTTCAGTTTAGTCGCTCAGTCATGTCCGACTCTTTGCGACCCCATGGATGCAGCACACCAGGCTCTTTTCATAGCAAGTCACTAAATCTTGAATTTGATGGACAAACATGGCAGGTTCCCTTTCCATCTTCCCTTCTCCTTCCCTCCTGATATTCTGGCTGGTTTCTAGAGATGATCAGAGTTTAGGTGGATTTAAAATGGGCAACAAAGTATCAGCGCTAAGAGTTTTTAGCTCAGTTCTCCAAGCATGGAAGGCAGAAAACATAAGGTCCCTACTCAGAGACTTAAGCTTTGACTGGGAGATGGGGTCTAAGGCAGCAGGAGGCTCTTGGTTTGAAACCTTGCTTGGGGGAGTAATTAGGATTAAATAATTATTTCTCAGGTCTCTCCCAGCTCAAAAGTCATTATTTTCTATCCTTTATTGCAACCATTATACTAATTGTGGAGGAGTAATCAGATAATCTGGAGAAGGAAATGGCAACCCACTCCAGTATTCTTGCCTGGGAAATCCCATGGACAGAGGAGCCTGGTGGGCTACAGTCCTTGGAGTTGCACAGAGTCAGAAACAATTATTAAAAGAGGATGACAGCCATGGTACAAAAATCTCTGTAAGAATCCCAGTTGTAAATGGGATTCTATCTGTAATATTTTTTATGAGTAAAGCATATTTCACTTAAGGAATCCAGAGCATAGAAATCAACCATCTCAAAATATAACCTGTAGTTGGTTGGTTGGTTTTTTTCCCTGAGCAACTGCCAGTAGGAAAAAAAAAAAAAAAACTCATTGTTTTAGAATGTACTTTAGAAGGCTCTGAATTGGCTGCTATTAAATACATAGTCTATTAATATAAATGTGCTAATCAAATAAAATTCCATCTAAGGGTGAAGACTCCTCAAATATTGGGAAAGCCTGAAGAGAGGGGAGCTGTGTGCCCTCAATTATAACTAATAGTGATGGCAGAGGATTCATTTTGGGTCAAACTGCCTCAGACAACCTCTCTGTAGAGCCTTATAAAAATCTATTAAGAGGACATCCTCCCTGAGCTCTAATCTCTGGCCTAGTTTCCTTTTCTCTCTTGCTACTGTATCACATGGGAATGCGGGGCTGTGGAAAATAAAGCCAGCATCCAATAGCCCCTGACTCCTGGACCTTGTCCTAAGCCTCCCTCAACTTGTTGGCTCACTCAGTTCGCTATCCATCATTTCAGCAAAGCACACACTGTTTTGTTCCCCTAAGTTGTAGGTAACCTGTTAACACATAGGGTGAAAACAGAGAAAATGCTGGCAATGCGTGCATTCCAAATGGTTTCAGGCTTTGATAAATGCATGCCTCAAAACAGTAACCAGATTTCAGAAAACTGTTAATAATGCCAGGAAATAATTCCACCATGTTTTACATCTTAATTTCACTAGAACAAGTTGCCAGCCAACTGGGTCAAACCCAAGCACCATGCAAGTGACTGATAAGCAGAATGAATGAAGAAGAAAAATGAAAGTTATTATCTAAAACATACCAAAAATTTGTTATGGGACTTAATTTTTAAGGCTGCTTAAGAAACTAAACCCCTAGTGGCAAAGATTTGGACAGTAAAAATTATAGCTTTTGAAAATTATAGCAAATGTTGAGACATCAGCTCATTGGTGACTGAACAGGAAAGTCTCTTCCACACGTGGAGTGATTTGTCAGAATGTGAAAACCAGACCATTCTTGGGCAAAGTCTCCCCAACAACCCAATCAATCACTATAATTTTGGTAGTGTGCACCATCCAGTCACATAACTATTTTGTTGAAACCTATTAAAAGGGGTAACTCAGTTACAATATCTGCTGTAAAACTCTAAAATTTAGCTAAGGTAAATTCAGAGATAAATTTATCTGACAAATTCCACAGGGAAGTATTTTAAAGCAGGGATTTGAGGTAGATGCTCTGAATTTCTAAGAACTCTCTCATACTAATGAAGTTCTTCTCAAGAAATTCTCCTGGAAAAAAAAAAAACCTTAAGTTTTTGACTGACATGTCTTGGTCATTTTCCCTGGAAAAGGAGGTAGCTTTGGGAAGTTATGCTGCTTAGTTTAATAGCTGTCTTTGCAGCTCTATCAATCAGAATTAGTTCCGTACCAGCAGTCTTTCAAATGACTTTATGCGAAAAATTTCAAATATGCAACCTGCAGCGTAATTAAGCTGATGTGCTGATTACCTTTTGGAACAGCAACAGGAAAGAAAAACTCCTTTTCAAAAATGTCCTTCATCCATTCGTAGTTTAAGATGTACTATGAGCAATAAGTGTACTAACAATAAAATTCCACACATATTCACAAATCTCACAAATTGTGGGCATATTTCCCTGGAGAGAGGTGGCTACAGTTTTCAGCCAGTTCTAAAAAGGGTCCATGAATTGCCCGTCTTCAAAAACGTTTATAAGCCCCTTTAAATTGCATTCATATAGAGTCCCAAAACAGAGGCTAACAGCCAGTTCAAATTCTAAAAGTATTAGTGAAGAGACAGTCATAGAACTTTTGTGATTTTGGAAATACAAAAAGTTCCATTTCAGCAGCTTAGGGGTTGTTCCAGTCTGTGAGTAACTAGGATCTTGAGTAACAGTCAGGGCAAGCCCCAGAGCCTCACAAATTTGATGGCTGGTTAGATACTTACACCCCAACTCCAAAGCACTGCAAGGTGTGGCGTCAGAGGCACAAAGTGATTAGCATCTTTCTAGTATTAGCAACAGGCTCAAAGAACATGGTCCTATGCCAATGAGGACCAAGGACCTTTCTTCACCAGTCTACGAAATGGGCCGTGAAGAGTCTGGTGCCTTCTGTGCACGTAAACATCACGAAGTGCAGTAAGTCAGCGGTGCTTGAAATATCCGACACAGCTATCCCGACTTCACACAGGCAGAATAGTGTTAGCACTCAGAGCACTTATACCCTGGAGGAGGGAATGGCAACCCACTCCAGTATTTTTGCCCTCAAAATCCCATAGACAGAGGAGGCTGGAGGGCCACAGTCTATGGGGTCACAAACAGTCAGACATGACTGAGCGTCTGCATAGCACTTATATGGTAACCTAATAATTCCCCATTTCTTAACTTTTTGTGACTATAAAATTAATGAAAGACTTCCTTACATGCAAATATAATAAACTAACAAATGGCAGAAAGTGAAGAGGAACTAAAAAGCCTCTTGATGAAAGTGAAAGTGGAGAGTGAAAAAGGTGGCTTAAAGCTCAACATTTAGAAAACGAAGATCATGGCATCCGGTCCCATCCCTTCATGGGAAATAGATGGGGAAACAGTGGAAACAGTGTCAGACTTTATTTTTGGGGGCTCCAAAATCACTGCAGATGGTGACTGCTGCCATGAAATAAAAAGATGCTTACTCCTTGGAAGGAAAGTTATGACCAACCTGGATAGCATATTCAAAAGCAGAGACATTACTTTGCCAACAACGGTTCGTCTAGTCAAGGCCATGGTTTTTCCTGTGGTCATGTATAGATGTGAGAGTTGGACTGTGAAGAAGGCTGAGTGCTGAAGAATTGATGCTTTTGAACTGTGGTGTTGGAGAAGACTCTTGAGAGTCCCTTGGACAGCAAGGAGATCCAACCAGTCCATTCTGAAGGAGATCAGCCCTGGGATTTCTTTGGAAGGAATGATGCTAAAGCTGAAACTCCAGTACTTTGGCCACCTCATGCGAAGAGTTGACTCATTGGAAAAGACTCTGATGCTGGGAGGGATTGAGGGCAGGAGGAGAAGGGGACGACAGAGGATGAGATGGCTGGATAACATCACTGACTCAATGGACATGAGTCTGAGTGAACTCTGGGAGTTGGTGATGGACAGGGAGGCCTGGTGTGCTGCGATTCATGGGGTCGCAGAGTCAGACACGACTGAGCGACTGAACTGAACTAAACTGAACAAATGGTATCACTGCCGAACCCAAATTTAAAAGACTATTTTTTCATCCAAGAGTAGGCAAAAGATTCTAGAAGTTCATAATAAAAATCTATGGTTTAAAGTAGTTAACCACTCACATATATATTATTGTTATGATCAGTTTATCATCAAGATTTCATACTAATAAATAAAAAGCAAGATTTAGGATCACCGAAAAATTTCAGAGGCAAAAAAATTTAACTTGAAAGTTCTTGCTCAGTAACAACCACATGGGCCTCTGTCGTATATTATCAATGTCCAGATTTACATATTTCAAGAGGGGACTTAGGAAAAGTAAAAATGGGTCCATCTCATACACCACAGGTGAGAAATTATACTGCTATTCTACCTGCAAAGAGCAATTTGGCAACAGCCTTTAAAACTGAATGTGAACAGCAAAATCACTTCTATTCTATTCCAACATTAGAATAAATGCTAATCACCTTGTACCTCAGACACCACACCTTGCAGTGTTTTGAGTCAGAGTGTAGGTATCTAACCAGCCATGACATTTTTAACACACAGAGTCTTGCCCTGATTATTACACAAGATCACAGTTACTCACAGGCTAGAACAACCCCTAAGCTGCTGAAATGGAATTTCTTGTATCACTGAAGTCACAAAAGTTCCATGATTGTCTCTTTAGTAGTAACTTTAGAATATGAGTTGGCTATTAGCCTCTGTTTGGGGACTCTTCATAGTTTTACCATGAATGCATCTTTAAAGTGGCTTAAAAAAATTTTTTTGAAGTACATTTACATCCTATAAATATACTTCCACAGTACAAAATGATTTAATAACATATTGAATAACAGCAAAGAGTTGACACTTACTGTGCCAGGCACTATTCTGAAGACATTATACCATTAACTCATTAAATCTTCTCAGCAATCCTGTGAACTACACCTCCCTCTTCTACAAGATATAGAAACAGGCATGGAGAAGTAAAGGTGCTGGTCTAATCAAGGTCACACAGATATCCTGGGGTCTAACCATTAGTACCTCTCAAACTACAGAGATACCCTTTGAGGCACTGTTTAGATAGGACACAACTGGAAAGACCCCAAATATCCATCAGCAACAGTCAGGTTATATAAATAAATATAATGAAATACTACATCACAATTTTAAAAAGGATGCAGATCGGCCAAGATGGTGGAAAAGAAGGACCCTGAGCTCACCTGCTCTCCCAGCACACCAAAATCACAACTATATGCAGAACAACCATTGATGAAAAAGACCTAAACCAAGCAGAAAAGATCTTTCACCATCAAAGACATAAAGAGGGAACCGCAGCAAGACGGACAGAAGAGGCAAACTCATGATACAATCAGTTGGGGTGGGCAACACACAAACTGGAGAAGAACTGTATTACAGAAGTTCCGCCACATGAGTGACAGTCACAGGCCCACACGCTGGGCTCCCCTGCCCAGGAGTCCTGTACCAGGAACACGGCCCCCCGAGCATTCGGCTTTGAAGGCCAGCAGGGCTTAACTTCAGGAGTCCCAAAGGACTAGTGGAAATAGACATTTCACTTGTAAAGGGAGGACACACAGTCTCACAGGCACTGGGACCCAGAGTAAAAGCAGTAATTTCATAAGAGGCAGAGCCAGATCTATATGCTAGTGTTGAAAGGTCTCCCAAGAGTGCCAGTGGGTGACTACAGCTCACCCAGGGGCATTGATATTGGTGACAGCCACTCTTGGGAGCCCCTTCTACCACATGGATGGGCATCAGTGTGGTGTCCTTCCTTTAGCTTATTAGTGCCAAGACCTGGCACCACTCAACAGCCTACAGGTACAGGTGCTGGGAGAGAAGCCTCAGGCCAAGTGACTAACTGGGCAGACGTAGCCCCAGCCATCAGCAGACAGACTGCCTAAAGACTTCCTGAGCCCACAGCCCCCTCTAGACATGCCTCTAGAAACAGCTCTGTCCACTAAAGGGAGAAGACTCATACCAGGGGGCAGACATCAGACATTAGGAAACCACAGACCTGCAGCCTGCAGACCCCGACAGCCCACTGCAGGCCATGCACTCTGGGACCATCCGAGTTCTGCTTCTGCCCACCAGCAGGCCCACAAAAGCTCTGAGACACCCCAGGCCCTACACCAATGGTGTCAGGAACCGTTCCCTCATCACCAGCAACCTGACACCAGCTCTGGGATGCCCAGGCATTGCTGCCAGACTCTAGGACCCAGCTCTGCCTGCCAGAAATCCAGCACTAACCCCAGGACCTGGCGTCATCAAACAGCGGGGAGGAAACAAACCCGAAGTCTTCCGAGCCCTGAGTCCACCCACTGTGGGGCCAGCACTAGCCCTGGGGCACCCTGGGATTCTGCAGAAGTTGCGTCTTAACAGTCCTACCAACTACAGTCAACAGCCTCCACAAAAGGCAGGGCTTGGCAACCAACTGGGCCAGGAGTCAAGCAAGCCTAGCAGACTGCCCACACAATCAACCTGCCCCAAGAGAAAGATCCCATGCAGCCCTCGCGAGGGGGAACTCCTAGAGCATAGAGCTTGGGGCATGCACTGCTGGGACACACAGAATGTCTCCTATAGAGGGTCACTTCTCCAAGGCTGAAAATGTACCTAACCTACCACATACATAAAGATACAAATAGTAACTTAGACAAAATAAGGTGGCAGAGAAGTATGTTCCAAATGAAGAAGCTAAATAAAACCCCAGAAGAAGAACTAAGTAAACCTGAAACAGGCAATCTGCCCTAGAATAGTTCAGGGAAATGGTCATAAAGATGGTCAAAGGACTCAGGAGAAGAATGGATGCACAGAATGAGAAACTAGAAGTTTTTAACAGAGTTAGAAAATATAAAGAAAAACCAAACAGAGATGAAAAATAAAATAACTGAAATGAAAAAATATACTAGAAGGATTCAACAGCAGAATAAATGATACAAAGGAATGGATCAGTGAGTTAGAAGACAGAGTAGTGGAAATCACTGCTGCTAAACAGAAAAAAAGAGAAAGGAATGAAAAGAAACGAGCACAGTATAAAAGATCTCTGGGGTAAGGTCAAGTGAAATAATATTCACATTACAGGGGTTCCAGAATGAGAAGAGAGAGAAAAGGGTTGAGAACATATGTGAAGACATAATAACAAAGTTTCCATAACACTGGAAAGGAAGTAGTCACCTAAGTCTAAGAAGCACAGAGTCCCCCACAGGATTAGCCAAAGAGGAACACATCAAGACACACAGTAATTAAAATGAGGAAAAGATAAAGAGAGAAGAGTAAAAGCAGCAAAGTAAACAGCAAAAAGTAACATATAAGGGAACTTTTTTATAGCTATAGTTGATTTTTCAGTAGAAACTCTGCAGGCCAGAAGGGATGGCATGATACGTTTAAAGGAAAAAAATCTAAAACCAAGACTACTCTACCCAGCAAGGCTTTCATTCAGATTTGATGGAAAAATCAAGCTTTAGAGACAAGCAAAAGCTAACAGTTCAGCACCACCAAAACAGCTTTACAACAAATGCTAAAGAAACTTCCCTAGGCAAAGAAAAAAAAAAAGAAGGCTACAACTAGAAACAGTAAAATTATGAAGTGAAAAAGCTCATCAATAAAGGCAAACATATGGTAAAGGTAGGTAATCATCTACATACAAAGCTAGTAGACAGGTAAAGGGACAAAGGTAGTAAAATAATCTATAACCACAATCAGCAGTTAGAGACACTCAAAACAGTTAGCTGTAAAGCATGGTATCAAAACCAGTAACCACAAGGGGAAGGGAATACAAATGCATGCAATTGAAATTGTGATTTTAATTTCATTGCAATTTAAAGTATCATGTATATAGAGAGATTTCTATATAAAAAAACACATGGCAACAACAAACCAGAGATCTATAATAGATATACACTCAAAAAAAAAAAAAAAAGGAAATCCAACGTAACACTAAAGAGAGTCATCAAATCACAAGAGAAGAGAACAAAAAAAGGAGGGGGGGGCGGAGATATACAAAACACCACCAAAACAATTAACAAAATGGCAACAAGAAGACACACTGTCAATAATCAGCATAAATGTAAATGAACTCCATGCTCCATTCAAAACAGAGTGAGTGGCCAAGTGGGTAAAGCAAAACAAGCCCCATGTCTCTGCCTACAAGAGACTCACTAGATCTAAACACAGACTGAAAGTGAGAGGATAGGAAAAACTATGCCACATAAATGGAACTCAAGAGAAAGCCAGAGTAGCAATACTTAGACAAAATAGACTTTAAAATAAAGGCTGTAACGAGAGACAAAGAAAAACACCGCATAATGTTCAGGGGTCAACCCAAGAGGAAGATATAAAAACTAAATATACACACAACCAACCTCAATATATAAGGCAAATAATAGACATAAAAGGGGAACCTGACGGTAACACAATAATAGTAGAAGACTTGACTTTAACAGCCCCCTTACATCAATGGACAGATCATCCAGACAGAAAATCAGTAAGGAAACTCTGACCCCAAATGGCACATTAAGTGATAAATAGAGGTATTTCACCCGAAAGCAGCAGAATGCACATTCTTTCCAACTACATGAAAAACTCTCCAGGATCCATCACATATTAGAAACAAAACAGTCTCAATAAATTTAAGAAAACTGAAATCATATTAAGCATCTCTTCCGACAAGGCTAGAAATAAACTACAAAAAAAACCTGCAAAAACCACAAACGTGTTGGCTAAACAGTATGCTACTAAACAACCAATAAATCAATGAAAAAATCAAAGACGAAATAAAAAAATATCTAGAGGCATTTCACTTCAATAAAATGAAAACATTACAATCCAAAACCTTTGGGATGCAGCAAAAGCAGTTCGAAGAGGGAAGTTTACAGTGATACAACTTTACCTCAGGAAACAAGAAAAATCTCAAATAAACAACCTAACCTTACACTTAACTGGACTTCATAGAAAAGAGCAAACTAATTCCAAAGTTAGTAAAGGGAAAGAAAGCATAAAGATCAGAGGCGAAATAAGTGAAATAAAGACCAACATATAAAAGATCAATGAAGCTAAAAGCTGGTTCTTTGAAAAGATAAAACAAAATTAATAAACCTTTAGCCAAACTCATGAAGAAAAAAAGGGAGAGGGCCCAAGTGAATAAAATCAGAAATGAAAAAGATGAAGCTACAGCCAACACCACAGAAATATAAAGGATCATAAGAGAATACTACCAATAACTGTAAGCCAATGAAGGAGATAACCTAGAAGACATGGACAAATTCTTCGAAACGTGCCGTCTCCTGAGACTGAACAAGAAAGAAAGGAAAATATGAACAAACTAATTTCCAGTAATGAAACTGAGTAAGTAACAACCCCCAGCAAACAAAAATCCAGGACCAGGTGGCTTCACAGGTGAATTCTACTAAACATTCAGAGAAGAGAGAACACATATGCTTTTGAAACTCTTCCAAAATTTTGCAGAGGAACACTTTCAAACTTTTTCTATGAGATAACACCCTCACTTCAAAAACAGACAAGGATATCATACACACACAAATTATAGGTTAATATCACTGATGAACACAGGTGCAAAAACCCTCAGCAAAATATCCTCGAACTGAGTTCAACAATTCATTAAGGGGATCATAACAATGATTAAGTGGGATTCATCCCCGGGAGGCAATGATTTTTTCAGTACCTGCAAATCAATCAATGGGATACACCATATTAATGAAGTGAAGAATAAAAACCATATCATCATATCAGTAGATGCAGAAAAAGCTTTCAACAAAATTTAAAATCCATTTATGTTTAAAAAAAAAAACTCTCCAGAAAGTGGGCATAGAGGGAACATTCCTCAACATAAGAAAGGTCATATATGACAAACCCACAGGTAATATACCATACTCAATGGTGAAAAACTGAAAGTATTTTCTCTAAATCAGGAATAAGACAAAATTGCCCAATCTCACCAGTTTTATTTAACATAGTTTTGGCAATCTGAGCCACAGCAATCAGACAAGAAATAAAAGGAATTCAAATTGGAAAGGAAGAAGGAAAAGTGTCATTGTTTTCATATGACATGATACTACACACAGAAAATTCTAAAGATGCCACCAGAAAACCATTAGAGCTCATCTGGCAAAGCTGCAGAATACAAAATTAATATACAGATATCTGTTGCATTTATACACAAAAACAATGAAATATAAAAAGAGAAAAGTTAAGGGAACGATCTCATTTACCATTGCATCAAAAAGGATAAAATATCTAAGAATAAATCTACCTAAGGAGGTTTAAGATCAATACTCAAAAAACTATAAGGCACTGATGAAAGAAACTGACAACACTAATAGATGGAAAGGTGGGCATTCTTCTTGGATTAGAAGAATTAATATAATCATAATTAATAAATATATTAAATTTATTTAATATATTAAATTAAATTAATAATTTAAATGACCATATTACTCAAGACAATCTACAGATTCAATGCAATATCTATCAAAAATACCAGTGGCATTTTTCACAGAACTAGAACAAATAAGCTTAAATTTTTTGTGGAAACAAAAGGCCCTGAATAGCCAAAACAATCTTTAGAAAGAATAGAGCTGGAGGAATCACACTCCTTGACTTTAGACTATACCACAAAACTATAGTAATCAAAACAGTATGTGTAACAGCACAAAAGCAGAAACAGTGATCAGTGGAATAAGATAGAAAGTTCAGAAATAAACCTAGGCACTATGGTCACTTAATCTGTGATTAAGGAGGCAAGAATACATGGTGGAGAAAGGACAGTCTCTTCAATAAGTGGTGCTGGGAAAACCAGACAGCTACACACAAAAGAACAAAATTAGAACATTCTGTAACACCATATACAAAATAAACTAAAAATGGACTATAGACCTAAGTGTAAGACCAGAAACCATAAAGCTCCTAGAGGAAAACATAGGCAGAACACTCTTTGGCATAAATCACAGCAATATTATTTTGGATCTGGCTCCTAAAGCAAAGGAAATACAAGCAAAAATAAACAAACGGGGCCTAATAAAGGCTAAAAGCTTTCACAGAGCAAAGAAAACCAGCAACAAAATGAAAAGACAACCTACTGAATGAGAGAAAACATTTGCAAATGATATGAAAAGGGGTTAATATTCAAAATATATCAGCAGCTCATACAACTCTACATCAAAAAAAACAGCCCAAGAATGGAAGCAACCTGAGAGTCCATCAACAGATGAATGGACAAAGAAGATGGGTATCTATACACAATGGAATACTACTCAGCCACTAAAAAGAGTGGAGTTTTGCCATTTGCAGCAGCATGGATGGACGTGAAGGGTATTATGCTCAGTGAAGTCAGAAAGAGGAAGACTAATACTGTACTAAATATATCACTTGTATGTGGAATCACTTGCATGTGGAATCTGAAACACTAATACTGTGTTAAATATAGCACTTGTATGTGGAATCAAACTAATGAATATAACAAAAAAGAAGCACACTCACAGATACAGAGAACAAACTTGTAGTTGTCAGTGAGGAGACGGAAGGGGACAGGGGCAATATGGGGTAAAGGATTAAGAAGTACAAACTGTTACATATAAAATAAGCCACAAGGCTATATTGTACAACATAGGGAATATAGCCAGTATTTTGTAACAGCTATAAATGGGATATGTAACCTTTAAAACTGTGAATCACTATGTTGTATACCTATAACATACATAATTCAATTAAAAATTGCTTTAAAATTTTTAAAAAGGTTGCAGTTCTAAATGAACTGATATGGAAAGGCTGCCAGGATATACACAGAGCAGCAGGTATATTATGTCACCATTTGTGTAAGAGAAAAAGGCATGTGTTGCTCTAAATGCTCGCAAAGGCATAGCCCATCTCTGTGAAGACACACGAAGACCCTGAGGCGGCTTCCTCAGCGGGGGGCACTGGGGGCTGGGGACAGAGAGGCAGGGAGACCTGCTCTTCACCGTGCACCCTTCTTTACTTTTGGAATTTGGTACCATGATTATGTACTACTTTTCGAAAACATATTTAATTAACAAAAGCAAAAGAACATGGAAAACGAAAAGGGAAGCACATAAGTTCAGCTTGAGTGTAGCAGTCACAGCGGACTTGAAGTCTCCGTCTCTCTGGGAAAGGGCAAGGCCTACACAGTGATTATATATAGCCTGGTGCGTATGAGTAGCAATAAAAGAGTACATTAATGTAATATGCCATTGGAATCAATTACAGTGACCACAAAATGTCTGAAAAGTTTTAACAGAAAACACACAAAGGAAGACGAACTTGATTCATAGCATGTACGTTGTTAACACCGATGGAATACATATGGATGAAAATGACATGTTAGAGAAGCATAAATAAGGTTTTCGATACTTTTTGAGAACCTCTTTCTGAGAAAAAACAAAATCAGTCAAAGTAAATATAGCTCACTATCAAGTTTTCTCTCATTCAAAAAAACCTCAGCACTGCAATTTGCTATAGCTCTACTGGAGCAGTGTCACCCCCATTCACAACAACTTTTTACAATTATTTGGCCTTTTTGTAGCATTTTTTTCTACTTGTACAAAACCTTTCAAACTATCATTTTCCTTGAAAACCAAAAATTATTATACACCTACAAGTAAGCTTCTTAAACTTCCTCTTTTTAAAGTATGGTGCTCATTGACAGCATGGCTTCCACGGGTCTCATTGGTAAATAATCCACCCGCCAATGCAGGAGATGCTGGCTCAATTCCTGGATCTGGAAGATCCCCTGGAGAAGAAAATGGCAATCCACTTCAATATTCTCACCTGGGAAATCCCATGGACAGAGGCACCTGGCAGGCTACAGTCCAGGGAATCGCAAAGAACTGGACATGACTTAGCCATTAAACAATAACAACAACTCATTGACAGCAGATCGCACTGTTCTGAAGCCTCATTTTGCCACAAGCATCACTCTGTGGAGTGCTGAGACAGAACCTGGTAAGAGACTGGTTACCCCTGAGTGGAGCACTGCTCTACCTCCGTGACGGGTACCTACTCTTTCTCCCTCTCGTGGATCGAGAGGCACACGTCTATACACGCGCGCACGTAAACGTCTAGCTCTGCACAAAGATTAAATGCTAATAATTAGTTGCTGTTTTTTCAGAGACTCCACAATAGAAAAGTCATGTGTCATTTGCAATTAACAAAGGGTAATGAAGGCTCTAATTTCTGCTTGGGGTACAGCATTTCATCTTATTGTAATGCCCTTCCAAGAAATAAAAGTAAAAACGGTAACAACTTATATTAAGCAGTTCCTCTGTCACAACGAGGGTGGCTTATAGTGACTGGATGGCTGCCAGCCCCCCGAGCAGAATGCAGAGAGGCGGTCTTCATGGGGAGGAAGGGCACTGATTCACCTATAAGCCTCCACTGGGTAGATCACAACTCTCCCATATTCTGCTTCAATTTATCTCCACTTGCCTCTAGAGTGACTGGCACAGATTGGAATGGTTTCAGGATATCCATACTTCTTTAATTAAAACTCTTCTCTGCTCAGTTAATACGTGCGTATCCATGTCTTGTGTACAGAGGGGAAAGAAAGAGAAAGCAAAAGCAAGAGAAGAGAAATTGAAGACAGTGTTTTAAATTGAGTTTTGCTTCAGATAAACTTTGCATTTGGCACTATTTCTCCCTAGAGTTGGCGCTTCCAGTAGAAACCTGGGACCAAGACAGTGGTAGACAGAGTTCCCACGTTCCCCCGAAAAGCATCCTGCATAAGAGCTAATTAGCCACTTAAAATCAAAGACACTGAGAAGAGGGTATGGAAGCAAAAGAAGAATTTGGCCACTTTTTTTGTTTTGGCAAGAATAATGCTATATATACTATTAACATATACACATAATAATTCATTCCCACTCTATGCCTGGCAGGGTTATCAAAAATTGATAAACTGATTCTGTACTACTGGAATAGAACTTATCTGTCGATTAAGCTCTAATGTCGGTATATAAAGAAAGACATACAAAGACTCAAAATTCCTCTTGAACACCCCTTTAGCAAGGCACTCATTAGAAATCAACCTACTTTCCTCATTAAGTTGGAGACATAGCTGAGCATCCAACAAGCGGGAGGCATTCGGGCTCAGGCTGTATAAACAGAAATGCGTATCCTCAGTTGGAAGAATTGCTTTCAGCACTGTGAGCCTCACACCGTGAGAGGCAGGTGGAAACTGGGAGCCAGCAAGGAACCAGCAGGTATGCACATATCCCCCTCTACAGCGCCCCAACAATAAACTCAAAAAGCACCCAAACTTTCCAAACTACTGCCCTCTCTTTCTCTTTCTGAGTTTATTTCATTTTTTTGGTCAAGGATATATACAGTGGCTGACGTTACCACTCAATACTAGAGCCTTCTTCAGAGTAACGACCCCAGAGGAGCTTCACAATTATCAACTACACAGCAAATCTGCCCTAAGTTCCAAGTAAATTATACTCCCTGCTTTCACAGAAAAAGAACCTAACAGGTAAAGCAGCCAGGAGACAACTCAAGTAAAATTAAGAACAGATTTTTTTTTCAAGTAAGTAAACATGTTTAGAGACGCGCTCTGTTTCTAAAATATTTGAAATTTACACCCACGAATATAGCAAACAAACACTGTCAATTAGCAATTTGGTAATAAACATACTCTGGAAAAAGATGCCTTAAATGTGAAGAAAAAGAGGATGAGCAAATAGGAAGCAAACAAATGTAAATATTTGCGTTTCAGGTAGACCTGGTCTTGCTAATATGAGTATTTCTCTAATAAACTGATAGAAGAATTAGTAGCACTAACTTCTGGCTCTGCCATATGAATTGTTCATGCCCAGGTTCTTTCTGTGAGAAATCTTTCTGTGAAAAGTTGAAGCTTTAAATCTGATCATATTTAGTTCTGAGGACTTATAAAGATATGCTCCTTCTTATTATTATTATTAAAATGCATTTAAAATATGTGTACTTACTGTAGCACCAGAGAATCTTTCATATGTTCATATATTGATTATTGAGAGAATAAAAAGTTGGCACAGGACTTCCCTGGTGGTCCAGTTGGTTAAGATTTTGAGCCTCCAATGCAAGGGGTGCAGGTTCGATTCCTGGTCAGGGAAGTAGGATTCCACTCACCACATGGCCAAAACAAACCAACAACAAAAACAAGAAATGCTGCCACCATCTTTTTCTATCGTGGGTTCTGAGAACTGAAGCCCTAAAGTAAGAACAAAGTAAAGCACTGCTCTAATGCTCGAGTTAAATCTTTACATGATTATGTCACAATAACATCTCCTTTGGTCTAACAGAATCAGTATTCTATGTTTGTTGCCTGCACAAAACTATAATTATTCATTGATTTGATCAAAATTACTAGCTGACTTGAGCAACTCAGTCCACCAACCAGCCCTGGGGCAATGAGTCAAAGCAAGAGTGTATCAGAGTGACTAATGTGTTTGTGAGTCAGGGTTATACTACCAACCACATCAGGGCAATGCTTGGATTCTGGGCCAAAGGCGCGGTTCACCTTGTTTAACTCCACAGACTATTTTCCTCATAATTTAATTTACTCTGTACATAGTTGAGAGTTTTTCTTCTCCTTCAATGGAAAAAAGGAAAGTGACAATAAGAGCCAGAGTGCAAAATTCAGTGAAATCAGATACTCGTTTCAAAAAAACGAAGAGGAGGCGGATTGCTCCCTTCTTGTGTGACAGGAGTAGAGTCAAGGAGAAACAAAGATGGATTCTCACCAGTGAAACCACCTGTCAGTGCTTCAGATTCCATTAAAGGCCAAATGCCTCTGAAACGTTCTTACCGTGTGTGTGTGTGTGTGTGTGTGTGTGTGTGTGTGTGTTTTGAAAGAACAAGGAAAGCAATACATTTAAAGGCTGGAGAAAATTTTCTTCCATTTACTCGGGTCAGTGAAACATCCATCATACAGAGACACAAACACTTCACAGAGTAAGAGATCAGAGGAGCTACACTAGTAGAAGATCAAAGAACCGGCGCCTCTGGGGGAATCAAACAAGCCACGGTCTGAGCACAGCCCCTCTGACTCCTCTCCCAAATCCCATTGATAGGACAGACGTGGGGGGACCACCACACGGAACATGCCAGCCCCCAAAATGTGATTAAAAATAAGTAACTCTCATCTGGCTCTCTCTCTGGAGAAAGAATCTTTTCAAAGCCACTAAGGAGAATAACTACATAATGAAAAAACTTTAAAAACCAAAAATGTTCAAATTATCTACCCACTAACCACAACCAAGCACATGAAATTAGCATATGCTCAGCATAACCACACACCCAACGTAAACAATAGATACACGCAGTAAACGGCTGCAAAAGTGTCAGAAGGACCTGGATGGCTCAAACAGATGCCCTCAGATCTAATTCCATCTGCTCAGGCTAAAAAAAGAGCACTCAGTCCATCCCAGTTACATGCACCGTTCAAAGAACAAGTTGTCATTAAAAATCGAAGGGTAGAATTCACAGTAGAAATATAACATGCCCAGAAGAATCTAGCAAAAACTTTCAGCATCCCCCAAACCTTTGGTTGCCAGGATCAAAAGCATTATGCTGAATGCCTACTAAGCACCTGCCTTCAACTTCTCTGATTCATATCTTTCTCCTCTGAACCTCTTCATTTCATTATATCTCCCTGTGATGATACAGTTTCTGCCTTGTGCTGTAGTTATTTCAGAACCAGACTCTGGTCTCCTTTAGGGTAGGGATGGCATCTGATGTTATTCATGGTTATTCAAGAAGCATTTATCCACTGCCCAAGATGTGCAGTGTACAGCATCTGATAAGATCCAGCCCCAAGCCTTGGGGGATGAGCAGCTTACTGTGCAGGGCCATGTTTGTGTTGGCGAGGAACATACCAGCCACCAGTAGGGCTGCAGCGTGCTCAGCTGTGTCGGACTCTGTGACCCCACAGGGCTGTCATCTGTTGGGCACCTATCTGGGCCAGCACCACATTAGACTGTCTGCGTAATTCTCACAACCACCCAATGAGGTAGTGACTGCCACACTCACTTTACAGATGAAGAAACTGATGCTTAAAGAAATTCAACAGTGGCATTAACAAGAGGCAGAGTGTGGAGGACTGGCAGGACTGGAAATACTGGATGGAAAAGAGGAGGAGTCAACTCGCAGCTGTGGTCCAGAGAGGGAACCATGGTCAGGAGGGGCTGTACCAAGGACAGGCTCCTTCACTGATATCACAGTTACACAGGAATGTATCTGAGGGTGACATGGGGAAACAGGTCACCTGAGCAAATGAGAAGTGTGTGTGTGGATTAAAAACAGGATGTGACTCCCTGCATTCCAGCCCCTGATGAAACATCTCCATTTGCTTGTTTTACCATAAGGTCCACAGAACGGTGTCGTGGAACTTGTACCAATCACAAATCCAACTTTAAGGGAGGTTAAAGCTTGGGACTAGGCAAAATGATGGCTTGAAGAAGCTGAAACCACAGGTCAGCTAGTCATGGCTGTGTGCATGCACACTAAGTCGCTTCAGTCATGTCCGACTCTATGCAACCCCATGGACTGTAGCCCGCCCGGCTCCTCTGTCCATGGGGATTCTCCAGGCAAGAATACGGGAGTGGGTTGCCGTGCCCTCCTCCAGGGGATCTTGCCGACCCAGGGATCAAGCCCAGGTCTCTCACGTCTCCTCCTCTGGCAGGTAGAGTCTTGACCACTAGCTCTACGCAATGCATCCAAGGGCCTAGAACCCTGGGGTTTCAGTCACTGGAGACTCTGTGACACGTCCCTGCTGACACAAGGTCTAGCTTATGCAAGTGAAGTCCAACTGGTTAGTAATTCCAACATATACTAGAAAGATTAACAATACTGATTATCCTGCCTGTAAAAAGAAAGAAAAGTGAAAGTGAAGTCACTCGGTCATGTCTGACTCTTTGCAACCTCATGGACTGTAGCCCACCAGGCTCCTCCATCCATGGAATTTTCTAGGCAAGAGTACTGGAATGGGTTGCCATTTCCTTCTCCAAGGGATCTTCCTGACCCAGGGATCAAACCCAGGTCTCCCGCATTGCAGGCAGACGCTTTTACCGTCTGAGCCACCAGGGAATCCCTTAAAAAGAAAAAAAAACCCCACAAAACACAAGCCATTTAAAATATCCCAATTCATCACTAGCTCTAAGAGAGGGGCTATGTTATCTACTGAAAGATGTATTATCAAGAATGCTGATTCCAAATACTTTTTGTGTTTTCTTTTTCATATGGTGTATACCGATCAATATTGCAAGGAATAGCTCATAAATTCAGTTGGATGTCTACAGTAACTTTCTGTACACAATTTAAATTAGCAAATTAAAATGTAACTGCATGTTTTTTTCTGTAACTGTTTATGAAATATAAAACCATGCAATATTTTAAATGAAAAACTCAGGTCATTAATCTTTACATGAAATTCCCCTATGGACTAGACTCTGCAATTTGGCTCCTGGTTTTATAAAATCTTCGTAGACCGTGCTCATCTTCCCCATGCAGCGTGCTCCCAGACTTTTCCTCGCATAATTATAATACAAAGCACATTCTTCTGTGAGCAGTTTAAGGATCTGTGACTTAGCCAGATTTAGAATTTAATACTAGAATAAATCACACCATAAATTAGGTAAATTGTATTTTTAAAGCGGTTCTATTTTTACAGGCTTAAGTATCAAACTTTCTTCACACACACACACACACACACACACACACACACACACACACACACAGGGGAAAACTGGATTTGCTAACAGCTTACATCTCGTACAACTACCCATCTACCTTAAATCCATATTCGTCACACAGAGATTATGTGATGAGCTTTGCTCTGCCTTCCCTACCCTTTTAGTGAATTTGAACAGTTAACAGCACGGTGCTAGATGCTGTGACGTCCACCCAGTCTCTCCGGGCCTGAAAGATTTGTGCTTTCATCTGCCAGGAGCGCTGCTGGCGGTCGGCCCTCTCCAGAAATCGTTCTCTGCTGAAGCAGCCACTTTGCCCAAGGTTACGCCCTCCCCTTGAAGGCAGCCCACATTCATGCCTGGACTTAGAGAGGGTGCGACCCCTTTGCCCCCAAATCAGGACAGCTCGAGGCCTCTGCAGGGTCAGCCCAGGCCTTTGTGCAGATGGCACGGAAACCTTCCTCCTGCCATCTCCCTCTGCCGGCGCCGCCTCCTCCCCCCGCCCAGAGTGTACAGCACAGCCCAACAAACCGCTCCAAGTCAGAGCATGACCCCAGGATGACCTGCAGCGAACACCACCGCTGTCGATCAACTACAGCAAACTACCTACCTAGGGTTACTAAGTTAGTTAGTTAACTCACTCAGTCCCGTCCGACTCTTTGCGATCCCGTGGACTGTAGCCCACCAGGCTCCTCCGTCCATGGGATTCTCCAGGCAAGAATACTGGAGTGGGTTACCATTTCCTTCTCCAGGGGATCTTCCCGACCCAGGGATCAAACCCAGGTCTCCCGCATTGTAGGCAGACGCTTTTAACCTCTGAGCCACTAAGACACTTAGAAAAAAAGATTTTTATAAAATAAAAAAATTTTAAGATGTTACAAGCCTTCGAACAGAGAACGAACATCACTTTTGTAAGCCAAGCAAGCTAACAAAAAAATATTCAATTATTTAAAGCAACGCTTTCCAATATTCAGTCTTTTATGGTTCTAAATGACTCCCAAATGAATGTTGATAATTAACTCAGGGACATCCCTGGTGATCTGGTAGTTAAGACTTCACGTTCTAATGCAGCAGGGGGTATAGGTTCGATCCCTGGGTGGGGGAATTAAGATCCCACACGCCTCGCTGCCAAAAAAAACAAAACATAAAACAGAAGTAATACTGTAACAGACTCAATAAAGACTTTAAAAATGGTCCATGTCAAAAAAAAATCTTGAAAAAAAGAATTAATACAAAACTGGCTTTTACTTTACGTGCTTAGATTGTGTTGTTTAGTCCCTAAGTCGCATCTGACCCTTCAGCAACCCCATGTACTGCAGCCCACAAGGCTCTTCTGTCCATGGGATTCTCCGGCAAGAATTCTGGAGTGGGTTGCCATGCCCGCCTCCGGGGGATCTTCCCAGCCTAGGGATCGAACTTATGTCTCCTGTGTTGGCAGGTGGATTTTTTTACCACTGCACCACCAGCAAAATCAATGTATTTAGCTTGACACTACTTAATAAATTTAGGTAATTTATTATCTACAATACTATATATTTAAAATTATATAAAATATTACATAAAATTAATATATAAAAATATTACATAAAAATAAATTTGGGTAATTTTAAATACACATATACATATATATACACATACCAGCGGCCTGTAGAATAAAACAAATTAACCTAGCTACTAACTTTTTCACTTTAAAAATAAACCCTTTGCAAAGAGTTTTTGAGTTGTCTGATTACAGCAAAAGAGTAAGGGAAGAGACAGAAATACAGATTTCCCCCCTCTGCTTTAATGCAGGCTCATCTCCCTTTCAAAAACACTGTTCTTAAGCCACGTGAAAACAAGGACGTGTGTCCTAGAACTACTACCTTTTGTTTTAAAGGAACTGTGTTTCCAGGAAACTAGCTCATCCAGCAACTATCACTCTGGTATTTCCAGAGCAGTTGTCACGACGGTACACACCAAGAACACCAGGCCAGGGGTCAGAATTCCTGGTCCCAAGCCCAGTACGGGCACTGACCACAAATGTGATCTCAGTAAGGTTAAGACTACATGTTGTAGCATCGAGTGCTGAGATCCCATTAGATTTGTGACTAAAGGCCTTGGCTGGTTAGTCATGGAGTTGTTAAGTCGCTCAGTCATGTCCAGCTCTTTGCGACCCCCTGGACTGCAGTACACCGGGCTTCCTGTCCTTTACTATCTCCCAGAGTTTGCTCAAACTCATCTCCATCGAGTCGATGACGCTTTCCAACCATCTGTCACTCCCTTCTCCACCTGCCTCAATCCTTCCCAGCATCAGGGTCTTTTCCAAAGAGTCCATCAGGTGGCCAAAGTGTTGGAGTTCCAGCTTCAGAACCAGTCCTTCCAATGAATACTGAGGATTGATTTCTTTTAGGATTGACTGATTGCATCTCCTTGCTGTCTCAGGGACTCTCAAGAGTCTTCTGCAACACCACAGTTCAAAAGCATCAATTCTTCGGCGCTCAGCCTTCTTTATGGTCCAACTCTCACATTCATACATGACTACTGGAAACACCATAGCCTTGACTATATCGAACTTTGTTGGCAAAGTGATGTCTCTGCTTTTTCATACACTGTCATAGCTTTTCTTCCAAGGAGCAAGCGTCTTTTAATTTCACAGCTGCAATCACCATCTGAGTGATTCTGCAGCCCAAGAAGACAAAGTTTGTCACTTTGAAGTGATGGGATCTCATGCCATGATCCTAGTTTTTTGAATGTTGAGTTTTAAGCCAGCTTAAACCTGCCTGGTTTAAGAAGATCTGGTTGAAGGAGATTAGGAAGACCTGGGTTCAAGTCCAGCTCCCATCACTTACTAGCTATGTGATCTTGAGCAGGAGATTAAGCCTAATGCCTCATCTGTAAGACAGAGATGACCAACACCATGCCTACCTCACAGGGTTAAAGGGAGATGAGATGTGGTACCTACTGCACAGTGGCTCTCGCTGCAAACATTAATAACAGCAAGCTGTTACTATCAGCTCTTCTTCAGGCTCTGCTTGTCCAGAACCCAAGAGCTTTAGGAAAAAGCACTGCTTCAGGCATTTGAAAATAATGAATATTAAAACTCTCTAAGGTGTCAATTCATTGCTTTTATCAGATTTACAGCCTAGATTTCCAAAGAAGATTTTGTTGGGAGGGGAAAAAAAGTGTCTAAGAAAGTTCAGAGAACACTGACTAGATGACCTTGAACTCTACCTTTTCTTTCTGTGAGTCCACACCCTGCTCCAGCGGGCGGCTTTTCTCTGAGAGCTACTTTCACAGGACAGTAAAGAAGAGCATCCTGTTTCAGAAGCCCTTCTTCCCAATACATCTGCAGGCAGTTCTGCCACTTCTCACACCACGTAGGGTGCAATCGGCGGCCAGCAGTCGCTCATGACAACCCCCAGGGGACAAGACACAGCCAGTCTATGGCACCATGCCACAAAGCAGCTCTCAATTATTTCCTCCTGGTTTTTGAGTCGAAATAGTCCACTCTAATCAGAACTGCCAACCTAGTGAAAGAATCGCCATGCAGTTTTCAAACTAAAGGAACAACTGGCGAGGCACAGAGCAGCTGGAGCTGCCAGAGCTGATGAAGAGGGGACCAAAAAGAATATTTTTGTGACTGTAAGCCAAGCCTTGGAATCCACTCCCCCAGGCCGGTGAAATCTGGCCACAACTTAAGCTTTAAACAATGCTTCAGTTTTAAAATATTGGGTTGGCCAAAAAGTTTGTTTGGGTTTTTCCATAACATCTTACCGAAGAAACCCAAATGAACTTTTCGATTAACCCAGTAATAGCGAACGGTTTTCGTTTCTGAGATAAAGACTGTCGTTAGACCTGAATACTTCCACGGCCCGCCTTCAACACAGTGTCTGTGCAGCCCCACTTCCCCTCACACCTCCAGATCTGTTCATAGTAGGCACTGTCTTCAGATTTCTTCTCACTCCTCAGGTCTCGACTTACATGGCTCCACTACCAGGAAGTCTTCCCAGGAAGACTTGACTTTTTGCCCACAAGACATTTATAAACTCCGTGAAAGCAAAATCTACATTTTGTTCACTGCTTTATCCCCAGTGCCTTACACAGTGCCTGTCACATAGTAGGCAATATACTATTTGCTAGAAATATTTGTTATAATATCTGTAAGAAATATTTGTTGGGTGAAATAATGAATAAGTGAATGAACAAGCAAAAGAAAGGGAAAGTGGGTTCTTGTGTCCAAGATTTAAGTCCACATTTACTAACATTTCAATGATGTTTAAAAAATTAAAATACACTCCTAAAAGATAAATGGGACAGAATCATCTTTTAAAAGTTCCTTTTCTGTGCTTCTCATCCACAAGCATATTAAATAGAATTAAGACATTCACCTTCCCCCAAAGGCTGGAGGCTTTCAAAGCAGGGTTCTTTTTTTATTGTTTTTATATGAAAATTTTAACCTATCAAGATAAATTCTTATAATATGTCGATAACGTCTTTTGTTCTTTGTTAAGGACAAGGTGATAAAGGTAGGTTGTTCTGAGACTAAGAAAGTAAGAAAACATTTTGCCTTGATAATTTCAGTCAATACAATCAGCAATAAAGGTGAGATAAGTATTTAACGTGTTTCCAGCCTTGAATTTTGTAACCTTTTTACAGCTTCATTATCACAATTAAAAAAAAAAAAAAAAAAGAAGTGAACTGCAAAAATTCATTGCATTTACTTTTCATCCCACAGCATCGATATACAGAGAGTAATCCACGCTACCCAGATCCTCCTGGGGAACCAAGTGCTCTTACAAGAAATGCAAAAAGATTGAGGGCAAGAGAGACTTCAATGCTTCCAAACCTACAGAATGAAACTGCATTAAGATGAAGGCTCCCAGGACCAGTTTCCAAGGCAAGGGCCAGTCTGGCTGAGCCAGCTTCCGTGGGTCGGCTGCACACCCAGCTTTTCTCAACACCATGGAAGAAGATGAGAAGGGCCACACAGCCAGACACTGCAGTCACCATCAGAGTCCATAACCCCTAAGGAAAGCTGTTTCCAAGCACCAAGCACTCTAAATAACCTCACAGATTCTGAGGCCTCTGTCTGTCACAGTCAGGCCACATTTCTGGTCCCTATCTTCTTTACACCCTTTCCGTTTTATCTGAGTTAAACATTAGCACCTGAGAAGCTCTAAGTGGGGGAAAGAAAAGTGAAAGTGTTAGTCACTCAGTCGTGTCCGACTCTCTGCGACCCCGTGGACTGTAACCTGCCAGGCTCCTCTGTCCATGGAATTCTTCAGGCAAGAGTACTGGAGTAGATTGCCATTTCCTTCTCAGGGGATCTTCCCAACCCAGGGATTGAACCTGGGTCTCCTACACTGCAGACAGATTCTTTACCATCTGAGCCACCAGGGAAGTGCATTCTAAGTGGGGAAGGAGGAATTAAATGGTGACAAAGCTGGAGTGTCTGATGAGGTTAATCAGAATCCTTTACCTCAGTCCCAGAGGGGCAAGCATTGATTTCCTTGTTCCATGGTCACACACAGTACTCTCACATCTGGTCAGGCAAGTCAGGGAAGCCAGATGGCAAGATGTAAGATAAATAATCGAGATAAATGAAAAACAGTGTGAAACGGTGAAAAATCAATGAGCTTGAAAACCAGCAAGCTAATACTCATTCTGTTCCTAACCAGTTTTAAGAACTTGGACAGGTTACTTAACCTGTGTCTTACTTTCTTTATCTTCAAAACACAGGGCTATATTAAATGGTTTGGACCGTCTCCTCCAGTTCCTAAATCCTAGAATTCTCCAGAGCCTGTCACATCTCTCCTGAAAAGCCGACCCAGTCAGTATCCACGGAACACCAAGTGCTTGTTACTAAAAGTGCTTTGTGTTCAGTGAAACCTGAATCATAACCCTCACCCTAATCAGTATCGCATCAGCAATGACGAGTCAAAACATCATTGGTCAATAAGAACAGTGAACAAGTGGTCAACAAGGACTGTGAAACGCCTGGAGTTTTAATAAAACTGTTTTATTACAGTGGAGGCAATAAACTGGTGCAATCTCTGAAAGGCAATTTTGCATACAGACCAGAAATCTTTTTTAAAGCCATGACCTACGACCCATCTAATACTAGAAATGCTTATTAGTCACTGAAAAACAGAGAGTAAACAATATGTCCACCACAGACAAAAACTAACTACACAATTAAGCTGTTTGCACTCTGGTGACTTAGAATAATATTTAATGATACAGGCAAATGGTCACACTATAATGTTAAGCAAGAAAAGCAGGGCATAAAATTATATATATGACACGGCTATTATAATATATAATGTGTATGTATGTCCTACATTGTCATGTGTATAATACTTATAAATAACACTAGGAGGACAGATAACACGTGACTAGCAGTTATCTCCACGTTTATTTTCTTCTTCGATGCTTCCGTATTCGAGATTCCCCATTTTAACATGTAGTAACTTTGCAGTCAAAGGAATTTCTAGAATATATACTGAAAAATAAAACAATGAGGACGTAAGCAATTACGATCTTATTCTGCTGAATACATGCATTAGGGATTCAGCAGAGAGGCATCACGATAGGCGGCAAGGCTGAAGAGATTCCTGGAGGGGACTCCCAAGGAGAATTTAAATTTACAGAATAGTGCTTAATAGCACTGATTCTAGAGCTGCTTTTCTCGAGTTCAAACCCTAGCCAACTGTGTGAGTTTAGGAGACTCACTCCAAACTCTCAGCCTCAGTTTTCTCACCTATAAGATGGGCCTGGTACCAGTCCTTTCCTCACAGACGTCTAGGGAGGAGTAAACAAATTCATGTGAGCAAGTGCTCTAGGACGGTGCCTGACACATAGCAAGCACGACACAAGAAACAGCATAATTATTGGAAGGGCATTTTAGACTACGTGAGCATAATATGCTAATGGTTCACCCTTGATCTTTTCTTCCTTTTTTGTATTTTGGCCACACTTCGTGGCATGTGGGATCTTGGTTCCTTGACGAAGGATCCAATACAGGGTCTCCCTCTCCTTTGGAAGCTCAAAGTCCTAAGCACTGAAGCACCACAGAAGTCCCAATAGTTCACCCTTTTGCTGAATCCTTAATACATATCACACACACACAAGTCACACTTCACACTTCTATGAAGAAAGGAACATCATTATGCCCAGTTTATAGATGAGAAATCTGGGGCAGAGAGGTTGATAGCCCAAGGCAAGTGGTGGAACCAGCCTCTAACCCCAGACTAATCTGACCCCAGTGCTCAGGCTCTTAACCATGGCACCTTCCTACAGGGAAAACAAGCTTACCCTGGACGGACAGATGACTACTTCCAAAAAAGCACAGGAAAGTTTTGCATCTGACTCTTGGTGACACCATGGACTGTACAGTCCATGGAATCCTCCAGGCCAGAATACTGGAGTGGGTAGCCGTTCCCTTCTCCAGCAGATCTTCCCAACCCAGGACTTGAACCGAGGTCTCCTGCATTGCAGGTGGATTCTTTACCAGCTGAGCCACCAGGAAAGCCCCCAAAAGCACAGGAACGGCCCCTGAAAGCGGGTGTGGAACCCCATAATGAAGCCAGGCAAGGAGTCAAGCTCCATGCCCTGGGCAAATTTCTGAGCAAACTGGTTAGAGGACAGAAGAGGGATGCGAGGAATTTAGTGCAGCAGCTAAACAGAGAATGGGGCACAAGGAGACTGTTGACAAACACAGGGAGAAAGAGAGGCTACAGACAGAGCAGGCGGTGTGGTGCTGGAGGGCTGGGCCAGTGACAGCACCCAGACACACAAGAGCCAGAAGCCGAAAGAATGGTCTGAAGTGAAAACCAAGAGAGGACTCAGAAACACCAAATACTGGAAGCAAACAGAAGGGAGAAACGCCATTATCTCACAACCTGTTGAGGGCCGGACCAGAAATGCTTCCTTTTATTTTGATCACAAAATGTTTAGGGTAATTACATTTTCATAACGCATTTTTTTAAAAAGCCTAACCAACAGTAGCACAAAATAAAGCATCATACGACACTATAGGCTCTACAAGCAGCGCTGACTGAAAAGGTCTACTGCGGCAAACGACAGAAGTGCTTAGCAAGAAATCACAGAGCGTGAACATCCTTTGTGTAACCAAAGTGGCTATTTAGAAACTCAAGACAAAGAGCCCGCTAATGCCTAATACTGACAAGGAGCCCAGGACTGATAACATCTCCGGGCACGAAGACAAGCTGATTTACCCCCTTGTTTTAAAGTGGCAGCCAGAGTGTGTCAACAAAAATATGTGATTAATCTAATTAGCTTACTGAACTGAGGAAACGGTGTGCCAAAATCATATGTACTCGCAGATTAGCCCTCCCAGGACAAAGCCATGTCGCATAAAATCCTATCCTTCAACTTAAACGCTCATGCTCATTAACAGGGACGAACCCAGCAGTACTCAGCGTGGACGAGCTTAATGAATGTTATTGGATGGTGATGACACAGACATGAGCTTCAAAAGAATGAGCTCTCCTGGTGGAAAAGAGGAAGGATCATAAAGGACTGCGAAAATGTATGCGCTGTGGCGAAAGTCCAATTACCAGCTCAGGCTGGGCAACCGGACCACATTACGCCTGCATTAACATTCCCACGCTCAGCTTCATGCTGTAACAGATGGACTGGCAACACCCGTCTTCACTTGGGGTGATTAGCAAGTACAAGTCATGTCTGTTGAGACCAGCAAAGTCACCCATCCATTCAACAAATACTCTTGAGCCCTCACCGTGTGCAGGTTAATATGTGATTATCTCTGTCCAGTCTTTTGCTGCTAAGGCGAGAAAGAGTCTAAATACCAGTTTGGTGCCCTAAAAAACCCTTAGAGGTTAGAGAGGAACAACCTAGAGAAAAGAAAGATGACAACTGCAGATCACCAGGGCAGCTGCCTCACTGGTTCCCATTAGGGGCTATGTAGCTATCCAAAAAGCAAACCTTCTTCTTCAAGAACGGTGATGTTCAATAGTCTCTCTCATGGACTCGGACCAAAGTCAGTCTGCATGAGGAAAAATTTAAGTAGTTGTTTATCCAACTTGTATTGCCTCTTTTCCCTTCAAAAGCACTGCTTAGAAGGATCCCTGGCCCAGAAAGCCAGCACAGGCGACGCTCCTAGAGCTGTGGGTCAGGTGAGCTGACTCGAGTAGCTGAGCGGCCAGCCTGGCATGGGACATCTGGACACACCCAGAGGGGACCGGGGAGCAGAATTGAGTCACTGCATAAGCAGATGAGAGATACTCTTTACTTCGTAGACTTATTTTTATCACTAAGATCTTATAGAAAACAATGAATCAGCTCATGCCTGAAGTAAAGATAATTTATTATACCCAATTTCACTGCCATAAAGTATCTCAAACACCCTTGAACTTGACAAATGAATCACTTTGTATCACCTTGTATTAAATCATGAGCATCCTTTATATGAGAAATTTTTCACAGGAAAAGAAAACAAAATGTTGATTTTTACCAAATGTATAATTACTGATTAGTATCCTAAAAACTAAAGCTAGACAGAGCTACAGTATAAAATAAAAAGGAGTCAAACTTTAAATTTCAGTAAGAATTTTTTTAAAGTATTTTATAAATACGTTGCTTTTGGAGCACTGTTTTCTCTGAAAAGAGAACCTCCTCCATCCCTTGACTATAGACTAGTCTCAGTCGTTTTCAGCTACTCAGTGGTCAGAATATAGCCCGGTGGGAACAATGCCTGCAGAAACCCTGGTTGCAACGAGGCAGTGGTTGGTAGATTAATAGAAAATGTCACTGAAGGCAGGGAATCACTAAAAATGACAGCTACACACATTTTAAATACCTTATTTCATCATGAACCATAAAAACAGCAAATTCATTTGCCAACATTTTCACACAGGCCAAAGCTACTTCTTCAAGTACAAGTCTACTGACAGAAGTTCAGAGCGGCCTCTCCTGCACGAACCACTCATGATGTATAACATACAATTTCCGGTTTGTCTACTTGAAGCTGAGAAGAATCTCGGTGTGAATCAATCTCTGTGTAGAATCATTCCCTATTTTACACATCTTCCCAATCTTCTAGTTACCTCTTCCACATGCAATTTGACAGCAATGTCTGGTAACAACTTGCCTTTATGTAGTCTTTGCAAAGAATTCAATTTGGTGGAAACAAACAGCTTTCTTTTCACAGGCACATTTTCATCAGACTGTATATTACTTGATGAAAGTATGTAATTACTGTAACAGTGCACACACTAAGCAGTGGGCGGAGAAGTCTGGCCCACCAAGCATCCTGGAATTAGCCAGCCAGACAGAGTGCTCAGCAAGGTGCAGACAGAAATCAGAGAGGGGAAAGAACTGACAATCCACAACACCCCTCTGACTGCTGGAGAGAACGCCCGTTGTATTACAGTAAGAAGCCAGCTGCGTTGTCAAGAGCTGGCTTCTACCTTAAAACAGTATCTCCAGGCAACATTATGTCTTGTTTAGAGGAAATGTCAGTGCAGTCTCCCCGGGAAGAACTTCTGTGCTTTCTGGGACATCCCTTATGGGAAAAAGTCCTATAGAGTCATCCGTTGTGAAAAAGGAAGTACACACAGCTGTCTCGATAGCCTGAGGTTATCTCCCGAGTTTAATTTCCAGCATTTACACTGGATGATAATCCGTAATAGACAAGCTGGTAGAAAAACTGCTGGCCTGGAGCAGCCCATTTACAAGAAAACTGACACATACATCAGCAAACAAAGCCTCTCATGGCCCCCACCACCACAGGAGGCATCGTTCCTGTAAGAGACCATTGCTGTCAGAATGCTGAATCCTGTACGGGACCAAGCAGTCAGAATGCTGAATCCTGTAAGGGACCAAGCAGTCAGAATGCTGAATCCTGTAAGGGACCAAGCAGTCAGAATGCTGAATCCCGTCACAGACTGACTCTTACTATTCCTACTGTTTTCATCCAGCGCCCTTTCGGTCTCCAGTTTATCACAGACCCCCACGCTCCCTGTGGTCTCACACCTGCCTCACCCTAGTGGTGCCACGGAATTAAGTTGGCTATAAAGTTCCACCAAAACTCGACTCTACGGAAACTTTGGTTAGTCTCTGGCAACACTTGGCGTGCTCTTAGAGAAAGGCCTTTTCTTAGAAAAGGCATCTTAGAGAAAGGCATTGGCAGAAGTACCCAGCCACACTACCAAAGAAAGACCAGGGAGTTTATTTCCCACAGGAAACAGAAATGTCCTTAAGAACCAGGTGGGACTCGTGCTGACCTGCAGACTCTGAGAGCCCTAACCCCAGCAAGCAGCCAAGGTGATGTGATCCAAGAGGTGTGGTAATAAAAATATTAACACCAACCAGGCCCTACTCCAAGCACCTTACATGTAACAGCTTAATCCTGGAAACAGCCATATGAGGTATATACTATTCTTATCTCCATTTCATGAATGAGAAGCCTGAAGAAAAGAGAGATTAAGAAACGTGTGTCTGCTTACTCAGCTAGTACGGGGAAGAATCAGGATGAGAAGGTCTCTGAGGAACATGTCCATGGCAGCAAGGCAAAAGGGACCTGAGACTTGATGCCAAAGGCACAGGCCATACAAGGAAAAACGGACAAACTGAACCTCATCAAAATTTTAAAAACTTTTGCTTTATAAAGGACTACATGAAGAAGATGAAAAGACAAATTAAAGACTGCCTCCATAGTATCTGCAAACTACGTATCTGATCTAGACTATTAAAGTGAAAGTGAACGTTGCTCAGGTGTGTCCGACTCTTTGCAACTGCATGGACTACACAGTCCATGGAATTCTCCAGGCCAGAATACTGGAGTGGGTAGCCTTTCCCTTCTCCAGGGGATCTCCCCAACCCAGGGATCGAACCCAGGTCTCCCACAGTGCAGGCAGATTCTTTACCAGCTGAGCCACAACGGAAGCCCTAACACTCAGAAACTCAAGAGTAACAAAATCAAATAACTCAATTAGAAAATGGTAAAAGACACAAGCAGAGATTTCACCAAAAAGGAAATACAAAAGGCAAACAAGCACATGAATAGATGTTCAACATCATTAGTCACTCAGTTCAGTTCAGTCGCTCAGTCGTGTCCAACTCTTTGCAACCCCATGAATCGCAGCACGCCAGGCCTCCCTGTCCATCACCAACTCCTGGAGTTCACTCAAACCCACATCCATCAAGTCAGTGATGCCATCCAGCCATCTCATCCTCTGTCGTCCCCTTCTCCTCCTGCCCCCAATCCTTCCCAGCGTCAGAGTCTTTTCCAATGAGTCAACTCTTCGCATCAGCTGGCCAAAGTACTGGAGTTTCAGCTTTAGCATCATTCCTTCAGAAATATTAATGAAAACCACAATGAAACATTACCACACACCTATCAGAATAAACTAAAATAAACAGTAACAAGGCTAAATGTTGATGGAATGCAGAGAGAAACTGGCTCATCCATCCACTGCTGTGAGAATGTAAAATGGTACTGCCTCTCTGAGGAACAGTTTGGCAGGTTCTTTAAAGACTACACACTGAATTTCCACACAATCCAGCAAGTGACCTATTAGGGACTGGTCTCAGAGATATGAAACTTACTTTCACACAAAAACTCATACATAAATGCTCACAGCAGCTTTATCTGTAACAGCCAAAAACTGGAATCAGCCTATATTTCCTTCAATAGGCAAATGGTTAAACAAGCTGTGGTCCATCCACACCATAGAGTATTACTCGGCTATAAAAATGAACGAAAGGACCAGGGAATTATGCTGACTGAAAAAACCCAATTCCAAATGGTTATATACTGGATGATTTCTCTTACACAGCACTTCTGAAATGACAAATTTTTTTTATTTTATTGAAGTACAGTTGATTTACAGTGTTAATTTTTGCTATACAGCAAACTGATTCAGTTATACACGTATATATACACACACACATTTTTTCATATTCTTTTCCATTATGGTTTATCACATGATCTTGAATGCAGCTCCTTATGCTGTACAGTAGGATCTTGCTGTTTATCCATTCTATACATAATAGTTTGCAACTGCTAATCCCAAACTTGAGTCCTTCCTTCGCACGTTCCTGCCCCCTGGGCAAGCACAAGTCTGCTCTCTGTCTGTGAGTCTGTTGCACAGATAAGTCCATATGTGTCATATTTTAGATTTCACACATAAGTGATGGCATGTGGCATTTGCACTTCTCTGGCTTACTTCACTTAGTGTGATAATCTATAGATCCATCCATGTCCCTTGTTCAGTCACTCAGCCTTGTCTGTCTCTTTGCGACCCCATGGACTGCAGCACACCAGGCTTCCCAGTCCTTCACCATCTCCCGGAGTTTGCTCAGACTCATGTCCATTGAGTCGGTGATGCCACCCAACCATCTCATCCTCTGTCGTCCCCTTCTCCTGCCTTCAATCTTTCCCAGCATCAGGGTCTTTTCAAATAAGTCAGCTCTTCACATCAGTGGCCAAAGTACTGGAGCTTCAACTTCAGCATCCTTCAGTCCTTCCAATGAATATTCAAGATTAACTTCCTTTAGGATTGACTGGTTTGATCTCCTTGCAGTCCAAGGGACTCTCAAGAGTATTCCCCAACACCACAGTTCAAAAGCATCAATTCGTTGGTGTTCAGCATTCTCTATGGTCCAACTCTCACATCCATACATCCTCACATTCCTACTGGAAAAACCATAGCTTTGGCTAGGGGGACCTTTGTTGACAAAGTAATATCAAGGTTTGTCATAGTTTTTCTTTCAAGGAGCAAGCATCTTTTAATTTCATGGCTGCAGTCACCATCTGCAGTGATTCTGGAGCCCCTAAAAATAAAGTCTCTCACTGTTTCTATTATTTTCACATCTATTTGCCATGAAGTGATGGAACCAGATGCCATGATCTTTGTTTATTGAATGTTGAGTTTTAAGCCAATTTTTTCACTCTCCTCTTTCACCTTCATCAAGATGCTCTTTAGTTCCCCTTCACTTTCTGCCATAAGGGTGGTGTCATCTGCATATCTGCGGTTATTGATATTTCTCCCAGCAATCTTGATTCCAGCTTGTGCTTCTTCCAGCCCAGCATTTGCCAAGATGTACTCTGCATATAAGTTAAATAAGCAGGGTGCCAATATTCAGCCTTGATGTACTCCTTTTCCAAATATGAAACAGTCCATTGTTCCATGTCCAGTTCTAACTGTTGCTTCTTGACCTGCATGCAAATTTCTCAGGAGGTAGGTGAGGTAGTCTGGTATTCCCATCTCTAAGAATTTTTGCTGCATTTCCATGTCACTGCAAATGACATTATTTCATTCGTTTTATGGCAAGTAGTATTCCATTAAGATATGTATCACATCTTCTTTATCCACTCAACTGCTGATGGACATTTAGGTTGCTTCCTGTCTTGGCTATTGTGAATAACACTGCAATGAACATTGGGGTCCATGTATCTTTTTGAATTATATTTTACTCCAGATATATGCCCAGGAATAGGACTGCTGGATCATATGGCAACTTTGATTTTAGTTTTTTGAGAAACCTCCATACTGTTTTCCATAGTGACTACACCAACTTACATTCCCACAACAGTGTACCACATCCTTTTCTCCACACCCTCTTCAGCATTTGTTATTTGTAGACTTTTTGAAGATGGCCATTTTGACTGGAGTGAGGTGGTACCTCATTGTAGTTTTGATTTGCATTTCTCTAAAAATTAGAGACATTGAGCACCTTTTCATGCAGCTGCTGGACATCTGTATATCTTCTTCAGAGAAATATTTATTTAGGTCTTCTGCCCATTTTTTGATTGTTTTTTTTTTGTTGTTGTTGTTACTGAGTTTTATGAACTGTTTGTATATTTTGAAATTAAGCCCTTGATGGTCATAATAAAATGACAATATTTATGAATGGAAGATTAATTAGTTGCCAGCAGTTAGGTATGGGAAGACGGGGGCTGGGAGGGTAACGGGAGGTGGCATGGCTATAAAAGGGCAATAGGAGGAACCCTTGTGGTGCTGGAACTGCTCAGTGTCTTGACTGTGGTGGTGGACCCACAAACCCACACTGGTGGTAAAGCTGAACAAAACTCAGTACAGTAATACGGGGACACACAAATGAGTACAAGGAAACCAGGGAGGACCTGAGGATTGTGTCAACATCAACACTCTGCTTCTGATGCCATAGGACACTCTTGTAAGAATGTTTCCAATAGGGGAAGTGGGTAAAGTGTACAAGGAACGACCGTATCATTTCTCCCAACAGCGTAAGAGTCTGTAATGCTCTCAATACAGTTTTCAATTAAACAAAGAAAGGCTCCATGCCACGCTCCCAAGTGTTAGGTGAAATCAGGCACTGAATTCTTCCACTAAGAACACAAGATGGCACCACCTCTCTGGGGGACATTGGGAAATGCTATGAAAAGTGAGAAACGCATACATATGTTGATCCAATAATTCAGTTTTTAGATTATTAACTGTAATAAATAATTTATGATGTCAACATTTGGCTACAAGAACACTTCATTTCAGCAGTGCATTTTTAATAGTTAAAGACTGCTGCTGCTGCTAAGTCACTTCAGTCGTGTCTGACTCTGTGTGACCCCATAGACGGCAGCCCACCAGCCTCCTCCGTCCCTGGGATTCTCCAGGCAAGAACCCTGGAGTGGGTTACCATTTCCTTCTCCAATGCAGGAAAGTGAAAAGTAAAAGTGAAGTTGCTCAGTCATGTCCAACTCTCAGCGACCCCATGGACTGCAGCCTACCAGGCTCCTCCGTCCATGGAATTTTCCAGGCAAGAGTACTGGAGTGGGGTGCCATTGCCTTCTCTGACTAGAAACAAGTAAATGTGGTATGTCCATACCATGAAATTCTATCAAGTCAACAAAATAATCCTTGGGAGTGAAATAGTTGACCTGGAAAGACAGGCAAGATAGATGTTGATGCTATGAATATTTATTCAATTCCTGCTCTGCGTCAGGCACTGTTGCTGTACTGGGAAAGCAGACATGCCCAATGGCACAGTCCCTGCATTCATTAAACTATACAGTCTGAAGGACTGCCCTCTACAGTAAGGAAACAGGTGACAAAGCACTACACATATATCTCTGTGGGTGATTACAAATACACACACACATACATATGCACGCACATACGTGTATATATAATATAAATTCTGGAAGGATATAACCTAAAATGTCAATAGTGGTTATCTCTGGCAAGTGGGATTGTGTGTATGTTTTATTTAATTTTATTTGTTTAAGAAAGGCAATGCCAAAGAATGCTCAAACTACTGCACAATTGCACTCATCTCACATGCTAGTAAAGTAATGCTCAAAATTCTCCAAGCCAGGCTTCAGCAATACATGACCGTGAACTTCCAGATGTTCAAGCTGGTTTTAGAAAAGGCAGAGGAACCAGAGACCAAATTGCCAACATCCACCGGATGATCAAAAAAGCAAGAGAGTTCCAAAAAAACATCTATTTCTGCTTTATTGACTATGCCAAAGCCTTTGACTGTGTAGACCACAATAAACTGTGGAAAATTCTTCAAGAGATGGGAATACCAGACCACCTGACCTGCCTCTTGAGAAATCTGTATGCAGGTCAGGAAGCAACAGTTAGAACTGGACATGGAACAACAGATTGGTTCCAAATAGGAAAAGGAGTACGTCAAGGCTGTATATTGTCACCCTCTTTATTTAACTTAATTACAGAGTACATCATGAGAAATGCTGAGCTGGAGGAAGCACAGGCTGGAATCAAGATTGCCGGGAGAAATATCAATAACCTCAAATATGCAGATGACACCACCCTTATGGCAGAAAGTGAAGAGGAAATAAAGAGCCTCTTGATGAAAGTGAAAGAGGAGAATGAAAAAGTTGGCTTAAAGCTCAACATTCAGAAAACTAAGATCATGGCATCCAGTCCCATCACTTCATGGCAAATAGATGGGGAAACAGTGGAAACAGTGGCTGACTTTATTTTTCTGTGCTCCAAGATTGCTGCAGATGGTGACTGCAACCATGAAATTAAAAGACGCTTACTCCTTGGAAGGAAAGTTATGACAAATCTAGACAGCATATTTAAAAGATGAGACATTACTTTGCCAACAAAGGTCTGTCTAGTCAAGGCTATGGTTTTTCCAGTGGTCATGTATGGATGTGAGAGTTCGACTATAAAGAAAGCTGAGCGCCAAAGAAATGATGCTTTTGAACTGTGGTGTTGGAGAAGACTCCTGAGAGTCCCTTGGACTGCAAGGAGATCCAACCAGTCCATCCTAAAGGAGATCAGTCCTGGGTGTTCATTGGTAGGACTGATGTTGACGCTGAAACTCCAATACTTTGGCCACCTGATGCAAAGAGCTGACTCATTTGAAAACACCCGGATGCTTGGAAAGATTGAGGGCAGGAGGAGAAGGGGACAACAGAGGATGAGATGGTTGGATGGCATCACAGACTCAATGGACATGGGTTTGGGTGGACTCCGGGAGTTGGTGATGGACAGGGAGGCCTGGCATGCTGCAGTTCATGGGGTCACAAAGAGTCAGACACGACTGAGTGACTGAACTGAACTGAACCTGTATGTATTCTAAAATTCTACAATTAACAAGTTTCACTGGTATTAATTTTGACTACTAGGAGGAAAAAGGCTGGTTCCCAGAGTGCTTTTTTTGTTTTTGGTTTCTTTTGATTTCTAAAAAGCATAATCAGAGTGAAATTTTTATAAATCCTAATTCAAAGACCTCTTCAATTATCAGTGTGAATAAAGGCAAGTTAACCAAACGGGATCACCTCACGATAAAAATTGTGTTTTTATGTAACAATTACATTTCCTCATACATTCAGATTTGTAAGCAGTTTCGAGCCCTTTGTCTATTTCAGGAAGTTTGTACTGTTTCCTTTTGCTCATTTCTTTTTCTTATAATAAAATAATACAGATTCCTTCATAAAAATATTTTAAATACAGATGTGTAAAAAAATGTAGTATCACTCAACCAGACAAAAATAACCATTTTAAGCCCTAGATATACTACTTTAAACGAATATATTTATATGCATATTTGCTAGTTCATGTGTTCACTAATGGGGCTTCCCAGGTGATGCAGTGGCCAATGCAGGAGACAGAAGAGACACAGATCCGATTCCTCGTTCCAGAAGATCCCCTGGAGGAGGAAATGGCAACCCATCCCAGTATTCTTGCCTGAAAAATCGCATGGACACAGGAGTCTGGTGCACTTCAGTCCAAGGAGACACAAAGAGTCAACATGACTGAGCACGCGTGCACATGCTCACTAATGCTTTGACCCAACAGGGACAATCAACTTGCTTTTGGACTCCTCTAGAATTTCACCTTGGGGGAGAATGGCATTTTAACAGAAGAGCAAAACAGAGGAATTATCTGACTGTCAGTTAAATTAGAAATTTTACTTTGTCAATTTCACTTTAATTGCAGAATTTTGTTAGACCTACTAAGGCAAATGTAAGATCATTTTTGTAGGGCTCTGTATTCAATTCAATGATCTTTATTTACCATTGTGAATTCTTATCTGACATTCCCAAATCTGTACCCTACAGAGATCAGCCTCCCCACCAGGAACTCACAGACTAAGACAGAGGTGGTCATTTCATACTAACTACCTCAAGGGATAACGTGGGAATAAATGTGATCATGCAGAGTTCATGCACCTGCTTAAGGCACAATGCTGTAGCCCAGTGCCCATCACATACTAAATGGTCCAAAAATGTTTATCATTAGGATTCTACTATAAGTAATCAACTCTGATGCTGGGAGAGATTGGGGGCAGGAGGAGAAGGGGACGACAGAGGATGAGATGGCTGGATGGCATCACTGACTCGATGGACATGAGTTTGAGTGAACTCCGGGAGTTGGTGATGGACAGGGAGGCCTGGTGTGCTGTGATTCATGGGGTCACAAAGAGTCGGACATGACTGAGCAACTGAAGTGAACTGACTCAACATGACATAATGAAGATTTAAATTCCAACTATTTTCATCCTTATTTTTATAAGTGAAGAAACTGGGGTTCGCAAAGCTCGACTTAGAACTCAGGCCTCCTGGATGCCAACCTGATATATTTTTCTCTGAAACTATTTTGTCTGTTGGCAGGTTTTCTCCAGTGAAGGTTAGAGACACCTTAATTCACACAGTTACCCTTAATCAGAGCAATCAGCAATTTGAGATTTAAGTCTACATGCTCAAAATATACTCAGCTTACAGATATCTGCCCGGTTAAATAATAATTCTCTAAAGCAGGTATTTTAAGTTACAGGCTAAAAGCAAATAGGTTTATACACACCTCGGAAAATGCTGAATGATTGATTATAAATCTCTAGTCTGATCGAGGGTTTCTGATTGCATTAGACAGAGGGCATGAAGACTAATTAAAAATGCTCCTGCATTCATCACTGCTGATTATGCATAATCCAAGGCTGGATGTATGAGCGTGCTGCCTTCTCTAAGATGACTGAGGAAACAGATGAATTTCCACTCAGAACTCCCAGAGGCTATCTGTCTCGATTTCAGGGTAAATGGGCTTTCCCTAAAAACCTAAATCACAAACAGAATGAGTCTGAAATCCCTGGACCAAATTTTACTGTTCTATCTGAGCAGGGGCTGGACAGGTCTAATCACATGGCACACGATCAATAAATAATTACAGCTAGATTGGTAAACAGGTCTATGGGCATACTTTAGGGATTTTCAATACTAATTTTTCTAGACGCCTACATAATTGGAAGTCACAGTGTGTGCTCCAGTGAGCTAAAGGAAATGCATCCTATATGCCACGAAAAACAGCCTTTCTGTGCACTCCAGACCCTGGTTCCCTCTTATATGCTCTCCAGGCCTACAGTGAGGGGCTTGGACTGGTCTCTCCCCAGCCCATCAGGGCCACAGTTATCATCTGACCGTCAGCAGTGTTGCAGTCACCCAGAGAAACGTCACTGAGGTGGAGCACTAACAGATGCTTTCTAATACCAAGGCAAGGTGGGTGGTTCTGTCCTAGAAGGAAACCTCCACTCACGACACATCACACATGCCAATCACACCCCTGAGCTGAAAAGGGAAGGAAGGGAGGAGGCTGATGGCCACCCTGCCCTCTCCGCCTGCTCAGCAAGCATCCCCTACCCCACTGCACACAAGCGCAGACACACACACACACACTCACACTCTCTCTCTCTCCCCACCCTGTCTAGGAAAGCCATGACCACCAGTTGCCTCTCTGACCTGATTCAGGAGCTAGAATCCTTACCAAGCTCCAGGATGTGAGGGTACAAGAACCTACCCATTATGCTACCTAAACACACCCAAGCACTTGAGGAGCATTCACCCATCTTCCTCCAGGAGGCCCCTGGTCACCTCTGCACGTCTGCAGTGGGGGCAGCCAGGGGAGTACAAGAAGGAACGGTACCTGGTCCACGGAACCTGCACAAAGGACAGCATGTGTGGAGAACTGGCTTAAAATCCAAAATCCTGTTGGATGTAGATATTTGTCATAGTAGCTTTTGACCTGCTTGATGTACAATGAACTGGAAAAAGGGAAATGGGTTTAAAATTATATAATCTGCATTAATAGCAAGGAAAAGACTTTTGAAATTAGTGGTAATTCAACACAGCAACCATAAACCTAGGGTGGAAAAGGGAATAAATAATGAGACTCTGAGCTTGCAAAGTCATCCTAGGTTAAGCAATAAAAGAACAAAACCAAGAAAAGATACAGACCGAACAGTACCAAGATTATTATGCAGCTGCTCAACCTCTGCTTCTTGAAAAACAAACAAAAGTCAGCACTGAAGAACCCAATGGCACACATCCATGTACTCTGTGCTCCTTCCGCGTGAAACACAGAAAGTGACATTCACATTTTCTATTTTGTAACTTCCTCATACACTCCTAAATATATTCCTATGTTGATTTTTTTTTTTAATTCCTGCTTGTTTTACTTCATTCCCTTCTTTACACATCTCTCACTGGGCCCTGGCGATCCAGATTCAGTCCCAAGCTCGGTCCCTGTAGATATCAGTGTAATTTACATAAGTGTCAGTGGGCCTCTGTTTTCCCACTGTTGCTATTCAGTCGCTAAGTCATGTCTGATTCTTTGTGACCCCATGGACTGCAGCATGCCAGGCTTCCCTGTCCTTCACCATCTCCCGAAGCTTGCTCAAACTCATGTCCATTGAGTCAGTGATGTCATCTTCTGTTGTCCCCTTCTCCTCCTGCCTTTAATCTTTCCCAGCATCAGGGTCTTTTCCAATGAGTCAGTTCTTCATATCAGGTGGCCAAAGTATTGGACCTTCAGCTTCAGCATCAGTTCTTCCAATGAATATTCAGGATTGATTCCTTTAGGACTGATTGGTTTGATCTCCTTACAGTCCAAGCGACTCTCAAGTCTTCTCCAGCACCACAGTTTGAAAGCATCAAGTCAATATATTCAACAAATTCTACTCTGCACCAGGTTCAACGCTAAGTACAAGGCACACAATACAGAAAAGTCAAGCATGGGCCCTGTTCCTAAGGTGTGTGGAGTCTTTAAAGATGAGGCTTCGATATGAAATCAACAATCCCTTTAAGTTCTCCCACACTTTTGACTCTACTCCTCTCCCTCTTTCTTCTGATTCCCAAGGCACTAACTTCAACTTTCTCATTTCCATTATTCATGACCTTTAATGGCCCCCACAACAGTCATTGCCACATGAAAAATTTATTTTCTGACACAGAGATTTAGCCAGATGGGCTCACAAGGCAAGAAGGAGGAAAATGCAGCAGAGGGATTCCATAAAAATCAAGGCCTCAAAAGATGGTAGCGCCTCTAGCTTGTCTTAGATGAACCCAGGATCTGAGTAAAGGTTACGGGTGGGCTGCGGGGCGGGGAAAAACAGCAGAGAAGCTCCTGCTCCTCACTGACGGAACCGACCCCTGAAAGTCTGGTCACGCGATCCTGATTGCTTAATGAAAGTGTGCACATCAGCAGATATTATTCCTGAGCATTACACGTGTCCCTAATTATGACCAAGCAGATGAAGGCCTGAAAAAAAAAAAAATCGCACTTCACCTCACTGAAAGGGTTCCTGGCACACCAGTAATTAAAACACCTCCGTTCCCACCCACATTAGAAACATGGTAATTATCCTCGTGCAAAATGTGCCTCATAACACTTGAAATGCTTCAAATCCTGGGATGATGACAGAATACAAACAGAAAGACCAGAGATTAATAATAAGGCTTCTCTGTCCGTGGCTCTGCTGATGCAGCTCAGAGTTAAGAGCTCCCCACTTTGGGAACAGGGAGCAGTAACAGTCCCCAGGAGAAAACCCGTGGTTATCATTACAATAATATTCAGTTCAGTTCAGTCGCTCAGTCGTGTCCGACTCTTTGCAACCCCATGAATCGCAGCACGCCAGGCCTCCCTGACCATCACCAACTCCCGGAGTTCAGTTAAACTCATGTCCATCGAGTCAGTGATGCCATCCAGCCATCTCATCCTCTGTCGTCCCCTTCTCCTCCTGCCCCCAATCCCTCCCAGCATCAGTCTTTTCCAATGAGTCAACTCTTCGCATGAGGTGGCCAAAGAACCGGAGTTTCAGCCTTAGCATCAGTCCTTCCAAAGAACACCTATTAGCAGGACCTAATTTTTTTTGAGTCATTAGATGTGTCATGCCTGTACTAAGTGCTTTGTTACATGACCCAAGCTCAGAGAGACTGCGTAACTTGTCAAAGGTCACCCAGAAGGATGTGTCAGAGTATGGAACCAAACCCCAGTCTTCCCGGCTCCAAAATTCATACCATTCATCACTACACTGCCATTAAAAAGCAATGCTGAAGGAAGGTACAGGGACAGGAAAGAGAAGGAGCTGGCCAACTGCAAACATCTTTCTTTTTCCAAAGCACAGTTTATGAGATTAAATATCATTAGAGCCACAGAAGTTGAAGGCTCAACCACTACAGAAGCCCAAGCAGAATTCCGAAGAATTCCCCAAACAAGTATCAGAAAACCTGCCTTCTCATCCAAGGCCGGTAAAATCTGAACAAAGTGAAATGGTATGAGGAAAAAAGTGATCCACCAAAAAGGTGTCTCTGCGGGACTTCCCTGGTGGTCCAGCGGTTAAGAATTCACTTTGCAATGCAGGGGATGCAAGTTTGGTCCCTGGTCAGGAAGCTAAGACGCCACAAGCATTGGGGCCACTCAGCCTGCACGGCAACTATGAGCCTGCGCACTCTGGAGCCCAGAAACCACACACACACATATGAGAAGGTGTCCAGGACCACAACTAGAGAGCCTGTGTGCCCCAACTAAGACCCGATGCAGCCAAATAAACACAAACACACACACACACATATGAGAAGGTGTCCAGGACCACAACTAGAGAGCCTGTGTGCCCCAACTAAGACCCAATGCAGCCAAATAAACACATACACACACACACACACACACACACACACACACACACACACACGAGAAGGTGTCTCCCTGAGGTAGAGCCATGAGTTGTCCAGTGAACACGGACTGTGTGCCTGCTGCGTGCTGTCACCTGCCCTGGTCACAGGCTCCAGGTTCCTCCACATGCTAGAGATAAGTGGCAAACCCCTAAATGAGGACGAGAACCTGCACACTGTGAAGGGGAAATGAGCAGGACTGACAAGATCTTCTCCAGGAACATCTGCCTCCTGGTTCCTCAACTCAGTAAAGACTGCTCTGTGTGACAGCCCTCCCAACCCAGCCCCTGGTTCAGCTGGATTACAGTGGGAACAGTTATTGCTGTTCACTCGCTCGGTCACATCTGACTCTTTGCTCACTCAGCCATGTCTGACTCTTGGCTAGCTCGGTCGTGTCCAGCTGTTTGTGACCCCATGGACTGCAGCACGTCAGGCTTCCCTGACCTTCACTGTCTCCCAGAGTTTGTTCAAACTCATGTCCATTGAGTCGGTGATGCCATTCAACCATCTCATCCTCTGTCACGCTCTTCTCCTCCTGCCTGATACAGTGGGAACAGTACCAGCTTCAAAACACTGAGTTTGAACTATTTCTTTTCAACACAGAAAACTCACAATCTTTCTTAGCAGCTCTTTTCCTTGAGAGGAAAAAAACTCATGGCCCCAGTACCTCCAAGAACAAGAAAGGGCTGACACAATTCATCGAGATTCAACAGGGCCTTGCCTCATCTTTGAAGAACTCAGAAGTAAAAAAAACACGTCATGGCCTAGTGGAGTCTTATAAATCTAGCTTCAAATCCCAGCTCTGCCACCTACTAAGTCGATAACTTTAAGCATAGTACCCCAATTTCCTCAGTTTCAAAACAGGGATAATAAACTCCATCTTATCAGAATCTTGTGGGTGTTAGGTGAAAGTGGACTTTTTACCCCACTGGAGTGCTTGCCCTGCCTACAGCTCCTTCTAAAGCAAACTGGTAATATTCCCAACCAATGTTTGGGGACAGCCCTTGGCAATGATTTTCTGCACGTGTGCACACACATAGGTGCACACTGCTGTACACATACACACACACACACACACACACACACACACACACACACACACTCCATCCACCAAAATCTGAGAATCTGACGGGACCAGGAGTGGGAACTTGATCTAAATACAACTAATCCCCATGCTGGCCTTCAACCATGGTTTAATCTCAGAGATGATGGTTAATTAGTTCAGCCACTCCAATTCTCTTGAAGTTGAACTTTAAAGTAGAGCTTGCTGTCAGCAGGGAGTGAAGCAGACAGACCCCAAGACAGAAGAGTAAGTTGGAGAGTAGCGGGGTTAACGGTGAGGGGGGACATCCAGAATGACACTCCACAGCCCCTCATCAGAGGCTTCCAGAACCAGTGGGGATCCAAACACCGTCTAATTCCAGCCTCTAGGTGCCCAGTTCCCTGCCCTTCTTGCAGCAGGCTGTTCCCTTTTTCCCTCGGCTCTAACAACAAACTTTCCATGACCTGAAGTTCCTTGTGAGCAGAGGTAACAGGTTAGGAGCCTGTATCCATGTGAGAGAGAGGCGGAGAACCATTCACCAGACAGCTTCATAGGGCCTCACTGAGCAGACTGAGAGAAAGGACACAATTCATCTGACAAAGAAAGGCTTCAGATGCCTTTCAGAGATTCAGGTTAGGCAAGGAAACAACCCCGGGGAGGGCGCCCCTGTTATGACAGGTGTATGATGCCTTCAAGAAGGTCTGTGAAGTGAAACACCAAGTCATGTCTTAAAGCCTTCATACCTCTGTGACCACTGAGAGGGAAAATAATACTTTCAATGCTTCTTAGGGTTGAAATAAGGAGCAAGGTTGCTGGTTTTCTGTTTGGGATAAATTTTTATTATGTCATTGAAAAACACAAAGCAGACTACGCAAGCCCCCTCAAGACAGAAACGGAAACAAGACCAAAAAGTCTCAAAGCAAAGCCTCCCTCCTCTCTCCACCCAAACACATAATTTAGAAAATGACATTCCAAATAACTCGTTGCATCGATCACACAGGAGCCACTGCACGAAGCCTTTCCCGACACCCGCCTCCTCCAGCCTGGCTGCCAACCCCAGGCCAGCCCTTCTGGAGCACCTCCAGGGGCCCTTTCCATTTATCATTTATTATATTATCTGGCTTGCAAGCCAATCTGTTCCATTTCATGTTTCTGCTTTAACTATGTGAGTTGTAGATTTCAAGAGCGTGGACAAGGGGCTCAGCAGACACCCTGATGCACATTTCACAGCAACCCACTACAGGGCCTCTCTCCAATCCGCATGTAACAGAGCAGAGGTGTTTGCTGCATATTTAAGAGAGGCAGCAGACAAGCACTGGAGAAGGCAATGGCACCCCACTTCAGTACTCTTGCCTGGGAAATCCCATGGGCAGAGGAGCCTGGTAGGCTGCAGTCCATGGGGTCACAAAGAGTAGGACACGACTGAGTGACTTTACTTTCCCTTTTCACTTTCATGCACTGGAGAAGGAAATGACAACCCACTCCAGTGTTCTTGCCTGGAGAATCCCAGGGACGGGGGAGCCTGGTGGGCTGCTGTCTATGGGGTCGCACAGAGTCGGACACTACTGAAGTGACTTAGCAGCAGCAGCAGACAAGCACTTCTGACAAATCAGACTTGGGGAGGGAGACAGGGGTACACCAGCAGGTCAACATGTAATTTATCCAGATTTACTTTTCCTTGGTCCCTGGTGGCTCAGATGGTAAAGAATCTGCCTGTAATGCAGGAGACCCAGGTTCAATCCTTGGGTCGGGAAGAACCCCTGGAGAAGGGAATGGCTATCCACGCCAGTGTTCTTGCCTGGGAAAGCCCATGGACAGAGGAGGCTGGCAGGCTACACACCCTCTTTGTCTATGGGGTCACAAAGAGTTGGACACAATTGAGCGACTAGCACACTTTTCCTCAGACCACTAGTCAGCTGAGCTTGAAAACTGTTGTTCCTGAGCACTTTTACTTCAGCCACCAGAAGACCAAGGTTCAAAGCAGCTGCTGTTTTGACAAAGGATTCACTTCTCATGGGTGGGAATGAACAGAAAAACCCAGCTCTGAAGCCACTGGCGAAGGTCCATCCTGTATGTTAAGAGAAATCCCTGGGATAACACTCAGGCCTCTGTTTCGAGCTCCGTGGATTTCAGCGTATTCTCTCAGTGCACAAGATTCAATGCCTTCCTGGCACTGAGAGGCAACAGCTCAAGGTGATGAGCAGTGAATCACAACAAACTTCACTGAGTGTTTTCTTGCAGCCTATAAATAAAATCAGAATCTCTGAGGCCTGAACATCTCAAGGTTATTCATTTCTAAACCACTCTGGGAAGGATAAACACACAGTCAAAAGACAGGTGGTTTATGATGAACAAAATTTCTTAATGCCTAAAAATTCCCATTTTAATTCTCAGGGACATTATACTCAAGTACTGGAGACCTTCAACTTTTTACTCCCTATGTTACCCTCCCGAAGTTTCTTTTTCCATCAGGGTTTGGAAAGTAACAGAAGTGAGCAACAAAACCGCAGCTGCAAGGAAAAGCTTGGGTTCTGAATTATTTGTAAATGATTAAGTGGATAAAGTGGGTTGAAGAGATCTAATTCCTCATTACGCCACAGAGAAACTTCAAAACATTTACACAACAAACGGTACATAACATTTCAGGGATCTGGGTCACTTTAAGCAGAGGTTATCAATTTGTTGGGAGTATCTGCCTAGGCCCTCTCCTCTGACCCCAAATCCTCCAGTTCAAGGGTGAGACCTGCAGCCAAGTTGGTGTTTAGGTGAGCCTGGCTGCCCTGCTCACCTTTGCTGACTGGGTTGAGCCCATCACATTTCTCTAGGAATTTAAATCAGGACTAGAAAATGCTAAATGAGTTTCTCTAGTTGCTTCCATCACTGGGACACAAACTCAGGAGGTATAAAGTAGCCCAGTTTAGATACAAGGAAAAAAAGCCAGTTCAGGAAGAGAAAGAAAGTGCTGAGCAGGCATTCCTGTTCCTGGTCTGAGGGCAGGCTCAGCTTAAGTTCCTTAAGGTACCAGACACCTTTAGATAAATTTCCCCTTTTATTTACTCTGGCTTCCCAAGTGGCACAAGTGGTAAAGAACCCATCTGCCAATGCAGGAGACGTAAGAGACCCAAGTTCAATGCCTGGGCTGGGAAGATCCCCTGGAGAAGGAAATGACAACCCACTCCAGTATTCTTGCCTGAGAATTCCCATGGACAGAAGAGCTTGGTGGGTTACAGCCCACGGGGCTGTAAAGAGTCGGACACGACTGAAGCAACTTAGCACACAGAGGTTTCTCTTGATTGTGAACTATTTCAACTGGGGCTAGGGCTACAGCAGCATAAGCACAGGATAAGTAATACTAGAGTCATCCTTCAGCAAGTGAAAATAAAATAAGATAATCATCAAAATTCAGAGTCCAAAAACCGACTTTGATCAAAAAAGATGGAGCTGACAAGTCACTTGAGAATTTGATTCCTACTTCCATCATGTATTTATTATAGCGTCTGGGTTCAAAATCGAAGAGCCTCAAGTTTCCATGTGTCAGGTGGGAAACACCTCCCTTCCAAGGTCAATCCTCGCTGTCCTCCCTGTCCCGAGCCGCACTGACACGCAGCAGCGGCCAGCATCTCTTGAGTCTCCCCTTGAGTGTTAATTTGCTCACGTTAAGCTTTTCCTCAAAAGCCTGCCGTGGCTTCCAACTGCTTGACGTGTCAAATTAAAACACCCAATACAGTGTTGCGCCCATTAGTTCTGCATTATCCAACCACTGTCACAACCCATCACACCTCAACTCACAGCCGGCCCCAGAGTCAGCTCTCATGTTCATCATCCCACGGTCACTCCAAGTTGCAAGCACGGCACTCACTAGTGCTTCCTCTTGGAAACAATACTTCATACCAGCTATCTTTTAATTTCTATAGGTTGGACTCCTTCTTTACATAATAAGGAGGCTGGGACTTGACCACTGGCTTTGAGTTTTTTTTTCTGCTTTAACTCATATAAGATATGAGGCAAGAATACAAAAAAAAATTACATTATAATGTATGAAAACAAGATAAACTATGTCATACTAACTGAATAGAGGTTGCTGTTGGCTCGGCTGGCACCGTGGCAGAGGTAGGACACAAGCTAAGCCATGAGGTGAGGAAGGTCCCGGACCAACAGAAGGACGTGTGCTTACATCACCTAAGCTTTCACTTACATTCTTGTCGGCTGTTGACAAATGGTGTTAACAAATGGTGTTAACCTTTAGGGAAAACTCATACAAAGAGACTGCACTGGGAAGGAGGGAGAAAGGAACTATTCTAAAAATCTATCAAACACTTATTGAGAAAGGTGTCTAAAAGGCAAAAGATAGTGTTAAGGGCGGAACCCAGAAATGAGCAGAAGCCGTCCATGGCGTCTAACCGCTGAGACCAGAGACCACAGCTGCTTTGCTCACACTGCACTCCCAAACCCTAAGGGCCCCTTGCTGAATACTCAACAAATACCCCTCGAGGGATTACACAAATATACCCCATACCTCTAATGACTTATGTTTTTTTAATGGAGAATAAAAGAAAGAGACTGTGTTCTCCTTCCTCCCTAGGATTCCTAACAAACATGGACTCAAATTCACTTAAAGACAGTCCTCCTAGGGATAAAAGAGAAAAGAACGTAACCTCACACAATAACCATTTTATACAAAAAATGATCAAATCCCACCATGTTAACAAGTTACCAAATCTGTCACTTGTCTCATTGTCTACGCTGACATATTAGCCAAAGATGAGCTTTTTGATAAAAAAGAGTAAGTCCCTCCACAGTGGGAAGCCCAAATCTCCTGATACACAGGCGGCCCTTTGCATCATCAGTTTGCAGTTGGTCGAATCTGTGGATGCTGGAACCCTGGTTCGGAGAGTGGACTATACAGTGGCCATTTTATTAAAGGGACTGAAGCGTCTGTGGGTTCTGGTATCAGCGGGGGGTCATGGAACCAGTCCCTCACGATACCAAGGGACAACTGTATATACTCATTTGTTTCAAAGTGCCACAACCTCTTAAGCTGATTTTCCTCTCCAACTGCCTCAACTATAGGCAACTGTCACAGGCAAGATCCGTGCAGTCCAAACGACAAACAGTTCCCTTAAACAAATGTATTACCATAGCAACAAAGGGGCCACATTTGCCGTTCTTTACCTGCCACACCCGATCAATTATTTAACATGCCTGCACTACAGTGACACTGTATAAAACGATCGTGCTCATTAGCAGAAAGAATCAGCTCTGGGGAAAACCACAAACATCAGACAGCTAAACTGGTCACAAACCAAACACATGCACACACACAAACTCACCTTGACAGTGATGCCAGAGATCACAGTGCAAAGGGAAGAGGGAGAACTAAATGTTCTTAAATTTCAGCTTCCACTTTAGAAAAATATGATCACCCAAATCCCCCAGTTCTTTTTTTTTTTTCTTAAAAAAGAGAAAGGCATAAAATGACTTTATAAATAAAATGACTATAGCAATGTTATCAAAAACTGCTGAAAACAGGATGATTAGATGAGAAGATCAGAGAGCCAAAGGATGAGATTTATCTTACAAGTGTATGGTTCTGGCTTTGGTTTTTGTTCTGTCCCAGGTTCTGGCTCATCTCTCGTTAGGAAAACAGGCAGGGGACTGGCAAATTGGACACTGAAGGAGGATGTGCACAGCAGCAGAAGCCAGCTAGGACTGTCCTCTCACCCAGCCTGGGGACACCTCTACTGACTGCCCCCAGGGAGATTCCTGAACAGAAAACTGAGCACATCCCCCAGCTCGGTGGGAAAGGAATGTGTCTCTTATCAAGGATAACCAGAGATTAAGTTCATGCGGGACTCTTGCAACTCACACGCCGAAACCTCAAGGCCAATACAACCACACCTAACAACCTCCCTCACACCATCTGGAGGGTTTCACCCAGACAGGGGCCGCGTTAGGGTGGTCCCTGTGCCTGTGCCCACACTGCCCTGGGAACAGGTTGTCCTTAAGCTAGAATCCGTGCTGCAGCTGGAATGGAGGATAAATGGCTTTGACTGACTATGTTATGGTCTTTCTTGTCACCCCTTGGAAAGAAGAGGAAAGAGAGAAGATTCTAACATATTTATATTAAACCACAGCCTGATAATGAAGTGAAAGTCACTCATTCGTGTCTGACACTTTGCAACCCCGTGGACTATACAGTCCACAGAATCTCCAGGCCAGAATACTGGAACGTGGGTAGACTTTTCCTTCTCTAGCGGATCTTCCCGACCCATAAAGCAAACTGGGGTCTCCTGCATTGCAGACAGATTCTTTACCAACTGACCTATCACGGAAGCTTCACTTTCTGATAATGAAAATTTCACACAAACAAGAGTTCACATTTGGCTAAAAATAACTGACATGACTCGGGAAGGAAATCTCTGATAACTGACAGATGAGAAAGCGTATGTAAAAGTTTGAAGAACCCATTTGTACAGAGAGTTCCTATGATGCTCTCCTAAATAGAGTCCACTATTTTTCTGCTTTGCCAAGATCTAGCTTGCCGAGAGCTACAGCTAGCAAACTTTTATTCTAGATTACAGAGATGACTTAATAATTTATGAAGACTCTAGTTTTCTAGTACATTAGTCTTTCCACCACAGTTATTAACTTTTACTATTGTAAACACAAGAAAACCTCTTAAAACATTATGATGTACAATTACGTCTCTGTCCACTTGCGGAAAAAAACTAAAATTTTGAAAACATGGAAAAAATCAAATATTCACCCCAAATAACTGTTTTTCCCTTTAAAATCTATCTTCCCCAAGAAAAGCATCACAAATACTGAAAATGATGTCTAGGGTGGCCTATTCCCCACAAATTGCTCCTGTAAGTGAATAAATTATCAAGTAAAGAAGCAAATAATTTAGAGACACTTTACACAGTGGTCCAATTTTATTTATATACCTACATAAAATAAGAACGCCTTGAGGCGCGTTTACACATTAAATTCACACAACTAAATGTCTTGATTACCATATAAAAAAGCTTAAGGTAGATAACCTCTCACATCTGACAGTACACAGGACATGAGTTATGACCGCTGTTCCGTCTCTGTAATTGAGTGAATGCCTTTAGACAACTGATCAAAAATCTGCCTCTCATTTTCAGTAACTTGACACGCATGCAAATTCATGTTTACAACATATTATGGGACCCATGGAGAACAGTACATTCTAAGAAAGTCCTTTTTAAGCTTTTAGTCTTTCTGCTTCTCTACTCTAATAATTTTGGGAGACAATATAAGAGAGATGACCCATAAATGACATTTAGAAGCAAAGTGGACATTCTTCTCACAGCTATGAGGACTTCACAGCTGCTGGTCACAGTAAGCACTCTACCTTCTTGCCAACAGCACTCTCACTTGTCACAGAACGAAAAATCAGAATACACTATGGAAAGCCGACAATGATGCTGAACTTGTGCACATTTGCCTTCAGTTTTGTTTATAAATTATTTCTGCCACTTGCAACTTAAACAATCAAAGATTAAACAACAGAAGTAATATGCATCACATTTTTAATTGAAGTTTAGCTGATGCACAATATTACATAAGTTACAGGTGTATAATGAGTCATAATTTTTAAAGGTTATCCTCCAGTTACAGTTACTTAAAACATTGTCTGTATTCCCTGTGCTGTACATCCCTGTAGCTCACTTCACATGTAACAGTCTGTATATCTCACCCCACTGCCCTAGAGAGTCCCTCACCCTTCTCTCTCCCCACTAATAACTACTGTTTTCTTCTGTGAGTCCGTTTCCTTTCTGTTATATTTACTAGCTTGCTTTATTTTTTTAGATTCAACATATAAGGAATATCATATAGTATTTGTCTTTCTCTGACTTCTTTCACTTAGCAAGAAAATGATTTTAAATAGCAAAACATTATAAACTTCAAAATGCCCAACAAAAGCAAACTGATTCTATGTAATTATGGACATTCATACAATATACAACTATTAAAAGTGGTACAAGACAAGAGATATCAAAGTAGATTAATGGAACAGAACAGAGAGTCCGAGAAGCACACCCTCACGAATACAGTCAAGACTGTCAACAAACCCATCAAGGCAATCCAATTGTTGTTCAGTCCTGTCCCACTCTGGACTTCCGTGAACTACAGCACACCAGGCTCCCTTTTTCTTCAATGTCTCCCACAATTTCTTCAGCTTCAAGTCCATTGAGTCAGTGATGCGATCCAACCATCATCATCTGCCACCCCCCTCTCCTCCTACCTTTAATCTTTTCCATTGAGTCTACTCTTCGTATCAAGTGGCCAAAATATTGGAGCTTCAGCTTCAGCATCAGTCCGCCCAATGTATATTCAGGGTTGATCTCCTTTACGATCGAACGCTTTGATCTCCGTGCAGTCCAAGGGACTCTCAAGAGTCTTCTCCAGCACAATTCAAAAGCATAAATTCTTTGGCACGCAGACTTCTTTATGGTCCAACTCTCAATCCGAAAATGACTACTGGAAAAACCACAGCTTTGACTATATGGACCTTGGTTGGAAAAGCAATCTCTCTGCTTTTTAATACACTATCTAGATTTTGCATAGTTTCCTACCAAGGAGAAAGTGTCTTTTAATTTCATGGCTGCAGTCACCATCTCCAGCGATTTTGGAGCCCAACAAAATAAAGTCTGTCACTGTTTCCATTGTTTTCCCATCTATTTGCCATGCAGCAATGGGACCAGATGCTGTGATCTTAGTTTTTTTAATGTTGAGTTTTAAGCCAACTTTTTCACTCTCCTCTTTCACTTTCATCATGAGGCTTTTTAGTTCTTCTTCACTTTCTGCCATAAGGGTGGTGTCATCTGCATATCTGAGGTTATTGATATTTCTCCCGCCAATCTTGATTCCAGCTTGTGCTTCTTCCAGCCCAGCATTTCTAATGATGTACTCTGCATACAAGTTAAATAAGCAGGGTGACAATATACAGCCTTAACGTACTCCTTTTCCTATTTGGAAACAGTCTGTTCCATATCCACTTCTAACTGTTGCTTCCTGACCTGCATACAGGTTTCTCAAGAGGCAGGTGAGGTGGTCGGGTATTCCCATCTCTTGAAGAATTTTCCACAGTTTGTTGTGATCCACACAGTCAAAGGCTTTGGCATAGTCAATAAAGCAGAAATAGATGTTTCTCTGGAACTCTCTTGCTTTTTTGATGATCCAAGGGATGGTGACAGTTTGATCTCTGGTTCTTCTGCCTTTTCTAAAACCAGTTTGAACATCTGGAAGTTCATGGTTCATGTATTGCTGAAGCCTGGCTTGGAAAACTTTGAGCATTACTTTACTAGTGTGTGAGATGAGTGCAATTGTGCAGTAGTTTGAGTATTCTTTGGCATTGCCTTTGGGATTGGAATGAAAACTGATCTCTTCCAGTCCTGTGGCCACTGCTGAGTTTTCCAAATTTGCTGGCATATTGCGTGCAGCACTTTCACAGCATCATCTTTCAGGATTTGAAATAGCTAAACTGGAATTCCATCACCTCTACTAAGCTTTGTTCGTAGTGATGCTTCCTAAGGCCCACTTGACTTCACCTTCCAGGATGTCTGGCTCTAGGCTGGTGATTACACCATCATGATTAGCTGGGTCGTGACACTCTTATTTGTACAGTTCTTCTGTGTATTTTTGCCACTTCTTCTTAATATCTTTTGCTTCTGTTAGGTCCATACCATTTCTGTCCTTTATCAAGCCCATCTTTGCATGAAATGTTCCCTTGGTATCTCTAATTTTCTTGAAGAGATCTCCAGTCTTTTCCATTCTATTGCTTTCCTCTATGTCTTTGCACTGATCATGGAGGAAGGCTCTCTTATCTCTCCTTGTTATTCTTTGGAACTCTGCATTCAAATGGGTATAGCTTTCCTTTTCTCCTTTGCTTTTCACTTCTCTTCTTTTCACAGTTATTTGTAAAGCCTCCTAAGACAGCCATTTTGCTTTTTTGCATTTCTTTTTCTTGGGGATGGTCTTGATCCCTGTCTCCTGTACAATGTCACGAATCTCTGTCCATAGTTCATCAGGCACTCTATCAGTTAATAGTAGAACCTAAATAATATGCATAGGTTCCAACTGTTAAATTACTTCAGCTATGCTATAAATTTTTCATGATAAAATTCTCATAATATTGAAAAACATGATGTTAAAAGTTTATTTTTTTGCTTTTATTTTTAGCTGGGGGGAAACTGCTTTACAATGTTGTGTTGGTTTTTGTCATACAACAACACAAATCAGTCATAATTATACAGTTATCACCTCCCTCTTGCGTCTCCCTCCCATCCCCCTTCCCACCCTTCTAGGTCATTGCAAAGCACCAGGCTGGGCTCCCTGTGACTTATAACAACTTCTCACAGCGATCTTCTGAAAGTATATTTATTGACATGGAAAGATTGTGTGTATACACACACACACACACACACACACACACACGTATAGTTAAATAGAAACAATTAGATATAAAATAGCATCTATAAAATTACTGTATTCTAGTTTTTTAAAAGGTAAACATATGCACAGAAAAAGGGCTGGAAAGATAACCACAATTTGCAGGTTGGTGCATCTGGTAACTATATTCTAACTCTACTTCACAGAGAGACGCTGTATTCTCCACTTGTAAGATAACAAAGCACCAACAGTCCCCTAGATTCACCTGCTGCTGCTGCTGCTAAGTCACGTCAGTCGTGTCCGACTCTGTGCGACCCCATAGACGGCAGCCCACCAGGCTCCCCCATCCCTGGGATTCTCCAGGCGAGAACACTGGAGTGGGTTGCCATTTCCTTCTCCAATGCATGAAAGTGAAAAGTGAAAGTGAAGTCGCTCAGTCATGTCTGACTCTTAGCGACCCCATGGACTGCAGCCTACCAGGCTCCTCCATCCATGGGATTTTCCAGGCAAGAGTACTGGAGTGGGGTGCCATTGCCTTCTCCAGATTCACCTAGGCCACCTTATTTATAATTCTGAATGAACAGCACATATGTATTTCACAGTGAATGAAATGCTCCTTCCAGATGCGGCAGCCAGTGAGGATCTGTCAGATCAAGCTAGGTTTCTGGGTCTCTTTTCATGTGTTTCCCAGTACCCTGAATACATCTCTGCCACAGAGATATATCACGTCTGATTCCTGCAACACTATGGACCATAGCCTGCCAGGCTCCTCTGTCCATGGGATTCTCCAGGCAAGAACAGTGGAGTGGGTTGCCATTTCCCTCCAAGGATCTTCCTGACCCAGGTATTGAGCCAGGGTCTCCTGTATTGCAGGCAGATTCTCTTCCACTGTGTATTTTCTTACAACCGTGTACTTTTCCACTAGACCATAAACTCCTTAAAGGCAAGAGCTACATCTTGAAGTTCAAGTATCTTCAGAGATTAGGACAGTATTTAGCACATATGGGACAGCCAATAAATGCTAACTGAATGGAAGAGTCAATAAATGAACAAACAGCAGTTTCAAGAGTCTCTCAATCCAGAAAGACTCCTTCACCTAGATTCTACTGACTCTGAAATGTGAACAGGTCACTAGAGACTGTTATCGTTGGATTCACTACTACTGTTACCAGAAAAAAATGTCTTAGAATGTAAAAGTTCTTATAAGAAGATAAAACTTTAAATCAGTCACATTGTTGTACAGTAGAAACCAATATAACATGGTAAAGCAATTATCCTTCAATTAGAAATGAAAGAATTTTTTTTAATTTTTAAAAAGTCTTTTAAAAAAAACTTTAAATCACTAAAATCCACTCAGAGATTGCCAGATTCTCCACGGTAAGAGAAAGAAATTATGCCATGGCTGGATCCCGAGAATGGCAAGGTCTCTAGAACAGGAGAGATTAAAAAAACATGCTCAGTAGAAATCACATGTCAATGAGCTGATGGGTTAAATAAGTAAGTCGTTAACACTAGGGGAAGCTGGCTGAAGGGTATATGAAAATACTCCATATTACTTCTGCAGCTTTTCTGTAAATCCAAAATTATTTCAAAATAAATAAAATGTTAATGAGGTGGGGAGTGGACTGCAACACATTGAGTGGGGCAGCTAAGGAAGCAGGAGGGGTGGAGGGCACAGCAAAGGAAACCTCTCCTTCCACTTCCCAACCTAGTCCAGGACCAGCCACACTTTCATACTTTCAGTTATAAGAAAAACATTTAGGCCTCCTAAAAGGCACCTGCCCCCAAGAAGAAGATGAATCAATCCTTGACCTAACTGTGTTCCAATCCAGATCACAATATGTCAAAACTAAGAGGTAAAGGAGGGAGGGAAAAAAAATCTCTTTAAATGCATTTATACCTCCACAAAACACAAGGAGCAACTGTACCAAGCACAGTATTTAAAAAGCACTTCCAGCAGCTCAATGAGAAAGAAGCAGGGCAAGAACAAAGGTGAAGCCCTGGCCTCCTACTGGCCACCACTATTAATTCCTTCCCCCAACCACTGTTTACTCGTTTATCAGCTGAGAATGACAACAGAGGTAAATTTCACACATGAATAAGCTCACAAATGGCGCTCTTGGTCTCCAAGGGCAGAAGTTATGTCTGTTAGTGTATTCTGTACTATCCCTGGCTCCGTGCCCCATGGAGGTAAAGAGTTTAACAAATGCTTTCTGTGGTGCCAGTGGCTGAGAGATTTTCCCTCCCATCTCATTTACCCTGCTCAAGGAATATTTATTAAATATTCATTTGGACAAGGATAACCCTATGCTCAGCTAAGTTAAATTCACCCATTCCAGTCCAGTTTAGTTCGCTGACTCCTAAAATGTCAACATTCACTCTTGCCATCTCCTGTTTGACCACTTCCAATTTGCCTTGATTCATGGACCTAACACTCCAGGTTCCTAAACAATACTGCTCTTTACAGCATCGGACCTTGCTTCCATCACCAGTCACATCCACAACTGGGTGTTGTTTTTACTTTGGCTCTGTCTCTTCATTCTTTACAGAGTTATTTCTCCACTGCTCTCCAGCAACATATTGGGCACCTACTGACCTGGGGAGTTCCTCTTTGAGTATCCTATTTTTTGCCTTTTCATAATGTTCATGGGGATGTCAAGGCAAGAATACTGAAGTCGTTTGCCATTCCCTTCTCCAGTGGACGACTCCTCACCATGACCCGTCAATCTTGGATGGCCCTACACGGAATGATTCATAGTTTCACTAAGTTAGACAAGTCTGTACGTCAAGACTGTATATTGTCACCCTGCTTATTTAACTTATATGCAGAGTACATCATGAGATATGCTGGACTGGAAGAAACACAAGCTGAAATCAAGATTGCCAGGAGAAATATCAATAATCTCAGATATGCAGATGACACCACCCTTATGGCAGAAAGTGAAGACGAATTAAAAAGCCTCTTGATGAAAGTGAAAGAGGAGAGTGAAAAAGTTGGTGTAAAGCTCAACATTCAGAAAACGAAGATCATGGCATCTGGTCCCATCACTTCATGGCAAATACATGGGGAAACAGTGGAAACAGTGTCAGACTTCATTTTTTTGGGCTCAAAAATCACTGCAGATGGTGACTGCAGCCATGAAATTAAAAGATGCTTACTCCTTGGAAGGAAAGTTATGACTAACCTGGATAGCATATTCAAAAGCAGAGACATTACTTTGCCAACAAAGGTCCGTCTAGTCAAGGCTATGGTTTTTCCTGTGGTCATGTATGGATGTGAGAGTTGGACTGTGAAGAAGGCTGAGTGTCCAACAATCGATGCTTTTGAACTGTGGTGTTGGAGAAGACTCTTGAGAGTCCCTTGGACTGCAAGGAGATCCAACCAGTCCATTCTAAAGGAGATCAGTCCTGGGTGTTCTTTGGAAGGAATGATGCTAAAGCTGAAACTCCAGTACTTTGGCCACCTCATGCAAAGAGTTGACTCATTGGAAAAGACTCTGATGCTGGTAGGGATTGGGGGCAGGAGGAGAAGGGGACGACAGAGGATGAGATGGCTGGATGGCTTCACTGACTCGATGGATGTGAGTCTGAGTGAACTCCGGGAGTTGGTGATGGACAGGGAGGCCTGGCGTGCTGCAATTCATAGGGTCACAAAGAGTCGGACACAGCTGAGTGACTGAACTGAACTGTGGTCCATGTGATTAGATTAGTTAGTTTTCTCTGGTTGTGGTTTCAGTCTGTCTGCCCTCTGATGCCCTCTCAGCGCCTACTGTCTTACTGGGGTTTCTCTGACCTTGGACATGGGGTATCTCCTCATGGCCACCCTTCTGACCTTGGACACAGGTCATTCTGACCTTGGACATCTCCTCTCAGCCACTTGCCATGGCATTTTAGGAATCAGTGAACTAAAATGGACTGGAACGGGTGAATTTAACTCAGATGGCCATTATATCTATTTCAATGGGCAAGAATCCACTAGAAGAAATGGGGTAGCCATCATAGTCAATAAACTAAGAGTCCAAAATGCAGTACTTGGATGCAATCTCAAATAACAGAATGATCTCTGTTCGTTTCCAAGGCAAACCAATCAATACCACGATCAGATCAGATAAGTTGCTCAGTCGTGTCCGACTCTTTGCGACCCCATGAATCGCAGCACGCCAGGCCTCCCTGTCCATCACCAACTCCCGGAGTTCACTCAGACTCACGTCCATCGAGTCAGTGATGCCATCCAGCCATCTCATCCTCTGTCGTCCCCTTCTCCTCCTGCCCCCAATCCCTACCAGCATCAGAGTCTTTTCCAATGAGTCAACTCTTTGCATGAGGTGGCCAAAGTACTGGAGTTTCAGCTTTAGCATCATTCCTTCCAAAGAAATCCCAGGGCTGATCTCCTTCAGAATGGACTGGTTGCATCTCCTCGTGGTCCAAGGGACTCTCAAGAGTCTTCTCCAACACCACAGTTCAAAAGCATCGATTGTTGGACACTCAGCCTTCTTCACAGTCCAACTCTCACATCCATACATGACCACTGGAAAAACCATAGCCTTGACTAGACGAACTTTTGTTGGCAAAGTAATGTCTCTGCTTTTGAATATGCTATCTAGCTTGGTCATAACTTTCCTTCCAAGGAGTAAGCGTCTTTTAATTTCATGGCTGCAGTCACCATCTGCAGGGACTTTGGAGCCCAGAAAAATAAAGTCTGACACTGTTTCCACTGTTTCCCCATCTATTTCCCATGAAGTGGTGGGACCAGATGCCTTGATCTTCATTTTCTGAATGTTGAGCTTTAAGCCAACTTTTTCACTCTTCACTTTCACTTTCTTGATAATCGAAGTCTATGTCTCAAACAGTAGTGCTGAAGAAGCTGAAGTTGAACAGGTCTGTGAATACCTACAAGACCTTTTAGAACTAATACCCCCAAAAGATGTCTTTTTCAATATTGGGGACTGGAATGCAAAAGTAGGAGTCAAGATACACCTGGAGTAACAGGCAAATTTGGCCTTCGAGTACAGAATGAAGCACGGCAAAGGCTAATAGAGTTTTGCGAAGAGAACACACTGGTCATAGCAAACATCCTCTTCCAACAACACAAGAGAAGACTCTACACATGGACATCACCAGATGGTCAACACGGAAATCAGACTGATTATATTCTTTGCAGCCAAAGACGGAGAAGCTCTATACAGTCAGCAAAAACAAGACTGGGAGCTGACTGTGGCTCAGATCATGAACTCCTTATTGCCAAATTCAGACTTAAATTGAAGAAAGTAGGGAAAATCACTAGACCATTCAGGTATGACTGAAATCAAATGCCTTATTATACAGCAGAAGTGAGAAATAGATTTAAGGGACTAGACTGATAAAGTGCCTGATGAACTATGGACAGAGGTCTGTGACACTGTAGAGGAGACAGGGATCAAGACCATCCGCAAGAAAAAGAAATGCAAAAAGGCAAAATGGCTGTCTGAGGAGGCCTTACAAATAGCTGTAAAAAGAAGGGAAGAGAAAAGCAAAGGAGAAAAGGAAAGACATCAGCATCTAAATGCACAGCTCCAAAGAATAGCAAGGACAGATAAGAAAGCCTTCCTCCATGATCAGTGCAAAGAAACAGAGGAAAGCAATAGAATGGGAAAGACTAGAGATCTCTTCAAGAAAATTAGAGATACCAAGGGAACACTTCATGCAAAGATGGGCTCAATAAAGGACAGAAATGGTATGGACCTAACAGAAGCAGAGATATTAAGAAGAGGTGGCAAGAATACACAGAAGAACTGTACAAAAAAGATCTTCATGACCCAGGTAACCACAATGTGTGATCACTCACCTGGAGCCAGACATCCTGGAATGTGAAGTCAAGTGGGCCTTAGAAAGCATCATTACAAACAAAGCTAGTGGAGGTGATGGAATTCCAGTTGAGCTATTTCAAATCCTAAAAGATGATGCTGTGAAAGTGCTGCACGCAATATGCCAGCAAATTTGGAAAACTCAGCAGTGGCCACAGGACTGGAAAAGGTCAGTTTTCATTCCAATCCCAAAGAAAGGCAATGCCAAAGAATGCTCAAATACCGCACAATTGCACTCATCTCACACGCGAGTAAAGTAATGCTCAAAGTTCTCCAAGCCAGGCTTCAACAGTAAGTGAACCATGAACTTCCAGATGTTCAAGGTGGTTTTAGAAAAGGCAGAGGAACCAGAGATCGAACTGCCAACATCCCTTGGATCATTGAAAAAGCAAGAGTTCCAGAGAAACATCTATTTCTGCTTTATTGACTATGCCAAAGCCTTTGACTGTGTGGATCACAACAAACTGTGGAAAATTCTGAAAGAGATGGGAATACCAGACCACCTGACCTGCCTCTTAAGAAACCTGTATGCAGGTCAGGAAGCAACAGTTAGAACTGGACATGGAACAACAGACTGGTTCCAAATAGGAAAAGGAGTACGGCAAGGCTGTATATTGTCACCCTGCTTATTTAACTTATATGCAGAGTACATCATGAGAAATGCTGGGCTGGAAGAAGCACAAGCCAGAATCAAGATTGCCAGGAAAAATATCAATAACCTCAGATATGTAGATGGCACCACCCTTATGGCAGAAAGTGAAGAGGAACTAAAGAGCCTCTTGATGAAAGTGAAAGAGGAGAGTGAAAAAGTTGGTGTAAAGCTCAACATTCAGAAAACGAAGATCATGGCATCCGGTCCCATCACTTCACGGCAAATACATGGGGAAACAGTGGCAGACATTATTTTTGGGGGGCTCCAAAATCACTGCAGATGGTGATTGCAGCCATGAAATTAAAAGACGCTTACTCCTTGGAAGAAAAGTTACGACCAACCTAGATAGCATATTCAAAAGCACAGACATTACTTTGCCAACAAAGGTCCGTCTAGTCAAGGCTATGGTTTTTCCAGTAGTCATGTATGGATGTCAGAGTTGGACTGTGAAGAAAGCTGAGCGTCCAAGAATTGATGCTTTCGAACTGTGGCATTGGAGAAGACTCTTGAGAGTCCCTTGGACTTCAAGGAGATCCAACCAGTCTATCCTAATGGAAATCAGTCCTGAGTGTCCATTGGAAGGACCAATGTTGAAGTTGAAACTCCAATACTTTGGCCACCTGCTGAGAAGAACTGACTCATTTGAAAAGACCCTGATGTTGGAAAAGACTGAAGGTGGGAGGAGAAGGGGACAACAGAGGATGAGATTGTTGGATGGCATCACCAACTCAATGGACATGAGTTTGAGTGAACTCCAGGTTGGTGATGGACAGGGAGTCCTGGCGTGTGCGGTTCACGGGGTTGCACAGAGTCGGACAGGACTCAGCGACTGAACTGAACTGAACCTGATGCCAGGTGCTACTTTGTGTTGCCTCCCAAAGAAAGCCTGACACTGCCCACAGGGAGGAGTTACAACCAAACCCAAAAGGAAGAAAAGCCTGACACTGCCCACAGGGAGGAGTTACAACCAAACCCAAAAGGAAGAAAAGCCTGACACTGCCCACAGGGAGGAGTTACAACCAAACCCTAAAGAAGAAAAGCCTGACACTGCCCACAGGGAGGAGTTACAACCAAACCCAAAAAGAGGAAAAGCCTGACACTGCCCACTGGGAGGAGTTACAACCAAACCCAAAAGGAAGAAAAGCCTGACACTGCCCACAGGGAGGAGTTACAACCAAACCCAAAAGAAGAAAAGCCTGACACTGCCCACAGGGAGGAGTTACAACCAAACCCAAAAGAAGAAAAGCCTGACACTGCCTACAGGGAGGAGTTACAACCAAACCCAAAAGGAAGAAAAGCCTGACACTGCCCACAGGGAGGAGTTACAACCAAACCCAAAAGGAAGAAAAGCTGCTGCTTGAGGTTCCCATGGTATACCTTGGGACAGAAGTTTTGAAACAAGTGTTTCTTCAAAGTTAGGCAGTTTTTAAAGAAGGCTGCCTGCGGAAGGGGAAAGTGTGAAACAGCTGAGAGTGGGCAAATAGGCTTTTCCAGCTTTTGAGCTCCCTGTTTATTTCACTCTGTCTCTGCCTGGTCCAGAAAATACAAGAGACTGATGTCACATGGTTTCAAGACTCAACGGCTACAGCTACGTCACTTCAGTTGTGTCTGACTGTGTGACCCCATAGACAGCAGCCCACCAGGCTTCCCCATCCCTGGGATTCTCCAGGCAAGAACACTGGAGTGGGTTGCCATTTCCTCCTCCAATGCATGAAAGTGAAAAGTGAAAGTGAAGTCGCTCAGTCGTGTCCAACTCTTAGCGACCCCATGGACTGCAGCCTACCAGGCTCTTCAGCCCATGGGATTTTCCAGGCAAGAGTATTGGAGTGGGGTGCCATTGCCTTCTCCAAGACTCAAAGTAGGTTCCAATTCCAAATAACCTAACTTTTGTTTTATTATTTTTATTTTTTAATTAATTTATTTATTTTAATTGGAGGCTAGTTACTTTACAATATTGTAGTGGTTTCTGCCATACATTGACATGAATCAGCCACAGGTATACACGTGTTCCCAATTCTGAACCCCATTCCCTCTTCACTCCCCACCCCATCTCAGGGTCATCCCAGTACACCAGCCCCGAGCACCATGTCTCATGCATCAAACCTGGACTGGGGATCTCTTTCACATATGGTAATATACACGTTTCAATGCTATTCTCTCACATCATCCCACCCTCGCCTTCTCCTACAGAGTGCAAAAGACTCTTCTTTACATCTGTGTCTCTTTTGCTGTCTCGCATATAGGGTCTTCGTTATCATCTTTCTAAATTCCATATATATGCGTTAATATACTGTATTGGTGTTTTTCTTTCTGGCTTACTTCACTCTGTATAATAGGCTCCAGTTTCATCCACCTCATTAGAACTGATTCAAATGTATTCTTCTTAATGGCTGAGTAATACTCCATTGTGTATATGTACCACAGCTTTCTTATCCATTCATCTGCTGATGGACATCTAGGTTGCTTCCATGTTTTGGCTATTGTAAACAGTGCTGCGGTGAACACTGGGGTACATGTGTCTCTTTCAATTCTGGTTTCCTCAGTGTGTATGCCCAGCAGTGGGATTGCTGGGTCATATGGCAGTTTTAATTCCAGATTTTTAAGGAATCTCCACACTGTTCTCCATAGTGGCTGTACTAGTTTGCATTCCCACCAACAGTGTAAGCGGGTTTCCTTTTCTCCACACCCTCTCCAGCATTTTGTAGACTTGTTGATAGTAGACATTCTGACCGGTGTGAGATGGTACCTCATTGTGGTATTGATTTGCATTTCTCTCATAATGAGCGATGTTGAGCATCTTTTCATGCGTTTGTTAGCCATCTGTGTGTCTTCTTTGGAGAAATGTCTGTTTATTCTTTGGCCCATTTTTCAATTGGGCAAATGACCCAATGTTTGTTTAGCCCTCAAATCCTCCTCCCTCTTTTGGCCTGCACCATACAACGCAGGATCTCATTTCCCCACCCAGGGACTGAACCCGGGCCGCAGTAGTGAAAGCCCAGAATCCTAACCATGATGTCATCAGTGGACTTCCTAGCCCCCAAATTCTAAGCTTTCCAAGAGTAATAAAGTCAAACTCTGATCCTGAGAGCCTTTCTACACAGGTACGCAGCTGACGTTCTGGTCCAATCAATGACTGTGGATCAGTGGTGTGCTGCTGTTAACCTAGGGAGCAAGCAGAAGACCGCCTGTTCTATCTCACCCCTCATTCTTCGACCTATAGCTCTAGCTGGGGCCACACCCAGTCATTCATTTATTTCTGGTTCCTGGTCCCACCCAAGGCAAAAGGCTAGCAATTCCTGAGCCAGTAACCTAAGGAGACAATACTGGCCAGCGATCAGACCTCAGCACACTTAATGTTACCATCCTGTGCGTGAAGGAGGGTCTTCAGAGTCTTTCTCCCCTCAATTACTGTGCCTCTCTTGATCTTTCCTGGATCTTAAGTTCCTAAGAAGATGTTTTTCATTGTAAATGTTGCACCTTCTGAGATAGTCAAAGATGAAATAAAAAGTGCATTACTCCACAGCACAGAACCATATAAATTAGGCAATCCTGTCATACAATCCCTACTCTCTCTTCCTAGTTCCCTCTCTGTGCCTCTCCCAAACCTGTTCATAAACCTGCCTGGTAAAGCCTGCCTGACTGCTCGGCATTCCTCTGGCACCTCCTCTTGCCTTTGCCCTGAAATAGCCCCTTCAGCTTTCATTCTATATTCTCTGTCTTCTCCTTCTGAATCTTTCAGACTCAAAAAATGCCTCAGGAAACAGACTCTTAATTCAGTGCTACTTTGGCTTCCAGGAGCAACATCTGCCTTCACTGTTTAAATAATACATAACGCCATCTCTCTGGTAAGCACCATCCCATACCACCCTTTTCCTGATCGTGTCTATCCCTCTGAATGTCTCCATCTCTCTCTCAGAGTCAAAAATGTGGTTCTCAAGGTGTTTAAAATCATGGGGGAGAGGGGGAGGGAGGGGTGGTAAGAGCAAGGGGGACTTGTCTCTAGGTCACTAAAATTTTGACAATAAATAATAAAAAGATCATAGATGTTCCTTGTACATTTCACAGTCCAGGAAAACATTTCCTACAAAATATCACGTGGATCTAAGATCACCTTTCATGCCATTTAACATTGTATAATGATATGAAAATAAAAATACATTAGATTACTCTTTAATTATCAAATACTAAAGAATGCATATATTGACTAGAAGAAAGTAGTAAGTGAAGAATTTGGGTTAAAAATAATGCTTAATGTGTTTGAACTTAAAAAAAACACTTTTTCCTATTTTCTAGTTGCTATCTCACTCCTTGTAAAAATGAGATACGGTTCTCACAGCATAAACAGAGACAGTGGTACAAGGCACTGGATTAAGCAGGGCTCCTCTGGGTAGGAAATCTCACTAGAATCAAGTACTTCCTGTTGGAGATTATGAGAATCTCGTTTTTGCCAAGGAATGTCATGTTTGATTTCTCTTTTAAGATGAAGTGGGAGGATCTGTCCTCTGTCCCAGGTATCAAATTGCTGTGTAAACAAATTTAAGAAATAACTATCACAGTTACAAATCTCTTCCCATATTACATAACTTGATTCATACTTTTATGTTCTGAAACTCAGCACTCTTTTAGGGTTTCTCTTTTTTTTTAATTTAGTGGAAAGACTTCCTTGGCAAAGGCCAGAGAAAACACAGAAGAGCCCTGCAGTCACAGTAAATATTTTATCAACTATCCTGTCCAAAAAATCATCCCTCTCTACATACTCAACACCCAGGTCGGTTCTTTTCCCCATTGCCCATAAGCCCATTCAAATTCCACCCTGAAAACACAGGTGCTATCTGCTGTAGTTCAAGAACATGACTTATTAATGCAAATGTGCTGGAATCTGAGACCTGATCTTCAGCTTTCTGCAGAAGCCATATGGCAAAACACCTTTAAATAAAAGTCACTGACCAAATCTTGGCAGACTGTCAGTCTCTTGGGCATAGCATAATCTGTCCTACTTTATTAAGAAAGCTTCTTCAAGTCTGACTACTGATTCTCTCAACATTTCACTCTAAGTAAATGAAACTGGTTTGCAGAGGGTATGGAGAAAACGGAGCCCTCTTACACAATTGGTGGGAACGTAAATTGATGTATTCACTATGGAGAATAGTGTGGAGGTCCCTTAAAAAACTAAACACAGAACTACTATATGATCCAGAAATATTAATACTGGGCATATGCCCTGAAAAAACCTTAATTTGAAAGGGCACATGTACCCCAGTGTTCACTGCAGCACTATTTACAATAGCCAGGACATGGAAACAACCTAAATGCCCAATGACAGCTGCATGGACAAAGAAGATGTGGTGTACACACAATGGAATATTACTCAGCCACTGAAAGGAATGAAATATAGTCACATGTAGACACATGGATAGACCTAGAGTCTGTTACACAGTATGAAGTAAATCAGAAAGAAGAAAAACAAGTACCATATCACTTCAGTTCAGTTGCTCAGTAGTGTCCGACTCTTTGCGAGCCCATGAACCACAGCATGCCAGGCCTTCCTGTCCATCACCAACTCCTGGAGTTCACCCAAACTAATGTCCATTGAGGTGGTGATGCCATCCAACCATCTCATCCTCTGTCATCCCCTTCTCCTCCTGCCCTCAATCTTTCCCAGCATCAGGGTCTTTTCAAATGAGTCAGCTCTTCGCATCAGGTGACCAAAGTACTGGAGTCTCAACTTCAACATCAATCCGTCCTTCCAATGAACACTCAGGACTGATATCCTTTAGGATGGACTGGTTGGATCTCCTTGCAGTCCAAGGGACTCTCAAGAGTCTTCTCCAACACCACAGTTCAAAAGCATCAATTCTTGGGCACGTAGCTTTCTTTATAGTCCAGCTCTCACATCCATACCTGACCACTGGAAAAACCATAGCCTTGACTAGACGGACCTTTGTTGGCAAAGTAATGTCTCTGATTTTTAATATGCTGTCTAGGTTGGTCATAACTATCCATCCAAGGAGTAAGCGTCTTTTAATTTCATGGTTGCAATCACCATCTGCAGTGATTTTGGAGCCCCCCAAAAATAATGTCTGCCACTGTTTCCCCATCTATTTGCCATGAAGTGATGGGACCGGATGCCATGATCTTCATTTTCTGAATGTTGAGCTTTAACCCAACTTTTTCACTCTCCTCTTTCACTTTCATCAAGAGGCTCTTTAGTTCCTCTTCACTTTCTGCCATAAGGGTGGTGTCATCTACATATCTGAGGTTATTGATATTTTTCCCGCCAATCTTGATTCTGGCTTGTGCTTCTTCCAACCCAGCGTTTCTCATGATGTACTCTGCATACAAGTTAAATAAGCAGGGTGACAATATACAGCCTTGATGTACTCCTTTTCCTATTTGGAACCAATCTGTTGTTCCATGTCCAGTTCTAACTGTTGCTTCCTGACCTGCATACAGGTTTCTCAAGAGGCAGGTCAGGTGGTCTGGTATTCCCATCTCTTTCAGAATTTTCCACAGTTTGTTGTGATCCACACAGTCAAAGGCTTTGGCATAGTCAATAAAGCAGAAATCGATGTTTTTCTGGAATTTTATTGCTTTTTCGATGATCCAAGGAATGTTGGCAATTTGATCTCTGGTTCCTCTGCCTTTTCTAAAACCAGCTTGAACATCTGGAAGTTCACGGTCATGTATTGCTGAAGCCTGGCTTGGAGAATTTTGAGCATTGTTTTGCTAGTGTGTGAGATGAGTGCAATTGTGTGGTAGTTTGAGCATTCTTTGGCATTGCCTTTCTTTGGGATTGGAATGAAGACTGACCTTTTCCAGTCACATATATGTGGAATCTGGTAACAGATGAACTATTTCCAAAGCAGGAATAGAGATACAGACAAAGAGAATGGACACGTGGACATAGATGTGGGTTGGGGAGAGGGAGGGTGGGACGAACTGGGAGTGTGGGATTGACATATATACAGTGCCAGGTATAGCTAGCTAGTGGGAAGCTCAGTTCCTATACTACAGGAAGCTCAGTTCAGTGCTCTGTGCTGACCTAGAGGTGTGGGAGAGAGGCCCAAGAGAGAAGGAATATATGTATGCATATAACTGATTTAGTTCACTGTACAGGAGAAACTAGGGCTTCCCAGGCAGCACTAGTGGTAAAGAATCCATCTGACGATGCAGGAGATGCAGGAGACGTGGGGAAGATCCCTGGGTGGGGAAGATCCCCTGGAGGAGGGCATGGCAATCTACTCTGGTATTCTTGCCTGGAAAATCCCAAGGACAGAGGAGCCTGGCGGGTTACAGTCCATGGAGTTGCAAAGAGTTGGACATGACTGAAGCGACTGAATACACACTCATGCACACACCACAGAAACTAATACAAATTGTAAAGCAATTACATTCCAATTTTAAGCGAGAAAGAAATCTTCAAGTCTGACAAGTGATTCTCTCAACATCTAGCTCTAGGTAAATGGAATTGGTTTGCAGGTGGTCCAGAGTTCAAATTATTAAACTGTTCTACATTTTTAGAAACCCCAAATTATTCATTGCTAGCCAGCCATTAAGTACAGCAGAAGATTTCTGTTTGTGGCTTTGAACAACACACAATTTTGTTGTGTGTCACGGCTCACCAGGACAACAAAACACACTCCTGGGTGTGCACCAGCTGGTGCTGGAGGTGTGTCAGCTCCCTGTCTCCTCCAGTCAGTACAGGGATGGTGTCAGCCCACAGTTTCAGTACTGTTAAAGGATGTAAATGACTAGACATTTGTTTTACCACATTAACTTCACCCATTTAGCTTCTCTGTACTTGTCCCTTATTTGTGTTTGAGGAAATAAGTACAAGTTAGAACTCTAGTGCAATTCCACAGCTAGAAAAACGCTAGATTCTTCTGGCATCCTTGATCTTTCCAGGCTCCGTGCTTCTCCCCCAGTGTAGTAGGACACTCTGGATGTTCACCACACTTTCTCCACATCCTTGTCTACCATTGGGTAGACATCATAACCTCAGACCTTTGTCTTCAGATGTACAATCAATTCAGGTCCCATCCTTTATCCTTAATAATTAGAATTCTGTTCAGGTTGGCTTTGAAGGTGAGACAATAGGAATGACCCCTGGGTGCATCAATCCCAACTCTTGAGAACCTAAAGGTAAGTACTCCCCACACCCGTTTTACGGTTATGTTTTCAGAAACTGAACAGATGGGAAGACCTAACTTCTGATGTCAAAGTAGCCTCATCAAAAGAAACTCAATATCAACTATTCTAAGGCTATTTCATTTAGTTCAGTGCTTCTGCCCAAGTATTTTTTAAAGTATATACCTTCCCACATTTAATTGGAGCAAGATCTCTTAGGGAAAATCTTTGCAACTCACTTACTCTGAAACATTTATCAGGAACAAGCTACAGTATTTAAAATTGGCCAGTGGCCATTTCCAAGGTAAGATTTTTCCCTCTACGGTCATGATTAGCAATTAGTTATCTTTTCCAAAGCTGGGTTTAAGTTAATGTGAGTGTGCCCTTCAGCATGGAACACTGGGGCCTCAGCGGTTCATTAAGCAAATATTTAGAGGGACTTTAAAACAAACCAAAAAAAAAAGCATGGCTCTATCCTTAGATACCTCTTCAAACAGTGTATTAATCAGGATGTTTGAAGTTACAGGTGATAGAAACCCAATTCGAATCTGCTTAGGCAAAACAGAAGTTGTATTAGCTCATACAGATGAACAGCTCTCAGAACAGAAGAAAACTAGAGTCAAGATTCAATAGCAGCCTTCCCTGGTGGCTCCATCGTAAAGTATCCACTGCCAAGGCAGCAGGCATGGGTTCGATATTTGGCCTGGGAAGATCCCACATGCCCAAAAGCAACTAAGCCCCAGAGCCCCAGCTATTGAACACGTGCTCTAGAGCCCGGGAACTGCAACTGCTGAGGCTGCATGCTGCAGCTGCTGAAGCCACGTGCCCTAGAGCCCAGGGTCTGCAACGAGAGGAGTTGCTGCAATGAGAAGCCTACACACCCACAATGGAAGACTAGCCCCCACTTGCCACAACTAGAGAAGAGCCCACACAGCAACAAAGACCTAGCACAGCCAAAAATAAAACTAAATAAAGACTCAATACTGTCGGGAAACGTGTTTGCTCTCGCTCGTCACCCACCTCACCAAGTCTCTGTTTATCTACGTCTGTTTGCCTAATGGCCTCCCTCTCTCTACTCCACGTGTGTCTTTCAAGTGACCCGGGAAATAAACTCCACGCTATTGTTTGTCCTGCACTTATCTCTCAAATACTTGAACGTCTTGCCCACAAGTTGTAACATGAGAGTCCTGGGGAGGAGTCTCGTTGGTTTGATTCTATCTACCCCTTCTCCTGAATGCATCGCCATCCCCAGGAAGATGGAGTAGCCTAGGAGACAAGGATCTCTCTTAGTCAGCCTCAGTCATATGCCTCCTTCAGTAGCAAGGAATAGGAGGCAGGGAACAAGGAGATCATAGATCAACATGACTACTGTCCTTACCAAAATCATGTGAAATAGGAAAGAAATCTCCAAACAGAAGGCACTGTTATTATCAAAACAAGAGAAAAACATCCAGGGCAACCATATCTTTAGCTAATAGAGTTTCCCTCTTTCACACAGACGTGGTGGCCACCTATCCAGGTGTGATTCCCAGACTCCTTACAAGCTTTGAGAAAGGGAGAGCAACCTGACATCTACTCAGATGATACGCTGGATACATTCTCGACCAGCAGTTTTGAGCAGCTGAACTGTGGATGATCACAAGGAGAATAACCTTGAATTCCCTACTGCTTGGTTGTTATAAAAAGCTTAGTTTGGGGCAATAATATTTAAGGAAGACTACACGAAAGATTTGCTGTCCCTCTAGAACTACTGGTTCCTTTCCAACACCACTATGCCCGTAATTTTTCTGGGCAGAACTTGATTTTGAGTATCTCCGCTGGCTCTATGGTCTCAGGGCTAACACCTTCTCAGGGTCAAAGCCAGTCATGATGGTCCCATGCTCCTTGCTAGCACTAGTTTAAGGGTAGGTAGGTGACCCATCATTAACCAAAGAGACATGGGGGAAATCTGCTTTGGAGGCTCTGGGGTAGGCTTCCTTGTTCTTACAAAGAAAGTAGAATAATGACTGGAACTCTCTACTTCTGGACAATTATTGTAGCTACCTTGCAATTTAGAGAGGGGCCAGACTAAAAGCAAACACATTAAAGATGGTGGAAAGGAGAGCGCTCGTTGATGACACTGTAGAGCTACCAAAGTCAGCAAGTCCTGCAATCTATCACAGAAATATAACAAAATACCTTGCAGTTAAACTGATTTAGAGTTGCAGTGTTCTGTCTCTGGAGTAATAGAACACAAACTTCTCTTTACCCCACACTGGACAGTTAATTATGAAAGAGCTGTCCAACAAAAGGAATCATCTAAACTAAATAAGCACTTTTAAGCAAATCAATTTTTTGATGTAAAACCAAGGTGTTTCTCTGTGTACAGGACTCTGTTGATTGGTATTATCAGCCTTGTTTCTTACATAAACCACCCCCATAGTGCACTGGTATACTTCTCCAGTTTTGGTTTAATGTAGGTTAAATGTTGATTCATTCTCAAGTTTTTCCTAAGTATTAAGATTTATTTTCTCAAAAATATCTTTTCACTCATATTTAACTGCTTTATATAACACTCAGTGAAGTGAAGTGAAAGTCGCTCAGTCATGTCCAACTCTTTGTGACCCCACGGACTATATAGTCCATGGAATCCTCCAGGCCAGAATACTGGAGTACGTAGCCATTCCCTTCTCCAGGGGATCTTCCCAACCCAGGGATCGAACCCAGGTCTCCCACATTGCCGACAGATTCTTTACCAGCTGAGCCACCAGGGAAGCCCACATAATACCTAACTAAATTAATTACAATATTAAGTAAAATTTGCACAAACATACACACACATAGCTAACTGAAGGTAAACATAAAATTCAACTGAAGGAAACACAAAAGCACAGACTATTTATAAGTAGCCAACAGCTGCTACTACAACTCAGCACACTGTGGACAGCAGTCACTACACTTTGCAGAGAAAATGGACGCTGGTTTAATCAGGAAATTTGGTGATGCAAATGTCAATTTACAAAACTTACACATTTGTATCTTATCAGGTATATGACTTCTGAATGTTTTCTTCCATTCTGTAGGTTGTATTTTCACTTTCTTAATACTCTTTAACAGACTTTTAAAAAATTATTTTGAAGTCTAATTTATCTATTTTTTTCCTTTTGTTGCTTATGCTTTCTATGTCAATTCTAAGAAGCCACTGCAAAACCCAAGATCATGAAGACCTATGGCTTCTTAAAGTAGATATAGAGTTTTCATTCTTATCTTTAGGTCCAATCCCTTTTGATTTAATTTTTGTATACTAAGCTCATTATTCAGTCTTTGCATATGGTTATCCAGTTGTCTCAGCATCATTTGTTGAAGAAACTTTTCTTTCCCCATTAAATGGTCTTTTGACCCATGTTGAAAATTAATTAGCCAGAGATGTCTGGGTTTATTTCTGATTCTTCAATTCTATTCCATCTGTCTATACATCTATCCTTATGTAGTACCACACTATTTTGATTACTGTGGCTTTGTGGTAACTTTTTCAGTCAGGAAGTATAAGCCCTCAAAATTTGCTCTTCTTTTTCAAAACTGTTTTAACTAACTAAACCCTCTTGCCCTACATGAATTTGAGGATTGGCTTTTCCATTTTAGGGGGAGGAGGCCACGGGAAATTGAATAGGTATTACACTGAATCTGTAGATTGCTTTAAGGAATATTGCCATTTTAACAATATTAAATCTTCCAGTCAAAGAATACAGATGTCTTTCCATTTATTTAGGTCTCATTTAATTTCTTTCATCAGTATTCTGCAGTTTCCAGTGCATAAGTCTTTCACATCCTTAAATGTGCTTCTAGATATTTTATTTCTTTGGATGCTTTCTTAATTTCCACTTAGGACTGTTCATCGCTAGTATACAGGAACATAACTGATTTTTTCTGTGTTTTGATCTTGCACCCTGCAACTTTGCTGAATTTGCTTAATTAGCTCTAGTAGTTTTTGCATGTATGCAAAAAGTTGAGGAATTTTTTTAACATATAGAATTATGTCACTTACAACAGAGATAGCTTTACTTCTTCCTTTCCAATTTAGATGCCTTTCATTTCTCTTCCTAGCCTAATTGCTCTGGATAGGACTTTCAGTACAATGTTGAATAGTAATGATGAAAGCAGACATCCTTGTCTTGCTCCTGGTCTTAAAGAGAAAGTTCCCAGTCCTTTACCATGGAAAATGATGTTAGTTGTAGGTTTTTCATAAATGCTTTTTGCCCTTCTATTCTTAGTCTTCTGAGTCTTTTTGCTGTGAATGGTGTTGAATTTTATCTAATGTTCTTTCTACATATATTGAGATGCTCATACGGATTTTTACACCCTTTGTTCTATTAATGTGGTTTATTATACTGATTTTCGAAGTGGTTTCCATCAGAGTTATAGTTAATATTCTAAGTCTATAACAAACTAGTTTGAACTAACACCAGCTTAGCTTCAGTAGCCTGCAATAAATCTGTCCCTACCCAGCTCTGTATCCCAGTTTATGCTGTTACTGTCAAAAATTACATTTTATACATTGTGTACACATTAATATATATTTAAAATTACTGTTTTAGAAATTTGTCTTTTAAATCATGTAAGAAAGACAAAGAAGAGTTACAAGCCAAAATTACAGTGATACTGATTTTGTATTGATCTATAGTTACCTTTATCAGTGATCCTGTTTTAATTCATTTATTTTGCTGTACTGGCTGCATCAGGTCTTCGCTGCAGCATACAGGATCTTCACTGCATCATGTGGGATCTTTCACTGCAGCACACACTCGAGTTGTGGCATGCAGGCTCATCAGTTGTGACACAGTTGCTCTGTGGCATGTAGGATCTTAGTTTCCCAACCCAGGATTGAACCCATGTCCCCTGCACTGCAAGGTACATTCTTAACCACTGGACCACAGCAAAGTCCCTACAAGTGATCTTTATTTCTTCATATGGCTTTGAGTTATTGCCGAGTGTTCCTTTGTTTCAGGCTGAAGGACTCTCTTTAGCATTTCTTGTGGGGCAAGTCCAGCAAGTCTAGCAATGAACTCCTTTAGCTTTCATTTATCTAAAAACATCTTTATTCCTCCCTTCTTTTTGAAGTATAGCTTCGCCAAATATGGAATTCCTGGCTGACAACTCTTTTCTTTCAGCATTTCAAATATATCATCCTGCTGACTTCTGGCCTCCATGGTCTTGATGATAAACTGGCAATTTATCTTACTGAGAAGCCCTTGGATGTGACAAGTTGATTGTTGATATTTACAAAGCTCTCTCTTTGGCGTCCAACAACTTAATTATAATGTATCTAGGTGTAGATTTCTTGGTGTTTATTCTACTTGGAGTTCATTAGGCTTCTCGGTTATATAAATTAATATCTTCCATAAAGTCTGGGAAGTTAACAGACCTGTTTCTTCAAATAATCTTTCTAACCCTTTCTTTCTCTCTTCCCCTTCTGAGACTCCCATAATGTATACACTGTGAAACCCGATGGTGTCCTACAGGTCACTCAGGCTCTGCCCCTTTTACTTCACTCTTTTTGCTTTCTACACCTCAGACTAATCGTAATTGTCCTAGCTTCACAATTGTTGATTCTCTCTTCTGCCTACTAAAATCACCTGCTGAAGCCCTTTAGTTTTTCATTTGCTTGTTTTTAATTTCCGCTATTATAACTTTCAGCTCCAGTATATCAACTTGGTTCCGTGTTATAGCTCCTATCTCTGTACTGATATTCCCTACTTGATTTTACACCATTCTCCTGATTACGTTTAGTTGTTTATTCATGGTTTCCTTTTGCTCTTTTAAAATATTTAAGACAGTAAATGTAGAGACTTACCTACTAAGTCTAAATATCTGGGCTTCTTCATGGATGACTCCTATCAGTTTCTTTCTTCTTTATCGGCAGGTTAGACTTTCCTGTTTCTTTGTATGCTTTGTAATTTTTTTACTGAGAACTGGACAATCCAATAATGGTTTCACATTCCAAAAATATAAGGAGATCCTACAATTCAACAACAAACAACCCAATTTTGCAAAATGGGGAAAGAACCTAGAATAGACATTTCTTCAGAATAGGTATTTAGTTGGCTAACAGAAATGCAGAAAAGGTATCTAGTATCATTAGTTATCAAGGAAATACAAATGGAAATCACAGTGAGATACTACTTTCTACCCAGTAGGATGGTTGTAATAAAAAAATAAAAATAAAATTTTTTTAAGAAAACAGAAAATAACAAATGTTGTTTAAGATGTGGAGAAGTAGGAATTCTCATATACTCCACTGGAAATGTTAAACAGTGTAACCATTGTTACACTGTGAAAAAAGGCTTGTTCCTCAAAAAGTAATACATGGAATTATCATATAATCCAGTAATTCAATTATTAGGTATATATCCAAAAGAACTGAAAAAAAATACTCAAATACTTGTTCACAAATCTTTCAGTTCAGTTCAGTTCAGTTCAGTCACTCAGTCGTGTCTGACTCTTTGCGATCCCATGAATTGCAGCACGCCAGGCCTCCCTGTCCATCACCAACTCCGGGAGTTCACCCAAACTCATGTCCATCGAGTCAGTGATGCCATCCAGTTATCTCATCCTCTGTCATCCCCTTCTCCTCCTGCCCCCAATCCCTCCCAGCATCAGAGTCTTTTCTAATGAGTCAACTCTTTGCATGAGCTGGCCAAAGTATTGGAGTTTCAGCTTTAGCATCAGGCCTTCCAATGAACACCCAGGACTGATCTCCTGGGTGGTTGGATGGACTGGTTGGATCTCCTTGCAATCCAAGGGACTCTCAAGAGTCTTCTCCAACACCACAGTTCAAAAGCATCAATTCTTCAGCACTCAGCTTTCTTCACAGTCCAACTCTCACATCCATACATACATGACCACTGGAAAAACCATAGCCTTGACTAGACGGACCTTTGTTGGCAAAGTAATGTCTCTGCTTTTGAATGTGCTATCAAGATTGGTCATAACTTTCCTTCCAAGGAGTAAGCGTCTTTTAATTTCATGGCTGCAATCACCATCTGCAGTGATTTTGGAGCCCCCAAAAATTAAGTCTGACACTGTTTCCACTGTTTCCCCATCTGTTTCCCATGAAGTGATGGGACCAGATGCCATGATCTTCGTTTTCTGAATGTGGAGCTTTAATAGCAACATTATTCACAATAGCCAAAAGCTATGAACACTCCAAATGTCTACCAACAGAGGAATGGATAAACAAATTGTGATATGTACATACAAGGGACTATTATTCAGCCATAAAAAGGAAAGAAATATTGATCATTTGGGTGCACTTTGAAAACATTAGATGAAAGAAGCAAGAAACAAAAAGCTACTTATTGTATGCTTTGTATCTGAAATAGCCAGAAGAGGTAAATCCACAGAGACAGTAGGCAGATTTATGGTTACCAGGGAAAGAGGAGAAGAGGGAAATCAAGTGTGATTACTTAATGGATATGAGGTGTTTTGGAGTGATAAAGTTTTGAAACTAAAAAGAGATGGTAATTGCACACACTGTGAATATCCTAAATGCCTCTGAATTGCACATTTTAAAATGGTTAACTGTATGTGGTATGAATTTCACCTCAATTTAAAAAAGAAAAAAACTTCTACTGTGGTTTACATTATGCCTCTAAATCAACCCTAAGCCTCAGAGCTTCATATTTCAACTTCACTGCTTTATCTCCTGAAAAAAATCACTTCTACTAAACTGTATTCTGGCATCATGTACTTGGCTTGAACTGAGTAACATTACAAGTATCAGCCATAAGAAAATCACTACTGTAGCTATCAAAAGGCTGTTACTGAAAGAATGCTGTCTTCCCTGTTACCCAGTGCACTCTTCACAAGGACCTGTAGGAGTCATTCCTCTCAGGCCTCATTTCCTAAAAAGCTTCCTACATAAACAGTACTTTTTTTGGCCACGCTGCATGGCTTGTGGAATCTGAGTTTACCAACCAGTGACTGAGTCAGGACCCTCAGCACTGAAAGGACAGAGTCCTAACCACTGGATCACCAGGGAATTCCCTAAACAGGATGTTTTTAAACCTTAAAGACACTACATAACTTCAAATGATTGCACTGAGGTGTTGAGGGGGACCTATGGGCTAACCAGGTGGCACTAGTGGTAAAGAATATTCCTGCCAATGAAGGAGATGTGGGTTTGATCCCTGGGTAGGAAAGATCCCCTGGAGAAGGAAATGACTGCCCACTCCAGCACTGTTGCCTAGAGAATCCCATGGACAGAGGAGCCTAGTGGGCTATAGTCCACGTGGTAAAAAGCGTCAGACATGACTGAGTGACTGAACACACACATACATGTTCCACCTATACCACCTTCTTCCAAATCTCCAGTGTGAGCAGTAAGTCTTTAGACTTTCTCAAGTACCTGATCTGGGAGAATAAAAAGAGAAGTAAGAAAAAGTAAACAAAACTGAGTCACACTGATGTCAGAAGACTGAGGTAAAGGTCTTAAGACTCCTGCAGTTGAGGTCTGCAAACACCATGAACCCAGACCCCAACTCCAGTTTCTTGGAGGCTCTCCCTCAGGAGACCTGCTCTTAGATCAGTGTGATGTTTCAATCTGTGGCATCCCTTAATTTGAGCCAGTTGTTTCTCTGAAGCTCAGGTGCAAATTTATGGCCCGTATTCAATAACAAGGACAGACCTTGTTAACTCATTTCTGCAGCCTTTAACTTATTCTGTCCCCTTAGTTTCACCTTCACAATTTTATTTTTTCCCCTGTATTTCTATTAACCTCTCATTTTTTTAGGACAAGATGGAATATAAATAACAAGAAAATAAAAACAAGTGTCATATTACCAATCTGTATGGAAAATAAGCAACCTGTCTACAAACATAACTGCCGTCCACCTCTGTGCAATGTTTTCATTACAAAATCATCAGCTCAGCTTTCAATCAATGATTTGAAATCATGGCACTTAAAAGAAACCTTAATCTAAAGTTGTCTACTGTTCAGTTCCTTTCTTAGATCAGGGAAAATTACTAATACTTGAGAGAACTAGTTTTTGGTAAAATTGTTTCCTCCATTTTATTTGTTTTTGTTCAGCCACTAAGACGTGTCTGACTCTTTGTGACCCCATGGACTGCAGCACGCCAGGTTTCCCTGCCCTTCACTATCTCCCAGAGCTTGCTCAAACTCACGTCCACTGAGTCGAAGATGCCATCCAACCATCTCATCCTCTGTCATACCCTTCTCCTCCTGCCTTCAATCTTTCCCAGCATCAGGGTCTTTTCCAGCGAGTCGGCTCTTTGCATCAGGTGGCCAAAGTACTGGAGCTTCAGCTTCAGCATCAGTCCTTCCAATGAATATTCAGGGTTGATATCCTTTAGGACTGACTGGTTTGATCTCCTTGCAGTCCAAGGGACTTTCAAGAGTCTTCTCCACAATTCAAAAGCATCACTTCTTTAGGGCTCAGCCTTCCTTATGGTCCAACTATCATATCCACACAAGACTACAGGAAAAACCATAGCTTTGACTATAATGACCTTTGTTGGCAAAGTGATATCTCTGCTTTTTAATATGCTGTTGAGGTTTGTCATAGCTTTCCTTCCAAGGAGGAAGCATCTTTTAACTTCATAGCTGCAGTCACCGCCCACAGTGATTTTGGAGCCCAGAAAAATAAAATCTGTCACTGTTTCCACTTTTTCCCCTTCTATTTGCCATGAGGTGATGGGACCGGATGCCATCATCCTAGTTTTCTAAATGTTGAGTTGTAAGCCAGTTTTTTTTTCACTCTCCTCTTTCCTTTTATCCTTTTAACAATGGTTCATTGTATACATATGCTTTATTGTCAGCTTCAAATCCATTTTGAAAATAAGCAAAGTTAACCAGAGGATGAAAAAATAACTCAATGGTCACTGCTTCCTTTCTTTCTCCCATTCCACCTTCCTCTACCATTAGAAGCCCAGTGTATACAATTTTCATCAGTGAACACAAATCTCTTTAGTAGTATCTTGAAAAAATGTACAATAGTGCTTATGAACAAAGAATAATATGACCAATTAAACACTTCTAAGTAAAACATAAGTCAAAGAAGAAATCTCAAGAGAAACTTTAAAATACTTTAAATGAAAACAAAAATAGAACTTAACAAAATTTGCGAGATGCAGAGAATGCAGTGATTAGAGAAAAATTTATAGCACTGAATGCATATGCTAGAAAAGAAGGATCTAAAATCAATAATATAAGCTTCCACCTTAGGAAACTAGAAAAAGAAGAGCAAATTAAATCCAAAATAAGCAGTGGTGAAAAATAATAAAAATTAGAGTGAAAAATCAATGAAATTGAAAACAGAAAATCAATAGAGAAAAATCAATGAAACCAAAAACGGTCTTTGAAAATATCTCTAAAATTAAGGAACTCTTAGCCAGATTAAAAAAGATAGAAGACACAAATTAACAATATTAGAAATGAAAATGGGGCCATTACTACTGATCCCATGAACTTAAATGGATAATAAAGGAATATTATGGACAACTCAAAGCCCATAAATTTGATAACCTAGATAAAAGGGACCATTACCTTGAAAGACACAATCTACCAAAACTCATACAAGGAAAAATAGGCATCTATCCATTAAAGAAATAGAATCAATAATGTATTACCTTCCAAAACAGAAATACCAGGCCCAGATGGGTTCATTGGTAAAGTCTACCAAACATTTAAGGAAGAAACTATACCAATTCTCTACCATCTCTTCCAGAAGACAGAAGCAGAGAGAAAACTTTCTGTCTTCTTCCATGGAGCCAGCATTACCCTAATATTAAAACCATACAAAGACACCATAAGAAAGGAAAGCTATAGACCAACGTCTTCATGGACATAGACACAAAAGTCCTTAACAAAATATTAGGAAATCAAGTCCAACAATGTATAAAAAAGCATGTGGTACAGAGGATGAGCAACAGCATGGGCTGAAAAGGCCTGGGTCTGAGCTTCAGGCTGTCATATACTATTTAGTGGCCTTGAGGAAGTCACTAAAAACTTCTTTTATCATAATTGACACCGGCCTACCTACTATATGGGGCTTCCCTGGTGGCTCAGATGGTAAAGTAATGCAGGAGACCCAGGTTTGATCCCTGGGTCAAGACGATCCCCTGGAGAAAGGAATGGCTACCCACCCCAATATTCTTGTCTGGAGAATCCCACTGACAGGGGAGCCTGGCAGGCTAGAGTCCATGTCCATTGAGTAGCAGAGTCAGACACGACTGAGAGACTTTCACTTTCATTTACCTACTGATTTAAAGGAATCAAATGAGAAAAAAAAAAAATGTGCAGAAGTACATCAAATTATATTGTTACTCCAAATAAGGAAGCACTAATTTAATGAACAGCAGCAATGTTACCTTGAGTGACAAGAATCAAGAGAGGGAATTGATTAAATCAAAGCCACAGGTTTAATCTTGGACGGGCTTCAAATTCACACTGGTATTCATGGGCTTCCGGTGGTTCAGATGGTAAAGAATCTGCCTGCAGTGGGGCACACCTGGGTTTGACCCTGGGTTGTGAAGATCCCCTGGAGGAAGGCATGGCAACCCACTCCAGTATTCTTGTCTGGAGAATCCCCACGGACAGAGGAGCCTGGCATGTTACAGTCCATAGGGTCGCAAAGAGTCAGACACGACTGAGCGACTAAGCACAGCACAGTATATTCATGGCAACAGACTGCGGCTCCAAGCCTAAGTAGCCATCTCTGGAATGCAAAGACACCATCAGGACCCACACACACTCTCCCAAGAAAACGACATTTAGGTTCAGATCCTGCAGACAACGGCAGGACACCCCATTTCTGAGGCACCACCTAAGTAGTTGACAACACTGCCATCCGATGCTCTTGCAGAGGCTGCATTTATTTTCCTTACATGTTCTGGCAGACCGCTTGACTAGAACCTATTACATAGCCACCAATTTATTTGAAACGTGGAGAAAACACAAAAAAATCATTACTCATGGGGTATGTCACAGTTAATGGTACTTAATCAAACTTTCTTCCCCTCATGTAGAAAACCAGCCACATAAATAACCGTATCAGGGATCAATGGAGCCATATGTCTCAACCCTTGAAAAAAGCTACTGGCAGAATGCTGCTCAGATTTTCTGCTGTGCTTAAAGAAAACTATTTTCAGAGAAAGGAACTGTATTTTTATTTGGAAAGAGAAATCCATAATCTCTTTCCTCAATGTGTTTTCTATACCATAATTACATTCTTTTATATGTGTACACACACATTAACACAAGTGCACTTGATCAGAAATACTCATATAAAAAATTTAGTTTAGTATCATAAAACACAAGGGCTTCCCCAATGGCTCAGTGGTAAAAGAATCTGCCTGCAATGCAGAAAAATTCAGGTTGATCCCGGGGTGGGGAAGATCCCCTGGAGGAGTAAATGGCAACCCACTCCAGGATTCTTGCCAGGAAAATCCCATGCACAGAGGAGCCTGGTGGGCTACAGCCCTTGGGGCTGCAAAGAGTCAGACACAACTGAGCACACACACACATGAAATATGAAAATGAAGCTTTAGGAATTTCCTTTGACAATTTAAGAAAGCAAATTTCATTTAGAAATGTTTCCGTACATCTATATAGCATACCTATACTTACAAAAAATGTCTGATCACCTGAACTCATGTCTGTTGAATAAAATGAAGGGAAAGCACCCCCTCCATAAATGGCCAAGTTATTTAACCAAATTATCTAAATGTGGGTGTTCACACTGCCTTTATTAGAGCCAGTATCACCAAAATTCAAGCACCACGTATTTTTCTGTCCTCTCCAAAGCTAAACTCCATAGGGAGCGTCATTCTTAAGCTCCTCAACAATTCAGTATTTCCACGGTGAAACTTACTTAACCGAGTGCCGAGTGCTGTTATAAGGCTCCCAGGTAGCAGCATTCCTCAGTGCGAAGGCAACTTTTGTCAGCTAACAATACCTTAAACATAAAGGGATGCGGTGGCTATCTACGGTGGGTATCATCTAGCCTTCTCTGATTTAAGACTGCAATGGCATGCTTAAACTTTTCTTTCTGAAATGCCTGAACATATTTTCTTGAATTCCTGAAAAAATATATTTGACTAGATTAGGTCATTAACCCAAGATCAAAACATACACTATTATTAATAGCTATTACTTGGACAGCAGTTACTGTGTGGCCTGAGCTGTTTCAACAAGTTCATACAATTTGCCTTTCACTGTTTTACTTTGAAGATTGCAAAGGTTTCATTTTTTAATGAAGAGTCTAACAGACAGAAAAATACTGGGGAGTCACAGGACTATCAGGTAAAGCACAGGGAATACAGTCAACAATACTTGGTAATAACTCTGTATCTGACAGATGGTAACTAGATTTAATCCTACTGGTCATTTTGCAAATGTATAAAAGGACCAAGTCACTACGTTGCACACCTGAAACCAACATTGTTTGTCAACTATAATTCAACGTTTAAAATGCTGGAGAGGAAGGAAGGCTGAAGTGAAATTCCCCCAGACAGAGTCAACCTTATTTCACTCATAAAGGAACAGAGCCAGGGCCAAACACAAGGGGAAGGGGACTGCTGCGGAGTCCATCGGCAGAGGTGGCCCCTGAAGTCGTGTATGTACCAAATGTTACCCGATGCGGTTTTAGCTCAGGGTTTCTCAACCTCTACACTACTGATATTATCAAAGGAAAACTATTCCAACACTTGTTAAACCGATAAGGAAGATTTTATTCAGGATTACTGCAATGGATGTAGACTATTGAAAAAAGGAGAGAGAGATTAGGTTCAACTCTAAACACAGCAAAGAGCTGGGAATTTACACTAAGAAAAAGCATGAGGGAGTCAGGAGATGGAAAATTACTAAGACATCAAGGGTCGGGGGATTCTTGGGGCTTCCCTGGTAGTCCAGTGGTTAAGAATCTGCCTTCCAATGCAGGGAATAAGGGCTTCATCCCTGTTTGAAGAACTAAGATCCCACACGTTGCTGGGGGCAACCAAGCTACATGCCACAACTACTGAGCCCAGGTGCTCTGGAGCCCGAGTGCCACAAACAGAGAGAAGCCCGCACATCACAACCGAGACCAAGGCAGCCAAATAAATAATTTTTTTTTTAAATTTTTAAAGAGTAGGGGGATTCTTACTAGACTGACCTAACTTGCTGAACACAGGCCAGGGGTAATTAGACATCAAGGGTAGGGGATAAGGCATTTGATCAGACATCAGGGTGATCAGGTAGGAAAAGTGGGGGTATTTTCACTAAACTGATGCAAGAGAATTCTTACTAAAACTAGGTCAGGCAGGCTAAAGACAGGATGGGAGCCAAGGCGAAGGCCCAATCTAGAAAGCAGCTTAGAGGCGCCCAACTACAGCTTGGGAAGGAAGCGGTCTTTGTTATCATCTTGGATCGGTTAAACCTTTGTCCTGAGAGGTCTCTGTGTGCTTTTGAGGATGCTGAACAGCATCTCTGGCCTCACCTACAGACTCCCAGGGGCACTCCTATCCCCTCCACCCCAAGAGTGACAATCAAACGTGCCTTGGGAGACTGAGGGCTTCCCGGGTGGCTCAGCGGTAAAGAACCACCCGCCAGTGCAGGAGCTGCAGGAGACACAGGTTCGGTCCCCAGGTTGGGAAGATCCCTTGGGGAAGGAAATGGCAACCCACTCCAGTATTCCTGGTGGGGTAATCCCAGGGAAAGAGGAGCCCGGGGGGTTACAGCCCATGGGGTCACAAAGAGTCGGTTACGACTGAGCACACACATTTTGAGACACTGAAACCACTGCTTTAGACCAGGGGTTGGCAAATTTCACATGTAAAGGGCCAGACAGTAAGTAGTCTCAGCTTTAAAGAATACATGTACATATTCTTCCTCCTCTTTCTTCAAGAGTTCACCTTCCCGTGCAGGGGGTGTGGGTTCAATCCCTGGTCAGGGAACTAAGATCCTACAAGCTTCACGGCCAAAGAAAAAATAAAAACCAGAATATAAAAATGTTTAAACTACTTTTAGCTGGTGATCATAAAAAACAAACAAACCAAAACAAAACAAAACCACCCACGCAACAGGCCAGATTTGATCACTGTTTGCCAAACTCTATTTCAGACTGAGTATCAGACTGAGTATCACTTTTCAAGTAGCTGTAAATAGTATACAGATAGATATTTAACAAAATACAGATTTACTTAAAACTATGATTTGGGTCGTAGGTAACTGTCTAACAATATCATTTCCTCAAATGAGGAAGAACAGAATCCGAGGCAGAATCTTGTGGCAGACCACGTTTGTTTCTACATTTGTTTGAAAAGTACACTGATTCACAAGAGCCTGGGGAAAACAGCTCAAAGCGCTCCCACCAATCTGCCCTTTCGCTTCTGAACGCAGCCCAAACCCTTCATTCCCATCCCTACGTCTCCAAATCCCCAACTGTATATCGCTGACTGAGGAGTTTGCTTTTGTTGCTGTTTCGTAACCGACACTACTTTGGTTTATAGAACATGTTTTCCACACTCTCTCGCCTTATCTAACATTCTGCAATGCATCTCTAAAATTAATCTATCCCAGGCTACAGAGTCTATGAATATGAAATAGGTTACTGGGACACCTTATACTGATCAAGGGTCAGTTTCATGAACCCATCCATGCACTCCACAATCATTTCAACTTTTGCCTCTAGAAAAAAATATGAACTCATATTTTAAGAAGATTACCCTGGAAACAATGACAAGCTAAAAATGACCCTAGAACCATCTAATACTACAATCTAGCTACTGAATGTGAGAATTGAAGCTATGTGGTGCTCTTGTTTTTAACAGTTACAATAAATACCACTGGGGGGAAAAAAAGACCCAGAATTTTTATTTCAGTTTACTAGATTCCATTAAGCAAGGTCTAACACTCAGCAGATTCATAAGGGTTATCTCCCTTTAAGTGATTTCACTTTCTTACAGTATGAAATGATAAAGGTTGATAAAAGGAGAGATTACATTTCTAAAAAAATAAATAAATAAGAACAGGAAAGCAAAGCTAAAAGAAACAGCAGCTATAATTTATTTCTCTGTGAGTCTCAGGTCTCCTTAGGTGTTTTCCTGCTTTGGCTCTTCAAATCCAGCCTAAGCTAAAATGAAGAGGTATGGTAGATGCTGTTACACATACACCAGTTCCCAAAGACCCCAGCAGGGTAAAGACCAAAAGGAAGCAAAACTAAAAGAAGATAAAACAGGAGAGCTGGGTTCGATCCCTGGTTTGGGAAGATCCCCTGGAGAAGGGAATGGCAACCTACTCTAGTATTCTTGTCTGAAGAAACCCATGGACAGAGTAGAGCCTGGTGGGCTACAGTCCATGGGGTTGCAAAGAGTCGGACACAACTGAGCGATTTTCACTCACTCACTCAAATTACTAGGAAAAATGGAGAAAATACCTCTAAACAAATTCAGTAAAACATGTCTAACCTTAAAGGATCCATCTGTTGTGTGCTTATTCTTCTTCGATACAAAAGCAACATTAAAATTTCTCCTTTGGGAATTCCCTGGAGGTCCAGAGGTTAGGACTCAGCACTTTCATTTCCAGAGCCAGGGCTCAATCCCTGGTTGGGGAACTAAGGTCCCGTAAGCTGCATGGCATAGTGGGAAGAGGAAATCATTTCCAGAGCCAGGGCTCAATCCCTGGCTGGGGAACTAAGGTCCCGTAAGATGCATGGCATAGTGGGAAGAGGAAATCATTTCCAGAGCCAGGGCTCAATCCCTGGTTGGGGAACTAAGGTCCCGTAAGCTGCATGGCATAGTGGGAAGAGGAAATCATTTCCAGAGCCAGGGCTCAATCCCTGGCTGGGGGACTAAGATCCCGTAAACTGCATGGCATAGTGGGAAGAGGAAATCATTTCCAGAGCCAGGGCTCAATCCCTGGCTGGGGGACTAAGATCCCGTAAGCTGCATGGCATAGTGGGAAGAGAAAATCATTTCCAGAGCCAGGGCTCAATCCCTGCTTGGGGAACTAAGGTCCCGTAAGCTGCATGGCATAGTGGGAAGAGAAAATCATTTCCAGAGCCAGGGCTCAATCCCTGCTTGGGGAACTAAGGTCCCATAAGCTGCATGGCATAGTGGGAAGAGGAAAAAAAAATCTCCTTTGATGCTAGCAAAGCAGCAGCTTAGCATATTCTTTTTTTGTTTTGTTTTGGTTTTTTTGGCCTCCAAACAAGGCTTCCAGGGATTTCAGTTCCCCGACCAGGGATCTAACCTGAGCCTTTGACAGTGAAGTTCAAGAGTCCTGACCACTGGACCACAAGGGATTTCCCAGAAGACCTATTCTTTATTTTCAACTTAAATTATTTTTAAATTATAAAACAATATATAATCACTGCAGAAAATATAGAGAGAGAAAATATAAAGAAAATAATTATCACTCAAAGCACCACCACATGAAAAACTATTTTTAAAGCTTTAATATATTTCTTGGTAGTCTTTTTTCCATACTTTCTAGTAATTTCACAAATTTTACAAAGTCAGAAGTACAATATATGTGAATGTCATACACACATTTAGCAAAACATTTGGCAACAGATTGCAACAAATAAGAGATCTATACCTTTAATTTTGTCTGCTCATTCTTTTATAAATCTATCATAAAAACCCAGAAATCTAAACAAAATTAAATAAAAATATACTGTCTTTCATTGAAGATTACTTCTAATAGTGAACAATTGGAACTAGCAAAGTGCTCAGTAATAAAAGAAGGACTGTGCTGTGCTTAGTTGCTCAGTCGTGTCTGACTCTTTGAGACCGCAGAGACTGCAGCCCGCCAGGCTCCTCTGTCCATGGGGATTCTCCAGGCAAGAACACTGGAGTGGTTTGCCATGCCTCCTCCAGGGGATCTTCCCAACCCAGGGATCAAACCCAGGTCTCCTGCATTGCAGGTGGATTCTTTACTGACTGAGCCACCAGGGTAGCCCAAAAGAAGGATTAAACATATATATAAGGGAAATCCATATAATGGAATGAGAGACAACTATTAAAATTTGATTTTTTTGAAGAATTTAAAAAAATTAAATCTTGATTCCTTCTCCTTTCATTAAATTTTACATCCTGAGCATTTTCCCAAATCATTTAATTCTCAAAAAAATCTAATTTATAAAATTTAGATTTCTTAATATCTACTGTAAACTGTTCCAGCAATCTACATTCCCACCAGTAGATTCTTGGGTACATATATATATTTTTTAATTTATTATTTTTTTTGCTTTTATTTTTTATTTATTTATTTTAATTGGAGGCTAATTACTTTACAATATTGTAGTGGTTTTGCCATACATTGACATGAATCAGCCACGGGTGTACATGTGATCCCCATCCTGAACCCCCCTCCCACCTCCCTGCCCATCCCATCCCTCAGGGTCATCCCAGTGCACCAGCCCCGAGCGTCCTGTATCATGCATCGAACCTGGACTGGCGATCTATTTCACAAATGGTACTATACATGTTTCAATGCTATTCTCTCAAATCATCCCACCCTTGTCTTCTCCCACAGAGTCCAAAAGTCTATTCTTTACATCTGTGTCTCTTTCGCTGTCTCGCATATAGGGTCTTCATTACCATCTTTCTAAATTCCATATATATGCGTTAATATACTATATTGGTGTTTTTCTTTCTGACTTACTTCACTCTGTATAATAATAGGCTCCAGTTTCATCCACCTCATTAGAACCAATTCAAATGCATTCTTTTTAATAGCAGAGTAATATTCCATTGTGTGTATGTACCACAGCTTTCTTATCCAGTTGTCTGCTGATGGACATCTAGGTTGCTTCTATGTCCTAGCTATTGTAAACAGTACTGCAATGAACACTGGGGTACATGTGTCTATTTCAATTCTGGTTTCCTTGGTGTGTATGCCCAACAGTGGGACTGCTGGGTCATATGGCAGTTCTATTTCCAGTTTTTTAAGGAACCTCCACACTGTTCTCCATAGTGGCTGTACTAGTTTGCATTCCCACCAAACAGTGTAACAGGGTTCTCTGGGGCACATCTTAATGAGACTTTAGAAGGTATCTTTTTTTTTTTTTTTTTTTTAGTTTTTATCTATTTATTTATGGCTGTGCTGGGTCTTCATTGCTGCTCACAAGCTTTCTCCAGTTGGGGGGCACAGTGGCTTGTCTTGCTGCAGAGCCCCAGTGTCTGGGGTCCTGGCTCCAGCCACTGAGCCATAGCCTCTCAAGGGGGGTGCAGGGGGAGGGCCCCAAGGGCACTTATGCTTCCGGGTGACCCCCCCCCAACCTGCCCTGCCTGGTCTTATCCTGATATTTTATTAAACAAGTCTTTTTAAACCTCCCCCACCCCCAAAAGAGCCCACTCACAGGCCCCAGAGTGCATGAGCGTCAGCGGTTGCATCACACGGGCTCAGTGGCCCTGCAGCACGTGGGTCTTCCCGGATCAGGGACCAAACCCACGTCCCCTGTGCTGGCAGGCAGATTCCCAACCACTGGACCACCAGGGAAGTCTAGTATACTCTTTTTTAATGCATTTATTTTTACCTTTTGAGACAATTATTTATTTTGTTATTACTTTTAACATTTCCCCACTTTTTAAATCTTGAAAAATTTCAAGACCAACAGTAAAAGATGAAGGAATAGTACAATTAACATCCATATACTAAGAACGTATACTCTTAAATCAACAAGTGCAAATATCTAGAAGAAAATGATTCATGAAAGTAATTATTTAGATTTTTTAGGTGCCTGCAATTAAATCTCCTTAAAATACCCAAAAAAGTTGCTGATTTTATATAAAATAGCTAGGATCACAAAGAGGTAAGGTTCTTTTCAAAGTTACATTATATACATACTTTTTTAAAATGCTGACATACTGTTCTGCCAATTTCTTACTAATCTGTCTATGACCACTGAAGAGGAAATCATCCTAAGCTATGTAGAAGCTTCTGGTTACCACTCAGTATCTATCCTCTCCTTCTTTATTAACAGAACCCCAATTGTGTAGCAAGAAGCAAAGACCAAAAGCATAAAAACAGTATCTCCCAGTCTCCCCTGCAGCAGAGGCGATGCTGTGATAACTGTCTCATCAAGGGGTAGAAAGTAATACCCTCGGAAGGCCTTTCAGGAAAGTCCCTGAAAGGTATAAAGGCTGGAGGCACACTGCTGGCCAGCTCCTTTTTGCTTTTTTGACCTTCTCCTCTTTCCTGGAGTGAGGGCCTGCAGATGCCAGACTCCTGGCACATATTTGAGATGAGAACATGAGGGCAAGGATCCCACTCAGAAGAGTGGAGCATAAAGACAGAAGGAACCTGGGGTCCCTGATAACCAAGGAACCAGTCTACCAAGCCTGGATAGCTTAGTCCCAGACTTATTTCATGTGAAGAAAAAAAATCCCCAAATTTGTTTAAACCATTGATTCCTGTAGTTATTTTTGGGTAAACTGAACCCTAACTGATCTGCTGGAGTTATTATACAAAGGTTATTATAACCTGCCAGAGTTATTTTACAAAGGTAAGAAGCAGGTAGAATTGGCTAAAATCAATTAGCTCATTTAAATACTCATTTATTATTCCACACAATCAATCTCTATTGAACATCTATGCTTGGAGGTAGAAGCACAGAAATACATAAGATGTGGCTTGTAGTTAAAATGAAGCAACCAAACAATTAAAACAAAGTTTGATGAGTCATGAGGGAATGGCTCCCCACTCCAGTATTCTTGCCTGGTGAATCCCATGGACAGAGGCGCCTGGTGGCCTACAGTCCATGTGGCAGCAAAGAGTCAGACACAACTGAGCGACTAACACTATGGCAGGGAAAGGGTGGCACGCTATGATATCATATGGCAGTATTTATCCCAACCTCTTGTTTGGAAGGCAAATGGGATCAGAGAAAGCTTCCCAGGTGAAAGGGAATCTAAGTTGAGATCTGAAAATGGAGATGGATGTATTAGCCAGTGTTACCCAACAGGGCAATGAAGGAAGAGTACTGCAGAAGAGGAAACAGCATGTGCACAGACCCAGCGGAACAGGGAGAATGTGACCCGTTACGGGCAGTGCAAGCAGTTTACCCCAGCTGGAACACACACATGGAGTGCGAGACCACTCTTCCCAGGCACCGCCGAAACCACAGAGGCCGTCCCTCTCTGGCCAGACTAGACTCTGGAGTTGTTTTTTAATCATTCCTTTATTAAAATAAATCGAAATTAAGGACCAAAAGAGGCAACAACTCTTGAGCTCTCTACCTTGATTCTTTAAATGGTAGAATCATCCTGTTCCTCCAAACTGGTGGGGCTTGCTCAACAATGAAGAGGATAATAGAGGCTTTGCCCAACACTGAATGACCGATTGAGAAGGGTTAGGCTGACAGATGCAGGAAAGTGTCACATGAGACTTACTGCTGGCAAGAATAACACTTTGGCAATAATCATAAAGAAATGGCTGGAAAGAGAACATACTATAATAGGGGGACAAGAGATGAAGGAGGTCATGACTAGAGTACTTACAATGGAATGCAGAGAAGAGGAAGTGTGCTTTGAAGAGAGATTAGTAGGTGAACTGGAGAGGACTGAGAAGATGTGCAGGGGCAAGAAGACGTGGGGAAGGGAGATCTGAGGGGTCTAGCTTGGGAGAGGAAGCACGATTAAGACTCCATGCTCCAGGATTCCATCTCCATCAGTGAGTGGTTTTGTGACCTTCACTTAAACCCCATGTGTTTCAGTTTCTGCATCTGTATAATGGGAATAATAATATAATCTCAGAGGATTTGTGAGGAGTTACATGGAAGTTCTCAGAACAGGACATGGCATATAGAAGATGCTGAATAAATGCTAGCCACATGCAAAGTGATGGTGACGCCATTCACCAAGACAGGGGACACAAGAGGAAGCACAAGTTCTGGGGAAGAAGAATGATAAGTTCAAGTTCAGATACATTCACCTTATCTGCCTGTGGGACACGCAGGAGGCAGTTGGGGATATGGGCTGCAGCTCAGAGGAGAGCAGTGAGAGTCAGATCCTCCTTGATCAAGGGTGGTGTAGGGTGACATCTGACCCAGGCCCCGGCAGACAGGAAGAAGCAAGCCCCGAGGGGACGGAGTAAGATGTAGTAAGATGCAGAGAAAAGAACTCGGGCAGCTCCCAGGGAACACGGACACTCAAGGGACAGACAGAGGGGAAAAGACGGAAGGAGCAGCCACTGAGACAAGAGGAAGACTCACAGAAAACAATTCTAATAAAGCTGTACCGTAACAACTAAAGAGACAAAAACACGAATGACGGTGAGACGAGGGAGGCACACCATCATGCACAGGGCACCAGCTTAAAGGCTGCAAATCAAGAGTGGGGACAAAAAGATCCGAACGAAAAAGAGCATTCCCTAAGAACCAGTATTTACAGGTTATTAACACTGTTCGTAAATTATCATAAGAACCCCAGAGTGAAATCTCCAAGTTGATAAGAGGCAGAGGGCTCTTTTAGTGAGCAAACGGTCCAATCAAACTGCTTTATCAATGAGGCTAAGCCTGAGAAAAATCTCATACAGTAACCTGAGTGGCCAAGAAAGAATCACATTTTTTAAGGAAAGAAAGCAGAACACAATGGCTTTACTGAAAAGTAATCCAAACTGCATTTTGAAAATAAAGTTCAACTGTCCCCTAAGCTTTCAGTTACTGGACCTGAAAAGCCACTTTAAATCACATCACTTTGGGGCTTGGAGGAAAGAGAGATAGCCATTGGTCCAGATTCCGGATATGAGATGTATTCTGGAAAGCCTGCTGTAAAGCAGATAACTGCATCTGAATCTAAGACCATGGCATCCGAATCTCTGGGTAGACAGTTAGGGAAAGTGTACTGCTCTCTGAAATGTGTTAAAGACACTTACCAGACCATTCATGCACACACCAACATCTGGGAACCCCTGATCTTTCTGATCAGAAGACCAAGGGATAGAGAAAATGAAAAGCCTAGACAACTGCACACAGCTAACGAGACATGTGGAGCAGTCCTCACACTCTAACTTGTATCAGAATCACCCAGAGAGCTTGTTAAATACAAACTGAGACTACTGCAGGAGCTTCTGATTCAGCCCAAGAACTCACATTTCTAACAAGTGTGAGGTGAGGCTGCTGCTGCTCACCTAGGGACCACACTTTGAGAATCTCTGGTGTGGACTAGTCATTAGAGAGTTTCCTAAGGGCTTCCCTGGTGGCTCAGACGGTAAAGAATCTGCCTGCAATGAGGGAAACTCGGGTTTGATCCCTAGGTTGAGATCAAAAGGGATCCCAGAAAGGGAATGGCAACCCACTCCAGTATTCTTGCCTGGAGAATCCCATGGACAGAGGAGCCTGGGGGGCTACAGTCCATGGGGTCACAAAGAGTCAGACACGACTGAGCAACTGACACTCTGTGTACATCAACTCAATGCGACCTGTACCCTTAAAGAAAAGGTAGCGCATTTCAGAAATGATGCTGAAAATGAAACAGAAAACATGACGAAATATAAACTTCACAAATGTATTCTAAGCCCTTCTGGTCAACTGGAAAAAACACAGAAAGCTGGAAAAGACCCAGACTAAACTAAGCTAGAATGAAACTACAAGGGTCAGGGAGAAGAGACCAAAATGACTGAATAAATGAAGACCACATTCACAAAACAGGGTAGAGACAGGTCATAATTTTAAAATCTACAAAATTATGAAAAGGTATGATCAGAATGACAGCATTAGGCAGCTGTTTTAATTATTTGACTGTAAGAAGTCACTTTTAAGTATCTTTTTGTGTTATTTACTCAGGAAATCTAATCCCCAAATACTCTTGAGGCTAAATTTTTATTCAAAACAACTTTCAAACATGGTTTCCCATTGGTTCCACACAAAGCCAGAGAAGCCACAGTGAAACATCCTCTCCTCACCACCGCCACCTTAATTCTGCATGACTCAGACCTTCTGGTATTACATTAGAAAGAACAGCATTCTAACGCTGCTCTGACCACTCCTCTCTGCTCATGCAGACAGCTCCTAGCCCTGAAACACTACATTCAAATATATTATTCTCTCACCAGATCAGAAGATCTGTAATTGCCTCTGTCTACCTGCTATTTGTCTCACGGTTCTGAGCACACCTCCAAAATCCGTAACGATGAATCCCACTGGCAACATCCCCTTGGGGCTGTCACGCACATTTTATATCATATTGTTTGCACCCTTTTTCAAGCCAATTTCTCACTTGTGGTTGTTCCTGGGCTAGCACTAGAACCTGCTGTCATTTCCTTCAAAGAAAGTAATACATCCAAGGGTTAGATCCTTTCAATGTCCATGGGACTCCTACATCCAGCTAAGCTGCTCCCTCTTGCTTCGCTAAGCCGCTCCCTCTTGTTAAGCTGCTCCCTCTTCCTTCAGAGCATCGTTGCCCAGGCTTTCCTCTTTGTTACATATATTTGCTTTTGGACTCCTCCCACCCAACTCCCAACACCCTCCTGTCCTCCCCAAAATAACCTCACTTCTAAAGGCACAAGGTCTGGGTTCTGAACTTTTCAAAGTCAGTCTAAGTATCCTTCTGTCAACAAACACACCACTTTTTAGAGCTTAGAAGCAAAATCAGGCTACCCAGACAGGTTAATGGTTTGAACTGTCATTAATTTTTTTCCCAGGATTCATTACTAGCTATCCTTCACCATAAAAATGTTGATTCTGCTTATGGTCTTGAAACAAAAGCTTCCTAAGACATTAGAGGATCTCTCCTTTGTCAAGCCCTGAGACAAGACACACACACACACTAGCCCACCTACCTGAAGACCAAAATTCAGAGTTTACCATAATCAAATCCCAAATATAATGTAACTGCCCACCAAACAGCTAACTTAAAATTTAAACACAGGCTCTATGCTTACTGTCAATTATTAAATCTTAGTCTAAAGAAAGTGAAAGTGAAAGTCGTTCAGTCATGTTCAACTCTTTGTGACCCCATGGACTTGGAATGTCCATGGAATTCCTCAGGCCAGAATACAGGAGTGGGTAGCCTTTCCCTTCTCCAGGGGATCTTCCCAACCCAGGGATCAAACCCAGGTCTCCCACATTGCAGGTGGATTCTTTACCAGCTGAGCCACCAGGGAAGCCCAAGAATACTGGAGTGGGTAGCCTATCCCTTCTCCAGTGGATTCTGACTCAGGAATCGAACTGGGGTCTCCTGTGTTGCAGGTGGGTTTTTTACCAGTTAAGCTACTAGGGAAGCCCCAAATCTTAATTATAAACCATATATCTGATAAAGAGTTAAGATTCAGAACATAATAAACAACTCCTATAACTCAATAACAAAAAGACAAACAACCTGATTAAAACATGGGCGAAAGACGTGACTAAACATTTATCCGTATATGAATGGCTAAGAAGCATACGAAAGATGTTTAACATCACTAATCATTATTGAAATGCAAATCAAAACCATGCGACATCACTTCATACACATCAGGATGGCTATCATCACCAAAAACAAAAACAAAAAAATACTAAAACCCAGTGTTGGGGAGGATATAAAGAAACTGGAATGCTTGTGCACTTCTGGTAGAAATATAAAATGGCTTGGCTGATGTGGAAAACAGTAAGGTGGTCCTTCAAAAAATTTAAAATAGAATTAATATGTGACCCAGCTATTCCACTTTAAGATATATATCCAAAACAGCTGAAAGCAGGAATGCAAACAGATTATTTACACACCCATGTACAAGTAGCTTATTCATAACATTCAAAAGGCTGAAGCAACCCAGATGTCCGTTAATAATGAATGAATGGATAAACAAAATGTAATGTGTGTGTGTGTGTGTATAAGAAATATTATTCACCCTTAAAAAGGAAGGAAATTCTAACAAATGGATGAACTGTGAGAACATTACTATAAGTAAAATGAGCCTGTCACAAGAAGACAAATACCACATGAATCCACTTCCATGAGGTACACAGAACAGTTAAATTCACAGAGACAAAAAAAAAGAAAGGTGGCTGCCAGGTGCAGGGGGCAGGGAGAATGAGCAGCTGTTTAATGGCTACAGAGTTTCACTATGGAAACTGGTTGCACAACAATGTGAATATACTTATAATACTGGAACTACATGCTTGAAATTTGCTAAAACGGTAAATTTTGTGTTGTGCGTTTTAACACAATTTTTAAGTATACACAATGAAATATTTTCTTATAATGGCCTTAACTTATAAGTCTATAGTCATTTTTATCTTACATAAAGTATATTTCTCTTAATATTAACATACATAGAATGATATAATACTGTATGTGTCTTTTAAAGTAAAAGTATAATCTGATTATAAAATACCTAAAAATATTTCAGTATTTATTTATAATATCAATAAATTTAGGAAATATGTCTATTTATAAATAAATACTACAAATAATTGATAAATAAAAAGAATTGATGCTTTTGAACTGTGGTGTTGGAGAAGACTCTTGAGAGTCCCTTGGACTGCAAAGAGATCCAACCAGTCCATCCTAGAGGAGATCAGCCCTGGGTGTTCTTTGGAAGGAATGATGCTAAAGCTGAAACTCCAGTACTTTGGCCACCTCATGCGAAGAGCTGACTCACTGGAAAAGACCCTGATGCTGGGAGGGATTGGGGGCAGGAGGAGAAGGGGACAACAGAGGGTGAGATGGCTGGATGGCATCGCCGACTTGATGGACATGAGTTTGGGTGGACTCCGGGAGTTGGTGATGGACAGGGAGGCCTGGTGTGCTGCTATTCATGGGGTCGCAAACAGTCGGACACGACTGAGCAACTTAACTGAACTGAACTGCAAATAAATGATTTATTAGGGTGAGGGTGGGATGATTTGGGAGAATGCCATTGAAACATGTATATTATCACATGTGAAACAGACTGCCAGTCTAGGTTTGATGGATGAGACAGGGTGCTCTGGGCTGGTCCACTGGGACGACCCAGAGGGATGGGATGGGGAGGGAGGTGGGAGGGGGCTTCAGGATGGGGAACACATGTACACCCGTGGCTGATTCATGGCAATGTATGGCAAACCACTACAATACTGTAAAGTAATTAGCCTCCAATTAAAATGAATAAATTTATAAAAAAGAAAAAAGAAATATGTCTATTTATAAATAAATAGTACAAATAAATGATTTATTTATAATGTTTATAAATAAATTTTTTAGATTTAAAATATCTAAAAAATAACACACTTTATACACAAAGCTTACTTTCTGTAAAATTAATAACTTTGTAGGAAGGATTACTAAAGAATGTACATGGCAATGAAAATATCCTATCAAAGTCTAGTATTCAATATTAATACTTGCTTTCATTTGGGGGATTCAAAGAACTTCATAAAATCTCAGTACTATAAAGAAAAGATTTGGTCTGTCCGAACCATAAATTGCACAGCAAAGCTTTCTTCACAGTGTTTACTGAGTAATGCTGGCCTGGATGCTACAGTAGCAAAGCACAGACTCCAGGAGCCTCTAAGACCTATCCCATCACTCTTTACCACAAGCTGAATAAGATACCTGAGGTACAACTTACTAGCAAACCAAGAAGATATTTCATAAAACTTAGTTATTTGCCATCTAGCTGTCAAAAACAAATTTATCCATCTGCATCCAAGGAAAAATATACTCATTTTAAATTGAGACATAAAGTTCAAATAACTGTAATTTGATCTAACAACATGCAACTTGAGAACATAAGTGAAAGTTGCTCAGTCGTGTCTGGCTCTTTGTGACCCCATGGACTATACAGTCCATGGAATTCTCCAGGCAAGAATTCTGGAGTGGGTAGCTGTTCCCTCCTCCAGGGGATCTTTTCAACCCAGGAATGGAACCCGAGTCTCCTGCACTGCAGGCTGATTCTTTACCAGCTAAGCCACCAGGGAAGCCCACTTGAGAACATAATCCTGTGTCAAAACAGTATACTAAAAATACCAGCATTGTTTTATTCAAAGCAAAAATCAAGGTGATTGTAATACCTTTAAATCCAAAATAAAAGATTAGGTGGAAGTATGCTTTCATTGCATTGGCGGTGTCCATCTTGGGTGGCAGTCACTTGTAAAATTCCCAAACCCTTCCCCCTTAGCACTCTGATTCAGATTATGACACACTAGATTTGGCACCTAGTCCTACTAATCTGAATTTTCATTGTGCATTTTTAACAAGTACTATAACAACACTTTACAATGCAAAACACACCTCTAATAAGATGCAAATTACAGAGCCTTAGAAATATATCTTATAAGGAAATTAAATCTCATCTTATTCAACCTGATAGACAATTGACAAATTGATCAATTTTAATAAGAAAGAATAGCAATATTTACATACAAATAAACAGCATATGCTTCTCTGTAAGCTACAAGTCTAATAACAATACTATTATATGACTGTTTGAAACTCAGAGTCACCACTTTTTAGAAGTAACTTTCAATATAGTGTATAAGACTTCAAACACTCATACAAATTATACAGAGAGAAACTGGTTTCATTACATTATTCCTCCTTCTGGTTTTTGATCAAAATTAGAACTTCCCAGATCCCATAGTGCAGCTCTGAAGAAATTTAGACTACTTCCCAAAACACCCTCCTAGGGTTTACATTTACCGCCACAGAAAATAGGATGCTTAAAAGAATGCCACCAGAGGATTCAGATGCAGTTCCCAAAGAAAAAAAAAATCTTTGGGACTTCCCCAGTGGTCCAGTGGCTAAGATGCCACCCTCCTAATGCAGGGAGCTGGGTTCGATCCCACAGGTGTAACCAAGAGTTCACATGCGGGAACTAAGATCCAGTTTAGTCAAATATATAATTTTTTTTAATGTTTTGAGTAGAGCAGAGAGCGCAGTCTCTCAGAAAGACTGCTTTGAACAAGATAATGTTCACCTCTGTGGACAAGGGATGTTGCCTGTCATTCCAGTAAACAAGTACCAAGCCATCAGCCACTGCAGCACCCCCACGCCCACTGATGGTACGCCCCAAGGGCAATTCAGGATAGAGAAAAACAGGAAGCACTCTGTGCTCTGGATACTGGCCCTAGATAATTAAGATGCATATCTAACGAATAATTTCAGTGAGCATGTCTTGCATCTTCCTGTAAGTAAAAAGGCACTAAACTCATTAACTTGCAATGTTTATTTCTGTGATTAGCAGTTATCTTTTGATGTTTGACTACACGTTTTGTTTTGTTTTGTTTTAAAGCTCAACATGCCTACACATCCTGGCTCTTCCCTTACCTCCTGGAGCAGCTCCTCAGAGGTATCTGAGAGGCTGTCTCCCAGGCTATAGTCTTCAGTGAAGTCCCAGAATAAAACTTAATTCAAAACTCTCAAGTTGTGTTTTCCTTCCGTCAGCACTTGGATGTGTAAATTCAAGTAGGCTTATTTTTCTTTAATTTGTTACTGAACATTACTGAACACACATCAATAGTAACAAGAAAAGACATTACCTGTGATTACTCTCTTCACCAGCCTTCTGCTAGATTATGTTTGCTCACTTCACTCTATCGGAAGGGCAGAAAAGATTTTCCCAACACTTGGCACTGCTGGCAATTCCCAGAAGAATATTTACAAAATCTACAGAAAACAACTAAAAAAAAAGAGAGAGAGAGAGACCCACAGTCATCAATAAACTAAAAAAACCCAATCAATTTTTCTCCAGGTTTTCTCCCCTCCCAGCTACCGCCATTTGTTGTGCACTGAATGGCTCTGCCTCAGATTGCACTAATTTTTAAAAAAAATTATAAGCAAAAATTGAATCTTTATTTAGAAGTCTGAATGCTAGCCAAATATGACAGACTCCCACTGGGCAGCAGAAAGGAGAGAAGGATTCTTCTGTCCTCCAAGAGACGGTAAGTAATTATATACTTCTTTTAGAAGAGAAAAAAAAATGTGGAATTAAATAAACCCATATCCATGCATCAGCAACATAACATTATAATGAGAACAAAATATAAAATAGCAAGAAACTTCATAGGCTGCTTCTCTTTAAAGGTGTGATATTTGCCAAATATTCCCAGGCACCTCTGACCTATTCAAATATTGACAGTTGAAAGTTCAATTTTTTGCCATCCCATGGGCAAAGTTTACTTTGGTTTTAGAGACAGATCTCATGTGATCATGCCTACCTGGGAAGATGTTTCACAGCACAGTTACATGGCTTCCTGACCATACATTCAGAAAAACGTGAGCTTGAAGAAGGCTGAGAAGGGACTTCCCTAGTGACACAGTGGCTAAGATGCAGTGCTTCTAGTACAAGGCCTGGGTTCCCAAAAAAGAAGAAGCTGAGAAATTGTCCCACCTAGGACGAACAGTACAGAGAACATAACCTAGAGGTGTCCTAGAGAGCACAGACTAACCCCAAGCATAGAGACCGCAAAAGGCCAAAAAACAGTGAAGTCGCTCAGTCGTGTCCAACTCTTTGCAACCCCATGGACTGTAGCCTACCAGGCTCCTCCGTCCATGGGATTTTCCAGGTTACGGTGAGCAATTCAAGTCAGAATCTACTCCTGATAGGGACAGAGTAAAGGGACAAAGTAGGTGATTAAACAGAATCCCTCTAGGGGACTATAAATAGAAAATATATGGGAGACCCCTGTAAGTTAATGATTACTCAAGAGAGAAGGTCTGCTTACCCACAAAACCAAGCAGGCTTGCTTAACACACAACCATGCAACAGAAGCATGAGACGTGCCCCAAAACAAGATAACAATGGTGGCATAAACCTCACATCCTCCCCAGTGAGCTCATTAAGTTAATGATCCCTAGGACATACTCTCTGCACACATAAAAAAAAAAACAATAATTTGTGGACCTAGCTTGACCATGTAGAGACAAGAAAACTCTCCTGCCCAGCCTGGAAGAGGAGCTGATGATGGAAGTATGATGTCTACCCAAGAGAGACAAAGGAGCTCTTCTGCCCCTCCCTACTTTTCCTTTATTATAAAACTGTAGCCCAGTAAGTTCTTAGGGTGTGGCATTTCTCACCCACACACTTGTAAACCTCACAAATGTTCTATTCTAATAAGTCACTTCCTTATCTATCACTTTGTCTCTTGCTGAATTCTTTTCTACACTGAGACATAAAGGACTGCTATACTGGAGCCCTTCAGAGGCCCCCCTGAAATGAGACTACACAGTTTCAGTACAACAAATGTTCAGTCGCTAAATCGTTTCTGACTCTTTGCAACCCCATGTTCTTCAGCACACCAGGCTTCCCTGTTCATCATTATCTCCCGGAGATTGTGCAAACCCATGTCCATTCAGTTGATGATGCCATCCAACCATCTCATCCTCTGTCATCCCCTTCTCCTCCTGCCTTCAATCTTTCCCAGCATCAGGGTCTTTTCCAATGAGTCGGCTCTTTGCATCAGGTGGTCAAAGTACTGGAGTTTCAGCATCAGTCCTTCCAATGAATATTCAGGGTTGATTTCCTTTAGGACTGACTGGTATAACAAATATACCAGCTCTTTTCAAAATCTCTGTGTAATAAGGACGCACCATTCATTAACATAATTTTTCTGTAACAGCCCAGTATATTAAAAGATGGTTCCCTAGAAGTCACTATAAGAGGTTTTGTGTGTATGTTTGACCCACAGATGCCTCAAAGGCTGGGAAGTCGTTTCTTATAACACATGTTTGTTTCGTGAAAGGGATAAAGATGAAGAGAGGGACCTTAATGTGACCAAAGTCTTCAAAACTGGATACAGTTGTGGTAATGCCTGGGCACAGAAGAAGTGTGTATGGGGCCTGAGAGGCAAGGGATAACACTTCACATGCAAATAAACAAATTCACATTAAAATTTCTTCAGTACCTTCAAATCTGCCTTCTTCACTTGACTCCAATATTTAGCACCTATGACCTCAAAGTGTAATTCACAATCAAATCTCTGGGCATTTCATCTCAAGCAATTTTACAATGACTTACAAGTGAGAGAGAATTCTACTTCTTCCATAATCCCACATGAACTGTTTTATTATCAGGTACTGGAGAGAGACAGGCTCTCCTACTGCCTCTTAACGATTACAGATTGCTTCCAGATGCTTTTCAGGTGATGTCAAGTCTTTTCTCATTCTGAGACTCTTGAATTATGAAAGGGCATCTCTAATTCATGAGAAACACTCCTCCCACTTCAGTATCCATTACCATACATCCTGCCCTTTCCCTCCTTTACAGGCACTCACACACACATGCTTTTACTTGGCAGCAAGGCATCCCTATGTATCAGGAAGGGCTTACTGAGAATCACACACATGCTTTTACTTGGCAGCAAGGCATCCCTATGTATCAGGAAGGGCTTACTGAGAATCACTTATATTTTACCAGCAGGATTCCGCCAGCAGCCACGCTTCGAGACTTCAAAGGAAGCTGAGTTCCTTGAGAGTAATGCACAGGATAACATGGAAAGCAAGGTTAAACGGAATTAAAGTAAATTGAAAGGACTCTCTTAAAATTCACTGGGTCTTTATAATTCTCTCCTTGTCACTTCCCTTAAAAACAAAATACATCTCCTGCTAATAAGGGGGTGAGGAGATGGCAGTTCACAATTGAGTCACACCCAAATCTCTGCCCAGGCAAGTGCTTTCCTTCTAACAAAACATTCTACCTCCACTTAACAAAATCAAATTCAGGTTCACAATCCTTCTATGCAATGGCTATGTCATTTCCCTAATTTCAAAACAGGGACAAATTTAAACCTCATTTGCAGATGGCATAAATTCAGTGAATTCAGACCTCTACTATGCTGAGTTCAGAAATCTGCTAATAGGTGGGGAGTGCACAAAAAGCACAGCAAACCATCAGATGAATGCTGTGCAGGTTGTGGGCGGAGAGGGGAAGATAATTAACAGCCACATCACAGATTTCTCCCTGTATCGGCAAAATGAATGCAGAGGGGCGTTTTCATAGGAGGTGTGGATTTTTCCATAGCATTGGATTAATTGACCCGTGCTATAATCAGGTGCTTTCCTGGAGAGTAATTAACAAACCAATCAATCAAGTACAAGCCTCAAACAATTCAAGAAGTTTTCAAATTCGTAGTGTTGACGATGAGTTGATTATTGAATAATTTCATTCTCCAAAAGAGCTGAACTGAGACAGGTTATGTGAAAACTTGCAGATAAGAACAAAATGTTCTACTGAGGCCCACAGTCTTCCCTGATTCCACTCAACCATAGTAATAATAATTCAAGAGTCTTAAAATGGATGGCCCTAAGCCCAATCCATGAATTTTATAGGTGACAAAAATAAGGCACAGGAAAGGTAGGGGACAGGGCTTCCCAGGTGGTGCTAGTGGTAAAGAAGCTGTCAGACAATGCAGGAGACATAAGAGATGCAGGTTCAATCCCTGGGTCTGGAAGATCCCCTGGAGGACAGCATGGCAACCCACTCCAATATTCTTGCCTGGAGAATCCCATGGACAGAGGAGACTTGTGGGCTACAGTCTATAGCGTCACAAAGACGCGGACACGACTGAAGAGACTTAGCATGCACAAGGTAGGTGACGTGTTCAAAATTAAATGCTGGTGAACAGTGAAGACAGAGGTAGAACCCATATCTTCTCTATGTTAAACTCACAATTCCTCAACTACCTACCCATTAAGTCCATTTCATTCCTTTTTAAGCTTTGTGGAAAGCTCAATCAAATGAAGCTTTAATCTTCAATTTCCATCCAATTGATTCCTAAGATTTTACACTAATTATATAGATTCTCTTCTTCACTCAAGAAACGCAGTGTTATTTGAATGCCTTGGGAAGGTCCCAATCACAAAATGAATGAGTGAACTGCAGTACATCACAGAGGAGGAAGAGCAGAGACTGCAGCTCTCTTAGAAATGAATGAAGAATGGTCAAAATGAAGAACAAAGGTGAACAAAGTCGAAATCTAAGCATTAAAGTGATATTTCCTGCAACAACTACTCCTGCTTCTTAAAGAAAAAAAAAAGTAGTGGTTGTTGTTGTATTCAAGTAGATTTGGAAAATGCTACGTTCTAACATATCCCTCTTGATATTGGGTTTCCCTGGTGGCTCACATAGTAAAGAATCTGCCTGCAATGAGTTCAATCCTGGGCCAGGAAGATCCCCTTGAGAACAGAATGGCTACTCACTCCAGTATTCTTGCCTGGAGAATTTCATGGAGAGAGGAGCCCAGTCCACGGGCCACAGTACATTGGGTAACAAAGAGTCAGACACAATGGAATGACTTTCACTTTACTTGCTTCACTTACATTCTGAAATATGCCTCTTGGAATATTCACACAGTGCATTATTGTTAAGTTTATTAAGGCTCTGTTGCTGCTGCTGCTGCTGCTGCTGCTAAGTCACTTCAGTCGTGTCCGACTCTGTGTGACCCCACGGACGGCAGCCTACCAGGCTCCCCCATCCCTGGTATTCTCCAGGCAAGAACACTGGAGTGGGTTGCCATTTCCTTCTCCAATGCATGAAAGTGAAAAGTGAGAGTGAAGTCGCTCAGTCATGTCTGACTCTCAGCGACCCCATGGACTGCAGCGCACCAGGCTTCTCCATCCATGGGATTTTCCAGGCAAGAATACAAGAGTGGTATTAAGGCTCTGCTGCTGCTGCTGCTGCTAAGTCACTTCAGTCGTGTCCCACTCTGTGCGACCCCATAGACGGCAGCCCACCAGGCTCCACCGTCCCTGGGATTCTCCAGGCAAGAACACTGGAGCGGGTTGCCATTTCCTTCTCCAGTGCATGAAAGTGAAAAGTCAGAGTGAAGTCACTTAGTTGTTCCCGACTCTTAGCGACCCCATGGACTGCAGCCTACCAGGCTCCTCCGTCCATGGGATTTTCCAGGCAAGAGTACTGGAGTGGGGTGCCATTGCCTCCTCCGATTAAGGCTCTAAGAAGGCCTAAAAAAAGAAGCCCACTTAGTTTTGTTTCATATGCTTCTCAATCTTATTTGCCATCTTTGGTTTACAGATCCTGTACTGACATCCTCCAAGAAGCACCCTTCAGGAAGCACACAGATCATTTTTGATGAATAACAATGACACTCATTAAGCAATATTTGAAAGGCAATACCAAAGAATGCTCAAAGTACCACATAATTGCACTCATCTCACACACTAGTAAAGTAATGCTCAAAATTCTCTAAGCCAGGCTTCAGCAATACGTGAATCATGAACTTCCAGATGTTCAAGCTGGTTTTAGAAAAGGCAGAGGAACCAGAGATCAAATTGCCAACATGCGCTGGATCATCGAAAAAGGAAGAGAGTTCCAGAAAAACATCTATTTCTGCTTTATTGACTATGCCAAAGCCTTTGACTGTGTGGATCACAACAAACTGTGGAAAATTCTGAAAGAGATGGGAATACCAGACCACCTGACCTGCCTCTTGAGAAACCTATATGCAGGTCAGGAAGCAACAGTTAGAACTGGACATGGAACAACAGACTGGTTCCAAATAGGAAAAGGAGTACATCAAGGCTGTGTATTATCACCCTGCTTATTTAACTTCTATGCAGAGTATATCATGAGAAACGCTAGGCTGGAAGAGGCACAAGCTGGAATCAAGATTGCCGGGAGAAATATCAATAACCTCAGATATGCAGATGACACCACCCTTATGGCAGAAAGTGAAGGGGAACTAAAAAGCCTCTTGATGAAAGTGAAAGTGGAGAGTGAAAAACTTGGCTTAAAGCTCAACATTCATAAAACGAAGATCATGGTATCTGGTCCCATCACTTCATGGGAAACAGATGGGGAAACAGTGGAAACAGTGTCAGACTTTATTTTTGGGGGCTCCAAAATCACTGCAGATGGTGACTGCAGCCATGAAATTAAAAGACGCTTACTCCTTGGAAGGAAAGTTATGACCAATCTTGATAGCATATTGAAAAGCAGAGACATTACTTTGCCAACAAAGGTCCATGTAGTCAAGACTATGGTTTTTCCTGTGGTCATGTATGAATGTGAGAGTTGGACTGTGAAGAAAGCTGAGTGCCAAAGAATTGATGCTTTTGAACTGCGGTTTTGGAGAAGACTCTTGAGAGACCCTTGGACTGCAAGGATATCAAACCAGTCCATCCTAAAGGAAATCAGTCCTGAATGTTCATTGGAAAGACTGATGCTGAAGCTGAAACTCCAGTACTTTGGCCACCTGATGTGAAGAGCTGACTCATTTGAAAAGACACTTTCCCTTTTCACTTTCATGCATTGGAGAAGGCAATGGCAACCCACTCCAGTGTTTTTGCCTGGAGAATCCCAGGGACGGTGGAGCCTGGTAGGCTGCTGTCTCTGGGGTTGCACCGAGTCGGACACGACTGAAGCGACTTAGCAGCATAGTTGATTTTGGAGAAGACTCTTGAGAGTCCCTTGGACTGCAAGGAGATCCAACCAGTCCATTCTGAAGGAGATCAGCCCTGGGAGTTCTTTGGAAGGAATGATGCTAAAGCTGAAACTCCAGTACTTTGGCCACCTCATGGGAAGAGTTGACTCACTGGAAAAGACCCTGATGCTGGGAGGGATTAGGGGCAGGAGGAGAAGGGGACAACAGAGGATGAGATGGCTGGATGGCATCATCGACTCGATGGACATGAGTCTGAGTGAACTCCGGGAGTTGATGATGGACAGGGAGGCCAGGGGTGCTGCGATTCATGGGGTCGCAAAGAGTCAGACACGACTGAGCAACTGAACTGAACTGAAGATATATTCAAATTCAAATTATACCTCCCAGAGACTGTACCTATTCATAAATGAGCAAAACATTTTTAACAAATAAATGAACATATCATATACACTGTTCTGCACCTTGCATTTTTCACCGAACAGCATATACTGGCAATGTTTCCAAAATGATACATAAAGAGATTCACTGCTATGTTTGTGTATGACGACACAGGTTTCTAACGTAAACTGCACAGTTTTCTAACAGCAGCTGTTAATGCAATGTATTAATTCAGTCTCCCACGGATGAACATTTTGGTTGTTTCTAATGTTTAGCCATTTTATAAACACTACACTACAATTAGTATCTTTGAACATAAATCACTTTCTCATGCATGTAACACATATGTATATGTAGGATACATGCATAGTATATATGAATGTATGTATATCTATAGGAATGTGTTTGTACACTTATCTAGGATAAACTTCTAGAACTGGAGTTGAGTCAAGGAATATGAATTTTTTCATACTACTGTTGTTTCGTTACTAAGTCATATCCGACTCTTTTTCAAGGCCACCAGACTCCTCGGTCCATGGGATTTTCCAGGCAAGAATACTGGAGTGGAATACCATTTCCTTTTCCAGGGGATCTTCCCAACCCAGAGATCGAACCAGTATCTCCTGCTTGGCAGGTGGATTCTTCATCACTGAGCCATGTGGGAAGCCCTTTTCATACTATCAGTTCAGTTCAGTTCAGTTGCTCAGTTGTGTCCGACTCTTTGCGACCCCATGAATTGCAGCACGCCAGGCCTCCCTGTCCATCACCAACTCCCGGAGTTCACTCAGACTCACGTCCATCGAGTCAGTGATGCCATCCAGCCATCTCATCTTCTGTCGTCCCCTTCTCCTCCTGCCCCCAATCCTTCCCAGCATCAGGGTCTTTTCCAATGAGTCAACTCTTCACATGAGGTGGCCAAAGTACTGGAGCTTCAGCTTTAGCATCAGTCCTATAGATTTTGCCAAACTACCCACAAAAGACACTATTGTTTTGCACTCATTCCATCTACAGAATAGGTTATGCAATTTCTTAATCTCTGCCCATCAGTGATAAACGGTACCTCCGTTTAGTTGTAATGTGCATATCTTTTAAAATGAGCAGGCTCAGCACCTTCTCAATATGTTTGAAAGACGCCATGATTTTTCTTCCTATAGACTATTTGTGTCCTTTGTCCATTTTTCTACTGGGTTGTTGGGATTGTTCTTATGGATCTGTAGAAACTCTTCATTAGGGAAATTAGTCCCTTTGCAGGATGAGAAGCAAAAATTTTCTCCCAATTATCTTAATCTTCCTTTATGCAGGATTTTTTTCTGTTAGTTTTCTAAAGTAATCAAGTTTATCAATCTCTTTTACGGCTTCTCTTTTTTCTCTCTTACTTAGGCCATATGTACTCCAAGATTATAAAATAACTTTCCCATGCTTTCTTCCATAAAATATTTTTAAAATTTCTGTTTAACATAGATCAATTTTGCTTAACACTTGAGATACTGTTCTAAATAGCCTTTTCTTTCCCCACTCCAGATGGCCACCTGGTTATCCGACCACTATTTATTGAACAGAGCATCTTTCTCCAATTAACTTGAAACGCCATCTTTTGTCATATACTAAACATGACATTTAGTAATACAAATGTTTCAATTATTATAATCTTGCAGCATGTTTTAATCTCTTCTCAGAAATGGCCGAGCTGTTCATGCTTACTTATTTTTCCATATGAGCGCAGAATAAGGTTGTTTAGCCCCTGAAAATCTTGTTATTTTTAGTGGAATTGCATTAAACATACACGTTAATTTAAGGAGAACCAGCATCTCTATATTCCAGAATATGACAGGCCTCATATCATTTATGTATCCCCTTCAGGAGCATTTTTCAATACCTTCATACATATCTTACATATTTCTTAAGTTTATTCTTAGGTTATTTAATACTTTTTTATGGTAATTGTTTTTTCTTTCACTACATTTAAACTCTACACATGGACATCACCAGATGGTCAATACCAAAATAAGACTGATTATATTCTTTGCAGCCAAAGATGGAAAAGCTTTATACAGTCAGCAAAAACAAGACCTGAAGCAGACTGTACCTCAGATCATGAACTCTCTATTGCAAAATTCAGACTTAAATTGAAGAATGTAGTGAAACCCACTAGCCCATTCAGGTATGACCTTTATCAAATCCCTTACGATTATACAGTGGACGTGACAAATAGTTTCAAGGGATTAGATTTCTGATAGAGTGCCTAGAGAACTATGGACAGAGGTTGGTGACATTGTACAGGAGGCAGTGATCAAGACCATCCCCAAGAAAAAGAAACGCAAAAAGGCAAAATGGTTGTCTGAGGAGAGCTTACAAATAGCTGGCAAGAAAAGAGAAGTGAAAGGCAAAGGAGAAAAGGAAAGATATATCCATTGAAATGCAGAGTTGCAAAGAAGAGCAAGGAGAGAAAAAAGAAAGCCTTCTTCAAAGATCAATGCAAAGAAATAGAGGAAAACAATAGAGTGGCACCCCACTCCAGTATTCCTGCCTGGAAAATCCCATGGATAGAGGAGCCTGGTAGGCTTCAGTCCATGGGGTCGCTGAGGGTCGGATACGACTGAGCGACTTTACTTTCACTTTTCACTTTCATGCATTGGAGAAGGAAATGGCAACCCACTCCAGTGTTCTTGCCTGGAGAATGGCAGGGCAGTGGAGCCTGGTGGGCTGCCGTCTATGGGGTCACACAGAGTCGGACATGACTGAAGTGACTTAGCAGTAGCAGTAGCAAAGATCTCTTCAAGAAAATTAGAGATACCAAGGGAATATTTCATGCAAAGATGGGCTCAATAAAGGACAGAAACAGTATGGACCTAACAGAAGCAGAAGAGATTAAGAAAAGGTGGCAAGAATACACAGAAGAACTAAACAAAAAAAGATCCTAATGACCCAGATAACCATGATGGTGTGATCACTCACCTAGAGCCAGACATTCTGGAATGTGAAGTCAAGTGGCCTTAGGAAGCATCACGAAGAACAAAGCTAGTGGAGGTGATGGTATTGCAGTTGAGCTACTGCAAATCCTAAAAGATGATGCTATTAAACTGATGAACTCAACATACTAGCAAATTTGTAAAACTAAGCAGTGGCCACAGGACTAGAAAAAGTCAAGTTTTCATTCCAATTCCAAAGAAAGGCAATGCCAAAGAATGCTCAAACTACTGCACAACTGCACTCATTTCACATGCTAGCAAGGTATGCTCAAAATCCTTCAAGCTAGGCTTCAACAATATGTTGAACTGAGAACTTTCAGATGTATAAGCTGGATTTAGAAGAGGCAAAGAAACCAGAGATCAAACTGCCAACATCCCTTGGATCAAAGAAAAAGCAAGATAATTCCAGAAAAACATCTACTTCTGCTTCACTGACTATACTAAAGCCTTGAACTGTGTGGATCACAATAAACTGTGGAAAACTCTTAAAGAGATGGGAATACTGGACCACCTAACCTGCCTCCTAAGAAATCTGTATGCAAGTCAAGAAGCAACAGTTAGAACCAGACATGGAACAACGGATTTGTTCCAAATTGAGAAAGGAGTACATCAAGGCTGTATAATGTCACTCTATTTAACTTCTAAGCAGAGTATACCATGCAAGCTGCCAGGCTGAATGAAGCACAAGCTGGAATCAAGATTGCCAGGAGAAATATCAATAACCTCAGATATGCAGATGACACCACCCTTATGGCAGAAAGTGAAGAAGAACTAAAGAGCCTCTTGATGAAAGTGAAAGAGGAGAGTAAAAAAGCTGGCTTAAAACTCAACATTCAAAAAATGAAGATCATGGCATCCAGTCCCATCACTTCATGGCAAATAGATGGAGAAACAATGGAAACAGTGAGAGACTTTATTTTGGGGGGCTCCTAATCACTGCAGATGGTGACTACAGTCATGAAATTAAAAGACGCTTGCTCCTTCGAAGAAAAGGTATCACAAGCCTAGACAGCATATTAAAAAGCACAGATATCACTTTGGTGACACAGGTCCATAGGGTCAAAGCTATGGTTCTTCTAGTAGTCATGTATGGATGTGAGAGTTGGACTATAAAGAAAGCTAAGCGCCAAAGAATTGATGCTTTTGAACTGTGGTGTTGGAGAAGACTCTTGAGAGTCCCTTGGACTGCCAGGAAATCCAACCAGTCAATCCTAAAGGAAATCAGTCCTGAATACTCATGGAAGGACTGATGCTGAAGCTGAAACTCTAATACTTTGGCTACCTGACGCGAAGAAGTGACTCACTGGAAAAGACCCTGACGCTGGAAAAGATTGGAGGTAGGAGGAGAAGGGGACAACAGAGGATGGATGACATGGTTGGTTGGACAGCATCACCAACTTGATGGACATGAATCTGAGCAAGCTCCGGGAGTTGGTGATGAACAGGGAAGGCTGGCATGCTGCAGTCCATGGGGTGGCAAAGAGTTAGACATGATTGAGTGACTGAACTGAACTGAACATTTAAACTAGTTGCTTGTATATCCAAAAGGTATGAATGTTGAATATTATTTTGACATCCTGGCACATTTATAAATATGATTACTCTTTATAGTTAATTTTTCATTTGATTCCATGGAGTATTCTAGTCATACATTACTATTCATCAAACCTCTCTAACTTCTTTTTCATTCTATTGTTCACCTGCATTAACTTGTGATTCCAAAATACCATTAATAAAGAGCGAAAACAGTAGATATCTTTATTTTGTTTCTGATTTTAACGGTCACAAATTTCCTGTTAAGCCTGAGACGGTTTTTAGGTTGAGAAGAACATAGTTTACTAAGGATATTTTCCTACTAAATTTTGAGGGTTTTAAAAAAGAAATCAATAATCAATATTGAATTTGCTCACATGCCTTTTCTATAAAAATGATATGATCTTTTTCTATTTATATTTAACAAGATGATATCTTTAATAAGCTTCATACCACTGAACCTTTCTGCATTCCTACAACAGTCCTCACTTGTTATGGCATGTTGTTCTTTCAGTGCAAAATGCATATCAAAGGGCATCTCACCCCATCCTCTAAGCCACCCCAAGAGGTGTGCGCTGGCACCACGGCTGCACTGGCCCTCACCCCCTGTAACCCCGCTCTCCCCGCTGCTCTGCCTCTTATGCGGTGCCTGCCAGACTTGCTGCTCCCTGAGATCATCTTTCCCCAGGAATCCTCAAATACCCTTCCGCTCTTCATGTACATCTCTGCCGACACGGCACCTCCACACAGAGGCCCTCTCTGTCTACTGTCGACCGTGTAAAACAGACAGGAATCACCTTCCTATCTTGTCACTCTATCCCTGAACCCATTCTATTTTTCTCTGTAGCAACCGTCACCATCCAGCATATTATATTTCACTTCTATTATTTTATATTCCATCTCCCCAGTAGCATGCAAGCTCCGTTGAGAGCAGGAGTTTTGTCTGCTTTGCTCACTGCTCATTTTCCAGCACCGAGGATAAGCCTGGCACACAGAAATTAATATTTGTTGAATGAAGGAACAAACAAATGAATGAACAAATGAGCACTCATTTTATAGACAAGAAAGCCGAAGCTAAAAGAGATGAAGTCAAATCATACAGTGGCAGAGCTAGGACTGAAACCCAAGTCAAACCTCCAACTCCCTGCCCTTTACCCTTGAAACAAATGACAGGTGATTTTAGGCCATGGAAAATGCTCATATATCTTATGAATACTAAAGTACGATTCATGGGACTTCCCTGGCAGTCCAGTGGTTAAGACTCCATGCTTCCCATGTAGGGGGCACAGGTTTAATCTCTGGTCAGGGAACTGAGATCCTAGCTGCTGTGGGTATGGCCAAAAAAATGGTAATTATAAAAATGAAGTGCAAGTTAGAGATGCCATTGAGAGACGGCCCTGTTAAATGAATTAAGTAAGCAAAAGAACTAGAAGATGGCCTCCACAGACTGGTTCTGGAGCCCAAGGGGGTAATCTCCAACACTACACTGTCCAACAAGGTCACCTTTAGCCATGTAAGGTTACTGAAACTTGGAATGTGGCTTCTGCGACTAAGAGACTCAACATTTATTTCATTTTAATTAACTGAAGTCTAAAATTGATACTGATTCAGTTACTAGAACAACTTGGGTGTGAAACTACTTTTTCAACTATACATTTTATGCAATCTCAACAGAGATCAAGCATTTCTGGTGAAAAGTAGGCATTCAAATATAGAGCTGCTTTAAATATAAAATCCTCACCAGAGTTCAAAGACGGAGCATGAAAAGAGAGTGTAAAAGATCTCATTAATAATACGTTCATTTTAAAAATGTGTATTTGGTTGTGCCGGGTCGCAGCACATGGCATCTTTTATCACAGCCTGTAGGTTCTTCAGTTGCAGCACGCGACTTCTTGGTTGCAGCCTGTGGGATCTAGTTCTCTGAGCAGGCACGGAACCCAGGCCCCCTGCATTGCGAATGTGTAGTCTTAGCCATTGGACCACCAGGGGAGTCACCCACAATATGTCCATATTGATTACATGTTGGAAAAACAACACTTTGGACAGATTAGATTAAATAAAATACATTACTAAAATTTAAAAAAAAAAAAGAAAAGAAGGTAGCCTCTAAAGAATTCCCTGGAAAATACGGTCATTATATTAAGGCAGCTCTCCTCTCCCAACACTTATGAGCCTCACAGCAAGCCTCCCAAGGCTCTGACCTTCATCCACACATGTCCTTGTGTAGCCAGAGGGTAAAACTGATGTTTCAAGGCCACATGGTCATTGAACATGTGTGTACTGCTGCAGCTGGCAGACACAAGTACTGGAAGCACACTCTGCCAGGGACTAGCCATATTACGGCCAATAGAGATACCAAGAGCCTGGCTTTGAAAAATTATTTGCTTGGGACTTCCCTGGTGGTTCAGTGGCTAAAACTCCACACTTACAATGCAGGGGGTCCAGGTTCAATCCCTGGTCAAGGAATCAGACTGCACATGGTGCAATCTAATCTAAACATCTAAAGACCCTGCATAGTGATTGTGGTTTAATCACTAAGTTGCGTCCGCCTCTTGCAACCCCATGGACTATAGCCCACCAGGCTCCTCTGTCCATAAAATTCTCCAGTCAAGAATACTGGAGTGGGTCGCCATTTCCTTCTCCTGGGTCGGATCTTCCCCGACCCAGGAATCAAATCCAGGTCTCCTGCATTGCAGGCAGATTCTTTACCAACTGAGCTACAAGGGAAGCTCCATGCCACAATGAAAATCAAAGATCCCAAGTACCCACAACTAAGATCCAGCACAGATAAATAAATACTTTTTTTAAAATTAATAAATGTGTATGTACTTAAAATTGAAAAAAAGAAAGAAAATTATTTGCTCCTTTAAAGCTCTTTTGGTTTCAACAGGACAACCTATAATCAAATATTCTTCACAATCTTTTCCCTCTGCCATCATTGGGACATTTTCTTGAACCAATTTTAAGCTAAAAACAAAATTTCAGAAATCATCTCTGACATTAAACAGTATCTTTCTTTTTTATTTTTTTTTTCCAGCATTCAATCAAACCCTGTATTTTAAATCTGTGGGGCTGATCCAACACTGCAATGTGTCACATTTAATTCCATCCGTGTACAGTGTAATGAACAAAGATTTGAGCTAGTGAGGCATAACTAAATGTTTTGAACCTGTGAACTGAAAAAGCAAGGCTCATTTGTGTTATTTCTAAATAGTAAATAAAATCATTTCCAACATCCCACTATCAAATGACAGTAATTTTTCTACCGGCACACACTTGAGGAATGCCACAAAAGGACTTTTCTAACAGTTCGTTTTATTGTTGTGCATAACCTTCTAAATATCTCTCTGCTGGCTTCTATTCAAAGATAAATGGAAGGCAGTAAAATTTATGGAAAATGTATTCAGCTGCTTAAAATACATCAACCAAAAGAAAAAAGATTTTAAGGCTGTATTAAGTTGGGAAATTATATCTCCTTCACTGAGTCTCTGGTTTCAATGACAGGGGACGAAACCAACAGATCCATCAAGTTTCCTGTTCCCTCCTGTGCAGAGCCCAGTTCTCCTATTTCAAACTCTCACCTTGGTCAAGGCCAGAGTAAACACCTGTCTTTCACATTTTTACACAACGTCACTTTGTGCACCACAAACACAAGCTCTCATACCAAGGAGGAAGCACATTCCAGTACACGGAACAAATGCCCATTAGACCAGTCTGTTGACTGTTCCCTTGACTTGCTCGGCTGTCAAGATAATGAAGGGAAGAAAAAGATCTTTCTGTAAAACTGTAAATGGTAACCTTATAAGTGTGCCCTTTAAGCTATTCACACAGAGAAAGGTTAAATAAAACTTCAGTTAAGGTTTAAAATTGAGCTAAAAATATTATTTTCTAGCACTTGAGCAACATATTGCAAGATCTTACTAAAATATGAGTATTAAAGTGAAGTCAACCGGTCAGTTCTTACATTTTCATGGATCAAGGAAGAAACTTTAGAGGGATTTTTTTTTTTTAACTAACATTTCAAAGATACCATACTCTATAAAATAAAAAAGAAAATGACAGTTGTACCAGTTTGCTAAGTCGCTTCAGTCGTGTCCGACTCTGTGCGACCCCATAGACAGCAGCCCATGAGGCTGCCCCGTCCCTGGGATTCTCCAGGCAAGAACACTGGAGTGGGTTGCCATTTCCTTCTCCAATGCATGAAAGTGAAAAGTGAAAGTGAAGTTGCTCAGTCGTGTCCGACTCTCAGCGACCCCATGGACTGCAGCCCACCAGGCTCCTCCATCCATGGGATTTTCCAGGCAAGAGTGCTGGAATGGGGTGCCATTGCCTTCTCCATGTACCAGTTTAGAAATGCCTGAAAATAGAGAAGTGAGGGAATTTAAACAGAATAACTATTTTAAACTATTTGGCTTCCCTGGCGGTTCAGCTGGTAAAGCATCCGCTTGCAATGCCAGACCTGGGGTTCAATCCCTGGGTTGGGTAGATCCCCTGGAGAAGGGAACAGCTACCCACTCCAGTATTCTGGCCTGGAGAATTCCATGGATGGGGTCTCAGAGAGTCGGACATGACTGAGCAACTTTCACTTTCAAAGACACTGGCATTCCACTTCTTGGTTTGAGTCCTTGTGTGCTTGTGTAATGTATTGTAAAAATAGAGAAATGAGGGAGTCTAAATAGCGTAATTATTTTAAAAGGAGACTAAAGTCTTTAAATTTAAAAAAGAGTAGTATTGAACTTCCCTGGCAGTCCAGTGGTTAAGAATTCATCTGCCAATGCAGGGGACCCTGGGCTGGGAAGATTCCACAAGTACCAAGACATCTCAGACGACTGCATGCCACAGCCACTGGCCTGCACGCCCCGGAGCCAGTACTCTGCGGTGAGAGGCCCACGCACCGCAGCTAGACAGCAGCCGCTGCTCACAACCGGAAAAGCCTACACGCAGCAGCCAAGACCCAACACAGCCAAATAAACAAGTAAATGATAAGTAACTTTTTAAAATAAGATTAGTATTGAGAAAAATTCACCTTAATAAAACTCAGCTTAATATAAGAACATAATATACTCATATTGCATAATACCATTTCAAATTTCACTTAGTCCTTTCTCTATCCCTAGACTTCCAGGGATCTCTATAAATATTGTCCATTTACCAGTATAAAAGAAAAAGGCACTGCTATTATCATTTTCAAACACATAAGAGATTTAAGTGACAAAAAAAAAAAAGAGAGAAAAGATATGAAGTTTCAGGATATTTCAAAGCAAAGAAAACAGGAAGTATACTTTTTCAGCTTGGGTTTTTTAAGGCAATGAGGGTGAAACATACAATAAAAATTAAAATATACGCAATATAGTTCAGGCTTAAGCAAGCAAACAGTCCTGGATTTTATTGGCCAACAGTCTTGCCACACACTTACAGGAAAAACACACTTGGTAGAATGCCAAATTCCTACTCCAACATTCAAAAATACATTTTTATATCCAATTTTATATCAACTGCATGTTTTATAATTCTAACAAACAGACTAACATCAAGCATTACCACTCTCATTTTTGTCTTCGAATCAGAGAAGCAAGAAATGTTGAGAAGCATGAAGTAGCTGACAAATTCTAACTTTCATATGAAACCTCTAACTGAAAACAGTAAGACAAAGAAGTGAGAGAAGTCACTACAAAAATATTGAGCAAGAGGAAAAGACCCACCGTTTTCAGAGGTGGGCTCAGAAAGGAACGTGCAGGCAACATCCTGGGCAGTCACGGGGCACACTGTACGTGTCTCTATTTTATCTATTTATATGTTTATCCCCCGTGGAGGCCCTGGTCTCCTTCAAGGCACGGACCTGGCTTTATATATCATCCTGGCCTATCAGCGACTGAATTCAAATAAATAAACCAAGTGCTGAGTCATTAACCTTTCTTAAATTCTCTTGACAAAAAATATTCACAGCATTTGTGTTATGCAAATTTCATCTCAATTAGAAAGGTACCAAAAGAAAAGTATGGCCTGAACACATGTTAAAAGCCAAATGGCAGGAAAAGGGGTTTTTTAAATTATTGAAGTAAAAGTATTCTGAAGTCAGATCATGAGTCACTGGACTCTAACATAAGGTGTTATGTTTTACAATAAACAATAAGCCATGTAATCACATAGGTATTTATTTCCTAACTCGAAATATGTCCAGAGTCCTCAACTCTCCAGACAGGTGAATATACAACCTCAAAACACCCATCAACTTCTGAGTGGTGTCTGGGACAGCTGACTGACATGCTGTCGAAACTTACTTTCTTTATTTAGAGGCAAATAGATTCTATAATACTAGGTCCCACAGTAGGGAGCATGAATTTAGAGTGCTGGGGTTTCATCCTTATGAAAAAAAATACAGTAGTGTTTTTTAAAAGAATGATCTCAGGAGACATTCAGAGTTAAAAGGAACTTGAACTTTGGGGAAGTATGGAGGCCTGCTCTGCTCCTAGCCTCAGGTATTTGAATCTATTCTGCTTCTTCCAAGAAATGTAAGACACTACCATGAGCTGAGAGACTGAACATGGCCCCAGAGCTCCTGACCAAGCACCTGCCCCTCATCTCCCTTAGTCTTCTCCACACCTGCATCCATCGATTCCTCTGAGATCAAAGCAACAAAAAATCCCACACAAGTAAAAATGTGATCTTTGGCCTTGCATTTTGAAAGGTCAAGTCCACACTAGCCAGCGTTCGAGGCAATTATCTATAATAAAGGGCTTCCTTGATAGCTCAGTTGGTAAAGAATCCACCTGCAATGCAGGAGAAAATCATGCCCGCTGTCTTCACCTCACAAATTAAAATCTTAAAGCAAAAGGGCAAAGGGGCAACAGATCAAAGAAGAAAAAGAGAACTTTAGTAGAAGAATGCAGAAGACAAAGATATTACTATTAATCTATGCAGCAAAAGCAGTTCTAAGAGGAAAGTTCATAGCAGTAGACCTCAGGAAACAATCTCAGACAACCTAACCTTACACTTACAGCAACCGGAGAAAGAAGAAATAAACAAAATCCAAAGTTAGTATAAGGAAAGAAAGCATAAAGATCAGAACAGAAATAAATGAAATAGGAGACTTTAAGAGAGAATAGCATTGAAACATGTATAGGACCATATGTGAAATAGATGAGCAGTCCAAATTCGATGCATGAAGCAGGGCACTCAAAGCTGGTGCACTGGGACCACCCAGAGGGATGGGGGGGGGGGGGGTGGGTGGGACAGGGGGACACATGTACACCCGTGGCTGATTCATGTCAGTGTATGGCAAAAATCACCAACATATGGTAAAGTAATTAGCCTCCAATTAAAATAAATAAATTAATTTAAAAAAACAAAACAGAAAAGATCAAAGAAACAAAAAGCTGGTTCTTTGAAAAGAAAAAACTGATAAACCTTTAGCCTGACTCATCTAGACTAAAAGGGAGAGTGCTCAAATCAATAAAATCAAATACAAAAGAGGAAAAGTTATAACCAACACCACAGAAATATAAAGGATCAGAAGACACTACTACAATCAATTATACATCAAGGAAATGGACATCCTGGAAGAAACTGAAAAATTCTTAGAAAGGGACAATTTCCCAAGATTGAAGCAAGGAGAAACAGAAAATATGAAGACTTATTACCAGTATTCAAACTAAATCAGTAATTTTAAAACTCCCAACAAACAGAAGTTCAGGACCAGATGGCTTCACAGGTGAATTCTATCAAACATTTAGAGAACAGTCAACACCCATCCTTCTGAAACTATCCCAAAAATCCACAGAAGAAGAAACACTTCCAAACTCATTCTATGAGACCACCATCACCCTGATACCAAAACCAGACAAGGAGATCACAAAAAAAGAAAACTACAGGCCAATATCACTGATGAATACAGATGCAAAATTCCTCAACAAAGGGACTTTACTGATAATTCAGTGGTTAAGAATCTGCCTTGCAATGCAGAGGATGCAGGTTGAATCCGTGATCAGGGAACTAAGATCCTACATGCTGTGCTGTGCTTAGTCCCTCAGGTGTCCAACTCTTATGACCCCACAGACTGTAGCCTGCCAGGCTCCTCTGTCCATGGAATTCTCCAGGCAAAAATACTGAAGTGGGTGGCCATGCCTCCTCCAGGGGATCTTCCCAACCCAGGAATCGAAACCAGGTCTCTCGCATCTCAGGCAGATTCTTTACCATCTGAGCCACCAGAGAAGCCCAAGATCCTACACGCCGTGGAGCAATTGAGCCCAAATGCCACAACTAGAGAGTCCCAGTGCCACAACAAAAGATCCCACACGACACATCAAAGATCCCAAGGGCCAAAACTAAGACCCAACACAACCAAACAAATAAACAAACATCCTCAATAAAATACTAGCAAACTTATTGCAACAATGCGTTAAAAAGTTCATACACCATCCTTGATTAGAATTTATCCCAGGAGTGCAAGGGTTTTTCAATATCTGCAAATCAATGTGCACGCGTGCCTGCTAAGTGACTTCAGTCATGTCCAATTCTTTGTGACCCTATGGACCATAGGCCACCAGGCTCCTCTGTCCATGGTATTCAATACCCACTTATGATAAAACTCTCTAGAAAGTGAGCATAGAGAGAACCTACCTCAACATAATAAAAGCCATATATGACAAACCTACAGCAAACATCACTCTCAATGGTGAAAAGCTGAAAGCATTTCCTCTAAGATCAGGAATAAGATGAGGTTATCCAGTCTTGCCGCTTTTATTCAACATAATAATAGTTTTGGAAGTCCTAGCCACTGCAATAAGAGAACAAAAGGAAATAAAAGGAACCCAAACTGGAAAGGAAGAAAAAAACTGTCACCATTTATAGTATGCTATACACAGAAAATCCTAAAGTTGCCACTAGAAAAATACTAAATCTCATCAATGAATTCAGTAAAGTTTCAGGATACAAAATTAATAGAGAGAAACCTGTTGCATTTCTACATATTAACAATTAAATATCAGAAAGAAAAATTAAGAAAACATTAAAATTTTTAAATCTCACTTAAAGACCAACACAGATGGAAAGATATACTTGTCTTAGACTGGAAGAATCAAAATTGTTAAAATGACTATACTACCCAAGCAATCTACAGATTCAATGCAATTCCTATCAAATTACCAGTGGCATTTTTCACAGAATGGGAACAAAAAAATTTTTTTATTTGTATGGAAACACAAAGGCCTCAAAGAGCCAAATCAATCTTGAGAAAGGAGAACCGAGCTGGAGGAATCACACTCTCTAACTTCAGACTATACTACAAAGTTACTATAATCAAAACACTATGGTACTGGCACCAAAAAAGACATATAGTTCAATGGAATCAGATAGAAAGCCCAGAAATAAACCCACTCACTTACGGTCAATTAATCTATGACAAAGGAGACAAGAATATAAAATATAGAAAAGACGGTCTCTTCAATAAGAGGTACTGGGAAAACTAGCCAGTCACATGTAAAAGTATGAAATTAGAACATTATCTAATACCATATACAAAACTTAACTTAAAATGGATTCAAGACCTAAATGTTAAGACTGGATACTACAAAACTGCTGGAGGAAACCATAGGAAGAACACTCTTTGACATAAATCACAGCAATATTTTTTGGACCCATCTCCTAGAGTAATGGAAACAGAAACAAAAATAAACAAATGGGACCTAATTAAACTTTCAAGCTTTTGAACAGCAAAGGAAACCATAAATAAAACTAAAAGGCAACCTACAGAATGGGAGAAAATATTTACAAAGAATGCCGTGGACAGGGGCTTAATGTCCAAAACATACAAACAGCTCATACAACCCAAAAACAACAGCAGCAAAAACAGCCCAATCAAAAAATAGTCAGAAGACTTAAAAAATCATTTCTCCAAAGAAATCATACAGATGGCCAACAGGCACATGAAAAGATGCTCAACATCACTAACTGTTAGAGAAATGCAAATCAAAACCACAATGAGGTATCACCTCACACAGGTCATAATGGCATCATCAAAAACTCTGCAAATAATACATGTTGGAGAGTGTGGAGAAAAGGGAACCCTTACACACTGTTGGTGAGAATGTAAATTTGTGCAGCCACTATAAAGAACACTATGGAGTTTCCTCAAAAAACTAAAAATAGAATTACTATCACTTCAGTTCAGTCACTCAGTCGTTTCCGACTCTTTGCGACTCCATGAATCACAGCATGCCTGGCCTCCCTGTCCATCACCAACTCCCGGAGTTTACCCAAACTCATGTCCATCAAGTTGGTGATGCCATCCAGCCATCTCATCCTCTATCGTCCCCTTCTCCTCTTGACATCAATCCCTCCCAGCATCAGGGTCTTTTCCAATGAGTCAACTCTTCGCATGAGGTGGCCAAAGTATTGGAGTTTCATTTCAGCATCAGTCCTTCCAATGAACACCCAGGACTGATCTCCTTTAGGATGGACTGGTTGGATCTCCTTGCAGTCCAAGGGACTCTCAAGAGTCTTCTCCAACACCACTGTTCAAAAGCATCAATTCTTCAGCGCTCAGCTTTCTTCACAGTCCAACTCTCACATCCATACATGACCACAGGAAAAACCATAGCCTTGACTAGACAGACCTTTGTTGGCAAAGTAATGTCTCTGCTTTTGAATATGCTACCTAGGTTGGTCATAACTTTCCTTCCAAGGAGTAAGCGTCTTTTAATTTCATGGCTGCAATCACCATCTGCAGTGATTTTGGAGCCCCCAAAAATAATGTCTGACACTGTTTCCACTGTTTCCCCATCTATTTGCCATGAAGTGATGGGACCGGATGCCATGATCTTCATTTTCTGAATGCTGAGCTTTAAGCCAACTTTTTCACTCTCCTCTTTTACTTTCATCAAGAGCTTTTTAGTTCACCTTCACTTTCTGCCATAAGGGTGGTGTCATCTGTATATCGGAGGTTATTGATATTTCTCCCAGCAATCTTGATTCCAGCTTGTGCTTCTTTCAGCCCAGGGTTTTTCACCATGTACTCTTCATATAAGTTAAATAAGCAGGGTGACAATATACAGCCTTGACGAACTCCTTTTCCTATTTGGAACCAGTCTGTTGCTCCATGTCCAGTTCTAACTGTTGCTTCCTGACCTACATACAGGTTTCTCAAGAGGCAGGTCAGGTGGTCTGGTATTCCCATCTCTTTCAGAATTTTCCACAGTTTCTTGGGATCCACACAGTCATAGGCTTTGGCATAGTCAATAAAGCAGAAATAGATGTTTTTCTGGAACTCTCTTGCTTTTTCCATGATCTAGTGGATGTTGGCAATTTGATCTCTGGTTCCTCTGCCTTTTCTAAAACCAGCTTGAACATCTGGAAGTTCACGGTTTAGGTATTGCTGAAGCCTGGCTTGGAGAACTTTGAGCATTACTTTACTAGCGTATGAGATGAGTGCAATTGTGTGGTAGTTTGAGCATTCTCTGGCATTGCCTTTCTTTGGGATTGGAATGAAAACTGACCTTTTCCAGTCCTGTGGCCACTGCTGAGTCTTCCAAATTTACTGGCATATTGAGTGCAGCACTTTCACAGCATCATCTTTTAGGATTTGAAATAGCTCAACTGGAATTCCATCACCTTCACTAGCTTTGTTTGTAGTGATGCTTTCTAAGGCCCACTTGACTTCACATTCCAGGATGTCTGGCTCCAGGTGAGTGATCACACCACTGTGATTATCTGAGTCGTGAAGCTGTTTTTTGTACAGTTCTTCTGTGTATTCTTGCCACCTCTTCTTAATATCTTCTGCTTCTGTTATGTCCATACCATTTCTGTCCTTTATTGAGCCCATCTTTGCATGAAATGTTCCCTTGGTATCTCTAATTTTCTTGAAGAGATTGCTAATCTTTCCCATTCTGTTGTTTTAATTAGAATTACTATATAGAATTACATATAGAATTACTATATGAACCAGAAATACCATTTCAGAGCATATATCAGGAGAAAACTCTAATCCAAAAAGATGCATTCTCCCCAATGTTCATAACAGCACCATTTACAATAGCCAAGACATGGAACCAACCTAACTGTCCACTGACAGATAAACAGATAAAGAAGATGTGGTACACATACATGGAAAATTTATTCTCACATAAAAAACAAATGAAATAATGCCATTTGCAACTACACGGATGGACAGAGAGATTATCATACTAACTGAAGTAAGTCAGACAGAGAAAGACAAATAACATATGATACCACTTTTATGTGGGGAATCTAAAAAATGATACAAAACAGAAATAAACACACAGACATAGAAAACAAACTACGGCAACCAAACAGGAAAGGGGGAGGAGTAAATTAGGAGTTTTCAATTAACAGATACAAAGTACTATTTATAAAATAGATAAAATGACAGGGATCTACTGTATAGCACAGAGAGCTATATTCAATATCTTATAATAATCTATAATGGAAAAAATCTGGGAAAATGTGTGTGTGTGTGTGTACCTGTGTATATGTGTATAACTGAGTCAATCTGCAGTTCGATATCAACTATACTTCAATTTAAAAAAATAAAAATGCAAACATAAAAGAAGGCCTGGATTCGAAATGTTTCAACCTGCTTTTGAGTCCTGACTCTGCTGAGTAGCCTTGGAAGATGTACATAATCTTATTGGTTTTCATTTGTAAAATGGGCATGGCCATATCCACCTCCATTGTTTAGAAATGACGTGATACACATGAAAACTCTTTACATCTGTGAACTGCTCTTCAAATGTTATTATTAGTGTACAAATAGCAGCCACATTTCATCTTGCCTAAATAATGTCAACTATCAACGGACTGCTTTGTATTAATTTCATTCTGGAGTGCTTTTTTTCTGATTTGGGCTAGAAATTAAACCTTTTTTCATATAGTATGTAACATAAAAACATTGAATCAGTAGGTTGTATACCTGCAACTAATGTAATATTATAATTCAACTATCCTTCAGTAAAGAAAAAAGAAAAAAACAAATAATATACAAGGAAGCTTGTAAAATAAAATAAACTTCTAACTCTGACACCAACATCTTGAAGAATTAAAAGTTTTCACATGATCCCTAGGGTTTCAGTAAACAGACTAGGAAGTCAGGGGAGGAACTCTTTTCTCTTTATTCCCATAACTGTTCTCAAGAAATCACAAACGTACAAAGGTAAAATTTATATAGGTATTTTATATTTCTCTCAGAGTCTAAATGACATCAATATGCATATTCTTGATAGAAATACAGAGTCACTTGCTCAAAGTTAATTTTCGTAACAGAACCTCTAAGTTGCTGACAGAAAGAACCACCATACCACTCATGAATGTCTTTTCTACCCACTCAACGACAGGGAAGTGATATAAATGACTGACATCTTGATGTCCTTTCAAGTGGCCCCACTAAACTGAAAGCATGGTCCAAGCCAGAACAAGAATCATTTTAAGAAGTGTTCTAAGCACAATATTCCTTTCAGAAAATATGCTAGCCCCAAGCCCTCAGCACAGACACCTTCTATAAGGCAGACTGCCTTAACCCCTAGAATCTCAGTACTGACTGAATCATGACACAACACATTTGCAAAATCAAAGTAAATTAAACACCCACATAGCCAGCTCTCTTTTCTACACTATTAGACAAAAAACAAGTGGAATAAGTGAGGCATTGACCTCTGGCTTGAACACAAATGGAATTATCCTGCCAAACATTACTTAAAAATGCAAAGCACAGTCTCAAGTTAATTTGTCACTTGGAGATATCGCTGGGCTTTTATGATAAGAATTCATTTGTGAGAAGCTCTTAGCACCATTTTCTCCTTAACCTTTTCCATCTATCTTACATTTGCTACTCTTCCACAGCAAACTTTTATGTGCAGTTTTAAGGCTGTATAATGTAAGTTACCAGGGCACTAGTCTTTGAAACCCAGAGAACAATCTAATGAAAATGAGGCGATGCTAACAAGCTGACAGTGACTTGCCCTCTCTTGATCCAACATGCTAAAAAATATGATCGGGTAGGATTCTCTGTGATACTCATGGAGGAGAAAAGATGGGCTGGGGTCAGCATTTATTTGACTGTGAGGTGGGGAGATTATATCCATAAAATTTCATTTCAAAATTGCTAAAATGAGGAACAGCCAAAAACAAAATCCAGTTTTAACATGATCCATTCCCTTTGGAGAGGAATGATGATGTTGGGTGCGAGGTGAACAATCGGCCCTTTATCCATAATGAACTTCTGAGATTTCTGTAGGCATCATCCAAGTGTATTCAGAAGTAGGGGGAGGGGAGTTCAATGCCTTCAGACAGTAAAGCTAGAGATGACAGTTTCATGCTTTTCTCTCAGCCTCAGTGTCACTGTAAACAGGGATAATACCCCTCTTGCTCTGTATGCCTCACAGGATCGACTTTTTTAAACACACGATCCCTGAAACCACTGGATCAAGAGAACCAGTCTTCCTCCACTTATGTACACAGCACACCTGAGGAGCCTACACAGCAGGCTAAAGTATGACTGCCAACCCCACAGAAGGTCTTCCACCTCAGTTGGCTGCAAATCTTAAAAGGATTTCTTAAAACTTTTATTCAAAAACAGCTAGAGCGAGTTGGGTTTTTTTGGGGGGGTGGGGAATGCCTCACAGATCCTTTCCAGTCTGATGGAAACAATGGACCCTCCACCCACAAAAAGGCATTTTCCCTGGTAGCTCAGACTGTAAAGAATCTGCCTGCAATGCAGGAGACCAGGCTTCTATTCCTGGGTCAGGAAGTTCCCCAGAGGAAAGCATGGCAACCTACTCCAGTATTCTTGCCTGGAGAATCCCCATGGACAGAGGAGCCTGGTGGGCTACAGTCCATGGGGTTGCAGAGAGGAAGACACGATTGAGCAACTAACACACACACCTACACACAAGCCAAGCTTGTCTGATATCAGGTCGGTTCCTAGACCTCAGACTAGGAATTCTCAACTACAGGGTGTTGAACCATTGCCTGATTAATTAGAGACACAGGAGAAAAGGAACAGGCTTATACTGCTACCCTAAGTGAGGTGATCGTGGCTACAGCAGAGCCGCCCTGGGGAAAGCCTCCATCAGACCCTCACTGGAGACAGGAAGGTGGAGGAGCTGCAGTTTGGAGTTACCTTAGCAGTACTCTGACAAATGAGGCCCTGGCTGGCCAAGCAGAAAATCACTTCCTTTCACAAACAAGCAAGCGTCCAACTAACACCTGAAAATCATGTTTATATACATCCACTAGTGGCCTCAGAATTTCCACATAAAAGGGACCAAGGTGGGGTAGTAACATAGTGGGAATTCAGAGCTAGGGTGTTTGTTGTAGGACTTCATGGAAGACTGAGAAAACATCACATTTCCATAGCAAAGCAAGAATTTACAGGACCGGGAAGCTTGGGGGAGAAGCAGTGTTACAACACCCCAAGCAAACCTTTGCCACTATCACTGTGTTCTTCAACACCAGTGGTTCTCAAACATCAGCATGCTGCAGAATCACCCGCAAAAAAGTGTTAGTCACTCAGTCGTGTCCAACTCTCTGCGCCCCTATAGACTGCGGCCTGCCAGGCTCCTCGTCCATGGGATTCTCCAGGCAAGAATACTAGAATGGGTTGCCATTCCTCTCTCCAGGGGATCTTCCCAATCCAGGGATTGAAGCCAGGTCTCCTGCATTGCAGGTGGATTCTTTACCATCTGAGCCACCAGGGAAGCCCAGATTCACCCAAAAGGCTTGTTATCTTTCTGGGCTCTACCCTCAAAGTTCCTGATTCAGCAGATCTGGGTAGAAACCAAGAATTTGCATTCTAACAGGTTTTAGGGGCACTGGTCAGGGGATCCTGCTTTGATCTATACAGGATGGCTCTGCCTGCAAAGCAGGAGACACAGGAGACATGGCTTCGATACCTGGGTCAGGAAGATCCCCTGGAGAAGGAAATGGCAACCCACTCCAGTATTCTTGCCTGAAAAGTCCCATGGACAGAGGAGCCTGGTGGGCTACAGTCAGTCCAAAGGGTAGCAAAGTGTCGGACATGACTTAGTGACTAAGCAGCATGAAGGACATACCAACTTCTTAAGTACAAGCATAGTCTTACCTGGATGTCATATTTGCCATCAAATTCAAAAAATAATAATAAAGTACCACTCGGCCCTCAGGTCAACTTCTTACCTGTGTTACCGGATGGTGCACATTGGCTGAACTGAGGTTTCATAACGTACAAGAGGCTCCTTGATGACTGCTAAGTGACTAAAAGTAATTCACACTAAGATAAGCACAAAGGAAGAACTTTGAGCTGTTCAGTTTTAAAATTCTGCCCTCAGGAAGCAATAAACTGTAAATTGGTGCCAGGAAGATTCACTTAAGAAGTAGCAAAATACCCATTTCTCCAGAGCTGTGGTTTTCAGACCAGGCTCCATAGAGACCCAGATGCACACTGCAGTACTTTCAGGGCAGGGCGGGAAGAGGGCAGAGAAATGTTAGAGGCTTTGGGCCTCCCATTTCCATCCCTCCTGGAACTAGAAATTCAGCTTTTCTCTCATTTACAGATAGATAGGTCTAAATTAGAGGTTTTACTGTCCCTTTGAAGGAAGGAAAAGTTTAAAGTACCCCAGATTTAATTACCTCTAAGAGTCCCTCCATTTCTGGGATTCTATTATAACACAACACAAAGTGACTGGCACATTACAAAAATAAAAACATCAAACCAGCCCAGGAGGCTGACAAAAAGCTAAAACTAGCATCCAAATGAGTGCTTAGCAGTCAGACCACATTTACGTCTGCTGTGAAGGTCCGATGTTGTACAGAGGAGCGTCCAACCTCCCTGAAGGCAGGAACTAAACCTCTGTAAATGCAATATAAAAAACACGCAAACTCCACTGGTGACGATCACAACTTAAACTTGCCCCATCAAGCAGACACCCTGCAGAAACCAGGGTCTTTTCAACAAGTGCCGCGGTGCTGCTCTGAGAGACAGAGCAAGAAGTCACATGCTCAGGACTGTCATCAACAAGTCCAGCTACTAAACTGGCTAAGCTTGTGACACATATTTTAAGCTTCTAGGCAAGTTGTTCATAAGGTACTGAGAGGGTAACAGGCAGGAAGGCCAGGGGTCTCCAAACGGAGGAAATAGCCTGCAAGTGTCAGACATTTTTATCTCTCTTAAGCGGCAGGAGGAAACAAACTAGTGATATTTTTTCCTTCTCTATACAAATTTAAAAGGAGGTTTCTCTTGGAATACTGTGTTGTCACAATGACATCTGGTTTCACCTGAAGTTAACCAATGCCTTTTTCTTATGGAAATGTTTGTCTTAAGCTATGCTAATGTGCTATGCATTTACCCCAAACTCTGTCTTAAAGTCGGTTCCGCCTCTTGGCTCAGAACCTGCTTGACAAACCAGTATGTTATACTCAGATATTGTTCCCCTAATCTATGTAAATGAAACTATTTGTATGGTGGTCTGCCCTTTCTTCAAGATTCAAGTTAATCATTTTATGGCCCAGGATAAACCATTTGGTGCCAAGATTATCCCAAAATGCATCTTATGGGTGAGGGGCCTGGTGCCATTCTGAATTTTAAGACATTCCTTTCTTTCATTAACAGACTGCTAGTGACTATATAACATCCAGCTGAAGATTAGCAGGGGGGTACTCTTCTGCCCCCTTCTGATACTTTCTCTATCTCCTTTATACTTTAATAAAACTTTATTACACAAAAGCTCTGAGTGATCAAGCCTCGTCTCTGGCCCCGGATTGAATACTTCTCCTCTGGGGGCCAAGAATCACAGTGTCTTTGTGTGATTCAACAACAACCTTTCAGTACAAGAATCATAACCACAGCCCATAACTGGACCACAGCCAGAAAGACAGAAAGAAGCATGGGAAGAGGAGTGGGAAAGGTGGTTTGGGGAGAAGGAGATATCTTCCATCTATTATGCTTTAATTTGTAGTATTAGTGAAACTGTTAGTGGCTCAGAAGTGCCCAGCTCTTTGGGACCCCATGGACTACTGTAGCCCACCAGGCTCCTCTGTCCATGAGATTTCCCAGGCAAGAATAACAGAGTGGGCTGCCATTCCCTTCTCCAGGGACTCTTCCCGACCCAGGAACAGAATCCGAACTTGTAAGTCACCCGCAATTCCAGGGTTTCAACACCACCTTCGAGGGGCAAATGAGGAAACGGAACCTTGTAATCGGGGAAGTCATCTACTCCTGGGATACCAGAACTGCCTGCAATGACTAGGGTGCCCTGTGGGGACTGGAATATATGGGTTTGGTATTTTTTTAGGCATTAAGAGCATTTTCAAAACCATCAGGATCTCATATATATACACACCACTTTCCTACTTTCAGCCAGTCTTGGGGTGGGGAAGGCATCAGGCAGAGGTGCTAGGTATTCATTATTTCATTAAACAAGAAACACTTTCTGCGCTCCTTTGGCAATAATGAATGGCACAGTCCCAAATCTCAAGGATCCCTCAGTAGCCCTGCAAGCCCTTCCCTCAGCCGACCAACACCGTTAAGTCATACCTAATGGCACCAGGAGCTGGGTTAGAGTTCAAAGTCAAGCTCAAGGCAGCAATTACAAATAGCCCAAACCACCCTCGAAAATTCCCTGAAATTCCTCATGACATACAACACTGCTGTTTCTCCCTGAGTCCAAGAGGACCAGTTTTTCCTGCCCTCTGGGAAAGACTATTCACTCTTCAGGTCAACCCAGATAATGGGTTAGGCTTGTATTTCGTGAGCCGTGCTGTTAAACCCAAGCACTCACTATCTTCGAGGAAATGAAATCTCCCTACAAACTACAGGCTAGTAGCCCCTATCTCACGTTTGCCCTAGGACTACGCTCATCATACTTCAATTGTCATTTCTTACCCTTCCTGTTCCTTTTGTTCAAGTTTACTTCCCATACATAAACTATGTATATAGTATGACTCAATGGAATATCACCATCTTAATACTTTCCCACAGACTCGCCCCAAATGCCACCATTTCCTTGTGTCAGCGTACTGCGAATCCTTTAGAATTCACACATGTAACAGGGATGAGTTATGTACAGACCCTACACAGGTGAATGAGTGTTTTTATTCAATTAGCTCCAGTTATCTGGAGAGTTTAGAGAAATGAGAAAGTGAACATGAAGCTTGGTAGATGGTAAGAAAATCAGGAAAGGTCCAGAATATGAAATACATTTCCAGTAAACGGGGCCCTGTTGGGGAACAACGTGAAGCCGTGATGCTCCCCAGGAAGAGCTCTGAGGGAAGCGTGAGGGGGATCTAACGGCACAAAGTCAGCCCTGCCCTCAGCACACTGCAAAGTAACACCCCTCCTACGTCCACCAGGTAAGGGGTAACTCAAGGAAAAGAGACGGCACAGCGGAGGCTACTCTGATCTGACTCAGCCAGGCGGCCCACCCAACCAATCATTCCTTTCAAGGTCACACACACCGCTCTGGCTCCGAAACACATCCCTGGAAAGGAACGCAGTCCCTACATCTCTATTCCCGCAGGGTCGTGAGAACGAGGGTCCCACCACCACACCTCAGACTCTGCTGGGCAGCATCAACAAAGTCGGCCTCCCCGTGTGCTGGGAAACCTGGCCTCTCTACTCCCAGAGGGGGACAGTATTCTAGTCAAAGACTATGCTTTCTCAGGAAACAAAGGACTTTGTCCTACCTCCTCCTACGTATCTCTCCACCTCACTTTTTTTTACGACTTCTTTCCTCTCTTTGTCACTGCGCTGCCCTTGAGCAGGGCCCATATCTAACCATGGTTTCCCCTCCTTCATGTGATCATGATTTTCAGGTTTTAGGGTGGATATCCTTCTCTCTTTTGTCGCCTCCAGATGATGGCTCATCTTCATCTGTGTCTCAACCTTCCAACTGTCTAATCCTTAGCCTCCAGTTCCCTCAAACAACAGGTGGTACACTTTTAAATGCAAAGACAGAGGAAAGAAAGCTGTTATGCTAGTCACCATCACACGCACTTGAGCCCCGCTCCGTTCTGGATACAAGCGCTCCACACCAGCCTTAAACTGTTCATGTCTGCATTCCCCGCTTCAGTGAGTTCCTGAGTCTCTCAGAACTTTCAAGTGACCCTCTGTCCACACTTGTCACCATCTTAAATTCTTCAGCCGATTTTGGAAATGAAAAATTTTAAGCAGGCAATTAAAAAAGACTAGTGAACCTGTTCTTGACAGGACTAGACTTAACAGCAATGAGATAAAGTGACACGCACGAGGCTTGCTGCCAAGGAATCACGAACAGTTTAAGAATTAGATTCAAAACAACTGATAGAATCTGAAAAGCAGAGTGACCTCCGTATATTTTATCTTTTGCTTGGTTTGCACAATGCACAAGATTCGAAACTCAAAATATTAAGATCCTAGTTGAAGGAGAAACTTCCGCGATTTAGGAAGAGGTACTGAAGAAGGTTACTAGAGCAGAACACTTACTAACTAGATGTAACTATTTTTATCTACCGTGAATATGAAATAGATAATGTACCGCTTTCCTAAATTTTATGCCCAGAAACACTTCAATTTTTTTTTTTCTATCTTGCAGTATAAAATGATCATTTCTTTGCTAAAAATTTTTACCTCTCTCACACAAATATTTAAACCTAATAATGAGGATAATTTAACATGGGACCTATAAAAACTACTTAATTTGAAACATTAAAATCTTAAGCACATTTAAAAAAACAGTATATCAGAATTCACATTTTCATACTAATGTATCCTCTAACACCAAAGTGAAATGTCATTTTTCACTGGACGTCCACAATTTCAATAAGAAATGTCTTCCTATGAATTCTTATGACATGAAACTCTTAAAACATGAAAAAGCATTCAAAATAGCTGACACGAGGGACACGAGATTCCCTTTATTTCGTTTGTTTCATAAAATTAAGAGCATTGCAACGTAATGTAGAAAAACATAAAAGCTGAATTTCAGGTGTATGCAAAAGCCCTTCCATCCCGCCCCCACACCACTACCAACAACAAGTTATCGTTTCGGTAACTCTACAACAAGGGTATTAATACTTTAAGCCGTTCTCGCTTCAACCACTGTTCTGGTTTCTTGCTTCAGAAACCACTGTTGCAAACCCAAGTCTAGAAATAAATAATGGAGATTAATGCAGTATTACCTTGAACAAGCAATTAAAAGAGGCTGAAAAGCAGCAGCCAAACCCCAAACCATTTGCTCTTTCACAATAGGAAGCTGAAGGTAATCTTATTTACAAAACATAAATCACTTGAGATCTGGCCAAATTCTTCAATGATGTTCCAGATGGAAACACTGCAAAGCCAGAAGTTGCTTACATTAAGGATTTTCTTCCAACTCTAAAAACAAACTGGACCAGTTTTTCTTGTTGCTTCTAGGAAAGCAATCATTTTAAACCAGACAATTCAACAGAAGGGCTTTCCTAAGACCTGTGGGTGCTCTATTTTGGGTCCCACCCCTGCCCTCCTTCTAACAGTATTAAGTTTCTTGACACTGAGTTTGCTTCCTCCTCCAGTATCTACTTAAAAGTCTTAGGCTACAGAAAGCAAATTCCATTAAACCCGTCTTTAATGTATTTCTGTAATTTATTCACATTGGGAAAAAATGTGAAGATACAGCCCTTTAATTTTTCCGTGTGTGTGTGTGTGTGTGTGTGCGTGTGTGTGAGAGAGAGCACTTTTTTGTTCATCTCTCTGTAGGGCTCTGTGAGGTTTATGCAGACAGGCCTCTCACAGAGGCAGCTGTGTTTCCCAGGGTCCACGTTCGCGGGCATCTGGGCAGGAAGAGGTGGGCTCGACGTCTCGCTTCCTTGAGCTAAAGGCACTTGGACAGAGAGGCTTTGACAGCTACAGTGTGCAACGAGATTCAGGGATTTGTTTGTTAAAAGGTGCTGTGTTAACACACCTTCAGTTTTTGGTGAACTCAACAACCAAAGGTTTGTGAGGATACTTTCTTTCCACTAAATACCACGGGAAATGCCAGTGGTCCGACAGAGATCCGCTTGGCCCCAGAAAAACCACTCTGAGGTGTGAGTATTTGCTGCTAAGATGTTAGACAAGAAAGGGGATCTAGGTATACATATGACTGCTTTACTTCACCGCACAGTAAGAAACTAATACAACATTGTAAAGCAACTATACTCCAATAAAAATTAAATTTTTAAAAATTTTAATTAAAAAAAAAAAGTGTGAGAAGTCAGTCCCTTCTACCTGATGAAAACCTCACTTAATTTTAAAGTGTATTGTGGAACTTCCCTGGTGGTTCAGAGGTTAAGACTCTGGACTTTCACTGCAGAGGGCATGTGTTTGACCCCTGGTCAGGGAACTAAGATTCTCACATGCTGTGTGGTAGGATAAAGAAAAAATAGAATAAAAAAAAATTTTAATAACATTAAAAAAAATAGTGTATTGTGACAGAAGGCCCTAGATTAAACCTCAACCCATACGTTTTAGTTCTTTATTCCACAGCTCTAGCTATTCCCTCACTCACAGTTCCGAAGCCGAGGGCACAAAGAATCACCCAGAGCTGACTCACGTCTGCCAAAGCTCCCACCAAACATCAGTCAGGTTTTCCCCTCCTACATGTTGCCATACCCCCAACACGTTTTCTGTGTCTCACAGGAACTATTAATTTCTTGATGCCCCCAACCAAGGCCTCACCTCCCTGGGCACCTGGGGAAGACTTTCAGAGCCTGTCCATACCTGATCCTGCAGTCTCTTCCTCCTCTAAGCCCAAGAACACCACCCTTTGTCCCAGGCCTGGCTGCCTGCTCCAGGACCACAAAGCTAGCCGCCATAAACCCGCTGAATAGCTTAGCTGCTGACTGACAACTTTTCTCCTACCCAATGAATGCAATTCAAAGTTCTGTGGCCTAAAATCAAAACACAACCCAGAGCTCAAGACCCAAAGTCAGACAAACCTGGTTTTGACTCTGGTGTGTCCCATGGACTGCAAGGAGATCGAACCAGTCCATTCTGAAGCAGATCAGTCCTGGGTGTTCTTTGGAAGGAATGATGCTAAAGCTGAAACTCCAGTACTTTGGCCACCTCATGCGAAGAGTTGACTCATTGGAAAAGACTTTGATGCTGGGAAGGATTGGGGGCAGGAGGAGTAGGGGACAACAGAGGATGAAATGGCTGGATGGCATCACCAACTCGATGGATGTGAGTTTGAGTGAACTCCAGGAGTTGGTGATGGACAGGGAGGCCTGGCATGCTACAATTCATGGGGTCACAAAGAGTCAGACACGCCTGAGCGACTGAACTGAACTGTGTACTATCTCTGTGACATGGGCAAAAAAAAAAACTTCTCTAAGCCTCAGTTTTATCTCTAAGATGGGGACAGTAATAGTGTTTACCTTTATTGTGAAGCCAGGATGAGATAATGCATACTACAGGGGTACCTGGCATAACCAGACATAAACGGGTAGTTGCCCTGTGCTAAGTTGCTTCAGTCGTGTCTGACTCTTTGCGACCCCATGGACTGTAGCCCGCCAGGCTCCTCTGTCCATAGAGTTTTCCAGGCAAGAATACTGGAGTGGGTTGCCATGCCCTCCTCCAAGGGATCTTCCCAACCCAGGGATCAAACCCACACCTCTTATGCCTCAACTGGCAAGCCAGCTCTTTACCACTAGCGCCATCCGGGAAGCCCATAAACGGGTAAGCTTCTGGTCAAATTTAGGCTTGATATTTGGCTGTAATATTCTGTGGTTTTGTTTTACTGCCTTTGGAGACTGTGAGCATCCTCCAGCCTGGCACAGTCCCCACACTTAGAATCTTTTCAATTGAAATATCACTGATTTACAATGTTGTGCTAATTTCTACCATACAACAAAGTGCCTACTTTACACACACACACACACACACATATATGTATGCATTCTTTTTTTATAGTTTTTTCCGTTATGGTTTCCCCCAGGAGACTATAGTTCCTTGTGATATACAGTAGGACTTGTTGCTCATCCATGCTAAATGTAATAGTTTGCATCTACTAACCCCAAACTCACGGTCCACCCTTCTCCCTCCCCTCTTGGCAACCGTCACTCTCTTCTCCATGTCTGGGTCTGCTTCTGTTTTGCAGATAAGTTCATCTGTGTCATGCTTTAGATCTCATGTGTGAGTGACAGCACATGACATTTGTCTTTCTGATTTACTTCAGTTAGTATGATAATCTCTAGATCCATCCAGGCAGCTGCAGATGACCTCATTTCACTCTTTTTTATGACTGAGTCATATTCCTTAGAACCATTTTCTCGTTATATAACTGTCTGGTCCCTGAGTTTGTGACACCCTTTACCCACCTAAAACAAAAGGTCTCAGAACTACAAGGAATTTTTTAGAATTATAATGATATTAGAGAACAGGATAGCCAGGCATTATACTAAAAACAATGTCTTCTTAAAACCCAGCACAAGGAGTCACCAATCTCCAGGAAGACTGAGACCTCTCAACCAGTCAAAAGGCACAGGCGTGGCAGGGAGCAGGGGGAGGAACAAACTCTGCTCTCTACGACTGAAGTCAGCAACAATTTCTGAAACATGGAATCCCACTGGCAGCTGTCCAGGTCTGGCACAAAATGGACAGAGCAAATATAATAAAGGCAGAGCAGAAAATATACTTCAAAAGCTTTGTTCCTCCTTAAGTGTGAAGGCCACACTGCCCAGGAAATTTCTTGTTCCAAAAGTTCCTGTCAGATGTCAAGGTTTGACCCACACCAATAGCTTTGCACACATTAAAAAATTCAGTTGTTTTCTTACTAACTTTACCCACACAAATTTTCCATGAATGATAAAAAGATATAACAAGAAACACACACCTTCTTAACAACATACATCACTTCTGGAAAAATATCACTATGAAAAGGACCAAAACTGAACACTGCTGCTGCTGCTAAGTCCCTTCAGTCGTGTCCGACTCTGTGCGACCCCATAGACGGCAGCCCACCAGGCTCCCCCGTCCCTGGGATTCTCCAGGCAAGAACACTGGAGTGGGTTGCCATTTCCTTCTCCAATGCATGAAAGTGAAAAGTGAAAGTGAAGTCGCTCAGTCATGTCCGACTCTAGTGACCCCATGGACTGCAGCCTACCAGGCTCCTCTGTCCACGGGATTTTCCAGGCAAGATCGTGGATTGGAATATCAAGATCCACTGGAGTGGGGTGCCATTGCCTTCTCCGAAACTGAACACTATAAGAATACAAAGATACCTATTTACAGACATTTGTTACTATCACAAAACTAAACAACCATAATTCTTTTGGGGGCTTCCCTGGTGGCTCAAATGGTAAAGAAACTGCCTGTAATGCAGGAGACCCAGGTTCAATCCCTGGGTCAGGAAGATCCCTGGAGAAGGGAATGGTTACCCACTCTAGTTATTCTTATCTGGAGAATTCCATGAACAGAGGAGCCTGGTTGGCTACCGTCCATAGGGTCACAAAGAGTTGGACATGACTGAGAGACTAACACTTTCACTATAATTCTCTTTAATTCATCAGAAAATCTCCATTTCCTTCTAGCATTCCCAAAAGTATGTCAACTGAAAACATTCTCTTTAAAATAAGGCGATCTGCTTTAAAATACTCTAAAATGAAATCAAGTGGGCTTTTTTCAAAGTGTACAAAAATTTTTCAAAATAACTATAAAGTAAAAGATATGCAGGTAATCCAACTATTACTTCAGTAAAAACATAATTTTAAAAGCTATGCAGGGTCAAAATTACCATCACAATAACCAACACAGTGATCTTATATGAATCCAATTCATATTGATTCTTTACAGAATCTGTACACCATCTGGGCTGAGAATCCAAGTATATAGATCATTAAGGTCAATTACATAGGGGGAAAAGGTTGTACTCCACGATGCTGACCACGATTTTTCCTAGGTGGCTGGATTTCGGGTGATATGCTTTTCTTCTGTGTGGTATACATGCGTGTTTCCCAAGTCTTCTGCTCTACAAAAAGAGCCATGACTTTCATTATCAGATGAAGAATGTTCTCTGTATTTTACACTCCTGTACCTAACTACAATTAGAGGATCAGGGTACATTTTCTAAAAGGCCGGGTCCCTCAAGGAGGCAGAAACTGATGTGAAGAAATTAGCTTTATTTCTCCCACATGTTCCTCATTTGCTCTGCCTCCATCTGATCTCCTGGGAGGATTAATGACCAGCCCTCCCCCCAGAGTTTCTGAGAAGTGACGCTCCAGCTACACAGTGACCTTTCAACCGCCCTGGGCATGTTCTCTAGGGCTCAATGCTTCTTACCTGACACTCCAGACTCCTTGCCATAGAACTGTTTTATATTTGTTCTACAGACCTCAACAGAGCTCAGCACAGCTCTCTCTCTCCACAGCGCAGACTTTCTCTATTTGTTGAGCATAAAATGAAATAACTCATTAATCGATTAACATAATTAAATCATAATTAAATTGATTACTTAATGTATTAATTAAAGTAAATACGGTAAAGTAAACCCAGCCCTCTGTTTCTCAGCCTCTAGAGGCAGTGCTCTGAAAAATTCTTAAAGAGATGAGCATACCAGACCACCTGATCTGCCTCTTAAGAAACCTGTATGCAGGTCAGGAAGCAACAGTTAGAACTGGACATGGAACAACAGACTGGTTCCAAATAGGAAAAAGAATATGTCAAGGCTGTATATTGTCACCCTGCTTATTTAACTTCTATGCAGAGTACATCATGAGAAACGCTGGGCTGGCAGAAGCACAAGCTGGAATCGAGATTGCTGGGAGAAATATCAACAACCTCAGATATGCAGATGACACCACCCTTATGGCAGAAACTGAAGAGGAACTAAAAAGCCTCTTGATGAAGGTGAAAGAGGAGAGTGAAAAAGTTGGTGTAAAACTCAACACTCAGAAAACAAAGATCATGGCATCTGGTCCCATCACTTCATGGCAAATAGATGGGGAAACAGTGGAAACAGTGACAGATTTTATTTGGGGGAGCTCCAAAATCACTGCAGATGGTGACTGCAGCCATGAAATTAAAAGACACTTGCTCCTTGGAAGAAAAGTTATGACCAACCTAGATAGCTTTGATAAGCAGAGATATTACTTTGCCAACAAAGGTCCGTCTAGTCAAGGCTATGGTTTTTCCAGTAGTCATGTACAGATGTGAGAGTTGGACTGTGAAGAAAGCTGAGCACCGAAGAATTGATGTTTCTGAACTGTGGTGTTGGAGAAGACTCTTGAGAGTCCCTTGGACTGCAAGGAGATCCAACCAGACCATCCTAAAGGATATCAGACCTGAATATTCATTGGAAGGACTGATGTTGAAGCTGAAACTCCAATACTTTAGCCACCTGAAGCGAAGAACTGACTCTTGAAAAAACCCTGATGCTGGGAAAGATTGAATGCAGGAGGAGAAGGGGATGACACAGGATGAGATGGTTGGACGGCATCACCTACTCAATGGACATGAGTTTGAGTAAACTCCGGGAGTTGGAGATGGACAGGGAGGCCTGGCGTGCTGCTGTCCACGGGGTCGGATAGAGTCGGACACGACTGAGCGACTGAACTGACTGAACTTAGAGGCAGCGCGCTAGAGGTGTAGTAACAAAGACTGAGGAGTGGTCCCACTGAACCAGCTCAGGACTGATGAGAAGGCTTTCAGGAAACACCTGAAGCAATGAAGGAAGAAGTGGTTTCTCCCTGAGTCGGCTCTGAACTTACACAGTAAGGGGAACAGACCGGGGGCCCTGGGGTGGGGCACAATTCAAGAAAGCAAGGCAACCAACTCCTGCTCCTTGTATCATTCCCATGCAAGGGCACATGACCTGAGCCATGGGTTCCTCATCCAGCTTCATTATTCCAAAGAGAACTTAAATCAGCAAACAGCGTGAGGCAGGAGTAGCTGATCCCTGCCGGGGCACAACCTGCCACCTTTAATGACAGCAGTGGTTATCTCAGTTTCCATGGCCTACGAAGCCCTGGCAGAGTTTGCAGGGTTCTTAGACAAGGCACTATTATTACAGTGACACTGAGGAACAGGCTAATAAGACAGGAAACACCATTACATTCTTTACTGTGAATTCTCAAACCAGTGGATGTACAAACCATACAAAGAAAAACATAAGTTGCGTGCATAAAATTAATTTTGCTGGGTATTGTGATGCTGCTGTTAAGCCTTAGTACTTGTGATTGTTAAACCGAGCTGCTTCCTAGTCAAAATCACGTATACAAACTGCAGCTTAGAATGACAAAGTGTAGGCGAGGTGAAGGCTGGTACATGACCTCCCAATGAGACTGGGTGGCTCCAACTGTCACTAACCACAGTAAAGAATGATTTCTGTTTTGCTGCTGTTAAGCCAAGAACACTTACAGCAGTTGTTAAGTGATATCCACACAAGTGGACAAGGAAAGAAAAAAAATTAACCCACAGAAAACTTTCCATTTTCACAGTCTTAAGGGGTGTGTTTATAAATATTCAGAACCTCTTTGAGTGTAAAGGTAGTGCAGCGTTTACTGTGGAACATACAGCTCTTCCATGATTTCAAAAATGCCCTGAGGAAGCCCCTGTGCATCTCTCAAGCTTCCTGTGTTTTACCACAACCTCTGCTTGAGATGTTTTTAGGCCTAATTTGTCTAACTTGCTCTGTTTTCTTCACAGGACTGTAATTGTTAGGTACATGAGTGTTTTAAACAAACACAGCTGTAAACACTTAGGAAAATGAAAATTTGCCCTGGGGGAAAACATAACAAGCTCGCTAGCCTTTTTAGTTCCGCAAAAGAGCTATTTCACAGGGCCTCTGTCCTGAGAAATGCCTATTTCTGTCATAGCTAGTATCATGTCACATAAGCAGATCCAAAGTTACTACAAGAACAAAGTTCCTGGACCAAATAGCAAAAAAAATGGCTGTCGGTGACTTCACACCAATAACTCCAACGCTTCCTGGTGAGCCTCCAAGGTGTCCTGCCTGAAGCAAGAAGATAGATGCCACATCACAACCTTTTGAGAATCAACTCTTTTTGATTAATGCAGTGATAATTAAAAAGCCGTATTTTATCACTTCCGACAAAAAAATTAAAAGGGCATGGCATTATACCTGAAAGTTCTGATATGCAGTAATACAATTTCTACTACTCAAAAAACAGAAAATAACAAATTTTGGTAAGGATGTGGAGAAACTGAAACTGTGTACTGCTGACGGGAACGTAAAATGGTGCCATAGAAAACAATACAGTGGTGCCTCAAAATATTAATTATTAATTAACAGAGATACCATACGACCCAGCAATTTCACTTCTAGACATATACCCCAAAGAGAGCAGAATCTCAGAGAGGTATCTGCATACTCACGTTCATAGCACCATCCTTCACAATAGCCAAAAAAGTGAAAGCAATCCAAATGACCATCCAATAAATAACACATGGTATATGTGCATAAAATGGAATATTAGTCATAAAAAAGAAGGAAATTCTGACACATGCTACCACCTGGATGAATCTCGAGACATAATACAAAGTGAAAAAAGCCAGTCGTAAAAGAACAAATACCGTCTGATTTCACATATATGAGGGACCCAGAGTATTCAAACTCATAGACCCAAAAGTAAAAAGGTGGCTGCCAGGGGCTGGGCTCTTGTTGTTTAGTCGCTCGCTAAGCCATGTCCGCAGAGAGAACAGGGTACAGAATTTCAGTTTTGCAAGAAGACAAAAGCTCTGAAGATGGAGGGTGAGGATGGTTGCACAGTCATGTGAATACAGACACTGAACTGTATGCTTAAAAATGGTTAACTCATAAGCTTTATGTTATATATTATATTAGTGTGCACTGGGCTTCCCAGGTGGCAACAGTGGTAAAGAACCGCCCCCCCCCCGCCCCCCCGCCCCCCCCCACCGCCAATGCAGGAGACACAGGTTTGATCCCTGGGTCAGGAAGATCCCCTGGAGGGGGGCATGGCAATCCATTTCAGTATTCTTGCCTGGAGAATCCCATGGACAGAGGAGCCTGGAGGGCTACAGTCCAAGGGGTTGCATAGAGTCAGATATGACTGAAGAGACTTAGCATGCAGGCCTATGATAATAAAGTTCCACAGTCTGGACCGCTTAAAAAACAGACATTTATTCTCTGACAGTTTCAGAAGCTAGATGTGCAAGATCAAGCTGTGAGCAGCGTTGGTTTCTTCTGAAGACTTTCTCTTTGGTCATCGGCGGCCGCCTTCTGCCCGTGCGTCCAGCACGGTCTTCCCTCTGTAACTGTCTCTGCCCAGATTTCTTCTACTTATCAGGACACAGTCTTACTGGATTAGGGCCCAACCCAGGGATCTCATTTTAGCTTACCTCGTTAAAGACTCTATCTCCAATTATACTCACATTCCGGGGCACTGGAGATTAGAGTTTCAGTATATGACTTGTGCAGGGGGCATACAACTCACCCCACAGAATGTATATTTGATCACATTTTTAAAATAACAACACAATAAAACAAATGAGAGCAGGCAGAGGGGAAAGAACAATCTGAGGGAGGCTCTGAGGATGGGAAAGGATGTGATCGGAGGAGAAGAAAGAAGGCCCGGGGAGGCTGCAGCAAAGTGAGGAGTGATTGCCAGGATGATAAACAGAAGGTGCATTCCAAAATTTACAAAAACTCAAAACAAGTAAACCTTCTTAAAAGAATAAGCATGACAAAGAGCAAGCAACTTACGTAAAAGAGGTATTGCTAGTTAGCTCGGGAGACTTCTCTGCACTGAAAAACAGTTACACTACTTCAGAGTGTCATCTCTGCATTTTTGTTAAGAGTCCTAAATCTTCAAAAACTTTTTTTCAGCCGTGAGTTTGTTTTTTTTTTTAAATATTATTCTGGTGAAATATACATAACATAAAATTTACCATTTTAACCACTTGTACAGTTTTTCTTTATAGATACATCACTACTTAAAATAAAATGTTCCTTAAGTCAGAGTACACAGTTAAATGGAGAAAAGAATGGATAGTAAGTAATGCCGGAGAAGGCAATGGCACCCCACTCCAGTACTCTTGCCTGGAAAATCCCATGGATGGAGGAGCCTAGTAGGCTGCAGTCCATGGGGTCGCTAAGAGTCAGACACGACTGAGCGACTTCACTTTCACTTTTCACTTTCATGCATTGGAGAAGGAAATGGCAACCCACTCCAGTGTTCTTACCTGGAGAATCCCAGGGACGAGGGAGCCTGTCGGGCTGTCGGTCTGTCGGTCTATGGGGTCGCACAGAATCGGACACGACCGAAGAGACTTAGCAGCAGCAGCAGCAGTAAGTAATGCTATCATTTTACAAAGCCCACTGACTTTTCTATTAAATTTCTGAAATGCGTTAACCAGGAAGTCAGGAAGAATACCTTTAGAGATTTGGGTTAAAAATACCCAAATTAGCGACCTGGGTCAGCATGCACCGCCCAGCTCCTCTGTTCCCCGGGTGCTGGCCACCCTGCAGTCTGACACCACTGAAACACTGAGGTCTGTGAGCATCAAGCATCACAGGCTTGTACTTCAACTTGAATAGCACGCACTCCACAGAAAACATTCAGAGTTACTGAATGTCAAGGGTATTTCTTCAACCAAAATTGTTTCACAATAGGGGTAGATTAGGAGGAGGGATTGGAAAAAAAAAGATTCCAAAATTTTAAAGTGCCAAAACTTACTTTTTCAATTCTGTCAAAGATTAACCACAAGTAAATAGAGAAAAAGTTAGCATGCTTTCATCACAGTTGCAAGAACACTGACTGCTGGTCACATGGGCGCGGCCTTTTCCTTTCCTCCTGGTGCAATGGATACTGCCACAAAAAATAAATTCCACCACATATCACAGCTTCTCTCTTTCTCTCTCATATATGCAGAATATACAAGGAACACCCACCAGTCAGTAAGAGAAACACAGCAGACGTTCACAGAAGGGAAAACGTGAAAGGATGAACCCAGGTCTCCAGCCCTGCAGGCAGATTCTGTACTGTCTGAGACACCAGGGAAGCTCAGTCAATATATCGTTAACCTCATTAACAATCAAGAAACTGACAATTAAAATCACAGTAAGGTAAATTATATTACACATAAATTATACCTCAATTTTAAAAACACACAGTAAGATATGATTGCATACCCACTAAACAGGCAAAACTATTTGAAATCTTATCACACGAAGGTCATCAAGCCAAATGCAATTTCACACACCAGTGTAGTCTATCCTGATACAACTACTCTGGAAAAGAGCTGTCATCACCTAGTAAAATTAAATGTGCACATATACTCTATGACCCAGCAATTCCACTTCGAGGTTTACACATTTAGAGAAACTCCAACATAAATGCAATGCATAAATGCAATGCAAAGGACCTATGTTCTTACCAATCTTTCCCATGATTGCAAAAAGTTACACAACAACACAAATGTTCATCGGCAGCAGAAAAGAGAATTAAACGTGGTATATCCTTAAAATGCAATGCGATACAGCAATAAGGTAAATAAAATATAGCCTCATGAATAAACATGGATGAATCTCAAAAACAGTCTTGAGTAAAACAGCACGGGGAGAGAAGAATACAAGTTATATGATTCTATATAAACAGTAAAAGCAGCTAAAATTAAATAATATATTGTTTGGAGATAAATACACATAAGACAAACCCATTTTTCTTAAAGGCAAGGCAGTGACTTAAAAGGTTAAGGAAAATGGATACTACAGGAGGCAGAGAGGATGAAGATGATACAGTCAAGAGGGACATACAGGTTTCTAAGATACTGAAAATGTGATGTTCCATCTCTTAAGCTATGCAGTAGGTACAAAATTTTACTATTTTTCCTTAAATTATGCATATACTGATATATATTCGTTTATATGGATGTATATGATATATCTCTCATTTGAAAACATAAAGGCCAAATGCTATTTTTTCAAAAACAACCTTGAGGTATCAGTTTCAAGATGGTTGATAGCCTGGTTCTCCTACCTGAATCCCTAATGAAGTGAAAGCATCAAAAAATAAAACAGAAGAATTCTAAAAGATTAAAAAGAGTTTGCTGGAAGAGAACTTTAAATGGACAAGAGATTTCAACAAACTTCTGGGGAACAAAACAGGAGATGGAGATGTGCTGTCAGATGAAACAGTGAGGGGCAGCTGCCACCCAGGGCCACCAAGGAGATGATCTGTTCCAGAGAACGCCAGGGAGACTCCAGGCTGCGTCAGCAGGTAACACAGAGCGGGGAGGAGGGCAGGGGGCCTCGAACAGGGATGGAGGGGTATCAGTGAGCTCCCCACCCCGCCTCCCCACCCTCTAACAGAGCCTTCAGGCAGCACCGCCAAGCGTAAGGACAGACAAGCATGTGGGGGTTCGTTTCTAAAGGAATAGAGCCAACTGTGGCAGAAGGAAATGAGAGATGGCCTGCAGAGGTTTCTGATGTGAATTTTGCTTTCTCGGAGTAAATCCTCCCTGCCAGGGCATTTGTGGGGTAAAGCAAAGTCACACACTCATACACACACAGTGAGCTCTGTTTTGAATTCCTGCTCAAGGGAGAGGTGGGGTAGAGCAGATACAGACTCTACTTACAGATCTTTGCAAGATAATAGAGAAAGACCTTTGTTGTTAATTATGAATAGCAACTAAGTCTACCAGGAAAATCAGTAACATTAACGGGGGAAAAGCTGACACTGAGAAGAAAGGGAGTTAATTCAGGAAACGGAAGAGCACTTTAAAAAGAAGTTAGCTCTAATACAACTCAAACAGATTCAAGGTAGTACAACCATTGAACAGAAATGAGATGCACAAAAATAAAATGACTGGAGAAAAATAAAGAACTTTAAAAATATTTTTGAAAATATAATCACCAAAATAAAATTTCTGTAAAAGTACTGTGAGATAACAGGAAATTTCTCAAAACATGTTTAAAAAAAAAAGACAAAAGGATAGAAAACGGGAAAGACTAGATTAGAGACAAGAACCAGTGCAAGTAGGTGTGATATCCAACTAAACGCTGCCTGATTGCAGGTGTGCTCAGCAGTGTCTGACTCTCTGCGACCCCATGGACTCTTTGTAGCCCACCAGGCTCCTCAGTCCATTGGATTCTCCAGGCAAAATACTGGAGTGGGTTGCTGTTTCCTTCTCAAGCATATCCAGGGATCGAACTGCCATCTCCTGCATGGGCAGGCAGGTTCTTTACCACTGTGCCACCTGGGAAACCCTGACTGGTCCCATGTTAAATGCCCCCACACCAGTCCCAACATTCATAGAACCATGGTAGCTGCCTGGTTCAAGGGGAATAGAACTGTAGGCTGACTTAAACCAACCAAATGTTCTCTTTTGAGAAAAAGACTTAGGAAAAAACATAGGCTCTCACACGGGCCTGAAACCAAAAACTCATGTCAAGGCTGGCAGGTATGTTAGCCCATGGCAATCAGAAGGAAATAGACACAGGAAAGGCTAAATAAGAGAGGAGGCTATGAGACCACGATTCCTGGCTTTTTTGGGCCCATTCCATAGTTCCTAATGGGCCCACTGACATCACGGAGATGAGCTGTTACCTCCTACATCTTTAAGTCTTTTCTATTTTATTTAAGTTAATTTGGGAGGGCCTCTGTTCTTTGCAACGAATAAACCCTGACTAAGACAGCAAGTGTCTGCTTTCTGGAGCCACAGGGTAACCAGGAGACACAACATTGTCTGCTGTACCATGGGGATACCCTGAGTCTCCCTCCACCGAGAGGCTACAGAGCACAACGCGGGCTCCCGCTGCCTGTCATTCTGTCAGCAGGCCACACAAACGGAGCCAGGCCGTGCTGCTGAACATCAGGGCGACTGTATGTGATCAAATGCTCCAAATAATTAAAATGACAAAGTCTAGAAGTAAACATACAGTGTACTCAATGAAAACTTGAAATTGTGGAACAACTGGAAAAGGAGGAGAATGTTAACTTGTCTTACAATATGGAACAAGAGGACAAATAGTGTAAGATTTGGAAGAAAAAGAACAAATCAATGTGTTTTGTATCCCCACTGAGTTTTTCAATCAGCCTGAAAAATTAGATAGCCATGCAAAAATTCTCTTTTCATGACATGAATAAAGCTGATTTACTTTGTACAGAATGCCACTGTCTAGATTAATCGGAACCAAACAAGAAAAAAAAAATTCTTTGAAGTTCAAGAAATAGAAGGAAATTCTTTCACGCATTTCCTGGCTGGATAACCAGAGTCAAACCATAACATGAAAATCTTAAGCCCATATGAGACCTTGAAAAATGAATACAGATATTTTCCCACTTAGAATTGTTCAACTTCAGATTTTTATACCTTATGATGGGGTGAAAGCCATACATGCATTCAGTAGAAATGGTACATGGAATTCTGAATTTTGATCTTGTCCCATGATAGTGACAGGCAGTACATACACTCTCGCAATGCTGGGCAGCTCCCAGTCAGGCACAGAAGTGTAAACAACCAATATACTTACTACCTCTCACACCCATCAATCATTTTGTTTTTCACTATCACTACAGCATTCGTCGGGGGAGTGTGCAATTTCCTCGGTTCTGTCTCGCTGCAGCAAAAATCTGAAGTGACAGACGGACCCAGTGTTACAGCTCAGTTTTATTTGGCAGGCAAAGGAAAATACATCCTCAAGGCGTGAGGGCAGGCCAACACAAAAGACGTGAAGAGAAGAGAGCCAGAGGCTCAATTTTGTTTCCTCTTTTTATAAGTTTTTTTTTCCTCCTTCCTGAGCCTGCCCTATGTAAACTGGGCTAGCCAGGAGGCTGTTTGTGTCACCTGAGGTCCTCACTCTGGTCCTCGGACCTTCCTTTGTTCTATTTTCATGGGCTTTTCCTTTCTTTGTCTTTTAGCCACCACCATTCTGGACTCCTTTTTCCTATTCTAACTACCTAACACATTCGATACATTACCTGAGATATTATTAGCTTTATTATAAAATAGGCTTCGTGTTAGATGATTCTTCCCAATATAGGCTAATATAAGCGTTCTGAACACATTTAAGGTAGGCTGGGCTAAGCTATGTTCAGTAAGTAGTGTATTAAATGCATTTTCAACGTAGAATGTTTTGAACTTACAATGGGCTTACTGGGATGTAACCCTATCGTAAGTCAAGGAAGATCTGTACTGTGCAACTGACCAGGGAAGAGAAGGGCCACCATGTGAAGGATAAAGGGATGGAGTGTGTATGTTCCCATGATTACCAGCCAGACTTGTCTTTCCTAGACTTTCTGATTTCACAAACCGGTAAAATTACATACACACACACACACACACACACACACACTGCCAACTCAACTGTCAATTATATACATGTGTATGCGTGCTAAGTCACTTCAGTCGTGTCCGACTCTGTGACCCCATGGACTGTAGCCCACCCACAAGGCTCCTCTGTCTATGGAATTCTCCAGGCAAGAATACTGGAGTGGGTTGCCATGCCCTTCTCCAGGGGGTCTTCCCAACCCAGGGATCAACCCTGTATCTCCAGCATTGGCAGGTGGGTTCTTTACCACTAACACCACCTGGGAAGCCCCCCACCAATTACCTATATTTCCAAATAAATATAATTTGAGGCCATGACTATCACTAGGTGTTACTACCATTATCTAATTATTTAGAAGACATTTTTATGCCAAAAAAAGTAGGAAGGATTTGATCTTAGCATTTCTAAAGCCCTTGAGAACATCATCACAGGCAGGAAAATACACTTATACTACATCAATTTTTTTTCAGTTTTGTTCAGGTGTTGCTTTAGCTCTGATTTTTAAACATTCCCTAATCCCCACGATCCCCCAACTCCATTATTCCATTAGTCCTTATCTCAAAAAGGTTATCATAAAGTAGGGAAAGCAGTAAATACACAAATGGAACACAAGGATAATGCAACATTTGGGAGCCAAAACACAACACAGGTGGCTTCACATACATAAGGGCTGAAAAGCTTCCCTGCAAGGTTAAGGAAGACAGGTGTGGACACATGAAGGAGGAGGAAAGCTGAGCACATGATGAACACAGCTCAGTGTGAACAGAGGGATATTAAAGCAAGAACCGGAATGGTGCAGGAGATGCCAAGGAAGAGTCCTCAGTGGAGGAGAGAACTGACAAGGGGCCCTCTTGTGATCTGGAACTGGGAAGTTCTGGGGAGTTCACTGGATGCCGGGCTGCAGAGCTGGGACTCTGTTCAGAAGCAGCAAGAAATCTCCAATGGAACTAGCATGACAAAGGAAGCGTATTAGCAATATTAACCCAGCAGAATCTATGAGTCTAGCCTTAAGATTTGGTAACTTTAGTACTTTCCTGAGCAGTTAAGCAGTTACCTCTAGTTCTGGCCCAGAAGGTTCTCTTTGAGAAAATCCAGGCCAACTGACCTTCTATGAAATGCACTGCCACTGTTTCTGCACCTACAGCCTTGGTGGCAGTGGCTGTCTTAATACCCCTGAAAGTGTTCTTGCCTGGAGAATCCCAGGGACGGGGGAGCCTGGTGGGCTGCCGTCTATGGGGTTGCACAGAGTCAGACACGACTGAAGCGACTTAGCAGCAGCTCAGGTATGGCTGCCAACTCCTCTAGGATTTTGCTCTTGGTAACATGAAAGTATTCATTGGTGGAAATAAGAAAATGAAAGAGTGCTATTTTAGAAGAGAATCAGAAGTGATCAATTAATAGAAATGTCTACTACATAATTGAAGATTCATTCATTTATTCAACAACGTTTATTGAGGCCCCTATTTGGCAACCAATGACGTGCCAGACAACCAAAAACAGGATAAAGGTCCCTGCCCCTGTGAAGCTTACATACAAGGAGAGATACAGACACAAACAACAAACATAATAAATACAATATCTACAAGCATGTAAAAAGTGTTTGGGGAAAAAAAGATGTACAAGAAAAAGAAAAGAAAAATCTAAAGAAGAAAAAAACTCAAATACTAATTGAAACTAAGAGATGGGACGAGTTCCCTAAGAGAGCAGACTATCTAGTTAATGACCTTTTCACTTCTAAAATTCTACCACTCCAGATCAAGGAATTTGACACATACAAACTCAACCTTCTTGTTTACACAGAAGGTAAGATCAAAGCAACACAGAATTGTTGTGGCTTAAATAACAGAGACCCATCACCAGGGAACTGTCCTCTAACACATGAGGAAATGGAGCCCCACAGCATTTAACTAAGGGGGAGGGTGCAGAATGGGAGTTCCAGAACCCTCTAGCTTCTTGTAACCTTTAATAGCAGAAGCCACTTCAGCCACTTCAAAAGTACTTCAAACCCTATTGGAGGCAAGGAAAAATATTTTTATTACATAAATAAATATTAATATTTATTTATAGCTAATAGTATATAATAAGTATATAATATTTTATAGAATATGTTTATGTCTATAATATTTTATATTTATATATTATATACTTATATATATAAAGCTAATATAATAATATTATTAGCTATATAATAGCAATAACAAAAATAGCGAACACTTAAGAGAGCACTTACTTATGCCAGACACTCTTCTAGATCCTTGTCACGAACAATAAACTAATTTAATCCTCACAACAACCATGTGAGGCAGACTCCACAGTGAGTAGCTTTAACACCACGCCACCCCTTCAATTATTTATGCATACCTTCATAGAGCATAATTCTTACCACTAATTAGAAAACTGAAAACAAGATTTTTCACTGGGGCTTGGCAGAATTAGATTATATTTGTATGTCACAATGCAACTATTTAAGCTTCCTTTGAAGTAAATGTGCTTTAGAAGTAAAGGAAATTTTAAATATAATATAATTACATACTATATAATATATACTATATAATATAATCAATATTATGCTGAGAAATTGGTATTTTGGTAATTCAAAAAAAGGGTCCTCAACAATATGTTTTCAACTAAATACTACTTCAAAGAAATTACTTCAAGACCTTAAGCAAAGTTTTTAAGAAATGAAATTCTGGTTTTCCTGTTTTTGTTTCACTTAAACAAAACTTATGCTTTGGTTTTTCAGAGAAAGGGAAGGGAGAGAGAAATACAATGGAAAAAAGTTCTTTCCCTTAGCATGTGATGTTTAAAATTTTAGATTAGATTTTGGAAAAATTAGAATCATGATGCTTACCAACAATATGTGATAACATGGTAATAGAATATAACACATTTTAAAATTTTTAAAAAACAAAATTTCCCTTCCTCAATACAAATACAGATTTTGCAAATTCAATTATAAAATAAAATGTTACGCTGTATCCAAAGCTGATGATCTTTTTGCCTTCAGTTTACTCAGTTCATTTTCATTTCAATGGACTTTCTTATTAGAGTTTTACTATATGTCACATACTACTACAATTCACCACATGGATCTGTCTACATTCTCTGGTTGTACTGGAATTTAATCATCAAGAATAATAGTTGAATACATGGATCACCGGCTACAGCTCACAACCATTTCAGAGGTAATGTAATCTGCAAAGCACAGTAGGTACATCTACACCATCTGTCTGCATAGATCTCAGAGCAACTTCTAATCCTTGACTGATAAACTGTCCCTCTCCTAACTCCTTATCTTTTTCCTGTGAGAGAAGAGAACTGATCTTTCTTACTGGAGCAAGGTAAGGGAGATGGCAGGCTCTCAACTTTGATACATCAGTGTATTCAGGTGCAACACAAAGAGGAAAACAGCACACGTTGGTTCCTAAATTCAACATTCTTTTCTCATACTTGAGTGAGTGAGTGACAGTCACTCAGTCGTGTCCGAGTCTTTGCAACCCCGTGGACTGTAGCCCTCCAGGCTTCTCTGTCCATGGAATCCTCCAGGCAAGAATACTGGAGTGGATTGCCATTTCCTTTCTCATACTTACAAGGATCCTATTTCATGGCGCCATATTTTCAAACATACAATCCCTCTGCTCCTCAGCGTATTTCAGAACCTCCACCTGCACACTACGTATTCCTTTCTCCTTATCTTTACCACCACGGAGGGCCCAACGTGAAGCTATTTTTGAATGGTCTAGTAATGGCTATTATTTGAGTGCCAGATAGTGCCAGACACTGGGACAACACTGCAAAGAAAATAAACAAAAGTAGCAGCATCCTTGTCTTCAAACAGCTTTTAAAACCAGTAGGATTAGCTAAGTATACCACTTGCGGCCAACACTGTAGCCACAAGGTATAAGGAGAGTCTGAATTAAGGTGTTATAGACATTTAAGGGGGAGGAGGGACTCTGAGCTTGGCTGCAGCCAACATGCAGAGGGAAACATGATCTCTTATAAGATTCAGTGTCCCCGGGGTAAAAATAAACCAGCTGCTCAGGGAAAGAACAACTATTTTTGCTACTGAGATTAGAAAGCAATTCAATCTATGGTTACTGAGAGAGGATTCTGTTCAATGTAATAAAAATCCTAAGGATGTATTTTTACAATAAATAAGGGTAAGTTTGAAGAGGGCTGAGAAGCTCTAATGAAGACTAAGAAATCAAACACTGATGCATCGCAGAAGAGCAGGTTCAGCTCAACCATGACTGCAAACTCCACACCAGCAGAAGATCCTGAAACATGACTGACACACTGAGAATACTGCATTTCTCTGAGGGGAATGAGTGCCTGCGTGCTAAGTCGCTTCAGTTGTGTCCGATTCTGTGTGACCCCATAGACTGTAGCCTGCCAGGCTCCTCTGTCCATGGGGATTCTCCAAGCAAGAACACTGCAGTGGGTTCCCACGCCCTCCTCCAGAGACTCTTCCCGACCCAGGGATTGAGTCCACATCTCTTACATCTCCTGTGTTGGCAGGCAGGTTCTTTACCACTAGCACCACCTGGACATGGGGTCTAAATATGTAAAAACCACTGTGTTATTTAACTGAATTCATTTATTCTTACACAAACAGAATCACAAAGATATTCTGATGTCAACATTTGACATGTAAATAGAAAGTAGGTCATCAGCTGAAACAGATAAAAGTGACATTTCTTAGAATCACTATTTTAAAAGACAAAGTTCCTAAAAATATCTCATTTGATATTCCCTTAATTCTACAAAGTTTTTTGTACCACTTCTTCCAAGGTGGTGTTAGTGGCAAAAAATCTGCCTGCCAATGCAGGAGATGTAAGAGATGCAGATTGCATCCTTGGGTCAGGAAGACCCCCTGGAGTAGGAAACGGCAACTCACTTCAGTATTTTTGCCTGAAGAATCCCATAGACAGAGAAGCCTGGCTGGCTACAGTCCATAGCATCACAAAGAGTCAGACATGACTGAAGCAACTGAGCAAAGTTTTCAGTTCAGTTAGTTCAGTCACTCCGTTATATCCGACCCTTTGGGAAGCCACGGACGCCAGGCCTCCCTGTCCATCACCAACTTCTGCAGCCCACTCAAACCCATGGCCACTGAGTTGGTGATGCCATCCAACCATCTCATCCTCTGTCGTCCCCTTCTCCTCCTGCTTTCAATCTTGCCCAGCATCAGGTCTTTTCCAATGAGTCATTTCTTCCCATCAGGAGGCCAAAGTATTGGAGTTTCAGCTTAAGCTTACAACGAACATTCAGGACTGATTTCCTTTAGGATGGACTGGTTGGATCTCCTTGCAGTCCAAGGGACTCTCAAGAGTCTTCTCCAACACCACAGTTCAAAAGCATCAATTCTTTGGCGCTCAGCTTTCTTTATAGTCCAACTCTCACATCCATACATGACTACTAGAAAAACCATAGCTTTTGACTAGATGGACCTTTGTTGGCAAAGTAATGTCTCTGCTTTATAATATGTTGTCTAGGTTAGTCATAGCTTTTCTTCCAACGGGTAAGCAACTTTTAATTTCATGGCTGCTGTCATCATCTGCAGTGATTTTGGAGCCTAAAAAAATAAAAGCTCTCACTGCTTCCATTGTTTGCCCATCTATTTGCCATGAAGTGATGGGACTGGATGCCATGATCTTAGTTTTCTGAATGTTGAATTTCAAGCCAACTTTTTCACTCTCCTCTTTCACTTTCATCAAGAGGCTCTTTAGTTCTTTGCTTTCTGCCATAAGGGTGGTGTCATCTGTGTATGTGAAGTTACTGATGTTTCTCCCAGCAATCTTGATTGAACCTTGTGCTTCATCTAGCCCAGCATTTCACATGATGTACTCTGCATAGAAGTTAAATAAGCAGGGTGACAATATACAACCTTGACACACTCCTTTCCCAATTTGGAACCAGTTTGTTGTTCCAGGTCTAGTTCTAACTGTTGCTTTTTAAATTGCACACAGATTTCTCAGGAGGCAGGTAAGGTTTTTCAACAGTTCGTTGTGATCTACACAGTCAAAGGCTTTGGCATAGTCAAAAAGCAGAAATAGATGTTTTTCTGGAACTCTCTTGCTTTTTCTATGATCCAAGGGATGTTGGCAATTTCATCTCTGGTTCCTCTGCCTTTTCTAAAACCAGCTTGAACATCTGGAAGTTCATGGTTCACATATTGCTGAAGCCTGGCTTGGAGAATTTTGAGCATTACTTTACTAGCGTGTGAGATGAGTGCAATTGTCCGGTAGTTTGAGCATTCTTTGGCATTGCCTTTCTTTGGGATTGGAATGAAAACTGACCTTTTCTAGTCCTGTAGCCACTGCTGAGTTCTCTAAAAGTGTTAGCATACTGAGTACAGCACTTTCACAGTATCATCTTTTAAAGATCTGAAATAGCTCAACTGGAATTCCATAACCTCCACTAGCTTTGTTTGTAGTGATGCTTCCTAAGGCCCACTTCACTTCACATTCCAGGATGTCTGGCTCTAGGCTGGTGATCACACCATCATGATTATCTGGGTCATGAAGATCTTTTTTGTAGAGTTCTTCTGTGCATTCTTTCCACCTCTTCTTGATATATTCTGCTTCTGTTAGGTCCATACCATTTCTGTCCTTTATTGAACCCATCTTTGCGTGAAATGTTCCCTTGGTATCTCTAATTTTCTTGAAGAGATCTCTAGTCTTTCCCATTCTATTGTTTTCCTCTATTTCTTTGCAATGATCACTGAGGAAGGCTTTCTTATCTCTCCTTGCTATTCTTTTGAACTCTGCATTCAAATGGGTATATCTTTCCTTTTCTCCTTTGCCCTTCACTTCTCATTTTCTGTACCACTTATATTTATCTCAGCATAGGTTTATAGCTTTCCCATTTTATAAGAAAGGACAGGGTTGTTTGAGGTATGGACAAGACTTTGTCAAGTTTAAAATTGGTGTGTGGGGTTGAGCGGGGTGGTGAATTTCTGCTGGAGGCTACACAGGGCAAATTTAATAATCACAGATACCCCTTAACTATTTGGCTTTTTTAATTTAAAAGACTTTTGTTATAAAGGATCTAATGACTGAAAGCAAAAGTTTCCTCCTATAAAAGAAAAGAAAAGACCTTTTTTTAGAGCACAGAAATCAGGAATGATTGGCAGAAAGAAGTCAATTATTTTCACCCACCCAGTGACCTGCTCATTGCTCAACAGTGAACAATATCCAGTCTTCTGAGGCAGGATTTGCACACATTGATTGGAAATAAAAGTGTTACTAGATCATGTCAGCTCAAATTTCAATGATTAGTCCCAGGCCATTAATAACATCAACTCCAAGTTTCCAAATGAAACAACTATTACAACTTATGAAAGACTGACCAAAACTTCCAACAATTTTACAAAGACTCATTCACCTGGAAATGAATAATTCATCAAGAGGCAGAGTGGAGGGTCAGTGTGCAAACATTTACACATGAACTTGGCTCCTGCTGTTACATCATTTTTCATTTAGTTTTGTCAGGTAGTTTAGTTCCGTTCAGTCGCTCAGTCATGTCCGACTCTTTGCAGCCCCATGAATTGCAGCATGCCAGGCCTCTCTGTCTATCACCAACTCCCAAAGTTCACTCAAACTAATGTCCATGGAGTCGGTGATGCCATCCAGCCATCTCATCCTCTGTCGTCCCCTTCTCCTTCTGCCCCTAATCCCTCCCAGGATCAGAGTGTTTTCCAATGAGTTGACTCTTCGCATGAGGTGGCCAAAGTATTGGAGTTTCAGCTTCAACATCAGTCCTTCCAAAGAACACCCAAGACTGATCTCCTTTACGATGGACTGTTTGGATCTCTTTGAAGTCCAAGGGACTCTCAAGAGTCTTCTCCAACACCACAGTTTAAAAGCATCAATTCTTCGGCGCTCAGCCTTCTTCACAGTCCAACTCTCACATCCATACATGACCACTGGAAAAACCATAGCCTTGACTAGATGGACCTTTGTTGGCAAAGTAATGTCTCTGCTTTTTAATATGCTATCTAGGTTGGTCATAAGAATAGGGAAAAAGAGTCCAAAATGGTGGTGGCTAAAACCTTCCCTGGGTTGGGAAGGTTCCTGGAGAAGGAAATGACAACCCACTCCAGTACTCTTGCCTTGAAAATCCCATGGACAGAGGAGCTTGGTGCAGGCTACTATCCATGGGGTCGCAAAGAGTCAGGCACGACTGAGCGACTTCACTTTCACTTTCAAAAGACAAAGAAGGGAAAAGCCTACAAAAATAGAACAAAGGAAGGTCAAAGAAAGGTCCAAGGACCAAAGTGAGGACTTCAGGTAGAACAGCATTCCTGGCTGAGCCCAATTTGCAGAGGGCGGCCCAGGGGGAAGAAAACATATAAAAGGAGGAGCCAAGTGCTCTTGCTCTCTCTCTCTCCACCGCCCCCACGCCCCCTCCCTCCGCGTTCCTCCACTCTCTTCTCTTCTTTGAGGATGGATTCTCCTGCTATCTTATAAATAAAATAGAACTGTAACACTGATTTGCCTAAGAGCTATGACACGGTTTGTTCAAGACCTGAGAGGGCTGTGACGCGCCGAGGGCTTTAATGTCCGTTGCTCCAAATCATCATTGTGACAAGACAAAGAACCAAGGAGCATACACTCGCCTGACAGTTTTATTGTCTGCGACTATATGTATCATTTGCCTAAAAAAGCTATCAATTAAGACAAAGTTCATAGAAAACAAAGAACATATAAATTTAAAATGTGATGAGTCAGTGTATTTACATACTGACCTATAACACCCTACGTATAACTCATTCATATAGTGAACAGCATAGTTGCACTATTTATTTAGTCCTCATCTCATTCTTCCCAGGTGGTGCCAGTGATAAAGAATCCACCTGCCAATGCATGAGATCTAAGAGACGCAGACTGGATCCCTGGTTCAGGAAGATCCCCTGGAGGAGGGCATGGCAACCCATTCCAGTATTCTTGCCTAGAGAATCCCACGGACAGAGGAGCTTGGTGGGCTACAGTTCATAGGGTCACACAGAGTTGGGCACGATTAAAGTGACTTAGCATGCATGCACATCTCATTCTACAAAGAATCTGAGATGGTCTGAGAAATGCATGTATTACAGAAGGAAATTAAAGATCATGACCAAGCAAAGCTCACTTGGGAAACACATACATTAAAACTAGAACAATCCAGAGAAGATTAGCATGGCCTCTGCACAGGGATGCCACACAAATTTGCGAACCAATGATATTTTTAAAGATTCATGACCAAGGAATGCTTAGAGAAGAAAATGAAGACTGTGCCTGGCATAAGAGATATTGGTATAGAACTCAGATATGGAGAGCTATTTGAGTCCTACACAGTGACTACAGCTAAGCAGGGAATCTGAGTGCTTCCTAGCAGTCAAGATGAAAAAGTAAATGTGATCAGTTATATGATTTTCTATGAAGAAAAAACATTTCTACTCCTCCAGGGAAGCAAAGCTGTTTCCAAACACTTGCTGTAAAACAGCTGCTCTAGGAGACACAGAAAGACATGATGGAAAAATTTCCCAATATCTCAAATAAGGTCACAAAGCTGGTTTGTTTTTTTTATGTTGTCCCAGATTAAAACCAAATTCTACAATGGAATCAAGATCATATAGCCCAGGAGCCCAAATTTTCCCAGCAATACAGTAGATTGAGCTGAGAGTAAAAAGCTGGAAGTCCAACAGTGTAGTTTAGGAGATTATTAGCACTAAAGTGCAAGAACAAAAATTAAAATAAATCACCAAAATTATGATGCTCCTAAGTTTCCATCCTCACCTCCTTTCTTTGAACAAGTCAGTCCCTGGCCACTGTGATCTAGCCCACAAATGGAACCACTTTTCACTTTCACTTTCTATTACCACTCCCACCTACACCTTCCAACCCAGAGCTAAAGTACTATCTTCATTTACTTATCTGACATTCCTACCTCAAGGTCCCACCAGTACCAACTCCACAAGTCCCAAACTAATCTTAGCTATCTGACCTCTCAAACACATTTTTCCTTCTGCCATCCTCAGCTTGTCATAAAAACCCTATCCTCGGGACTTCCCTGGCAGTCCAGAGGTTAGGACTCTGTGCTTCTACTGCAGGGGGCACAGGTTTGATCTCTGGTTGGGGAACAAAGATTCTGCATTCCTTATACTGTGCCCTCCCTCGCTCCCCCCCAACCCCGCCGCAAAAAAAAAAAAAATCCCATCCTCTTAGTCAACTGGGCTTACATCCTTGCAATCAGTCTTCTCCTTCTTTTCCTTAACTGCCCACGTCTGATCAGTAGTCTGCCTTACTATTCTACCTGTCCATGTTCTCTGATCCAGTCCCAGGCCCACTTTTCTAGATCATATCCCCAATACCTCAGGGTCATCAGATCACATGCCTTCCTGAATCATCTCCCAGCTCTCTCTCTCTCCACTCCACTTTCTCATATATGCTACTGCAGAAGAATGTTCCTAAGGTTGTGACTATGTCAGTCCACTTAAAAAAATGAAACTGTAACCGGTTACAGGTTACCTGAAGCAGGTTCCCTCCGCTTACCTGAAGCAAATCTGTCTACCTAAGCCCCCATGGCCCTCTTTCTCACATAGCTTCTGCTCCAGCCAGTCTATAGGCCCTTAAGTCTAGCCACTCCTGCTATAAGCTGGATCTTCCCTTTTGTTCATGGTTGTATACCCATGAGATGCCCTTCCCTTCACATCTGTATATTTAAGGATCAAGCTGAAATGTCATCTCACTCAGGAAGCCTTCTGTAGTTCTCTCTGTGAGAAGTAACACTTGCTCCTCTCCGTCCTCCTGCACTCATCTAGGGCTCTTAGCCCAGAGAGGAATTAGCACGTCCTATCCTCAGTCCCTCCCTGTCTAGCCTATGCTTGAGGCTGCTCCACAGTCACCATCCCCAAAACACATCTGGTTCGGCAGCTCCCCATCCTCCCTCAGATTTCACATCCCTCCAGTCACCCACAGCGTTCTGCTCCTACGTGAATCACTGCACATATTGATTCTACTGTAGTTCACTGTTTACGCATCTGCCTCCTCCAGGGCAAGGATCAAATCTTATCTATCTCTGCAATCTAATGTAGCCAGCTATCCGCACACCATCCGAGCTCCACTCCCTGCAGAACAAGTCTTCTCTTGCTTATTTATTGTGTGTCTCTCCCACTAGAACGTACTAAGTGAGAACACAGTTCGCTTGCGTTAATCTCATCTTTCTTCCCAGCATCTACAACAGTGTCGGGCACAGACTAGGTGATCCAAGGCTAAGCATGAATTGATAAACAGCTGAATGATCCCAAGTGTCTAGGCCAGTCCTAGAACACCACAGTGACCCTCCCCCAAAGACTGTTGAATGAATTCTGTCTTGTATATAAAAGTTATTATTAAACATATTTTACAAGCTCTGACAGTTTGGTGATCTTGATATCCTACTCTGGCTCCTAGCATGGTGCTTTATAGGAAACCCATTGGCTCAGATGGTAAAGAATCCATCTGTAATGCAGAAGATCTGGGTTTGATCCCTGGGTCAGGAAGATCCCCTGGAGAAGGGAATGGATACACACGCTAGTATTCTTGCCTGGAGAATTCCATGGACAGAGGAGCCTGGAGGGCTATAGTCCATGGGGTCCCGAACAGTCGGACACAACCTGAGCAACTAACACACATGGTACTTCACACATATGAACTCCTTGGTAGATTTCTGAACAAATGATTTAATAAATTAATACATTACTTGAGCTTGTATGTTCTAAATCTGAATGTTTCCTCTTGTCAATATAGGAGAATCCAGGGACGTCCCTAGTGATCCAGTGGTTAAGTCTCTGTGCTTCCAATGCAGGGGGCACAGGTTCGAACCCTGGTCAGAGAACGAAGATTCCACATGCTGTGCAGTGCAGTACAACCAAAAAATAAGTAAATAAAATACAACTCATTTTATTTCTTATGACACAGGATGCCAGGGGAAAGACAGCACTGCAGAGGGAAGATCACCAGCAGTCTGTCAGAATGATCTGGGTTGGGGTCCTGGCTCTGTTTCTGTTCACTTCTGTGACTCTGAGCACGCTGTTGAACCTCTCTTCACTTCAGCTTCCTCCTTAGAAGGCCAGGAGGACCTCTCATGCAAAGCAGTCTACTCACTTCATAGCTAAATGAACAGCCTGTCCTAAGTCCTCTATTACCCCTTCTTTATCAGTCTTAAATGGTTCTAACTCATGTTAGAAAATCTTAATATATATTCACTGAGCTTGAGTGGGTCATTATTTAAAACAGTACAGGCTTTGTTCGTGTGTAGGTGCTCAATTGCTCAGTCGTGTCCGACTCTTTGTGACCGCACAGACTGTAGCCCAGAAGGCTCCTCTGTCCATGGAATTCTCCAGGCAAGAATACTAGAGTGGATTGCCATTTCCTCTTCCAGGGCATCTTCCCAACCCACGGATAAAACCCATGTCTCCTGCATTGGCAGGTGAATTCTTTACCTCTGAGCCACTGGGGAGGCCCTAGGGGATTTTCTTTACAAGGTATTAATTCTCCATCAATTTTTCATACCCTTACAGTCCTTCAGCACTCATCCTGCGAGCACAGGTGACTTGAGCACATGAGTGCCATCATTCCTAAGACTTCCTAGAGCCATGGCATCATAATGTCCCAGAATGGCACTGCCTCACCTGAAGGGCAATTCTCTTTCCCACACAGGAAACAGCACAGCAATCAGATAAGTGATGAGAACAAGAACTGTACCCATTAAACACAGTACACAGTACCATGACCCCAGCTTAAGGTGGGATGATTTAGTTTTAAAAATAATAATAAAGAGCTTAATGTTAATGTAAGTGCATCTCAATCAAAATGCACTCAAATCCCTCTGGGGGGCAGTTCTGTTGGGAGGTGGGGAGTGGTTAGTCAGCAATCATACAGATGAATGTCACTGATCAGGTATGAGGTTATGACTCAGTCAAGATGGGATTCACTGAGATTCACACAGACAGGCAGAGAACACAGTGAGTCTTCTGTACGACCATTAAATGGTCTCTAAGATCCTCATTTAATAAAAAGCAATGAACTGCCACAGAAGACAATTAACATAGAACCACCCTTTAAAAGACCAAATTCAAAAGAGTATTCTCTAACAAACCTTGATACTATTGCCAGGCAAAGAAAATATTTGTACTGGAGGCATAAAACTATATTTGCATAAATAAATGCTGCCAGCACAGAAGCAATATGAAAATGGAAGCCCTTACTGGCAAGTAGTAAACCCAACAAAATGCAAATGAAAGCCAAATCTCTGGTGCTCAGGGGAAAACAAGAACACTTGAGAATAAAAGGTCAATAGAACTTATGTTCCCAGCTGTGTAGCTAAGGCTTGCCACCCTGTGAGCTCGCAGAGCAGGTCACTCTTCTGAGAGCACCTATACTGCACTGAGTTGACAGCATTTTCTCAAAAGTGAACAATTAAAAAACACAGCGCTCATGGTGACCCGAATGGAGCTATGATAAATGTCCTGCTTTAAGATAATCTTTAATAGCTGCAGTTATCAGTTCAGTATCTCCAAAAGCCTTCCCAGAGATTCAAATCACAGACATGTTATTTTAACTCAGTTACTCCCACTTAAAAATCCACGCTGATTTAAAGTGTTAGAGAGAAAGTGCAGAAAGCTACTTCCTTCCAAAATCAGGAAGTAAAGGGGCAATGAGTGCATGTGTGCTCAGTCGCTCTATCGTGCCCGACTGTTTTGCAACCCTGTGGACTGCCAGGCTCCTCTGTCCATGGGATTTCCCAGGCAAGAATACTGCAGTGGGTTGTCATTTCCTCCTCTGGGGGATCCTCCTGACCTAGGCATTGAACTTAAGTCTCCTGAAAATCGCTAAGTGATAGTGGCTAAGGTCTTCCCCAGTGGCTCAGAGGTAAAGAATCTGCCTGCAATACGGGACATGTAGGTTTGATCCCTGCATCAGGAAGATTCCCCTGGAGGAGGGCATGGCAACCAACTCCAGTATTCTTGCTTGGAAAATCCTATAGAGGAGCCTGGCAAGCTACAGTCCATGGGGTCACAAAGAGTCAGACACGACCGAAGCAACTAAGCACACATGCACGCATAGGGGCTAAAAAGATAAATTAACAAAAATATTGAATAATCTTGAATAGCAGAAGTTGGCAAGAACCCCTGATACTTTTCAGTGGAAGAACGTGGTTGCAGTTCTGACATGTTTCACACTAACAGGGACTTTTCCGAAACAAAGAACTCAACATCTAAGGAATTTAAAACACTTGATAATAGTTAATTCAGTTCCCTATTATAATACTTGCTGGTATAAAACAAAAAAATTGCAAGACGTGTTTTGCCCATGGAGGATGGGAGGCACCAGGATGAAGTGAACGACTTGAGAGTAAAATGTATCCCCCTTCCTCACCGCCAGAAGCAAAAGTGAGACATCCGCACAGCATCAAGAGCAACTTCAGTAAAGTTAACAAGAATACCAAAGTCCACACGTCTACAGGAATATTAGTCCCTTCAAACTACATGCTCATCACAAAAATGCCCACCAATGCTCAAGATGTCTTAGCAAGTCTTTTAAGGCTGCCTTTACGTATATAACACCTTTTTGAAAACTTCAACTGTGACAAATCTGGGTCTTTGAAAGTGGAAGTTGAGATCTGTGAGCTGGAAATACATTTAAAAAATGAAGGGAACCACTAAGCTGGATATTATTTTTAATCAAAAGAACAAGTGCTTTTTTTATGTGGCTTGAAAACTACTTCCAAAGACAATTCTTTAAAACTATTCCAAATTCCCCTTGTAAGAGCAGCAGCTATGGGATAAGCAGGCAACCTCCCTAGATGACTTCTTTGAAGAGCATGTTTTGCTTTTTAGGATGTCTTTAGTATTGGGATTGTACGTTTACTTAATCAGGTAACAGCTATCTCTGATTCCATTTTTTCACGTTATTCATTCATACAACAAATATTTACAGTGCTCCTAAGTATCTGCCAAGTACTGTGCTAAGTCCTAGGAAGATAATGGTGAGCAGGGCTCTCTACCTGCCTCATGAAGATGATTTACAGAAGCACACAAATTATAACCATTAAGTCAATCCAATGGGAGGAAAAAAAAAAGACACAGGGTGATGCAAAAACCTATTAAAAATTACTAAAGAAGACAGTGAGATGATACAAACAAACTTTATTTAACACTTCATGAAGTGGACAGTCTCCCTGTAGAAACTGTAAAATGGGGCAGAAGACTGGAAGCTTTCAGAGGATAGAGAATAAAGAACAAGGAAGGGAAAAACAGGAAACATCAGTGACACGCAGGGCCATGCAGTCACCCTCGTCTGCAGCAGGAAGTCTCAGAGCTGACCTGGCGCTTGTGGACTGATGCACTGGTCATGCTCCCGGGGCTCCTGGTCAAGCAGAGCAGTTTCAGGGACACTTTGTTGTTGTTGTTCAGTCGCTAGTCATGTGCGACCCTTTGTGACCCCTGGACTGCAGCACGCCAGGCCTCTTTGTCCTTCACTATCTCCTAGCGTTGGCTCAAACTCATGTTCACTGAGTCAATGATGACATCCAACCATCTCATCCTCTGTTGGCCCCTCCTCTTCCCACCCTCAATCTTTCCCAGCATCAGGGTCTTTTCCAGTGAGTTGACTTTTCACATCAGCTGGCCAATGTACTGGAGCATCAGCTTTAGCATCAGCCCTTCCAATGAACATTCAGGATTGATTTCCTTTAGGATTGACTGGTTTGATCTTCTTGCTGTCAAGAGTCTTCTCCAGCACCACAATTAGAAAGCATCAATTCTTCAGCACTCAAGCCTTCTTTCTGGTTTAACTCTCACATCTGTACATGACTACTGAGAAAACCATAGCATTGACTACACGGACCTTTGTTGGCAAAGTGATGTCTCTGCTTTTTAATACACTGTTTAGGTTTGTCATAGCTTTTCTTCCAAGGAGCAAGGGACACTGGAATCATCTAAGTGTCAGTTTGCAGATGGAGCACCTGGGCAGGAGCGGCTCCATTGGCCGCCTTGTTATTTTAACAAGCCTGTAACAGTGAGAACCAGCTGGTGTAAAGAGGCTTTCTAAGAAGATGCAGTTTTTGTTTTGGCTGTTGGCGCCAGTTCTTTATGTCGCTGTGTATAGACCTTTTCTAGTTGCAGCAGCAGGGGGCTACTCTCCAGCTGTGGTGCTCAGGCTTCTCATCTCTGTGACTTCTCTTCTTGCAGAGCACAGGCTCCAGGAGTTCAGGATTCAGGAGTTGTGCCACACAGGCTTAGCTCCACCATGGCATGTGGGAACTTTCCAGACCAGGGATCGAACCTGTGTCCCCTGCACTGGCAGGCAGATTCTTATCCACTGCACCACCATGGAGGTCCAGAGATGTCATCTGAACTGAAGATAATCAGCAGTTAACTAACTAAACAAAGAGACTATGAAGGGAAAGGTATGGAGACTGGGTGGAGTAGAGGAGAATGATGTTTCAAGTAGCATGAACAGCATGTGCAAAGGCTCTGTGGTTTGGTTTTGTTTTTTTAAGACTATGGGCACATTAAGAAATGAAAGAAAGACTGCAGTGCTAAAGCACTACTTTAAAACTAATGAGAATACTAGCACCGAGGGAATGCTAGTGGGAATACTAGCACCGAGGGAATTCTAGTGAGAATACTAGCACCGAGGGAATACTAGTGGGAATACTAGCACCGAGGGAATACTAGTGGGAATACTAGCACCGAGGGAATTCTAGTGAGAATACTGCTACTGCTGCTGCTAAGTCGCTTCAGTCGTGTCCAACTCTGTGCGACCTCATAGACAGCAGCCCACCAGGCTCCCCCGTCCCTGGGATACTCCAGGCAAGAACACTGGAGTGGATTGCCATTTCCTTCTCTAATGCATGAAAGTGAAAAGTGAAAATGAAGTCACTCAGTCTTGTGTGACTCTTTGTAACCCCATGGACTGCAGCCCACCAGGCTCCTCCGTCCATGGGATTTTCCAGGCAAGAGTACTGGAGTGGGGTGCCATTGCCTGTATTGAGTAAATACTAGTGAGAACACTAGCACTGAGTGAATACAAGTGAGAACACTATCACTGAGGGAATACTAGTGGGAATACTAGTTTTGCATGAATACTAGTGTGAATACTAGCGTCGAGAAGTGTCTCAATACTAGTGAGAGAATGGTCCAGGATGAGGCTGGCAAGGTAGTCAGCTGGACTCCACAGAGCCTGGCACACAGTAAGGATCTTCACTTACCTTAAGAGTGACGAGAGGCCTCAACTGGACTTTCAAATGGGAAGGAGGATGGGAAAGAGACACCATAAAATCAACATTATTTAATATCACCAAGGCTGGAGTAAAGAACCAACTGGAGAGTGGACAGAAGAGAAGCTGGAAGACCAGTTAAGAAGATACTGTAATAATCTACAAGAGAGGGTGGAGATAACACAGACGAGAGAAAGGGGTGGATTTGAGAGGCACTGGATGTAAAAGCAGTAAAAGTTAGGATGGTATTCTGTATTTGTTATTTACTCAAAGATAATACTTTCGTTTTGCCTAAGAATTCCTTATTTGCTGCTGCTAAGTCACTTCAGTCGTGTCCGACTCTGTGCGAGCCCAGAGACGGCAACCCACCAGGCTCCCCCATCCCCGGGATTCTCCAGGCAAGAACACTGGAGTGGGTTGCCATTTCCTTCTCCAATGATGAAAGTGAAAAGTGAAAGGGAAGCGCTTAGTCGTGTCCGACTCTTAGCGACGCCATGGACTGCAGCCCACCAGGCTCCTCCGCCCATAGGATTTTCCAGGCAAGAGTACTGGAGTGGGGTGCCGTTGCCTTCTCCTCCTTATTTGCTAATCAGTTGCAAACCAAAGCACACAATGCAAATGTCAGAGTTCTTTTTCAATCAGGTCCCACATATTTTATCTTTTATATAAAGAAGAAAAAATAACAAAGAGAAAAACAAGACTTAGGAAGTATTTCATTTTATGTAAAAATGCATGTTCCTGAAAAACTGAGTTGCACCCGGGTAATAAAAAACCCATACCTTATTACTGAGTAAATATTTTTCTTGCACAAAAACACACTAAAAAATGCAGAACAGATTCTCATGATACTATATCAAGTGAAATGTAAACCATTATCTCAATGATTTCCCTACATCATTTCTCTTTTATTACAGGGTACATAAATCAGGTGATTTTATAACTCTGAAAGGAGGGAATGGCTGAGAGATTTAATAATCACCATCAAGTTTTATAATAAACCATTTAGTAAGCAACCAGAATGCCCAAGAGGCTTGCAGTGATTTAAATCTATTCTTTTACCAATGATTTCACTGGTTCCCTGGTAATTCCCTGATGGACAGGGAAGTCTGGTGTGCTGCAGTCCATGGGGTCACAAACAGTCAGACACGACTGAGCAACTGAACTGAACTAAACTGAATGATTTCACCCACATGGAAAAATCATTTTTATATCTATCTTACTATGATATGCTACTTCTAATCCATACCCTCCAAAGAAATGCAGCTTTTCAGTAGGCCTGGGTTAGTTACCATGTCATAGCAATGTATTGGGTCAGCCAAAAGTGCACTCGGGTTTTTCTGTGTGGTGGTGCATGCTCAGTCATGTCTGACTCTTTGCAACTCCATGGACTGTAGCCTGCCAGGCTCCTCTGTCCATGGAAATTTCTAGGCAAGAATACTGGAGTGGGTTGCCATTTCCTTCTCAAGGAGATCTTCCCAACACAGGGATCAAACCTGTATCTCCTGAGACTTCTGCATTGCAAGCAGATTCATTACCACTGAGCCACCTGGGAAGCCCCCATAAGATGGTATAAAGTTCAAAATGCAGTCACCCTTATAAACTCCATGAATACACAAAAAGTCCAGTTTTGTACTGAATTTGCCGCTTGTTCTTGTGTTTGATGCACACAGGCCAATCTGGGCCATACTCAGAACAAACATACAGGGGGATCTGGGTTTTAGTAGTCTCATGCATCAACAACAAATGTACCAGCTAAAGTCTAATGCCATGAGCTAAAAAAAAAAAAAAGACAGTCTAACTTTGAGATTTTGCAACTAGATTCTACACCACTCCTTGAAAATACAGTTTTCAACTTGGAAAGAAACAGATTCAATATAAAAATCACTGAAGAAAGAATATAAAACTACAGCATGTTGATAAACTGACATTTAAAAATACTGCTTTTGGTGACTTAAGTCACAACCCAGGCATTATTTGATTGCAGACTCTGCATATGAATTTCTGTTTTCCTTAAAAAAAAATCATTAAGCAACTAAAGTATATGTGAAGTAACCTGAATCACTTAAAACACAGTCTTGACAGTCTCTATACTTTATAACACACTTAAGCTAAATTGGACACACAGAAATATAACTTCTGATATGCAACAACAGCTCTTTGTGGTTGTTTTTAAATGTATGCCTTGAAATCTTTCCAGCAGAGGTAAAGAAGAGAAATCATGAAAAATCTCATTATCTTTTACTTTTCAGGAAAAACAAAGTAGATTAGAATTAAGAATTAAAATCTCAAGACTTACAAAACTAAAAAAGTAATTCACAGAAAAATATTTATTACTATTGAGCTCTGCCAGCGTACTCGATATGCCAAGTTTGCTGCTCACCTGGACATTTTATGATCACCTTAAAACACAGTTGAAAGGCGAGCCCTCCAGTAAAAAGGTTGACCCTTTCGTGATTTTACCTGCTTGACAAAGGTGTCATGATAAGTCACGTGGCCCATGAGTTTCCCAAGCTGACTGTTGCTTCATGCACTCACCAGTATTTTAGTGAGGAAGAGTAAAGTGGGTTTTTATCTAAGACTCAGGTCTTACAATTTCTGTATTTCAAGTGAAGGGATATTCACTCACCCCTTACTTTTCTTAAGAAGTGCAAACAAGTACATCCAAAAGGGTAGTGAAAACTTGAAGGATTAACAAGGATATTAGACATCTCACATGTAATTTTTTTCTTTTTTTGGCCGCACATTGCAGCTTGTGGATCTCAGCTCTCCAACCAGGGATCGAACCCAGGCCCTCAGCAGTGAACGTACAGAGTCTGAACCACTGGTCCATCAGGGAATTCCCTAATATCTAAGTTTTATGAACAGAAAAAATATGAAGTTTTTCTTTATCAGGGCTTGATACGTACGTTCCAAATTCTGAAAGGAACTGACACTAAGGCATTTTGATTTACCTGTTCTGTTTGTTTTTATGTATGATGAGCTACCATCACTCAGGTCAGCAATTAACAATGTATAGCTATTCACAACCTGCCATTCCCACTTCTTGCCTCTGCTGGATTGTTTAAAGCAAATTTCAGGACTTCCATGGTAGTCCAGTGGTTAAGACTCTGTGCTTCCACTGCAGGGGGCCCAGGTTCAATCCCTGGTCAGGAAGCTCAGATCTCACACGCCTCAAGGCATGGCCCAAATCATACATCATATCTGAGTCAAGAAAAAAATGGCCCACAAAGATATGTCACTTCCCAATCCCCAGATGCTCTGAATATTAGTTTATATAGGGGAAAAAATACAGCTATAACTTTCAGTCTTAAGGAGGAATTCATCTTGGATTATCCAAGTAAGTCCTAAATGCAATCCCATGTATCCTTATAGGAAAGAGGGAGAGGAGACAAGACACAGACATCCCAAGAGGAGAAAGCCAAGCGAGGTGGGACAGAGAGATGCAGTCACAGACCAAGGACAGCTTCCAGCGAAGAAGAAAGAATTCTCCCCTAGCATCGCACAGGGACCATGGCCTTGCCTACTCCTTGACTTTAGACTTCGAGTCTCCAGAACTATGAGAGAATAACTTCTGTTGTTTGATCCACCCAGTCAGTGGTAATGTTACCATAGTTATAGGAAACTAACACAATATTATACAAACTGAAAATTTTTTATTATGTATATTTAAGAAATACTCTTTTTTAAAATAATACCATGATCATTCCCTTTGTTAAAGTCCTTTAATGTGTCTAAATCCAGAGTTTAAATTTCCCAAATTGCCTTAATTTCATATTTATAATTTATAACTTTGTGGTGATTTAGCCAAATCAAGATACAAAAATACTTATGTCTCTTAAGTCTCAGGCAACTTTTTCAAATATAATAAATGAAAACACTTATCTGACACTGACTTTGGGGAAAAAAATAATAGTTCTTCCTTCTTTTGTTTTTCTTGCCATTTATTTACTGAACAAACAAAATAACTTGTTCTGCAGATATATCTACATTCTGGATTTGGCTGATCACATCTCCATGATATTTTTAAACATGGTCCCCTTTTTCCTGTGCTTCTTATAAACTAGCAGTTAGAAACAAAGTCTTAATTAGAATCATATTCAGGTTTTTGATAAGTAATGTCAAATGGTTCTATATATTTCCTATTTTATCCAATTAGGGGGCACGTATTTACTTTTTTCTCTTTTTGTAACGTTAACACTGATCAGTGGGTACAGGGATTCTCTGTCTGATGTTATCAATTATAAAGTTCCCAATTGCCCTTTGACCTAAGTTTCAGGAGTCACTGACAATCATTCCCTAGGTTGTTATTTCATTGCTGCTGCTGCTGCTGCTAAGTCGCTTCAGTCGTGTCTGACTCTGTGCGACCCCAGAGATGGCAGCCCACCAGGCTCCCCTGTCCCTGGGATTTTCCAGGCAAGAACACTGGAGTGGGTTGCCATTTCCTTCTCCAATGCATGAAAGTGAAAAGTGAAAGTGAAGTCGCTCAGTCGTGTCCGACTCTTAGCGACCCCATGGACTGCAGCCTACCAGGCTCCTCCATCCTTGGGATTTTCCAGGCAAGAGTACTGGAGTGGGTTGCCACTGCCTTCTCCTGTTATTTCATTACAGGTAATAAAATGATAATATTTTCTTTATGTCATTCCTTCTGCACTTATGAGTTGGAATTCTAAAAATCAGGCTTTTGTGCAAAACACTTGTTGGTTCCTCTGAAAGACAGCACTGGTTTTTTAAAAAACAGGAAAAGTAAGGTAAGTGCTTGATAACACCTTTTTAAGGTAGTATTAGACAGATATCTGCCTCTTGACTATTAAGACTACCCTGGTCTGACTCAATGAGGGTAACTTCTCAAGTACACTCCACTTAGTCCTCAAGTTACCAGTTCAAATACTCCATCTACAATATGAAACCTATTTTTAAAGAACAAAAGGCAGGACCCAACATAACTATGTCAATTTGATGTCAATTCTCAGGATTTACGCCCAATCAGACCAGTCCAAACTCTTCAACCAACCCCTTCGAACCAGTCAACCTGAGGCTACCAGATCCTGTTTTACTGATAATAACCCATCTTCTCATTCTGGACTTGGTGCCTTTGGTCGGTGCTCTGCACACCTGACGCTCTCCCTGCAACCAGCTCAAGCTGTCCTCTTTGCCCTCGGCAATAAACACAGCTCCTACTCTTGCATCCAGCACCCACCCTTCTTCTGAGAATGGCATGATCCTTCTTTCAGGAGACTGCTCCTTTTCTCCACCCAAACGATGTGTTTCTAGACGGGGCTGCCAATTACCAAATAACGTATGCCGCCGGCCACAGGGAAGAGGGTACCATCCAAGGGAGGTCAATCAGAGGCAGCCCTGGGATTCTGAGATGTAGATTAAAAGCTCAGGCCCTCTTTCTGGGTGATCCTTGGCTTTCGGGCAGCCATGCCCTCAGCCACATGGAGAAAACTGAACCAGAGAGAAGTAGGAAGAAGTAGGGAAAAGACACTGAGACTCTCAGTGGTATAGGAGTTTCCAGCTTTGGCTTCCAATACCTCCTTCACTTCTCTCATACCTTTGACCATGTGAGTCAATAAATTCCCTTTCCATATAGTTGAAATTTCTAATAACTTACAACCAAAGGAATCCTAATAAAATCCCCACCACAGTGACCTCTACATTTCTGGTTTCTTATGCTTACTTTCAGAGAAGGCAATGCACCCCACTCCAGTGCTCTTGCCTGGAAAATCCCATGGACAGAGGAGCCTGGTGGGCTCCAGTCCATGGGGTCGCTAAGAGTCAGGCACGACTGAGCGACTTCACTTTCACTTTTCACTTTCATGCACTGGAGACGGAAATGGCAACCCACTCCAGTATTCTTGCCTGGAGAATCCCAGGGACGGTGGAGCCTGGTGGGCTGCCGTCTATGGGGTCACACAGAGTCAGACACAGCTGAAGTGACTTAGCAGCAGCAGCAGCATGCTTACTTTCTGTACAAATAACACTTAATCACAAGCTGTCCTAATTTTTTGTGTGTCAAATACATGTCTGTCAACATTTTTTGTGGCCTTGTAGACATATTAACTCATAACTTTTGAAAGAATCCCACTAACAATCCCTAGAAGACTGCCAACAGAGATTTAGTACATAAATAACAATTACCATGTACTGATTATTACTTCCATGGTAAGCATTTCAGATGTGTTATCTTATTTAACCCTCAAGGAAAATTCCTGCGGTGGGGGGTGCATTATAAACTTGGGCTTCCCCGATGGCCCAAGTGGTAAAGAATCCACCTGCCAATACAGGAGACACAGGAGATGTAGGTTTAATCCCTGGGTCAGAAGATCCCCTGAAGGATGAATGGCAACCCACTGCAGTATTCTTGCCTAGAGAATCCCAAGAACAGAGGAGCCTGGTGGCTACAGTCCATGGGGCTGTGGAGTCAGATATGACTGAGCATAAAAACATAAAGAAGCTAAGGTTCATCCCAGGAAAGTAACAGGTTCAGACACAATTATTAAATAGCAAAGCAGAGGTCTGAGCCAGATTTGTGTCCAAACTGCACCTTCTCTCCACCATGCCCACGTTGCCTCCCACAACAATAAATACTTGCTAATTACCTTACCAGAGAGTATAATTCACCAAAGACCTCCATTTAACCCCTGACTCTCCACTGACCTCAAAGTACATGCCCTTCGTCATCAAGCATACTTAATATATGGATGCATAAATAAATGAGCTATATGAAAATAAGTACCTTGAAAAAGTCATAATACAATTTCTCCAAAATTACTACTGGCAGCCTGAAGATGAAATGCTGGCATTCCTCTTAAGGAAGAGGTAAAAGGATGAATATTTAAGACCCCTCTGCCTAAACAAGATGTATACAACTCCCCTGGCGGTGATATTTCAAAACAGCAAAAGGAGATTTGTGAGAGCCTGTCGCTGTGAGACACGCCTTCAGCTCTGCAATTGCTCAGAGGAACATTCCTGTGTCATCATTAGACACTAATAGTTATTGAGCACTCCCATGGCTTGGAGGCAAGAACAGAAGCCCTTTAGGAAGAAAATGGCTCCATCTTCTTAGCTCAGTGACGACAGGCCAGGAGGACAGGAACAGCAATTTACTGACAGAGAACCCAAAAATCACCAGTTCCCATCTCTACACGATCTGCATCCTTCAGGCCAAGGTTTTCGATTCCATGCTTCTGTGTCCAATTGCTGCTGGAACTACTCTATTAAACTAACTTCGAGGCAACAACTGTTTTCAGCATCTACCCAAGGACTTTCCAGTGAGAAGTGTCCCATACACGTGCTGGTGTTGTCTGTCTCTTTTTCTTTTCCCTTCCTCACTTTTTCCACTCTACTTGGGGGCTTATACCATACATACACTCTTCTGAGGAAGACAGTGATTGTTCCTAAGAAGGCCAGAGCTGCTATCAAAGAGGCACGCTCCTTAGTTATAAGCTGGCAAGAGCAGAGCCAAGGGGAGAGTGTGCCCAGCACACACTGGAGAATGGCGTACCCCTTGATGCCACAGGACTTTGCTAACCTGCATGCTCTGGTGAAAGACGAGCCCTAAAGCACTCAGCACCGCCACCGACACAAAACGACTTCAGATGAGACTGTATGTGCGACAGTGCTCTTCAAGCCACAAACAGCCAGGAGACTCTAAATCAGTCCTGCTATAGATGCGGCTGCAAGGAAGGCAGCAACCTGCGGGACAGGTGGGTATGTGGTTTGGAGCCTGACTCGGTCTGGAGGTGCTAAGTCGCTTCAGTCATGCTCGACTCTTGGTGACCCTATGGACTGTGGCCTGCCAGGCTCCTCTGTCCATGGAATTTTCCAGCTAAGAACACTGGAGTGGGCTGTCATGCCCTCCTCTGGGGGATATTCCCAACCCAGGGATTGAACCCTTGTCTCTGATGTCTCCTACATGGGCAGGCAGGTGTTTTTCCACAAGTGCCACCTGGGAAGCCCAGGTCTGAATAGAAGGGACCTTCAGTAACAAGAAGGGAAAAAGGAAGAGGGGCCAACAGGATTTAAAAGAAAGCCCAGACAACCAAGGGTGTGAAGAATTTTCAAGACAGCAAGCTCCCGAGGACCTCCGTGGTGGCTGGCTAACCGGCTAAGCCACCAGTGGCTAAGACTCTGCACTCCCAACGCAGGAGGCCTGGGTTTGATCCCTGGGCACAGAACTAGATTCTGTCTGACATGACTGAAGATCCTGTGTGCTGCAGTGAAGAAACAGTGCAGCCAAATACATAAATAGTTTTTTTTAATCTTTGAAAAAAAAACGACAGCAAACTCCCATTCAATTCAACAAACACTTTACTGAATGGCAGGCACTGGTCTACATCTTGGGACACAGCCAAAGAGAGTCAAAACTAATTCAGCAGAGATCCCTGCCCTTCGTGGAGCTTTACGTTCTTATTTGGGGGTTAACTGATAAACAATACACAAAATAAATAAGTAAATTGTAATATGTTAGAAAATAAGTGCAGGACAGCAGGGGAAGGGAGAAGGAATGTGCAGAGGATCTGAAATACTCCGAGATTAAAAGACATACCAAAGTGCATAAGGAGGTCAGATTTGCAACGATGTTCCTCAAAAACTACATTTAACTGCAGGAGAAATGAGGAAAATCAAACAGAGCTTGAATGAAATGTGCATAAAATTGGACAAACCCAAATTGCCTAGGAACACAGAGCTCTTTTTCCATATTTCATCTTCTTGACCCTTGCTCAAAATTATTGATACCAACATGCTATGTAACGTAATTATGGAGGAAGATACAAAATGACTTCACCACAGGCAGAGCAAAGGGAATTACAAGAGACAAGAGCAAAGCAGATGAGAGCAAGAATAGTTGCAAACCAGTACTTCATATTTAAACCGAACTTTAAATATGGCTCAACTTTTTCTCAGGAAAAGTTAGCTCTAGGTCAAGGACAATGTATAAGTTTTGTTTCTAGTAACAACTCCAAACAACTGGCAGAGTCTCCCTGGAGCACTGCTCTGATAAAGAGTTCTGGGTCCTGTGGGCAATGAGCTAGACATTTCTTCCCTGGGCACAAGGTGGGGGGCTGAGCACACATGCCCCACACTTGCCTCTCCTTCCTCAGTAGAGCTTAGTGCTTTAAAAGAAAATCAGTAAACACTGACCACCTACTATGTGAAGCAAAACCAAGAACAGTGGAGGATTTGCAGTATAGAGCTTGATCCGAGTCCTCATGGAGTTTATAATATAACTGGGAACAAGAACAATTGTATTAAAGATTTTTTAACACTAGAAAGCTAATGTCTAATGACTAAATTCCTAATATTTCAGTACAGAGGCTCAGTTGCCAGGAAACTGCTACAGGAAAAGATAGCCAAGAAAGGCTTAATGGAGGACACAGGCTCGGAACTGGATTTGAAGAATTCACATCACCGAGATAGGAAAGAGGAAGGACCAGTCCCAGCAGAGAGAGTGGAAAAGGAATAGGTAGGTGTGCTCAGGAATGGAGAACAGATCGGCATGGCAGCCTGAGAGAGGGCCTGCATGGGGCACACCACAGACGCCCTGAGTGTTAGGGATCGCCAGGGAAACAGACCAACCGAAGACATACAGGTAAGGGAGGCGGACAGACGGAGAGAACAAACACGGACACCAGCGGGAGAAAGGGGTGGGGGTGGGATGAACTGGGACGCTGGGAGTGACATATTTACACTCCCATGTATAAAGTATGTAACTAATGGGAAGCTGCTGGACAGCACAGGGAACTCTAGTCAGTGCTCTGTGGTGACCTAAATGGGAAAGAAACCCAAAAAGGAAGGGATGTATGTATACATATAGCTGATTCGCTTTGCTGTGCAGCAGAAAGTGACACAACATTGTGAAGCAACTATACTCCACCAAAAAATTTAAAAATAAATAAAGGATGCACATTTCCATATATATATATATATAAGCAGACAGAAACGTTTAAAGCAGACAGAAACGTTTATTATAAGGAATTGGCTCATGCAATTACAAAGGCTGAGAAGTCCCAAGATCTGCAGTTGGCAAGCCAGAGAGGAACAGCTGATAATACAGTTCAAGTCCAAACTTAAGGCCAAAGGCACAGAAGATGGATGTCCTGGCTCAAAACCTGTCAGGCAGAGAGCGCGAATTCTCCCTTCCTCGGCCTTTCTGTTCAATTCAGGTCTTCAGTGGACTGAATGAGGCCCATCCACAATAGAAAGGCCATCAGCTCTACTCAGTCTACCAATTCCAAAGTCAAGCTCATCCAGAAACACCCTCCCAGACACACCCAAAACAACATTTAATCAAATCCCTGGACAACCTGTCACCCAATCAATTAAATTTGGCACCTAAATTTAGCCATTATACACTGAATTGACTTGTTACTCAGTAGGCAACAAGGAGACCATGATCAGTGACATAAGCAAAGCTGTACTGTAAAGAATCAGACCAATCATGGCATACAAATGGATTCTAGAAAGAAAAACTGGAAATGAAAACAAGGTAAAACACATTATAATTGCCCACGTGATGATAAGACGCAGACCGTGAACAACACACACGAATAGGATTCTGTTCACAATAAGGTACTCAGCTAGGTGACCAAGAGGAGTTACTCTCGTCATCCTAGAGTTTAATAGGATGTCAGGATCCAAATAAAGACCTATGCAGCAGGAACTGGAGAAGCAAGCCTAGGATTTCAAAGGTCAGCAATGAGGATGCAGATTTAGGGATCACCTGTGTAGGGGAGGGAGCCAAGTTGCGAGTTTGCTCCAGGAGTGCCCGCCCCACCTCCACAGAAGCCCGAAGGACAGCAGGTTCAATCAGTCAGGCTTGAGTCAGAAAGTCCCGCAAGAGCGACTTGTTTTGTGATTCACTGTGGAGGAATGACCATTCCTAGGTGGCACACTAATCCTAAAACATGATCAAGAGGTAGGATGACTTTAGGAGGAAAAAAGGGAGGAGCAACACAACCAGCCCCCAAACAACCAAACCACAGCTTACAAGCTGATTCATAAAGAGCGAATGCAGGGTCCACTTTCCAAATCAGACACCCAAAGTCCTCAACATGAGCCCAGTGGAGAAGTACAAGGAGGAAACTGACGGACAAACCTCATCAAGCTGATAAGAAATTAGCATTAACCATTAAGTTTTTAATACAACTCGAGTAAACAGCACATTGTCTAGTATTTCCTGAAGCAAATCAAGGCCAGTGAAAGTCCTGTTGCCACTTTTTTCATAAACATTACTGCATCTTGCTTAAAATAAGCAAAGCGTAAACATTCTGAAATATATCACAAACAGGAGGGATTTTAAATATTCAACTTATTAAAAAAGTAACAGTGTTAGAGAACAGGCAATAACCAAGACTAATACACAAGAAATGTTTCATCTTCCCACAAAAAAACCCCAAAATGTAAGAACTATATACAATGAAGTTTCACCTGTATCCTAAAAAATTCTTAATTTATTAAGAAATTTTTCATATAAAAGATATCAAGAAGCATTTTTCCTAATAAAATAAATATGGGCAGACATCATCTTAATTTTAAGGGTGCACCAAATATTTATGCTAAATGACCTACTGATGATCATATTTTTAAAGTATAGCTTATATTACTTATGCATAAATACACACATGTATAACACATGTGTGTGTGTATATACACACATGGGGTATGTGTATATATATATATATATAAGTGTGCATGTGTGTACATTTATATTTGTTAAGATGTTTTTATGCTCATTCTAATATGTTACAAAGAAAATCATGAATGAACTCCAAGTACAAGTTCCATGAAGACAAACAAAACAGAAGGTATTCATCCTGAGGAATGAAACATAATCCTCTAACTGAATGGTTATGAACAAAGCTTGGACTCCATGAAAATATTAATCAGCTCTCTAAGATGACCAATACAAACTCTGCCACAGGAATTCCTGAAATGTTCCTGCTTCAATGAGCCTAGGTCATGAAATTTAGCCAAGTATTATATTTCACATTTGCCACACATGCTGCTGCTGCTGCTGCCGCTGCTAAGTCGCTTCAGTAGTGTCCGACTCTGTGCGACCCCATAGACGGCAGCCCACCAGGCTCCACCGTCCCTGGGATTCTCCAGGCAAGAACACTGGAGTGGGTCGCCATTTCCTTCTCCAGTGCATGAAAGTGAAAAGTGAAAGTGAAGTCGCTCAGTCCTGTCCAACTCTTAGCGACCCCATGGACTTCAGCCCACCAGGCTCCTCAGTCCATGGGATTTTCCAGGCAAGAGTACTGGAGTGGGGTGCCATTGCCTTCTCCACACATAGATGAGTAAAGTTAGTTCTTGGGACTTTCTGTAGATCTAAAGATCTTAAAATTGACCCATGACCAATATTTCAACAGAGGTAAATTTTCATACAAGAACAGGACCTGATAATACACACTCACTCTGCATTCTGCAAAGCCTAGTGGATTCCCTGAACTCCTTAATGGCATGTCCTAGAATAATGTTCCTTAAAAAAAAATTTTTTAACTATGCTCCATAAAAAGTAATTAGCAGCTCATCCAACAACTGCAGAGTATTTTTAGAGCTGTTATCAATTACTATATTCTCTTGGGGAAAACATTAAAACCAAAAAAATCTGAAATGAGGTGAGCCTCACCTAAAAGCTCAGCGCCTTTTGTTACTATGACCTTTTGTTTCAGAGTCTGCTCATATATTAATAATTTCTATCTTTGGTCCAATACATTCAAAAATAAAAAAGCCACTAATATAGTTTAAAATGTAGAGACACTACTGGAGGAAGTATAAATTAGAGATATTTAACTTTTCATCCCTCCGACTCTTTCACAAACCTCTCCTACCCTAGTGTACAAAGATATACTTTCAAGGATGTTCTCCAAAGTATTATTCCTACTATGGGAAAATGGGAAACCCCCCACATTTCCAACAATAGGAAATTGTTTAAATTACCTGTGATGCAATACTACACAGTATGATCTGTATGTATGGCTATGGAAATATTTTCAATGCATATTAAGTTAAAAATTAAGTTGAAAGTTGTGCTATTTTACCCCCACTTGTTATTAAAATCACAATTATAAATATATTTTAATTTAGGAAAATTTGGGGGAACTTTCTCTAGAATACAACATCATAGTGCACTTTTCATTTTCAACATTACACATTTCTGTAGTGTTTGAATGTTGAATAATATGTATTGTGTGTATAATCAGAAAAAAATAAAGTTTTAAGTTGGTGATATAATTTTAGAGGGAAAGTAGAAAATCTCATGTATAAAGAAAAGAGAAATCTTGGAGTGTTAAAAACTTTTCTATTATAGTTCTGCTATATCACCTGCCTCAGCCTCTCTCTTGGAAGACCGTTGTTCCCTTAGTCTCAGAATTTCAAAATTAAACAACCCACATAGATATCAGAAAGACCTTCTTATCATCTCCCATTAGTAATAGCTTCTCGGGATAAAAGTTTAAGCCAAACTCCAGTATTTATCAAACTGAACTGAGTAACACCGTTAATTTCTGAATAGCTGCAGACTGTAAACGTGTCTCTAATCCTAATTAAAAGTTATTATAGAATTAACCTTGAAAGTGTACAGATTATGCAGACTCTGAAGCATTTTTGTGATAGAAATATGAGGAATTACAGATAATTACCTATTTTTGAATCCAAAGTCCAACAACCTAATCAAACACTGTAAAAAGTAGACAGAAAGGAGAAGGGAGCAATGCCTGGAAAGGCAACTAAGGAATCACAAGCACCGAGGAAAGTTCCACCTGCCTGGGGAAGGGTGTGAACCTGGGAGACCTTAGCGAAACAATTCAACTATATTTCAATTTCCTCACCTACAAGAGGAAAGGGCTGGAAATAATCTCTGCGGTCCCTTTTGACTCTAAAATTCGAAAAACAAACCTTTACTCTTTCCTTGCCAAAGAAGACCTAAAAAAGCAATACACATGTACACAGCATAAAATATAAGGTATAAGGTTATAAGGTACTTGGCCAAAAACAGCAGAGTCCTGCCTGGCTCCTCCTCACCCTTGAGTTCCACTCTCCAAAAGAAGCCCTTTCAACTCTTTTAGATGTTTCTTCTAGTAATTAATTCCATATTTGTAAACCCCACACTTATATTCTATTTTCTGATTTTTTCAACTGTAGATCCTAGTCAAAGTTCCTTATGGCAACTAGTAGGGTATTTATTTACCTACCCCACCTCGTGGGGTGCAGCCACACTGTTAAGATGCAAAAGATATAAAGATGACATGCATGTACACACACGTGTAAGTACATGTTTCTGTAGTCCCCCATGAGCACGTATTTTGGTTAAGGAGAAATAAGACCCCATTTTGCATCCAAACACCGCACAAAATGTAGCAGAGAAAAAATTAAAAGCCTGGCCTCTAAATCAGAAACACTGCACTTGGGTCTGAGTTCAACACATATAGGAACAAAATATGCACCTAAAAGTTTCTTATTTTCTCTGAATCTCATCTGTTTTCCTCCTGTATAATCTGAACATAATAGCACGAACTTCAAAATGGTTGAATCACAAAGCACAAATATGGTGTGTGCTCGGTCCCTCAGTCATGTTCCGACTCTTTGCAACCCCAGGGACTGTAGCCCGCCAGGCTCCTCTGTCCACGGGATTTTTCAGGCAAGAATACTGGAGTAGGTTGCCATTTCCTTCTGCAGGGGATCTTCCCCAACCCAGGGGTGGAATCTGCATCTCTTGCATTTCCTGTACTGGCAGGAGGATTCTCTAACACTGTGCCACCAGGGAAGCCCCCATACTACATCTGATCTTAGCCAAATGTCCAAGAAGCGATGGCAAGAGCTGCCTTTTTGGTTAAGTCAGCCATCTCAAGATCCACAAAAAAAGTTACTTTCTGTTATTGTCTTCACTAAGAGATCCCTATAAATGAAGTTCCTGAAGCTACTTGGCCACTTGAGCACTGTTCTCCTGTGTAGGCTAAAAACTAAGAGGCAGACGTCATCAAGAGTAAGAGTGAAGTAAAGGTGTTCACACTTCACGGAAGTGTGAGAAGTAAGGATGAACTAAATCATGTTCCACGGTCAAAACCTGAGGGGCCAGCTCTTCCAAGGGCCTATGTATCACCCAATGAGACAAATGTGCACAGAACATCGGGCATCTAGGCAGGGATCAGAGAAAGCAGCTCTGTTTTATATTTGCAGAGAGAGGGAGCTTTCTTATAAAATTCTCTTTCAAAAAGTGAAACAAGAACATAATTTCCAAAGTCACACCTCAGGCTTCTGCTAATATGTACCTCTATATTTCAACATTATTTGTACATCTGCTTTCTGACCTGCAGACATAATCTATTGACTTCCTATTCTGGCAGAAAAGAACTCTGCAGAGAAAGTGTTTTGAACCAATTTCGAGAAGTTATCATGAAGAACTGTCCAGCAGTGTATTATCGACACAGTCCTCTCATTTTTGGTCTTCAAAGGCCTACATTAAAAGTGATACAACCTGGGCTCCCCTGGTTGTCCAGGGGCTGACTCCACACTCCCAAAGCAAGGGGCCCCAGGTGGATGCCTGGTTACAGAACTAGATCCCACATGCCACAACTAAAGATTTTGCATGCCATAATGAAGATTGAAGATCCCACGTGCTGGAACTAAGACCCAGCTCAGCCAAATAAATATCTTTTCTTTTATATAAAGTGATACAACCGTACTGTCTCTATTTAGGGGAAGGTAGGAAGCTAGCTGGGTAGTTGTGCCTAGATTGTGAAACCACTCTAAATCTCTCTCTGAATCTAGTTCAGTGATAGGCAGTTTCTCTTGTCTTTTCCATCTGCCCCACACAGTTAAATCCTATTCCTAAATCTACAGGACAAATGACAAATGGGACCCCAAACTTTATTTCAAGACAAACATGGAAACAATTTCTATGAACCTGGCAGAGAGGGGTTAACTGGAACTAAAAGAAACCAGCTTTTAATTATCTGAAAGGGTTATCTAAATCCAGCAAGTATGCCACATTAAGCCGTAAATGTACAGATTGAATCTCCTGTTCGATTTCTGTCCAGTGGAGACCACTAAAGTTCTCCAAATGTGGACTTGGGCTGTGGTACGCTACGTTTGGGCAGTTTCAGGGAAAACATCCTGTCCGGGGCCAGGTGTCCAAGTGAATTTGAGGTCAGGCAGGTGACCCTGCCAACCAGACATGGTACATTAAGGAGAGGAAATCTTTTCTCTCACTAATCAACAGGATAAAGGTGATTAAGCAGGAATTATTTTTCAATGACCTACATAATTTCATCAGGGCTGCTGTGGCTATTAGCAGAGAGCAGCTGACTTCTAATGAGATGAATCTGATAGCAGGCCCCTTCCAGGGAAGGCAGGCAGCAGGCCCAGTCTACAGGGAAGCAACAAGTGGTGTGCACTGTTCGCTCCTCCTCCTCAGGACTCTCTCTCCTCTGTTTTGATCTCCTCTCTTCCACTGGGAATATTCCTCACCTTGGATGGCGAAGGTTGCAGCACCTGCTGAATGGTGGAAGCTGGGTCTATTTTTTGTTTAATTTTTATTTTATACTGGAATATAGTTGATTTACAATGTTGTCTTAGTTTCAAGTGTACAGCAAAGTGATTCAGTTATACACATTCATATATCCATTCTTTTTTCAGATTCTTTTCCCATTTTAGTTATTACAGAATCCATCCATTCATAACAGAGCAGGATAAATTAGGAGTCTGGGATTAACAAAACCGGGCTCTATTAAGAATGGATGGATCCAAGTGGGTGGGACAGAACTGGGCTAATTCATTAGACCTGCCCATTTGATTCCCAAAGTCCCCAGGAAACAAGGCTACCCCTGCCATCACACCTGGCTCTGGCTGGGCTCTTGAAATAGGACAGCAGTTCCACTCCCGAGAAGTGGAATTATAACAAAGGACCTTTGTTAAGGTCGGAGCAGGGCGCACACACACACACACACCATCATCATCACCGTCAATAATAACTACGACTTGAAAGCAGTTTCATTAGAGAACTTGATGAAATTGAGCAAAAGCCACCCAACGAGTAAGTCTTCACACCTGGCAAGTACAGCAAACTTCAGAGTGGCACCGCCTCCGCCTCTGGTATAAAAGCGACAAGGTCTGGAGAGGAAAACTGAGCCCCAGACCTCTTTGCCTTTGCCTATTTCTCCCGTAGGACTCAGCTCTCCGGCCCCAGGGACCAAGAAAAGGGTGGAGAGCCCTAATGTCATCCTTCTCCGTCAAAACAAGCTAGCTCTCTCTCCCTCGGGATCAGTCACAGAGTAACGCCCGGTCCCGCGGCTCGGGGAGCCAACCTCCTCCCCGCCGCGCCTGGCCCGACACAGAGACCTTGTCTGGGCTATTCCCAAGGGCCCGCTCCCAATTCCTGCGCCTCCCGTCCGGTCTGAGAGCTCAGGAAGAGGCGCTTCTTCCCTCCCGCTTCCCACAACCCCTAAAGCAAGAGACCCCCTCAAGCGCAAGTCTCAGAACCGCGCGCCACGTACCTGTCAGTGGCCGCCGCTCCTCCTCCCGAGGGCGCGGTGGGGGGACAGTGCAGAAAGTTTGTGCCGCTGCCCGCGCCGCACGCCGCGAGGAAGGGGGACCGGGCTCCTCGCCGAGTCCGGGACAGTCCGCTCCGCTCCCGGGCGGGCCGAGGCTCTCAGATCTCTGCTCAGCTCCCCCACGCCCGGCTCCAAGTCTACAGCGGCTCCCCGGGAAAGGACGAGGCGGGAGAAGGTCCGAGCGCAACTCGCCGACGGTGCGTCAGCGGGTGGCGGAGTCGCGCCGCTCCCCGGCTCCCCCGCCCACTACCCCGCGCCCTCGGGAGCGCAGGCGGGGCTCGGCCGGGGAGGGGCCCAACCTGCTAGGCCGGCCCCGGGGAGCGCGCGCCCGGCCCCGCCCCACCGGCCCCGCCCCCGCCCCGCAGGCCCCGCCCCTCGCAGGCCCCGCCCCTGCCCCAGCGCGTGGCCGCCAGGTGCAGGGTGGAGAGGAGCCGAATCGGCTGCGACGTGGCCCCGGCGCCCGTTGCCAAGGTGAAGGAGGCGGAGCCTCTGAGGGAAAGTTTCCACAGAAACTTGAACCCCGCGAAATGGAGGACACCTCGCCCTTGGGGACTCGTCTATCGCTGGAACTACACCCCTTCACGAACACACACACACTACGTTTACAGTCGTGCCAAAAGGCTCATTACTTGGGTTCTGCTGAATGGAGAAAGTGAGAGACCTCCATGCGACACGCACCCTGTGAGTATAGGTGTACGTGTCACAGTTCACTGGCAGTTTTCCCCCAAATATGAGGGCTCTTTAACTGGACAGTTCAACAGCAAAAAGAAACTTCCCCATCTCACAACTCCTCGGAAAATGAGAGAGCAGGTTGGGAATCCATTTCCCTATCGCCCAAGGGTATGGCGATGGCCTTTGGCACTGCCTTTCCAGAACCCAGACCTTTCCAGAACCCAGACCTTTCCAGAACCCAGACCTCGGACCACGGACGACCGGACTCCATGTTTGCTGGCTGCTTATCATCGGAGACCCTGCCCATTGTCTTGCTAGCACTGCCACCTCTTCCTCCCCATTTTTCCTCCTTCCACGCTCCTTGCCTGTTTGGATGGTAAAGTCGAGGATCTGCTTTCTGAACTTTAAATCCAGGAGGAGGAATCAAATTCCTGGTTAGAGGCTCTCTTGGCATTTCCAGAGCCCTGTGGTTGGTGTGGCTGAAACTTGAGGTGAGCTGCAATCAGAGCGGGTTGGGCCGAACTATGGCTTGCAAAGGCGGATGTGGGGTTTTTCCTACCCGCAACATCCTGCTGGCGCCTCACCAGATTCTCCTTTGGAGGAAGTATATCTTCCTCCCTCCATTCTCGATGAATGGCATCCAGTGACAACGAAAATCTAGTCTATCTAGCTTCGGGTTCTCTCTTGCAACCTTGGTAATCAGAGGATGCAAAAACTTCACACTTCCGGCTCTACCACCACTGCTATTCTTGATGACTGCAGCAGGGATGCAAATAACTCTCAGAATTCACCAACCTTCCACCTATCACAAGTCCAAGACAGGTGGCTAACTAAAAGCTGCGGAAGGACAGGGAGATAGAAGCATAGGAGCCAGGAAGTTCTGCCCAGCAGGTCAGGGCCTGTTCTAACAATTGGGATGTGGGGGAATCATTTATTCAACCATTATAGAGTGTTTTTTCCATGCTAGGCATTCTCCTAGGGATTGGAGACACAGCAGAGAACAAAAACAAAAATTGTAGCCCTCATGGAGTCTACCTTCCAGGCAGGAGACACAAATGATAAAGAAAATATGTGGACTGCCATATGATTCGGAGAAGGAAATGGCAACCCACTCCAGGACTCTTGCCTGGAAAACCCCATGGACGGAGGAGCCTGGTAGGCTACAGCCCATGGGGTCGCAAAGAGCCAGACACTACTGAGCAACTTCACTTCACTCCATACTTTATCACTGGAGAAGGAACTGGCAACCCACTCCAGTATTCTTGCCTGGAGAATCCCATGGACAGAGGAGCCTGGTAGACCATGGTCCATGGGGTCGCAGAGAGGTGGACATGACTGAAGTAACTGAGCATGCATTCATGCCAAATGATTAGAAATGCTGTGGAGAAAAATTAGACAGGGACAGAACATAAGGAGTAAGCGGCATGTTCTCTTATATAGGCGATCAAAGAAAGCTGCTGGAGATATTTGGGCAAAGGCCTGAAGGAAGTGGGAAACAAGATATCTGAGCTGATAACTTTTGAGGCAGAAAGCACAGCAAGTACAAAAGCCCTGAGGCAGAGGCAGGAATATGCCTGAGTGTGCTGGGAGCAACCAGGAGGCCACTGTGGCAGAAAGGAGAGAAGTCAGAGAAGAGGGAGAGGTGACATGGATCAAAGGAGGCCCCCACGCTGAGTGAGCTGGAAGTCACTGGAGGGGCTTGTGTAGGAAAGTGACATCTTCTGACACCTTGTAATAGGATCACTTTGACTGCTGGGTTGAGGACAGTCGTGGGTGAGGGCTGACGCAGAGACCAGTGAGAGGCTACAGAAATAACCCAGGAGCAAAAGGAGAGCAACTGGGCCAGGGAGACAGAGGTAGCGGATGGAGTGAGTTGACAGGGAATCCTCGAAGACTGGATATGGAGTGTGGAGGACAAGGAGTAACTGAAATTTGCTGCTGACATGTTGAGTTTATTCCTTAAAAAATATGACTTTCTCCCTGTTTTAGAAGAAGAGACCTAACTAGTGCATGTATTAATGAAAATGCATCTATTTCAGAGCGGACCTTAACAGTTTAGTTTTTTTACTTTATAAACTGTGAATATGAGTATGCCAGCAGCATATGAGGTAGCTGTTTTATATTTAAATAAATTTCACTTACTCTGTAAGTCCAGGCCTCTTTGAAATCTATATCAATCTGCTTTGAAATACAGTTTCTACCTATGATCATAATAACAAAAATGCATTGTTGCATGATCAAAAATTATTACTTTGATTACAGAAGGGGTTTCCCTCACTGGCTTCCACAGTGAGAGGAACTGTAATGATTATTTTAATATTTCTACCAAATATATTCGGCTATAAAAAAGAAAACAAGGAGGATGCTGAGCAGTTTGGCCTAACAGCTGGAAGAATGGAATTGCCACAACAAAGATGGAGAAGACTTAGGACTTCCCTGGTGGTCCAGTGGCTAAGACTCAAGCTTCCACTGCAAGGGACCCAGGTTCCATCTCTGGTCAGGGAACTAGATCCCACATGCCACAACTAAAGACCCTGCATGCCACAATAAAGAGAAAAGATCCCACATACCACAACTAAGACCCAGTGCAGCCAAATAAATAAAAAGAAATACTTTTAAAAAAAAAAAAAAAGGATGGAAAAGACTTCAAAAGGAGTAGGTTGAGGGTAAGAAAGTTAAAAGGAAGACAAGAAAGAAAGGACAAATGATTTGGATGATCTTTGATTTCTTCAGCTTATAAAATGAAGAAAATAATTGTTAAGGTTGTTGGTGGTGTTAGTGGTAAAGAAACCCACCTGCTAATGCAGGTGACTCAAGAGATGTGGGTTCAATTCCTGCATTGGGAAGATTCCCTGGAGGAGGGCATGGCAACCCACTTCAGTATTCTTGCCTGGAGAATCCCAATGGACAGAGGAGCCTGGTAGGCTATGGTCCGTAGAGTCGCAGAGTCGGACACGACGGAAGCGACTTAACATGCACCCAACATGCACATGAATTAATGTGGTCAAGGATCTAGGACAGTACCTGACACCTGGCAGCCACTTAAGGATGTTAGTTCTCTCTCTGCAAATACGAAATTCATATATATCCATTTTGCCCTAAAAGTAAAGAAAAGGGACGGAAAACAGGAGAGAAAGGACATGAAATGAAAAACGTAAGAAATGAAGTCCAACAAAAATGCCTAACACCAATTATCTGTTATGATAGTTTCCCCTAAATTCTGCCTTCTCAAAGGGAAAAACTGAAATGTCCGAGTTTGCTAGTTTGGGAAAAGAGTTTCAAGTATGAAAAGTTGGTAATAAAACAGAAAAAAAATATCCACAACAGAAGTATTAAGCAAAGAATTTTGATTGCTACTGCTTAATAAACCATTCTTACAAACAAGACAGACATAAGAATAGAATAATAATCAAAGGAGACGAACAGAGAATTCTTTTTTTAAAAAGTCAATAATTTTAAGAAGTCAAATCATATTAAGTAAAGCTAGAATAAGAGGCAACTATTTCTTTTATTTATAAATTTGGCAAAGATTAAAAAAAATTATGCCTATTATGGATGCTGGACAATATCATGCCGTGTGGAAGGGAGTATAAGTCACAATCATTTTAAGCAATTTGTGTCTAAATAACTAAAATGTTTATACTTTTTGAACCAGAAATTTCACTTCTAAGAAGTTATTCTAATATTCAAATATTTGCTAAAAATTCACATATATGAATGTTTACTACACTGTTATTTAAATGTAGTGAAAAAGTAGAAATATCCTAAATACCCAAAAGACAAAATTATAGTAAGCATAAGCACAATATGTTATGGGTTAGCCATGTTATAATATTATAGGCAGACTTTTTAAAACATTGTTAAATACCTAGTAAATGAAAATACATTCACAATCCACTATTGTATAAAATAAGCCTGCTACAAAATGGTATGTAAAATATGGTTCTCCTTTAAAATGTTATCTGTACCAATTGCTATCTCCATACTAGGATAACAGTTTATTTTTATTCTCTTTTTTGTGCTTTTCTCTAAGTTTTCTGGCATAATCAGGTATCCCGCTCTCTTAGAAGTGAAATTCCTAGATGACAGATGTGAGAGTTGGACTGTGAAGAAAGCTGAGCACCAAAGAACTGATGCTTTTGAACTTCGGTGTTGGAGAAGACTCTTGAGAGTCCCTTGGACTGCAAGGAAATCCAACCAGTCCATCCTAAAGGAAATCAGTCCTGAATATTCATTGGAAGGACTGATGCTGAAACTCCAATACTCTGGCCACCTGATACAAAGAACCAACTCACTGGAAAAGACCCTGATGCTGGGAAAGATCAAAGGCAGGAGGAGAAGGGGACGACAGAGGATAAGATGGTTGGATGGCATCACCAACGCAATGGACATGAGTTGAGTAGGCTCCGGGAATTGGTGATGGACAGGGAAGCCTGGCGTGCTGCAGTCCGTGGGGTCACAAAGAGTCGGACATGACTGAGCAACTGAACTGAACTGAGACTGTATACAGGGGCTTCCCCAGTGACTCAGATGGAAAAGAACCCACCTGTCAATACAGGAGATGCAAGATACGTAGGTTCTATCCCTGGGTCAGGAAGATCCCTGCAAAAGGAAGTGGCAACCTGCTCCAGGATTCTTGCCTGGAAAATTACATGGACAGAGGCGCCTGGCAAGCTATAGTCCATGGAGTCACAGAGTTGGGCACAACTGAGAGTGCATATGCACACCACACACAGGCTGTATGTATCAACGACATTTAGCTAAAACTGTCAAACAGTTTTCCAAAGTAGCTATACCAATTTATACTCCCACTGGCAATATATGAGTTCTGGTTTAGAGATGCACTTTTAACAACATGCATCCAGTAAACAGCCATTGATTTAAACCCTACTACTGTACAAGTTACAGTAATTAACAAGTTAGAAATAAGTACATTGATTTGAATGCATATGTTAGTAACATAATAGGAACCATTTTTAACTTGTACTTTTCATTAATTTCTCTCATTTTATTTATTTTTATACTCTCTAGGTGTGTTATATATGTTAAAGAACTAAAATTAGATTTCTTAAGTACAGGAGCTAGACAAGATTTCCTTCTTTTTCTTATTTTCTTTCAGTTCAGTTCAGTTCAGTTCAGTCGCTCAGTCGTGTCCCACTCTCTGCGACCCCATGAATCACAGCATGCCAGGCCTCCCTGTCCATCACCAACTCCCGGAGTTTACCCAAACTCATGTTCATCGAGTCGGTGATGCCATCCAGCCATCTCATCCTCTGTCATCCCCTTCTCCTCCTGCCCCCAATCCCTCCCAGCATCAGGGTCTTTTCCAATGAGTCAACTCTTCACATCAGGTGGCCAAAGTATTGGAGTTTCAGCTTCAGCATCAGTCCTTCCAATGAACACCCAGGACTGATCTCCTCTAGGATGGACTGGTTGGATCTCCTTGCAGAAGGGACTCTCAAGAGTCTTCTCCAACACCACAGTTCAAAAGCATCAATTCTTCGGCACTCAGCTTTCTTCACAGTCCAACTCTCACATCCATACATGACCACTGGAAAAACCATAGCCTTGACTAGATGGACCTTTGTTGGCAAAGTAATGTCTCTGCTTTTTATATGCTGTCTAGGTTGTTCATAACTTTCCTTCGAAGGAGTAAGCGTCGTTTAATTCATGGATGAAATCACCATCTGCAGTGATTTTGGAGCCCCAAAAAATAAAGTCTAACACTGTTTCCACTGTTTCCCCATCTATTTCCCATGAAGTGATGGGACCAGATGCCGTGATCTTCGTTTTCTGAATGTTGAGCTTGAAGCCAACCTTTTCATTCTCCTCTTTCACTTTCATCAAGAGGCTCTTTAGTCCTTCTTCACTTTCTGCCATAAAGGTGGTGTCATCTGCGTATCTGAGGTTATTGATATTTCTCCCAGCAATCTTGATTCCAGCTTGTGCTTCCTCCAGCCCAGCATTTCTCATGATGTCCTCTGCATATAAGTTAAATAAGCAGGGTGACAATATATAGCCTTGATGTACTCCTTTTCCTATTTGGAACCAGTCTGTTGTTCCATGTCCAGTTCTAACTGTTGCTTCCTGACCTGCATATAGGTTTCTCAAGGGTTACCTCCTTTACTGCTGCTAAGTCACTTCAGTCGTGTTCAACTCTGTGCGACCCCATAGACGGCAGCCCACCAGGCTCCCCCGTCCCTGGGATTTTCCAGGCAAGAACACTGGAGTGGGTTGCCATTTCCTTCTCCAATGCATGAAAGTGAAAAGTGAAAGGGAAGTCGCTCAGTCGTGTCCGACCTTCAGCGACCCCATGGACTGCAGCCTTCCAGGCTCCTCCATCCATGGGATTTTGCAGGCAAGAGTACTGGAGTGGGGTGCCATTGCCTTCTCTGCACCTCCTTTAGTCCCACTTAAAAATGTAATTATGTCTTATATTGTATTATACATTTCTCAAATCATTAAATATTTAAAGTACCAAAAATCCATGATCATATGAAAAAAAGAAGAGTAGTATCTTACTAATACCCACACTTTCACATACTGTTCTTTCAGACAGCTCATGAGACTGTAGTCCATATCGTCACATCTCGTTGAGGAAATGGGCAAAGCATATCACCTTTAACAAAAAACAGAAGTTTAGGCGTAGCATAGGGAAGTGAGCACTCTGAGATGAGGACATCAAAATGATCCCTTCATCGACCCAGAAACCTTGGAAACTAAAAAAAGGATGAAGACATTATCATTTGCAGTCAAATTAAATCTAAATTTAAATTAGTTTCTAAAGTTGTTTTCCTTAAAAAGAACTCAAAAGTGAACAATGTATATCCTATGAGAATATTAATCATCCCATCAAATTCTTTTTTCTACCAAATATCTTAATAAAAACACTTTGCTTTTGAATGATCTTTTCTCCTAAGGAAATTTGTCAAGTGGTCAGGGTCTACTCCACTGATGATATGAGGCTTATTAATTATTAAAACTCTTCTCAAAACCATCTGTCTTTTCTTTTAAAGTGAATCACTTTAGCATGTTAGGGGCTCTAGAGCAGATGCAGCTGACAGTCATGTCTTCAAAACCCAGCTCAACTGCTTCCCAGCTTTGTGACCTGCATCAAATAACTTTAATAAGTACTCATTCATTTCTTGTTGTGCCTCAACTTTCTCTCTAAAAGTAACAATCACAGTACCTAGATAATTGGTTTGGAATGAGAATTGTACATCTCTATCTCTTTATATTTTCCTAAGTAAAGTCTAAGGCACATAATAATAAGCACTCATTAATTTAGTCTTCAAGGCAATTTCTAGGGACTTTATCATAAAGACATAATTCTAAACACAAAGATTCATGTGCAAGTATTGTCATATCAAATGTACAGCAAGTAACAGGAAAAAGGCCACATATACCAAACTTCAATATTAATAAGGTGAACACATAATTTATAGTCTCCAAGAGATTTAAAATTTACTAATATACAGTGTTGCAGAGTGGTCAACAAGTTTGTACATTGTTGGTAAGAATACAAATAAACACAGTTTTCTTGAAGGGAAAAAAAAGTATTGTCATACTAGCAAGATTTTATAATATCAAAACTTTGGAAATAATTTAACTGATAAATAGGAATGAACTAAAATTCTATCCTATCCAAACACAGTTTATCAAATAGTATGATCTCAGATTTATAAAATATATATATATATAAAAAATCTCTTGATACATTCAGAACTACAACATATGGTTACAGGAGTTCTTCACTGCATAATTTACCTCCCCTAGGGGCAAGTGAGATCTGAAATCTAGCTATTCTCTGCTTGTCAAAAGCCATACACCCTGGCGCAGGGTATGTTCTCACCTAGAGAACAGGATGTCTTTTTTTCTAAATTGCTCAAAGGGGTATTATGACTTAGCACCAGTCATCTGGAAATATGGACAGAAAAAAAAAGACTGGAAAGATACAGACCAAAGTATTATCACTGATTATGTTAAAGTAACAGGATTCTGAGGGAGTTTTTTCTTTTTCCACTATGATTTTCTATGTTTTCCAATTTTTCCATAATGAATATGCACTATTTTTATAATTATAAGACAAAACTTTTAAAAAACAAGCTAGATTTAAAAATGCAAATCAAGGAACTTCTACTGTGGTTTAGTGGTTCCAGTGCAGGGGTTGTGGGTTCTATCCCTGGTCAGGGAACTAAGATCTCACATGTGGCAGGGTATGGCCAAAAATTAACTTTTTAAAAACTTGTTTACAAATGCAAATCAAAGTTAGGATATCACCTCATACCCATTAGGACGGCTGCCAATAAAAAGCAAAAAACAGAAAATAACAAGTGTTGGGGAGAATGTAGAGAAATAGGAAGCCTTGTGCACTGTCAGTAGGGATATGAAATGGCACAGCCACTGTGGAAAACAGTAAGTGCCACAAAAAACGTGAAACTAGAACGACCATGTTGTTGTGCTGTTCAGTCACTACATCATGTCCAGCTCTTTGCGAGCCAGTGGACCGCAGCACGCCAGGCTTCCCTGTCCTTCACCATCTCCCAGAGTTTGCTCAAACTCATGTCCACTGGGTCAGTGATGCTATCTAACCATCTCATCCCCTCCTACCCTCTTCTCCTTTTGCCTTCCATCTTTCCCAGCATCAGGGAGAATTACCATATGCTCCAGCAATTCCACTACTGAGTATATATCCAAAAGAATTAAAAGCAGGATCTGGAGAGATATCTGCAGACCAACATTCTGAGCAACATTATATTCAATAGCCAAGGGGAAGAGGTGGGAAACTTGAGCATTGCCCTTGACTTGCTGCCTCACCCAGGGCCATGCCCACTTCTTGGGGACAACCTGCAACCAACAACTGGCCTATGCAAAGAGTAAAGCTTGAGTTCAAATCAGAAGGGCTCCCTCAACTCCAGAGTTCCTCACAGGATCAGGCCAAGACTGCCTTCATCCGTGTTGAGCCGGAGGGAACACCCCAATAAACAGCCCCCACACAAATCTCTTATTTTAGAGTCTGTTTCCCAGAGGGCCTGACCTGCAACTCTTATTCAAGAAATCCTTTCCTGATACTCTTACAGTTTCTTTTTTCATTTTATATTTTATCTTTAGATTTTTTAATACATTTGGAGTTTACTTTTATATAATATGGGGATCTGATTGTATTTCTCTCCTTGCAGTGAGAAAATTTCTCAGTGCCATTTATTAATACTAATACTCCATCGTTTCTTCTGATTTTATTTCTCTATCATATAAGAAATTCTCGTTTATATACAGATCTGTTTCTTGATTTTCTACCCTGCCCTCTTGGCTTAAAGAGTTGATCCTGTGACAGTGTTTCAATTGCTTTGGCTTATTTTCCAAAATTGTCTCTTTATAACTCACCAAATATATTCCAGAATTATTTTATTGATTTACCTCCAAAAAATCCTTCTGGAATTGTTTTTCAAATCACACTGCACTTGCAGATTAATTTTGGAGGAATTAAATCTTTAAAGTGTTAAATCATCTCATTGGCATTGGTTGAAAATTACCTGTGACTTTGGTCACAGGTGAGATTCCTTGCCCAGAACCACCAGGGCCTCAGCTCACTGTTCGCTCCTCCTTGTTGGGGGGTAAAACCCAGGCTCTGACACGTACCTCTGCTCTGGGCTGCCTGCAGTTGCTGGCGTGTTCTAAATTCTGGTTTCTGACCCCTGACCTGTCTTCTACCCACAGGACACCTGGATGCTCAGAGTTTGAGTCCTACAGCACCAGAACTGTGGGAAGGAAGGGGATCTGCTCTTGTTATTATTTTTTATTGGAGTATAATCACTTTACAGTGTCATGGTAGTTTCTGCTACACAAAGAAGTGAATTTGCTATATGTATAACTATATCCCCCTGCCCTCTTGAGCTTCCCTCCCACCTCCCCTTCTCTCATCTTTCAATAAAGCTGTTGATCTAAAAAAAAAAAGTTAAATTATCTCATTATTAGCATGGTATGTTGCTTCATTTATTTAGGTGTTCTTAATATTCACTAATCAAGCCATACAATTTTTCCATAATTATTTTCATTTTTTTTAGATTAATTTTTTTATATTATATCAGCTTCCCTGGTGGCTCAGCAGTAAGGAATTGCCTGCAATGCAGGAGACCCTTGTTCAGTTCCTGGGTCAGGAAGATCCTGTGGGAGAAGGAAATGGCAATTTCCCACTCCAGTATTCTTGCCTGAAAAATGCCATGGACAGAGAAGCCTGGTGGGCTACTGTTCATGGGGTCACAAAGAGTCAGACACGACTGAGTGACTAAGCACAAGCTACTTAACATTGCTTAATAAGTTATTTTCTTTTAAAACCAGCTAGATACACTTTCTGAAGTATGTGACAGAACTCTGACAGTTACATGTCACATTTATTTTTGTTCTTTTTGCAATGGCCGAGAATCAAGTATTAACTTGAAAGTAGTGGTCATAGAGGGATCACCGAGCTTTTCTCTACTTAAAGTGAAGACGCAAGCAGACACAACCAGTTGTCACCCCAATTTCAAGTCTCTCTGTTATTTTTTTGCTTTCTACCAGAAATCAATTTTGTTTATAGAGGCAGAATGCAACTGCTTTTGTAACTAAAGGTGGTTGTGTAATGCAGTCCAAGACAATGGGATGTTATGGGGACATGCCCGGGTGAGCTTCCAGAAAGCCCAACTGGCTTGGTCCACATCTCTCTACCCTTTTTTCTGTCTTCTTCTTCTTGTCTAGAGCCAGAGGTAGAAACCACCTTAGCATGAGAACAAAAGCTGAATGTGAGGGATTGAGGGGAGTTTTAGGCCATGTACAGGGCTGTGCTGCTCACCTCTGGACTTCCTTTTTATTATTAGGAAAAAGCCAACATTTGTATGTTTATACCACTGTTGTCAGGGTTTCATGTACATATAACAAACACAGGCCTAGATAATATCACGTTTAAGTTCTGTTAAATATGATATTTGCCATAGATTGTTGGTTGATGTTCTTAATCAGGTTGAAATTCTTCTCTTATATTCCACATTCTGCATATCTCCTTTCTGGTGTCTCTGGAATTGTTGTGCATGAGAAAGAGCCAGCAGCCATTCTTAGCTTACCATCTTATCTAACATCAGAAGTTCCTGGTTCAATGCATCAAACTATCAATGCAAATATATTTCTCTAAATATAAATACATGCCTTAAGAATAAAGAAGATAACAATGTGTGTATGTGCACAAATATGTTTATTTTGTTCCTTTCTTTGAATATTTTACATACATTTATTTTCTTCCTTCCTTTCCTTCCTTTCTATATTTTATATATATTTCAAGAACCTTCAAGAACCCAACAAATTCCAAACATTCCATTAGTCCTTAAAGGGGCCACAAAAATGAACACAACACCATCTTTACCACTGTAATCCAGTAAGGAAAATAAACTTTTTTTGTTTATTTAAAATAAAGTTTATTCCACAAACAGAATAAAGTCAACACTTTTTGAATTCTTACATTCCCAGATTTTAATGAGTCAAAATTTATATTTTATTTTATTTTGATCACCAACCAACATTTTAAGTGACATTTTTTAAGCAAGAAAACATGCCCAATTCCATAAACTTTTTACCCTAATTACTATGAAAGTGAAAATTGCCAGAATACTGGAGTGAGTACTTTCCCTTCTCCAGCAGATCTTCCCAACCCAGGGATTGAACCCAGGTCTCCTGCATTGCAGGCAGATTCTTTAATTACTATAAACAAAGGTATAACATGATTAGAGTTACAGGATGTTTTTTAAAGGGTAGTAATTGTAGCTGGAGCTCTGGAAAGATCTCAAAGACTAGTATTTGAAAATTCTAGGGCAAATTTGACATGGGAAGATCCTAAACTCAGCTCATCCCTCAGACACACTAAATGTATAGCTACGTATAAACAACTTCTTCTGGGGTGGGGCAGGGTAAGAACTAGCAAGCAATTCCTACAGATGAGGAAATGAGGGGAAAAAACCCACACTGAAGTAGCTTGTTGTCCATTCGCTAAGTCATGTCCAACTCTTTGCAACCCCATGCACTGTAGCCTGCCAGGCTCCTCTGTCCATGGGATTCTCCAGGCAAGAATATCAGAGGGAGTTGCCATTTCCTTCTCCAGGGGATCTTCCCCACCCAGGGATCAAACATGTACCTCCTGCATTGGTAGGCAGATTCTTTATCACTGAGCCACCAGGGAAGCCCCACTGAAGTGGGTAGGACAGGCTTAAAAACAACCCTGGCTTTGTAACACACAATTCAGGAGGGGACTCGAAAAGTAGAGCTTCTCTCAGAAGAGCAAAGAGTTTCAATCCCACATTGGGCACCCAAATTTTAAAACCTACATCTGAGACACACAAACTCCCCCCTAAACATTAAGTTTTAAATACCAGTGGGGCTACAACCATGAAACCCACCAGGCTACAAAGGACTGGGAAACAACTCTTAAAGGCTTAGTGCATTCAGACTCACCCACCCCAGGGACCATCAGAGAGGCAGCCAATTGTGAGGAGTCTAGATTTTACATGAAAGGAGTTCATTTGGTTATATTAAAGCCTTGGTCCAAGGGGCAAGCATCTAATTAAACATACTTCTAAGGACCTACCAGAGTACTCTCCAGAGATGGAGGCTGGAAACTGACATCTTTGCATTCTCCTCTAAGCACTCTCCAACTCACCAGCAGCTCCCAGAAAGGAGAGTGCACACACTTTTGTGCCCCAATTTTTGTAGCTGCCACCAGGAGCACCTCTTTATTACTTGGCTCTGGTGGCCAGCAGGACTTAACACTTGTGTTCCCACAGGAGTAGATATATTTGCATACTTTAAAAGTTGCTACCTGAGAGTCTGGTTTCCAATTAGCTTGAAACTAGGCAGTGACTAAGAACATCCCCTTTGGGACACTGACAGGTCTTGGCACACCATCAATGCCTGGGAGTCTAAAATAGGTTGTGTGGACAATCACAGAAGTTCGGGAGACAAGCAAGAACTAGTGCAGTGTCGAACAAGAAGGTTCATGTTCCACATGAAGTCATGCCTTCAAGACTGAAGAGGTGGCTGTTTTATGTATGTGTGCTAGGTGGCTTCAGTCTTGTTCGACCCCTGCTATACCATGGACTGCAGCCTGCCAGGCTCCTCTGTCCATGGGATTCTTCAGGTAATAGTACTGGAGTGGGTTTCCATGCCCTCTTCCAGGGGATCTTCTTAACCCAGAGATCAAGCCTGTGTCTTCTCCATTGCAGGCAGATTCTTTACCACTGAGCCACCAGCGAAGCCTGGCTATTTTATACAAACTGTTATTTTAAAAATGGATAAACAAGATCCTACTATATGACACAGAGAATTATATTCAATGTCCTGTGATAATCCATAATGAAAAAGAATATATGTGTGTGTATATATATGTCTATATATATGTAACTGAATCACTTGACTGTACCGCATAAATACATTATAAATCAACTATACTTCAATTAAATTTTAAAAAAGAGTTGGTTTTTACATATAAGATAAAACAGCCAACACAGAATCAAGAAAAATGAAGAAATAGAGGAACCTGTTTCAGATGAAAGAACGAGATATAATCTTAAGGGGAAAAATCCTTAATGAAATAGAGATGTGATTTACCCGATAGTTTTTTAAATTGTTCATAAAGATGCTCACAGAATGTAGAAGAAGAACGTCTGAACACAGTGAGAACTACAGCAAAGAAATGGAAGAACATAAGAAAGTACCAAACAGAAGTTGATGAGCTGGAATAAATAAATGGACTGAAAAACACACTAGAGGCACTCAACAGTCAACTAGATGAGGCAAAGAAAGAGATCGACAGGTCAGTAGAACTCATCCAATCACAGCAGAAAAAAAAATTTTTTAATGAAGGTAGCTTAATATACTCGTGGGATGACATCAAGCAGACCAACATTCACATAATAGAAATACCAGAAGACAAAAGGAGGCAGAAAAACTTACTTAAATAAATAATGACTTCCCAAAAACTTCCCTACGCTGGAGGAAGGGAACAGACATCCAGATTCAAGAAGCCCATAGAGCTGCAAATAAGATGAACCCAAAGAGACCTACACTAAGATATATAACCACAATGTCAAAAGTTAAAGACAAGGAGACAATCTTAAACGCAGAAATAGGAAAACCTTTTACACTCAAGGGAACCCCTATAAGACTATTAGACTTCTCAGTAGACACTGTGTAGGCCAGAAGAAGTGGCACAATATATTCAAAATGCTAAAAAGAAAAAATTATTCAATCAAGAATACTCCACCCAACTAGATTATCATTCAGAGTCGAAGGAGAAATAAACTTTTCCAGACAGAAAAAATTTTAAAGTTCATAACGCTAGACCAGCCTTATCAGTTCAGTCGCTCAGTCATGTCCGACTCTTTGCGACCCCATGAACAGGAGCACGCCAGGCCTCCCTGTCCATCACCAACCCCCGGAGTCTACCCAAACCCATGTCCATTGAGTCGGTGATGCCATCCAACCATCTTATCCTCTGTTGTCTCCTTCTCCTACTGCCCTCAATCTTTTCCAGCATCATGGTCTTTTAAAATGAATCAGCTCGTCACATCAGGTGGCCAAAGTATTGGAGTTTCAGCTTCAGCATCAGGCCTTCCAATGAACACCCAGGACTGATCTCCTTTAGGATGGACTGGTTGGATCTCCTTTCTGTCCAAGGGACTCTCAAGAGTCTTCTCCAACACCACAGTTCAAAAGCATCAATTCTTCAGCACTCAGCCTTCTTCACAGTCCAACTCTCACATCCATACATGACCACTGGAAAAACCATAGCCTTGACTAGATGGACCTTTGTTGGCAAAGTAATGTCTCTGCTTATCAATATGCTGTCTAGGTTGGTCATAACTTTCCTTCCAAGGAGTAAAAGTCTTTTCATTTCATGGCTGCAATCACCATCTGCAACAATCTTGGAGCCCAGAAAAATAAAGTCAGCCATTGTTTCCACTGTTTCCCCATCTATTTGCCATGAAGTGATGGGACCAGATGCCACCATCTTCGTTTTCTGAATGTTGAGCTGGAAGCCAACTTTTTCACTCTCCTCTTTCACTTTCATCATGAGGCTCTTTAGTTCCTCTTCATTTTCTGCCATAAGGGTGGTGTCATCTGCATATCTGAGGTTGTTGATATTTCTCCCTGCAATCTTAATTCCAACTTGTGCTTCTTCCAGCCCAGCGTTTCTCATGATGTACTCTGCGTAGAAGTTAAATAAGCAGAGTGACAATATACAGCCTTGACATACTCCTTTCCTGATTTGGAATCAGTCTGTTGTTCCATGTCCAGTTCTAACTGTTGTTTCCTGACCTGCATACAGATTTCTGAGGAGGTAGGTAGGTGTTCTGGTATTCCCATCTCTTTAAGAATTTTCCACAGTCTGTTGTGATCCACACAGTCAAAGGCTTAGGCACAGTCAGTAAAGCAGATGTTTTTATGGAACTCTCTTGCTTTTTCTGTGATCCAAGGGATGTTGGCAATTTGATCTCTGGTTCCTCTGCCTTTTCTAAATCCAGCTTGAACATCTGGAAGTTCTCAGTTCACTTGCTGTTGAAGCCTGTCTTGGAGAATTTTGAGCATTACTATGCTAGCATGCGAGATGAGTGCAATTGTGCAGTAGTTTGAGCATTCTTTGGCATTGCCTTTCTTTGGGATTGGAATGAAAACTGACCTTTTCCAGTCCTGTGGCCACTGCTGAGTTTTCCAAATTTGCTGGCTTATTGAGTCCAGCACTTTCACAGCATCATTTTAGGATCTGAAATAGCTCAACTGAATTCCATCACCTCCACTAGCTTTGTTCGAAGTGATGCTCCCTAAGGCCCACTTGACTTCACATTCCAAGATGTCTGGTTCTAGGTGAGTGATCACCCCATCACGGTCATCTGGGTCATGAAGATCTTTTTTGTATAGTTCTTTTGGTTATTCTTGCCACCTCTTCTTAATATCATCTGCTTCTGTTAGGTCCACACCATTTCTGTCCTTTATTGTGCCCATGTTTGCAGGAAATATTCCCTTTGTATGTCTCATTTTCTTAAAGAGGTCTCTAGTCTTTCCCATTCTGTTGTTTTCCTCTATTTCTTTGCATTGATCACTGAGGAAGGCTTTCTTATCTCTCCTTGCTATTTTTGAATCTTTGCATTCAAATGGGTATATCTTTCCATTCCTCCTGTGCCTTTCACTTCTTTTCTCAGCTATTTCTAAAGCCTCCTTAAACAACCATTTTGCCTTTTTGCATTTCTTTTTCTTGGGGATGGTCTTGATCACTGCCTCCTGTACAATGTCACAAACCTCTTTCCATATTTCTTCAGGCACTCTATCAGATCTAATCCCTTCAATCTATTTGTCACTTCTACTGTATATCTTAAGGGATTTGATTTAGGTCTTACCTGAATGGTCTAGTGGTTTTCCCTACTTTCTTCAATTTAAGTCTGAATTTGGCAATAAGGAGTTCATGATCTGAGCCACAGTCAGCTCCCGGTCTTGTTTTGGCTGACTATATAGAGCTTCTCCATCTTTGGCTGCAAAGAATGTAATCAATCTGATTTAGGTGTTGACCATCTGGTGATGTCCATGTATAGAGTCTCCTCTTGTGTTGTTTGAAGAGGGTGTTTGCTATGACCAGTGCATTCTCTTGGCAAAACTCTATTAGCCTTTGCCCTGCTTCATTCCATATTTCAAGGTCAAATTTGCCTGTTACCCCAGGTGTTTCTTGACTTCCTACTTTTGCATTCCAGTCCCCTATAATGAAAAGAACATCTTTTTTGGGTGTTAGTTCTAAAAGGTGTTGTAAGTCTTCATAGAACCATTCAACTTCAGCTTTTTCAGCGTTACTGGTTGGGGCATACCAGACCACCTGCCCTGCCTCTTGAGAAACCTATATGCAGGTCAGGAAGCAACAGTTAGAACTGGACATGGAACAACAGACTGGTTCCAAATAGGAAAAGGAGTACAGTAGTCAAGGCTGTATATTGTCACCCTGCTTATTTAACTTATATGCAGAGTACATCATGAGAAACACTGGGCTGGATGAAGCAGAAGCTGTAATCAAGACTTCCTGGAGAAATATCAATAACCCCAGATATGCAGATGACACCACCCTTATGGCAGAAAGTGAAGGGGAACTAAAAAGCCTCCTGATGAAAGTGAAAGAGGAGAGTGAAAAAGTTGGCTTAAAGCTCAACATTCAGAAAACTAAGATCATGGCATCTATTCCCATCACTTCATGGGAAATAGATGGGGAAACAGTGCAAAGAGTGGCAGACTATTTTGGGGGGCTCCAAAAATCACTGTAGATGGTGATTGCAGCCATGAAATTAAAAGACACTTACTCCTTGGAAGGAAAGTTATGACCAACCGAGATAGCATATTCAAAAGCAGAGACATTACTTTGCCAACAAAAGTCTGTCTAGTCAAGGCTATGGTTTTTCCAGTGGTCATGTATGGATGTGAGAGTTGGACTGTGAAGAAAGCTGAGCACCGAAGAATTGATGCTTTTGAACTGTGGTGTTGGAGAAGACTCTTGAGAGTCCCTTGGACTGCAAAGAGATCCAACCAGTCCATCCTAAAGGAGATCAGTCCTGGGTGTTCATTGGAAGGACTGATGCTGAAGCTGAAACTCCAATACTTTGGCCACCTGATGCAAAGAGTTGACTGATTGGAATAGACCCTGATACTGGGAAGGATTGGGTGTAGGAGTAAAAGGGGATGACAGAGGATGAGATGGCTGGATGGCATCACCAACTTGATGGACATGAGTTTGAGTGAACTCCAGGAGTTGGTGATGGACAGGGAGGCCTGGCGTGCTGTGATTCATGGGGTCGCAGAGAGTCGGACACGACTGAGCGACTGAACCGAACTGAACTGAGTGGTCTAGTGGCTTTCTCCAACTTTCTTCAATTTAAGTCTGAATTTGGCCATAAGGAGTTCATGATCTGAACCACAGTCAGCTCCCTGTCTATACAACTGACTGCATAGAGCTTCTCCACGTTTGGCTGCAAATAATATAATCAACCTGATGTTGGTACTGACCATCTGGTGATGTCCTTGTGTAGAGTTGTCTCTTGTGATGTTGGAAGAGGGCGTTTGCTATGACCAGTGAGTTCTCTTGGCAAAACTCTGTTAGCCTTTACCTGGGTTCCTTTTGTGCTCCAAGGCCAAATTTGCCTGTTACTCCAGGTATCTCTTGACTTCCTACTTTTGCATTCCAGTCCCCTATAATGAAAAGGACATCTTTTTTTGGGTGTTACTTCTAGAAGATCTTTTAGGTCTTCATAGAACTGTTCAACTTCAGCTTCTTCAGCATTACTGGCTGGGGCATAGACTTAGATTACTGTGATAATGAATGGTTTGCCTTGGAAACAAACAGAGATCATTCTGTCATTTTTCAGACTGAGTCCAAGTACTGCATTTTGGGCTCTTTTGTTGACTTTGATGGCTACTCCATTTCTTCTAAGGGATTCTTGCCCACAATAGTAGATATAATGGTCATCTGAGTTAAATTCACCCATTCCAGTCCATTTTAGTTCACTGATTCCTAAAATGTTGTTGTTCACTCTTGCCATCTCACAGTTTACCTTGATTCATGGACCTAACATTCCAGGTTCCTATGCAATATTGCTCTTTACAGCACTGAACTTTACTTCCATCACCAGTCACATCCACAAATGGGTTTTGTTTTTGCTTTGGCTCCATCTCTTCATTCTTTCTGGAGTTATTTCTCCACTCTTCTCCAGTAGCATATTGGACATGTACCAACCTGGGGAGTTCATCTTTCAGTGTTCTATCTTTTTGCCTTTTCATACTGTTCATGGGGTTCTCAAGGCAAGAATGCTGAAGCAGTTTGCCATTCTCTTCTTCAGCGGATCACGTTTTGTCAGAAATCTCCACCATGACCTGTCTGTCTTGGGTGGCCCAACACGTCATGGCTCATAGTTTCATTGAGCTAGACAAGGCTGTGTTCCATGTGATCAGTTTGATTAGTTTTCTGTGATTGTGGTTTTCATTCTGTCTGCCCTCTGATGGATAAAGATAAGAAGCTTATGGGAGCTTCCTGATGGGAGAGACTGACTGTTGGGGAAACTGGGTCTTGTTCTGATGGGGCCATGCTCAGTAAATCTTTAATCCAATTTTCTATTAATGGGAAGGGTTGTGTTCCCTACCTGTTGCTTGCCCTGAGACCGAACTATGGTGAAGGTGATGAAGATAATGGTGACCTCCTTCCAAAGGTCCCCTGCATGCATTGCCACCCTCAGTGCCCCCGACCCTGCAGCAGGCTGCCCATGCCTTCGCCATAGACTTCTGGACACTCACAGGCACGTCTGGGTCAGTCGCTTGTGGGGTCACTGCTCCTTCCTCCTGGGTCGTGGTACACATAAGGTTCTGTTTGTGCCCTCCAAGAGTCTGTTTTCCCAGTCCTGTGTGAGTTCTGGCAGCTCTATGGCAGTCCATGGGGTCGCTAAGAGTCGGACACGACTGAGTGACTTCACTTTCACTGTTCACTTTCATGCATTGGAGAAGGAAATGGCAACCCACTCCAGTGTTCTTGCCTGGAGAATCCCAGGGACGGGGGAGCCTGGTGGGCTGCCGTCTATGGGGTCGCACAGAGTCGGACATGACTGAAGCGACTTAGCAGCATGGTGGCATTAATGGTGACCTCCTCCAAGAAGGCTTATGCCACACCCAGGTCTGCTGCACCAAGAGCCTCTGTGGCAGGTCCCTGCTGACCTGTACCTTCATAGGAGACACTCAAAGGCAGGTCTGGCTCAGTTTCTGTGGGGTCTCTGTGTCCTGGTGCACACAAGGTTTTGTTTGAGCCATCCAAGCATCTCTGACGGGTATGGAGTTTAAGTGTAAACACAATTTTGCCCCTCCTGCCATCTTTCTGGGGCTTCTCCTTTGCCCTTGGATGTGGGGTATCCTTTTGTGGTGGCATCCAACCATCTTCTGTCGATGGTTTTTCAGCAGCGAGTTGTAATTTTGGAGTTCTGGAAGGAGAAAATGGGCATATGTCCTTCTACTCTGCCACCTTGATTACAGTAGTCTGGCGTTAATCCCAAGATCTGGCTTCACCTGCCAGGGGGAGTGGGCAACACCCCCAGATTCTTTGGGACCCTGACTCTGCATGCCAGTTAGCTAGCACTACAGTCCCCAGAGCTCTCCAACCAGGCACCTCATGACCAGACCCCTCTAAACAGAGCCAGCACACCTCTTCAGGGAAGGTCCTGGCAATCAACTGGACTAGGGGCCAACCTGAGAAATTTGTATGCAGGTCAGGAAGCAACAGTTAGAACTGGACATGGAACAACAGACTGGTTCCAAATAGGAAAAGGAGTACGTCAAGGCTGTATATTGTCACCCTGCTTATTTAACTTCTATGCAGGGTACATCATGAGAAATGCTGGGCTGGAAGAAGAAAAGCTGGAATCAAGATTGCCGGGAGAAATATCAATAATCTCAGATATGCAGATAACACCACCCTTATGGCAGAAAGTGAAGAAGAACTAAAGAGCCTCTTGATGAAAGTGAAAGAGGAGAGTGAAAAAGTTGGTGTAAATCTCAACATTCAGAAAACTAAGATCATGGCATCCGGTCCCATCACTTCATGGGAAATAGATGGGGAAACAGTGCAAACAGTGGCTGATTTTATTTTGGGGGGCTCCAAAATCACTGCAGATGGTGATTGCAGCCACGAAATTAAAAGATACTTACTCCTTGGAAGGAAAGTTATGACCAACCTAGACAGCATATTAAAAAGCAGAGACATTCCTTTGCCAACAAAGGTCCGTCTAGTCAAGGCTATGGTTTTTCCAGTGGTCATGTATGGATGTGAGAGTTGGACTATAAAGAAAGCTGAAAGTGAAATTGAAGTGAAAGTGTAGTTGCTCAGTTGTGTCCGACTCTTTGTGACCCATGAACTGTAGCCCACCAAGCTCCTCCGTCCATGGGATTCTCCAGGCAAGAATACTGGTGTGGGTTGCCATTTCCTTCTCCAAAGCTGAGCACTGAAGAATTGTTGCTTTTGAACTGTGGTGTTGGAGAAGACTCTGGAGGTCCCTTGGACTGCAAGGAGATCCAACCAGTCCATGCTAAAGGAGATCAGTCCTGGGTGGTCATTGGAAGGACTGATGTTGAAGCTGAGACTCTAATACTTTGGCTACCTGATACAAAGAGCTGATTCATTTGAAAAGACCCTGATGCTGGAAAAGATTGAAGGTGGGAGGAGAAGGGGACGACTGAGGATGAGATGGTTGGATGGCATCACCGACTCGATGGAGATGGGTTTGGGTGGACTCCAGGTTGGTGATGGACAGGGAGGCCTGGCACGTGCAGTTCATGGGTCACAAAGAGTCGAACACCATTGAGTGACTGAACTGAAATGAAGTGAACTGAGGGGCCAACCAAGCCTAACAGATCACTCACATAATAAGCCCACCACAACTGAAGGACCCACACAGCTCTCCTAGGGGGAATTCCCAGAGCATATACCCTGGGTGACTAGAAAGGAGAGCACTGCTAGGGTGCATAGGGTGTCTCCTACAGAGGGCCACTTCTCCAAAGTAGAGAAACATAAGTAACTTATCAAATACATAAAAATATCAATGGCAACTTGGACAAAGTGAATCAGCATAGGAATACGTTTCAGATGAAGGAATTCTGGAAGAGAAACTAAGTAAAGACAAGCGACCTATCCAAGAAAGAGTTCAGATTAATGATCATAAAGATGGTCAAAGACTTGGAAGAAGAATGGATGTACAGAGCAAGAAGAGAGAAGGTTTTTTTTTTTTTTTTCTTTAGGGTTTTTTTGTTTGTTTGGCTACACCATGTGGACTGTGGGATTTTAGTTCCCCAACAAGGGATTAAATCCAGGCTCTCAGTAACAAGAACACAGAATCCTAATCACTGGATTACCACGGAATTCCCAGGAGATAGGGTTTTTTTAAGAGTTAGAAAATATGAAGAACAACCAAGCAGACATGAACAATACCATAACTAAAATAAAAAATTCATCAGGAGACTAAAATCCACAGAAGAACAAACCAGCAAGCTGGAAGGCAGAATAGTGAAAATCATTGCTGTGGATCAGAAACAAAGAATGAAAAGAAATGGGAACAGTTTAAGAGACCCCTGGGGTAACATCAAGCAAAATAATATTCACATTATAGGGGTCCAAGAAGGAGAAAGCTGTCAAGAACACATCTGAAGACAAAATAGCTGAAAACTTTCATGACACAGGAAAGGAAATAGTCATCCAAATCCAGGAAGCACAGAGTGCCCCATTCAGGATTAATCCTAAAAGAACACACCAAGACACATTGTAATTAAAATGAGAAAAAGAGAAGTTAAAAGCAGCAAGGGAAAAGCAGCAAACAGTATACAAGGGAACTCCCATAAAACTCAGCTTATTTTTTAGCAGAAATTCTGCAGACCAGAAGGGAGTGGCACCATCTATTTAAAGTGATGAAAGGGAAAAACCTACAAGAATACTCGGCCAGCAAGGCTCTGATTCAGACCTGATGAAGAGATTAAAAGCTTTATAGGCATCAAAATTTAGAAGACTTCAGCACCACCAAACCAGCTTTACGACAAACATTCAAGGAACTTCTCTAGGCGAAAAGAAAAGGCCACAACTAGAAATAAGAAACTACAAAATGAAAAAGTTCACCAGTAAAGCAAACATACAGTAAAGGTAGGAAATCATCCACACACAAGACCAGTAGGAAAATTAAAAGACAAAACGGTAAAATCATCTGTATCAACAAGCACTTAAGGGATACATAAAACAATCAGATATAAAATATGACATCAGAAACAGTAATCCTGAGGGGAGTAGAGTGAAAATGCAGGGCTTTTAAATTCATTTGAAATTAAAAGATCAGCAACTTAAAACATTCAGTGTATGTGTATGTATGTGTATATATAAATGTATATATATATATGCTGCTGCTGCTGCTAAGTCGCTTCAGTCATGTCCAGCTCTGTGCAACCCCATGGACTGCAGCCCACCAGGCTTCTCCGTCCATGGGATTCTCCAGGCAAGAACACTGGAGTGGGTTGCCATTTCCTTCTCCAATGCATGAAAGTGGAAAGTGAAAGTGAAGTCGCTCAGTTGTATCCGACTCTTAGAGACACTGTGGACTGCAGCCTACCAGGCTCCTCCATCCATGGGATCTTCCAGGCAACAGTATTGGAGTGGGGTGCCATTGCCTTCTTCCATATATATATATATATATACACACACACACACACACACACACACACACACATACATACACATATACAATCATCTCTCTCTCTCAGAGAGAGACTGCTACACAAAAACCTCATGGTAACAGCAAACCAAAAATCTAAAATAGATACACACACAAAAAAACAAGGAAATGTGTCCTTTATAATTAGGGTCAAACATGGCACTTATAGTAATCAAATTACAAGTGAAGAGTTATTGTCTATCCTTCTGAAACTATTCCTGAAAGTTGCAGAGGAAGGAACATCTCCAAACTCATCCTATGAGGTCTCCATCACCCTGATACAAAAATCAGACAAGGATTCTACAGGGAAAGAAAATTATAGGCTAATACCCATGATGAACATCAGTGTACACATTCTCAACAAAACATTAGCAAACCAAATTCAACACCATTATCAAGTGGGATTTATTCTAGTAATTAAAGGATGGTTCAACACTCACAAAATCAATGTGATATACCACATTAACACAATGAAGAATAAAACTCATATAATCATTGATAGATGCAGAAAAGGCATTGTCAGAATTCAATATCTAATGATTAAAAAACTCAACAAAGTGAATTTAGAGGAAACCATACCTCAATATAATAAAGGCTATGTATTACAAGCCCACAGCTAACATTATACTTAATAACAAAAAGCTAAAGTTTTCCCCTAAGATCAGGAATAAGATAAGAATACTCATTCTCACCACTTTTATTCTAGTATTGGAAGTTCTAGCCAGAGCACTTAGGCAAGAAAAATAAAAGGTGTACAAATTGGAAAGGAAGAAGTAAAAACTAAAACTGTCATGATCTGGAGATGACAATGTTCATATACATATAACATATATGCTTAGCACATATATGTGCTAAATCATTTCAGTCGTGTCTGACTCTTTGCAACCCTCTCCACTGTAGCCCACCAGGCTCCTCTGTCCATAAGATTCTCCAGGTAAGAATACTGGAGTGGGTAGCCATGCCCTTCTCCAGGGATCTTCTCCACCCAGGGATAAAACCCATATCTCTTATGTCTCCTGCATTGACAGGTAGTTTGTTTACCATTAATGCCACCTGGGAAACCTATACACATATACATATATAAATCCTAAAAACTTTATCACTAAACTGTTAGAATAAGTACAGTAAAGTTGTAGGATATAAAATCAATATACAAAAACTGTTCATTTCTATACACTAATAATGAACTATCAGAGAAATTAAGAAAATAATTATATTTACAACTGAATCAAAAAGAATAAAACACCTAGGAATAAATTTAACTAAGGATGTAAAAGACATTTACACTGGAAACTATAAGATATTGGTGAAAGAAATTGAAGACATAAACAAATGTAAAGATATTCTGTGCTCATGGATTGGAAGAATTCATATCATTAAAATGTCCACACTACCAAAGCAATCTACAGATTCAATGCAATCCCTATCAAAATTCCAGTGGCATTTTTCAGAGAAATAGAATATATAATCCTAAAACTCAAAGGAAACCATAAATGACCCTGAGTAGTCAAAGCAGTCTTGAGGAAGAACAGAAAAGCTGGAGGATCATGCTTTCTGATTTCAAAATATGTTACAAAGCTGTAGTAATCAAAACAATACAGTATTATTATAAAAACAGACACACACGTCAATGGAACAGAACAGATAGTGCGGAGAAATACACATGCCCATACATATGCATGCTTGCGTGCTGAGTCACTTCAGTCGTGTCCAACTTTTTTTTTTTTTTCCAACTTTTTACAACTCTACGGACTACAGCCTGCCAGGCTCCTCTGCCCATGGGATTCTCCAGGCAAGAATAATGGAGTGGGTTGCCAAGCCTGCCTAAAGGGATTGAATCCGCATCTCTAATGTCTCCTGCATTGGCAGGTGGGTTCTTTACCACTAGTACCGCCTGGGAAGCCCCCACACACATTCATCTTCAATTGTATACAATGTGAAGAGGACGGCCTCTTCAAGAAACGGTGCTGGGAAAACTGGACAGCCACATGCAAAAGAATGAAACTGGACCACTTTATACCATACCTGGAAATAGCTCAAGCAAAAAATGGATCAAAGACTTGAATGTAAGACCTGAAACCATTAAACTTCCAGAAGAAAACACAGACAGTAAGCTTGTTGACATCAGCTTGCCAATAATTTTGTAGATTTGATCCCCAAAAGCAAAAATAAGCATGTGGGACTACATCAAACTAAAAAACTTAAAAAAAAACTAAAGAACTTCTACACAGCAAAGGAAGCCATCAACAAAATAAAAAGGTAGCTTATAAATGGGAGAAAATAGTTGCAAATCATTCATCTGAGAAGAGGCTAACACCCAAAATTCATAAAGAACTCTTACAACTCAGTAGCAAATAAAAAGAAACAACTCTATTAATTAAAAAAATAGGCAAAGGATCTGAATAGACATTTTTCCAAAGATGACTCTCTGATGGTCAACAGGTATACGAAAGAGTGCTCAACATCACTAATTAGAGAAATACAAATTAAAACCACAGTGAGATATCACTGTGCTAGAATGACCGTCAAAAAGAAATAAGTGTTGGAGAGGATGTGGAGAAAAGGGAACGCTTGTGCACTATTGGTGAGAATGTTAAATTGGTTTATCCAATACAGAAAACAATATGGAGCATCCTCAGAAAACTGAAAATTATTTTTAATTAAAATTATTAAAATTCCAGCAATTCCACTTCTAGATATTTATCTAAACAAAATGAAAATAGTAATTCAAAAAGATATATGCCCTCCCTATCCCGTGAAATGTCAGCTCCATTTTCCCAGAAGTCTTGTGTTTACAATAAGGCAGTGCTTTCCGTCAGTGTGAAAGTCGTCAACTCTCTTGATTTTGGTGTATGTACTTAATTCAAAGTATCTAAACCTTTGAAGTAATCTGCTCTTTCCTTGTCCCTTCCCCCTCCGACTGTAAAAGTCTCCCATTTTGTTCAGTTCCTTGGAGCTCATTTCTATTTGCTATTTGGGATGTTGCTTGATTCATGATATGTTGAATAAAGCCAATAAGATCTTTAAAAATTAAAAAAAGTATCTAAACCTGTAGTCTAATCTGTATGCGCTATCTTAACTGTTAATTGTGTTACTGATGATTTTATCTTACTTGAAGATTGATTCATTTTTCAATTTGATACAAGTAATTTTTTTTCCTTAAAGAATAAGACAGGCAATTCCATGTTCATTGCAGCATCTTACAATAGTCAAGTCATGGAAACAGCCTAAATGTCCATCAACGGATGAATGAATAAAGAAAGTGGTATATATACACAGTGGGGTATTATTCAGCTATAAAAGATGAAATTTTGCTATCTGCAGCAACATTAATGTACCTTACGGGCATTATACTAAGTGAAATAGAGAAAGACAGATGCTGTATGATTCTTATTTATGTGTAGAATATATAAAACAAAACCAAAAAAAAACAAAACCAAACCAGAACTCAAAGTTACAGAGAAAAGATTGGGAGTTACTAGAGGTGAGGGTTGGAGGTGGGAGAAACGAGTGAAGGGGTGAAAAGGCACAGACTCCCACTTCTAAAATAAACACATAATGTGTATTTCTAACTGAACTAAAGTTGATTTATAATCTTGTGTTAGTTTCTGGTGCATAGCAAAGTGATTCAGTTACACACACATATACATTCTTTTTCATACTCTTCCATCACAGCTATTGAATACGGTTCCCTGTGCTACGCACGGTAGGACCCTGTTGTTTTATCCCTCCTACACTAAGAGTTTGCATCTGTTAATCCCAAATTCCCAACCCATTCCTCCCCTACCCCCACTTAGCAACCACAATTCTGTTCTCTGTGAGCCTGTTTCTGTTTCATAAAGTTCATCTGTGTCCTATTTTAGATTCCACATAGATGTGATATCACATGGTATGTCTTTCTCGTTTTGAAAAATGTGGGACACTTCACAATTTGTGTGTCATTCTTGCACAGAGGTCATGCTGATGTCTATATTGTTCCAATTTTAGTATATATGCTGCTGAAGCAAGCACCAGTCTTTTGTTTAAACACATTCTTCAACCTTTCATGACATCTGAAGGGCTGTTTTCTCCTTTCTTCACAGGAGCTACCCATTGTAACTGGTAATAACCTTTTTCTTAAAAATAGAGGAAAAACTAGCATTTTCCAAGTCATCTACCCCTCTTGTTTTTAAATTTGTCTACTGTTACAGTCCTGAGAATGCTTGCCATTTATCTTTTAGATCACTCACAAACTGCATTCTCTTTAGCCCTACTACATACATTTTACACTGGATGTTTTATCCTCAGTTCTAGGCAACCAAATGACGTGGTAAACTCTCAGATACTTAGGAAACCTACTGCCAGTTTCAAGAACTTTCTCTGAGTAGGCAGAGAGAAATTATAATTAAGCTGCTATGTGGAGCTTTTAAAAAGAAAAATTTCAACAGAAAATTATAGCCGCAGTGAACTCTTGATTATTCATAGAATGAAACTGCATGAATAATTGAAATCCACCAGTTATTCTAATACAATCTGCCTCGCTCTTAGTCCATTCAGGTTGCTGCAACAAAATAACCATAGACTGAGGGGCTTAAAACAACAGAAATCTATTTCTCACAGTTCTGGAGGCTGCAAATTTGAGATCAGGGTGGAATAGTAGGGTGTGGGCCTGCTTCTGGGTTGCAGACGCATCATCACATCTCCTGGTGGAGGAGGCAAGAGAGTGCTCCCCGGCCTTTTTTAAGAGTGCTCTCCATTCTCAGGGAGGGGGGTGGGGGTTTCCACCTTCACGAGGTCATGATGCAATCAGCTCTCAAAGGCTCCACTCCTAACAGCATCATGCTAGGAATTAGATTTCAACGTAAGAATTTTGGAGGGACAAATTCAGACCTTCTGTGCCATTAGCCCTTATTTCCTACTTTAATTCCCTCTCCCGTAATTCAAACCTCTGATCATCCAGATTTTGGAAAGGTGACATGACGGTAAAATCCATTGTTGTAGTTAGAAAAAGGATTAATTGTTTACAAATCAAATGCATCCGTATGAATAATTATGGGAATGCTCATTAGAACCCAGCCATATATCCAAATATGTGCATCCTGGGAATTATTCAGTAGCCTTTTTTTTTTTTTAATTCAGTTGAAAAATAAAAGTAGATATTAGATTGAAACCATGTTCAGAGAAAAGCATTATTTATTTATTTATTTTTTGGTGTACTCTGTGGCATGTGGGATCTAGTTCCCTGACCAGGGATCAAACCCCAGCTTCCTGCATGAGGAGCTCAGAGTCTTAACCACAGGACCACCAGGGAAGTCCCAGAAAAGCATTTTTTTTAAAGCAATCCTTTTGTTAAACACAAACATCAGTTTGAAAGATGTATTGAAAACTCAAGAATGATGATCAGTAGGAGACACCTGTGCCCAGATAGCATCAGTATAAAACCGTGCTTCACAAGATGCGCGTCCTTCCCTCCCAGAGCAGCATCAGTACCACTGTGAACCTGTTGGAAATGGAAATATTTAGCCCTGGCCTAGAGCTATCCACTAGAAGGTTGTCAGGGCCCACAGTTTGTGGTTTAACAAGCCTGCCAGGTGATTCTGATGCATACTCAGGTGTGAGAACTGCTGGTGTAAAACACAGGGGGAAATAGTTAAAGGGCAATGCTTCATCATACCTAATTTACATTCTTCTAATTCTTAATAGCCATGGGATTTTGCCACCTGCAGTTTAGCTATGATTTTGCAAAGTGAAAACTATAAGATCTAGTGTAAAGAAAGGCATGTATGATGCTCTGCTATCAAAATAATCCTTGATCTAAGCATGTTCTGTTCACTGCTCTGTGTCTCAGTCATCAGGGCTTAATTTCAAGACATAAAAACACGCAACCCTTCTTATCCCTCCCTTCCTCCTCTGCTTCCCCACACCTCCCTCCAGACTTCTCTGTGTCCACAGTCTTTGACAATGGATTTGTTTCAGTTTCCCAGAATTTGTGAAACTATAGCTGATGAACAGTGAAATTTCCAAAGCTAAGTAGTTTTAAAAAAAATAAGGGGCTTTTATCTGAGGCCTGAATATTCAGTTCAACAATCTATAAAGAGTTCCATTTTTTTATTCTAGGCTTATTTACAGTTCTTCAGCATATTTGCAATTATTTTTCCTTTTGAATGTGTTTCATGGAGTCAACATATGATGCCTTTAGGAGAAAATAATTGCCATTGTTTATCAAAGAGGCATAAGATATAATTATAAAAATAATAGCATAGTCATCATTAAAGAGCTCTTTAAAAATTTTTAAATCCATGAAGCTGGATTCCCTTCTAACATCACTAAATATTGGAGAAGGCAATACATTGACTTAGAAACATTGGGATGCATGCTTTTCTCTCCCTTTTCTTAAATCTACAAGCTGTCTTTTATTACAATGAGTAAAGCAAACAAACAGTGATGATCACACAATGAACTGTTGCTTAATTTTGTACTGTTGGAACTCCAGCACGGTCGTTCTGGTCTTTGTTGCATATTAGAATCACCTGGGGAGCTTTTAAAACTAACAGTGAATGCCCAGGCTGTATTCCAGAACAATTAAATAAAAATCTCTAGGGTGGAAACCAGATATCACTATTTTTTAAAGCTTCTCCACCTAAGTCCAGGGCAGTCAAGGTTGAGAACCACTGTTCAAGTTTATCAAGTCCTTTTTACAGAAAGGATTATATTTAGTGTGACTAACATGAAACATAGGATCTGAGGACATGCATGAGGTTCCTATTTGTGATTATTATCCATTTCTAAATCCTTAGCTCACAACCATTTCACATCACTTCATTCAAAAATCTTCATGGGTTATGAAAAATTAATTCAAAACTGACCCAAAAAAAACCCCATGTGAACATAAGAGCTAAAATACTTTTAAAAAATAGGACGATTGGGATTAGCATATATAGACTATTGATTCTATGTATAAAATAGATAACTAATGAGAACCTACTGTATAGCTCAGGGAACCCTACTTGGTGATCTGTGGTGATCTAAATGGGAAGGAAACATAAAAAAAGAGAGGATATATGTGTACATGGGGCTTCCCTGTTGGCTCAGAGAGTAAAGATTCTGCCAGCAATGCAGGAGGCCTGGGTCAGGAAGACCCCCTGCAGAAGGGCATGGCAACCCACTCCAGTACTCTTGCCTGGAGAATCCCATGGACAGAGGAGCCTGGTGGGCTACAGTCCATGGGGTCACAAAGAGTTGGACAGGACTGAGCAACTAACATTAACTAATTATATGTATACATAAAGCTGATTTACTTTGCTGTACAGTAGAAACTAATACAACATTGTAAAGCAACGACAGTCCAATAAAAATTAATTTTAAAAATATGACCAAAGCTTCGTGATATTGGATTTGGCAATGATTTCTTGGATATGACACCAAAAGCACAGGGAACAAAGTGAAAATAGACAAGCTGGGCTACAGCAAAATGTAAAACTTCTGTGCATCAAAGGACACAATCAACAGAGTAAAAGGCAACCCACAGGACATTCCCAGATGGTCCGGGGATTAGGACTCACACTTTCACTGCCGAGGGACCAGGTTCAACCGCTGGTCAGGGAACGAAGAGCCCACGAGTGGCACAATACAGCCCAAACAACAAGCAGCCTACAGAATGAGAGAAAATACTTACAAATTATATGCCTGATACAGTGTTAATACCCAGACTATAAAAAGGACTGCTCTATGGAGAAGGAAATGGCAACCCCCTCCAGTACTCTTGCCTGGAGAATCCCATGGACAGAGGAGCCTGGTGGGCTACAGTCCACGGGGTCACAAAGAGTTGGACATGACTGAGGGAGCAGCAGGTGCTGGCCAGAGGCCCCAGAGCTTTTGATGGCAGAGCCAGAACTGTGGCTGAGGACTCCCAGCGCCCAGGCCTTTTGATCCTGGCCTCTCTCACTAGACAAGCGTGTGGAAAAAGAAAAACCATTTCCCTGGTGCCAGTGCAGGAGACTCGGGTTCGATCCCTGGTCCAGGAAGACCCCACATGCCTCGAAGCAGCTAAGCCTGTGGGCCTGTGCTCTAGAGCCCGGGGGCCACAGCTACCAAGCCGCGTGCTGCAATTACTGAAGCCCGAGCACCCTAGAGCCTGTGCTCTGCAACAGGAGAAGCCACCACAGTGAGAAGCCCACAGACGCAACCAGAGAGCAGCCCCTGCTCACCACGACTAGAGAGAAGCCCATGCAGCAACGAGGAACTTACACAGCCATAAACAAATAAAATCATTAAAAAAAAAAAAAGAATTACTCTAACTTAACAACAGAAAAACAACCTGATTATTAAAAAAATGGGCCAAGAACTTAATTAGACATTTCTCCAAAAAAGATGTTCAAGTGGCCAACAAGCACACGAAATAGAAGCACACCATCACTAATCATTAGGGAAATGCAAATCAAAACCACGACAAAACACCACCTCACCTCGTTAGGATAGCTACTATAAAAATATTTTTTTTAAGAAAATAACATACTGGCAAGGATGTGGAAAAATTGGAGCATGTGAACTGTTGATAGGAATGTAAAATGGTATGGCTGCTGTGAAAAAGTTTGGTGGTTCCTCAAAAAATTAAAAATCATATGATTTGGCAATCCACATCTGTGTATAGACTCAGAAGAATTGAAAGCAGGCTCTCAAAAAGATATTTGTATGCCTATTGCCACAGGAGCACAGTTCAAAAGCACCAAAAGGTTGGAAGCAACTCAAATATCCATCATCTGATGAATGGATAAACAGACAGGGAAAGGTGCTCATTTATGTTTTGAGTACACAGCAGACTCAAAAGAATATCATTATTAGTATATTAGTGCTGCAGTATATTAGTATTGTTAATGGACTTCCCAGGTGGCATTAGTGGTTAAGAACCCACTGGCCAATGTGGGAGACTTAAGAGGCTCAGATTCAATTCCTGGGTCAGAAAGATCCCCTAGAGGAGGGTAAAGCAACCCACTGCAGTATTCTTGCCTGGAGAATCCCGTGGACAGAGGAGCCTGGCGGGCCACAGTCCATAGGGTCTCAGAGTCGGACCCGACTGAAGTGACTTAGCACGCATGCACTGTTGTTACTGCTGCTGCTGCTGCTCCTAAGTCGCTTCAGTCGTGTCCAACTCTGTGCGACCCCAGAGACGGCAGCCCAACAGGCAACAAACTGGCTGGAGGCCTCCCCGGCTGCCTTGCCAAACCTTATGTAGCCTGCATTGTAGTCTAGGACGCTTCCATCAACCTGTCTTCCTTCTCTGCCTTACTCACCATCAGGCTGGGCATCATGTCTGACTGCTCTCCCCAGCCTTCCCAGCTCCCTCTCTGTCTTCTCTCATAGAAAGAAAACTAAAAAAATAGCCCTTGCATGTTGAGTCCTGCTTCTCGCAGGACCTCACACAATAAATGCATTATTTTGGTCAATGCTTATAAAGACAATCATATCAGGGTCATCTCTCTACCTTATAAATGAGAAAATTGAAGTTTCCAGAGATCAGAAACTCATCAGTGGTGGAATTAGGATTTGAACTCTAGTCTTTCTGACTCTAAAACCAATACTTCAATCAGTACATGAGTAACACAAATAGTAATGTAAATGGTTCCTTTATTTACTAAATATGTGTGTTTTATTTGGAAAGAATGTTCTAAATATAGTAAACTACAGAGACTAGTATAATAAATATCCACATACCTATGGCTCACAATTAACACTTAATAAAACATTTGACCGTCACAGAACACCCAGCCCCAGGCCCATGTCCTTTCCTCTCTCCCCACAGAGACTATTTTATGATTTTGCTGTGTCCTTCCATTTCATGTTTTCAATACTTTTAATACATACTTTTGTATTTTAAAAAATATATTGTTTTGTGTATCTCCAAATTTTATATTGATGAATGCATACTTCTGGAAGTCTTCTTTGCAACCTGCTTTTTAAACTATAGACTGATCTTTAAAATTGGTTCATGTTACTAGTTCACTCTTCTAAACCAGTGGTTCTCAGCAGGAGGCAATTTTGCCTCCCCAAGGGACATTTGGGGAGATGTTTTTGGTTTTCATAAACATGAGGGAGGAGGAAGAAGAGCTACTGGCATCAGGTGGCTAGAGGCCAGGGATGCAGCCAGACATCCTCCAATGCAAGGGGACAACCCATGACGAGGAACTACCTGGTCTAACGCATCACTAATGCCAAGGCTGAGAAACCCTAATCTGAATCAGTGACTCTCAAAGTGTGGTCATGGACCAGCAATGCCAGCATCACCTGGGAACCTGGAAACGCAAATTCTAGGACCTCACCTCTCACCTAGTGAGTCAGAAATTTAGAGGGTAGACCCAGCATCTATGGTTTAACAAACCCTCCAGGTGATTCTGATACACTCGAAAGTGAGAAACACTGGTCTACACTATTTAATAGCATTCAGTCGTGTAGAAACACCTCGATTAACTTATCTTGGAGCCACTTCACAATAACGTCCCTGTACTCGTTCTCTGAACTGTAATGGTCCTTTGTCTTCCTACACTGTGCCAGAAAAACATACCCTTTAACAAACTCAAATGGATAATTTAGTAGTAGTAAACATCTATTGAATGCTGACCAGATTGCAGCATTATTTTAAATGTTTTTCATCTATTAATTATGCATAAAAACCCAGGAAGTAGGTGCCAGTTTTATCCAATTTCACAGCTGAGAATATAAGAAGTTAAGTAATTTGTTCAAGGTCACACAACAAAGTGGCTGAGCCAGGATTGGAATCCAGTCTGTCCAGGACTACAGCCTTTTTCCTTAATATTACAACTACTCTCAGAAACATACAGGACACTATTCTGGCTTAAGGTTCAGAAACAAGTAAAATGACTCATGCATCCAAATATCTAACAAAAGTTGATGCGAGAAGGAGAGAAAAGGGTGCAGAGAAGATGGAATCTAATCTACAGTTGGCATGCTTCCAGCTGCAGAGAATCCTCATCTTATCTAAATACCTCGTAGCACCTGCTCTAGCCATACAGACAGGCATTTTTACTTGTATCACTGAAGTGTGAACCACAACATAAAATTTGGAGGAGGAACCTGGCTCCTCAACACTTTTTTTAGATTAAAACCAGGATTTAATATCAGGTTGACTTCCACTCTAAGCATATGAAAAAATAGATGCTAAAATTTTAATGGTGTTTTTTAAACTCCCAAAAGAAAAAAAAACACTAAATAATGACTTTTAAATCTTTTCTGTAGTTTTAACTTTTCTTGAGTGTCACATTGGATTCTGATGTGTTATGTAACCTTTGCTGACTTTTATCCTAAGTATTAATATTTAGGATGCCACTAGACATGGATCCTATCAGGCCTGAAAGCATGCCTTCTCCCCTTAAAGAAGGAGCTACTGGTATCTTGGGTGGGATAATTCTTCATTACATAGAACTCTTCTGCACATTGTAATAAGCTGAACATCCCTGCTCCCCAACAGAGAGTGTTGCCAGGAGTGTTCCCAGTCACACGACAACCAAAAATGCTCCCATTCATTTCTGAACATCCCCTAATGCCTTGATACTCAAAGTGTGGCCTTTGGATCAGCAGCGTCAACATTGGAGAGATTGCTAGAGATGTAAAAGGCTGGACCCACTCTAAACCTAGGGAACCTGAAACATTTGAACAAGATCTCTGGTGTTTTGTAAACACATGAAAGCTTGAGAAGGAGCATGGGACCACCAGCTGAGAACCATTTCCCTAGAGAAACTCTATCAGGAGGTAGGTACAAAAATGTCTAGACTGGAGATGCTAAAAGTTCTACTTCTGATTGAAAATCTGTAGCTTAAAGAGACAGCATTTCTGAAAAATGGAGCTGACATCCAGTGAGATGTGGAGTTAAATGGTAGATGAGCACAGGTCCAACGAAATTGTCTGCACCCCTCAAAGCATCTGGCCTATTGGATATATAAGTCAATACCTTGATACATGGGGCTTCCCAGTGGTGCTAGAGGCAAAGAGCCTGTCTGCCAATGCAGGAGTTGTAAAAGATGTGGGTTCGATCCATGGGTCAGGAAGGTCCCCTGGAGGAGGGCATGGCAACTCACTCCAGTATTCATACCTAGAAAATCCCATGGACAATGGAGTCTGGCAGGCTACTGTCCATAGAGTCGCAAAGAGTCAGACAGGACTGAAGTGACTTAGCACATACACACACACACCTAGATATGTCAATACACTGCTTTTTTTGTTTTAAAATATTCTTAACTAGGGGTCTGTCCGGAGAAGGCAATGGCACCCCACTCCAGTACTCCTGCCTGAAAACTCCCATGGACAGAGGAGCCTGGTAGGCTGCAGTCCATGGGGTCGCTGAGGGTAGGACACGACTGAGCGACTTCACTTTCACTTTCATGCATTGGAGAAGGAAATGGCAACCCACTCCAGTGTTCTTGCCTGGAGAATCCCAGGGACGGGGGAGCCTGGTGGGCCGCCGTCTATGCGGTCACACAGTGTCGGACACGACTGAAGTGACTTAGCAGCAGCAGGGGCCTGTGAATGGGTTACTGAAGTGTCAGGCTATTGATCCTTTCAGACTTTCGGGCAAACAAATGGAGCCTGAGAACGCCAGAGACCCCGGCTGGTCACCTCTAACCTTATGACTTGTCTTATTCACCTTAGTGTGTTAATGATCATTTCTATATGTGCCTTGATAAAAAAAAAAATACTGGGAATTGTTGTTATTGGCAATGAGAAGTTACTGAAGATTTGTTTGCTTCTTTGTTTGATTTTAAATTGTGGTAAAACACACAACGTAAAATTTCCCATCTTAACCATTTTTACGCTTACAGCTCAATAGGGTTAAAGATATTCACATTGTTGTGCAAGCAATCACCAAAACTCCTTTCATCTCACAAAATTAAAATCAGTATTAGTTTAAAAAAACAATCCTTACCTCCCCCAGTTCCTGGCAACCTGTATTGTTTTCAGTCTCTATGGATTTTACTTCTCTAGGAACCTCATATGTTGTTATTGCTGTTTAGTTGCTAAGTCATGTCTGACTCTGTGACACCATGGACTGTAGCCTGCCAGGCTCCTCTGACCGTGGGATTTCCAAGGCAAGAAAACTGGAGTGGGTTGCCATGCCCTCCTCCAGGGGATCTTCCCGACGCAGGGATTGAATCCGAGTCTCCTGCACTGGCAGACGGGTTCTTTACTACTGAGCCACCAGGGAAGCCCAGGAACCTCATATAGTGTCTGGCTTATTTCACTCAGGGTAAGATCTTCCAGATTCATCCATGCCCCAAGCATGTGATAGAGCTTTCAGGACTGAATTTTTTAAAGGAAAGATTAAAGTTTCCCTCCTAAAAACTAGTTCACGGTAGTTAGCATCCTTGTAGTTGCAGCAGGACGCAGTTGTCTAGATGAAGCAGAAGATTAGAACAATCTCGACGCATGATGTGATGATTTCCCACGGAAGAAAGACACTGTGCTTCTTCCCTTTGAACCCAGAAGTCTCCAAATTGACAGAGCAGTCAGTAATCACTTTTTTTCTTACAGGAAACTTCAGTCTTGTAGCTCTATTCAAGTCAGGTAGAAAGTTCCTGATAGTTGGAGTGGAAGAGCCTGCAACTTCTTAACCAGAAAGCTGTCAAGCGCCCTAGCGATCCTGCTCACTGATTTCTGCATTTGAAAGGGCGTGGTATCTGCATGAATCAAAATTGGATGACTCAAAATGCAGAATAGGATTTGATTCAGAGTCTCAGTTCCTTTACCATATTTGATTGAGTTTGTTCATGAGGACTTGCAAACTTACCCTTTTAGAATACATTGTAGTAATGTTCATCCATCAAACGGCTAGTTTTATTTCCTCTTTTATCATGAAGAGAACAGAATTTTTCTCAAGTGATGATTCACAGCTAATTTAATTATCTCTAAAGCCTTGGAGACAGATACCTGTGAATACTAATAAGGTGGTCTTGAAAGAGGTAATTGTTAATTTTTTTTGACTGATTGGTTGGCTAGTCTGCCGAATAGCAGCAGAATGAGCAAATGCATTTCTCTGGAAACAGGAAGTCTTCTCACTAGCTTAACCTTTATCTTAAAGCTCTTGTATGTTTATTCTTCTTCCCATTTTTATGATACATTTAAAATACCCACCACGGGTGAAAAAAGTTTTAAGAGTTTGCCAAACTATTCACTAAGCTATTACCAGTTATTTTAAAAAACTGAGTAGAGTTCAAAGCTCCGAAAGCACTTATTGAGATTCCATCATTTTTGGAAATGCATAATTATTTAATCATTTATAAAATAATTGTACTTGATAGGTTTCAGTGTTCACTAGAGCAAATTCAATTCATGTCATGATAAGAGGCACAGTTTTATATTTGCAGCTCTGAATGGGTATTTTAATTTTTGTCCTTAATGTTCATTAATTACTGTAATTTTTGCTACCTTTCCTTTCATTTAAACATTTCCTAAAGTTCTATAACTTGTAAAGTCAAGATATTAAGAGAAAGCCTTCCCCAATATAAACTTTTGAAATAGTCCTTTCCAGGATCCTCATGTGTAATGACTCATCATTAAGCTAGAAATTTTAACTTATTAAATATAATTAAGTTAGCAAAATTAAGCATTCCATAATACTGTTTTCCTGAATTTCATTACTTAGTTGCCTCAAAATCTTCTGTGAAAGCAAGAGAACAATCTAAGCCTAAAATACATACAAAGCTTTGTCTAGCGTGGACTACCAAACAATAAAAATACTTAACAATTGTTTAGAGCTTTACAGCTTACAGAACTTTCACAGAGTAAGTGATAAGGACTAATTAGGAATCATCTTTTTTTTTTGAAAAAAGCAATTCTCAAAGAATGTATTGTTGTTCAAAGATACGAAGCCTCTGCTAAATGTAAATTAAGAATTTGGAGACCATTAAAAGGGCAAACTTGGACTTCTCTGGTGGCCCAGTGGCTAAGACTCGCCCTCTCAATGCAGGGGGCCTGGGTTCAACCCCTGGTCAGGGAACTAGATCCCACATGCCACAACGAAGACCCTGGGTGCTGCAACAAAGATTGGAGATCCCCTTTGTGCAGAAAGTAAGAACTGGTGCAGCCAAGTTTTTTTTTAAGGGCAAGTTTTGCTTTGAAGATGCTAAAAAACACCCAAGGGGCTTCTGTTTCCATACAAGATGGAATAAAGGGGACTTCATTTATTCTCTTACCCAAAAGTCCCCAAAGAAAGAAAAAAGGTAAAATTTAACATGAATTCCCAAGGCAATGGACATTAGGCAATCAAGTAAAATGGTCCTTAGAACATAGAAAATAAGGGATGGAAGCCCACGCTTGCTGTGCTGCACAGCTTTGGAAGAGATTCTAGGCTGCTGCGCGGAGCAGAGGACAGGGCTGGGGAGGAGGCAGTGGGCGCAAGCACCGCTCAACAGCCTCCCAGAACTGAGATGGAACTGACCGTCCAAGAAAAGTAACAAGGTTAGCAGTCACTGGCCAGAGCACCAGAGAAGAAAGACCTGGGCAGAGGCAGAGCCCTGGAGATACACAGAGGGACACAGCAGAATTTCCAAGAGAGTATTGATTAGTACGGGCTTCCTGGTGGCTCAGTGATAAAGAATCAGCCTGCCAATACAGGAGACTCAGGAGATGTGGCTTCCTCGGGTTGGAAAGATCCCCTGGAGAAGGAAAGGATGACCCGCTCCAGTATTCTTGCCTGGGAAATCCCAGGGACAGAGGAGCCTGGCGGGCTCCAGTCCATAGGGTCACAAAGAGTTGGACATGACTGAGTGATTAAACAACAGCAACTCTGCAGTGCAGGCATGTGGGGAAACTGTGTGAATGAGAGAAAAATTATTCGAAAGGCACGGACTACCAAAGCTCACTCCACAAGAACTATGAGGCAACTTAAACAACCCTATGCATCTATTTCCAAAATTGAATTTCTAGCTAAGAACCTTCCCCGGAAGGAAACTGGAGGCCCAGATGGCTTTATTGGTGAAAGCTACCAAACATGTAAGGAAGAAACAATATCAACTGAAGACAAACTTTCCAGAAAACTTAAATTTACTTTCTGATTCATTCCATGAGGCCAGCATTCTCCTCAAACCAAAACAAGACAAACAAGTTACAAGGAAACTGTAGCTCAATTCCACCCATTGATATGGATGCAGGGACTTCCCTGGTGGTCCAGTGGTTAGAATCCACCTTCCAGTGCCAGGGATGTAGGTTTCAACCCTGGTTGGGGAACTAAGATCCCATCTGCCATGGGACAACTGAGTTCTTGGGCCACGACCACTGAGTCCTCATCCCATGACTACAGAGCCCATGCGCTCTGAGTCCACGCCACAATTAGAGAGAAGCCCATATACCACAACGAAGATCCATGTGCAGCAAAAATGCCGCCAAAAAAAACTTTAATATATAAATTAATTAATTAAGAAATACATAGATGCAAAAAATTCTAAACAAAAAAATTCAGCAGTAAAAAGGATAATGCATCATCCATGACCAAGTGTGGTTTATCCCAGGAATGCATAATTAGCATAACATCAGAAAATGAATCAGTGTAATTCACCATCTTAAACTGAAAAAAGAAAAAATAAGATCATTTGGGCAGATGCAGAAAGGCATTTGACAAAATCAGACACCCGTTTTTTCAGTAAACAAGGGAACTTTCTCAGCTTCACAGAGGGCATCTGTGAAAAAATCTACAGTTAACATCTTACTTAACTGTGACAGACTGAATGCATTATCCCTTAAAATCAGGATCCAGGCATGGATCAATACTTCTTCCCAACATCACACTACAGATTCTGGAAGGGAAGACATAAAACTGCTCTTATTATCAGACCAGGTGATCGTCTATGTAGAAAATCCAACAGAATCTACAAAAATTCACTAGCACTAACAAGGATTTTAGCAAGGTTGTAGGATACAAGATCAATACAGGAAAACCAGTAGTGTGAGACTAATCTCTATGATCCTATAATGGGGGATACACATCACTATATATTTGTTAAAACTCAAAGAATGTACAATGGTGCTTCCTTGGTAGCTCAGTAAAGAAACCACCTGCAATGCAGGATACCGGGATTCCATGCCTGGGATGGGAAGATCCCCAGGAGAAGGAAATGGCAACCCACTCCAGTATTCTTGCCTGGTAAATCCCATGGACAGAGAAGCCTGTCAGGCTACAGTCCATGGGGTTCCAAGAGTCAGACCCAACTTAGTGACTAAACCACCACCAAAGAATGTCCAATACAAAGAATGAATCCTACATAACATAAGCTGTAAACTTGAGTTAATAAAGTTAATAATAATGTTTCAATACTGATTCATCAATTATAACAAACGTACCAGAATAATTCACAATGTAAATAACATGGGAAACTGGGGAGTGGAAAGAGTATGTGGGAATTCTCTACATTTTCTGACTGATTTTCCTATAAAATTAACAGAGCTCTAAAAAACTATTAATTTTTAAAAAATAACATAAATTTACAATCAAGTAAATTATACCAATTCCCCCTCAACTGACTTCTAGATTCACTGCCATCCCAGTAAAAATCCTGGAAGATTTTTTTCTGGTGAAAGTGGGTGTTAGTTGCTCAGTCGTGCCCAACTCTGTGTGACCCCATGAACTGTAGCCTGCCAGGCTTCTCTGTCCATGGGATTCTCCAGGCAAGAACACTGGAGTGGGTTGCCATGCCTTCCTCCAGGGAATCTTCCTGACCCAGGGATCGAACCCGGCTCTCCCACACTGCAGGCGGATTCTTTACTGCCTGAGCCACCAGGGATTCTCCCTCAATTGATCTCTAGATTCACCGGAAGATTTTTGGGGGTAGAAATTAACAAATGGTTCTAATATTTACATGGAAATGCAAAAGAACTTTGAAAAAAGAGAGCAAAGTTGAAAGACAGCCTATATGATTTTAAGGCTTATTCAGTTCAGTTCAGTTCAGTCTTTCAGTCGTGTCGGACTCTTTGTGACCCCATGAATTACAGCACGCCAGGCCTCCCTGTCCATCACCAACTCCCAGAGTTCACTCAGACTCATGCCCATCGATTCGGTGATGCCATCCAGCCATTTCATCCTCTGTCGTCCCCTTCTCCAACTGCCCCCAATCCCTCCCAGCAAGGGATGAGTCAACTCTTCGCATGAGGTGGCCAAGGTACTGGAGTTTCAGCTTCAACATTAGTCCTTCCAATGAACACCCAAGACTGATCTCCTTTAGGATGGACTGGTTGGATCTCCTTGCAGTCCAAGGGACTCTCAATAGTCTTCTCCAACACCACAGTTCAAAAGCATCAATTCTTTGGCGCTCAGCTTTCTTCACAGTCCAACTCTCACATCCATACATGACCACTGGAAAAACCATAGCCTTGACTAGACGGACCTTTGATGGCAAGGTAATATCTCTGCTTTTCAATATGCTATCTAGGTTGGTCATAACTTTCCTTCCAAGGAGTAAGCGTCTTTTAATTCCATGGATGTAATCACCATCTGCAATGATTTTGGAGCCCCCCAAAATAAAGTCTGACACTGTTTCCATTGTTTCCCCATCTATTTCCCATGAAGCGATGGGACCAGATGCCATGATCTTCATTTTCTGAATGTTGAGCTTTAAGCCAACTTTTTCACTCTCCTCTTTCACTTTCATCAAGAGGCTTTTTAGTTCCCCTTCACTTTCTGCCATAAGGGTGGTGTCATCTGCATATCTGAGGTTATTGATATTTCCCCCGGCAATCTTGATTCCAGCTTGTGCTTCATCCAGCCCAGTGTTTCTCATGATGTACTCTGCATATAAGTTAAATAAACAGGGTGACAATATACAGCCTTAATGTACTCCTTTACCCATTTGGAACCAGTCTGTTGTTCTATGTCCAGTTCTAACTGTTGCTTCCTGACCTGCATATAGGTTTCTCAAGAGGCAGGTCAGGTGGTCTGGTATGCTCATCTCTTGAAGAATTTTCCACAGTTTATTGTGATCCACACAGTCAAAGGCTTTGGCATAGTCAATAAAGCAGAAATAGATGTTTCTCTGGAACTCTCTTGCTTTTTCCATGATCCAGTGGATATTGGCAATTTGATCTCTGGTTCCTCTGCTTTTTCTAAAACCAGCTTGAATATCAGGAAGTTCACGGTTCACGTATTACTGAAGCCTGGCTTGGAGAATTTTGAGCATTACTTTACTAGCGTGTGAGATGAGTGCAATTGTACGGTCGTTTGAGCATTCTTTGGCATTGCCTTTCTTTGGGATTGGAATGAAAACTGGCCTTTTCCAGTCCTGTGGCCACTGCTGAGTTTCCCAAATTTGCTGGCATATTGAGTGTAGCACTTTCACAGCATCATCTTTCAGGATTTGAAACAGCTCAACTGGAATTCCATCACCTCCACTAGCTTTGTTCGTAGTGATGCTTTCTAAGGCCCACTTGACTTCACATTCCAGGATGTCTGACTCTAAGTGAGTGATCACAGCATCGTTGATTATCTGGGTCATGAAGATCTTTTTTGTAGAGTTCTTCTGTGTATTCTTGCCACCTCTTCTTAATATTTTCTGCTTCTGTTAGGTCCATACCATTTCTGTCCTTCATTGAGCCCATCTTTGCATGAAATGTTCCCTTGGTATCTCTAATTTTCTTGAAGATATCTCTAGTCTTTCCCATTCTGTTGTTTTCCTCTATTTCTTTGCATTGATCACTGAGGAAGGCGTATAATAAGGCTTATTATAACACTATAATACGTAAAATAATTACTACCTAGCGAAGTATAGATTGGAGCACCCTCTCTTTGTGTCAAATGGCAAAGGGCTGAAAAGTCTTTGACTCAGTAGTTCAGTTCTAGCAATTTTTACTGAAAAGATAGGTAAACACACAAAAGAACAAAGATATTAAATTCATCATTATTAATGGTTAAAAACTAGAAAATCAATAGATGTTTATCAAAAGGAAACTGGTTAAATACATTATTATACACATTTATGTTAAAATAAGTATGCAGCCCAGACTTCAAAAATCATGTATTTAATGACATTTGTGAAAATTCAATATGTAGTTACATGAATTTACCAGGTCAGAAAGCAATAGGTTCCTACTTGGTTTAAAAAAAATATGTTTTCAGGCTGATTCATGTGAATGTATGGCAAAAATCACCACAATATTGTAAAGTAATTAGCCTCCAATTAAAATTTTTTAAAAAATCTGTTTTCATATTTGGAAGAGTATAAAACAAAATACAGTTCTAAGTGAAGAAATACCCAGTTATTTTTTCACAAAAAAAATGCATTATGCTTTTGTAATTTTGAAAAGGTTTTTAAGTTTTGACTTTTTGAATTTTTATGATTGGAGAGATGTATTTATCAAAATAGTCATCTTAGGGGACTTCCCTGGTGGTCCAGTGGTTGAGACTTTATCTTCCAATGCAGGGATTATGGGTTCAAACCCTGGTTACAGAGCTAAGATTCCACATGCCTTGCAGCCAAAACTTCAAAATATATTGAAGCAATATTGTAACAAACTCAATAAAGGCTTTTTAAATGGTCCACATTAAAACACACACACACACACCTTTAAAAAAAGTCATTTTAGTATGAAAAGAATGATGGCTATCTCAAATGACACCTGACAAGTTAAGAGAAGGAAGATCTATCTCTAAGTGACTGGAAGATATGTCTCTCCCTTCCTACTCGTTTAACGGTATTTTTCATCCTGTCAGTCTGTGCTTGTTTTTTTCTTTTTTAAAATAAAATTTGTATATGCTTTCTACATAAAATTTGAAAAATACAGAAAAGTATTCAGAAGAAAATAAACAATTACTTACAATCACTATTAATATGTTCTTGTTTCATTATTCTTTCAAGGATTTATGAGTGTGCTTCTCAACACCTGGCCTTTATCAGTGGAAACTCCACTAATGTTAATAAGCAAACAAATAAGCCAACGTAGTCTCATGTAACTGATAGAATTATTAAATTATTCTTCTTTGGGGATGGATATTTACTTTTTTGTATTGGGATTTCCCTTGCTAATTTTCTTCTAAGCATAAAAGCATCGTTTATTATTTTATAAATTATAAAACAATATAAAGAAGAAATTAAAACTCAACAGTAATTCTATCATCAAGGATTATCACTGGTAATTTCCAGGTTTTAATTCTATGTTAATGTATATAATATAAGCACTTTAGTAAAACTAGGCTATCACTTACTATACAGTAGTTGAATTTTGCTTTTTTCTTTTTTTCCGCTTAACATTTCTCATCATTTACCCTACCTTTTAAAGGCTGCGCTCTATTTCTTTGTATAAACAAACTGCAAGTCATTTCGTCAGCGCCTGACTGTTGGACATTTTGGTTGTTTCCAATTTTTTCAGAAGGCAAGTGCTTGTATGGGATGAGGCCATACAAGCGAGTGCTGCAGGGACCGTTAATTTACAGACATTTTTGTACTCCACACGCTATAACGGAGCTTTGATTTTGTTTCTGTTTTTGGCGGGGAAGGTCGATAGATGGTGGAGGAAGGAAGCCCGGAAAGGTACAAACGGGGTAACGTGCTCCACCCAGTTCCAGAAGAACCGTCTTTGCTACTCTGGGGAGGGATTCCCGGGGACCCCGCCCCCCAGACCATCCAGCAGTCAGCGCCGGTTTCCGCCGTCCGCTGAGCTGCACTGCGCCCCTGTGGCCGAGCCGCGACACTGCAGCACGGGAGCACCGGATCCCAGTGAGTTTCGGGAGGCTTTGGGGTTATTTTTCGGACTGATTTTTAAAATACAATTTAAAGATGTATTTTTTTTTCAACTCACAAACAGAAAATGTACAAGCTCAAAATGAGAGAATGCGTGGGATTCCGGTCTGTAATAAACATTTCTTCAGTTCAGTTCAGTCGCTCAGTCGTGTCCCACTCTTTGAGACCCCCTGAATCGCAGCACGCCAGGCCTCCCTGTCCAGCACCAACCCCCGGAGTTCACTCAAACTCACGTCCATCGAGTCGGTGATGCCATCCAGCCATCTCATCCTCTGTCGTCCCCTTCTCCTCGTGCCCCCAATCCCTCCCAGCATCAGAGTCTTTTCCAATGAGTCAGCTCTTCGCATGAGGAGCCCTTTAAATGCTCTTTAGAACATTGCTTTAGAGTACTCGAATGAAAATAAACTTAGCCCTTATGTCCCCTGGCTCTTTTCTCCAGCTTCAGTAGGGTCAGTCTGCCCTTGGGCACTATCGTCTAGCCCTAAAGGACTACTTTCAAGTCTCCTAATGAGCCAGGCTTCTTTTTGCCTACCAGATTTTAAAGTTATTAAGCAACACACACACACACCACACACACACACACACACACACACACCCTTCCCTCACTCAGACTCGTCTTTCTCCCTTATTGGACTGGAGTGTCCTTGAGCACACACGTGACTCCTCATTTCCTCTCCCACTTTTGTTCCCTTGGAGACAGCAAGTCACAGAGAGTAGGAATCGAATCTGTTCCAAGGAGGGAACTCCCTGGCGGTCCAGTGGTTAGGACCGGGCACTTTCACTGCAAGGGGCTCCGGTTCCCACCAGTAGGGGCTGCTGTACTCTCTGCATTCAGTTCCACAGTATTGATGGGAAAACTACTCTGCCCAAGCCTGCGTGTGTGCTCAGTTGTGTCCCGCTTTTTGTGACTGCACAGATTGCAGCCCGCCTGGCTCCTCTGTCCATGGAATTTTCCAGGCAAGAGTACTGGGGTGGGTTGCCATTTCCTCCTCCAGGAGATAGAACCTAAGTTTCCTGCATCTCTTGCATGAGCAGGCGGACTCCTTACCATTGAGCCACCTGGGAAGCCCATTCTGTCCGAGAGCCTCTTCAATAGCGTGGCAGAGGAGAAGGGAGGCAAGAAAAGCCATGAGATGATAAGCTGATATCTCCCGCTTTTAACTCTGCATAGTTTGTTCTTCCTTTCAGACATTTACTGTGTGGACAAAGCTTGAGGTGTTGAGGTCCAATGTCTGGACCTCACCTGAGAGGCTAGGCTCAGGCATGAATTTTTTAAAGCATTTTTTGGCCACCCCATGAGTCTAATGCCCCAGAGTATCTGTATCCTTGTAGGTAACTCCTGAGTCCCAAAGTCTTCAACAGTGAGAAAAAAACAGGGAGAATTTCAAGAAAGCTGGTGCAACACTATTTGAAAACAGGAGTAATTTGGAAATCTGTTGGTACTGCCTACCCAGGATCCATTCTTCTTTCTTCTGCTAGGGGCCCCTTGGTTTTCCTCTGGAGAACCACCCCTTCCCTGCTCTGCTGCTGCTAAGTCACTTCAGTCGTGTCCGACTCTGTGTGACCCCATAGACAGCAGTCCACCAGGCTCCCTCGTCCCTGGGATTCTCCAGGCAAGAACACTGGAGTGGGTTGCCATTCCCTGCTCTAAGTCCTTGCAGTTGAGGTAGGGCTGATTTTTTTTTTTTTTAATTAAAAACATTTTGTTTTCTTTTGAACTTTTTAGTTTTATATTAGGGTATGGCTGATTAACAATGTGATGGTTTCAGGTGAACAGTGAAGGGACCCAGCCATAGATAGGGCTGATCCTTGCCCACCCTACCCCCACTACTTCCCAACACAAACATATATGCACACTCCTAGGTGGTACTTGCATACACAGCCCATTCAGACTCTGAGTTTGCTCTTTTTCAACTTGAATTGCACACGGATCCAGCCACGTCTGAACCTTTAGACTGAACTTCTACCCTTTAACTTTTCAATTACTGAGTCCATTAATCCCCTGCCACTTTTTGCCCTAAATGAGTTTAATGTGGGTCTTGCCACTTGCAATCACAAAATTTCTAACAGAAATTTACAAGACTTTGAAATGAGGTAAGCAGCTTTATGTTCTGCCTGCTTATAGAAAGGGGATACATTGATTGATGTGTCCTGATATGTTGAGATTTTTTTTCTTATTCTTTGATAAGATTGCCTTCATTTTTCTTAGCAGAGCTTAAGTTTATTAACTATGAAAAGCCCATTTACTTGGTCTAGGTTAGCCCTTGTTCCCTGGTGGCTCAGACGGTAAAGAATTCACCTGCAATGGGAGACCTGGGTTCGATCCCTGGCTTGGAAAGATCCCCTAGAGGAGGGTGTGGCAGTCAGTTCCAATATTCTTGCCTGGAGAATCCCATGGACAGAGGAGCCTGGTGTGCTATGGTCCATGGGGTCTCAAAGAGTCAGATATGACTGAGTGACTAAGCACACAACCCCTGTTGAACACATTTGTTCTGGGCGTGGACTTTTAAAAGTTGCCCACACAAATAAAATGGAGATAATGAAACTCATCTCGTAGAATTGTTAAAGGTAAAATAAAATAACATACGTGAACTCACCTTACACTGTATAAATGTTGGGTATTATTAGCCAACATTTTTACCCATGAGGCTTCATCCTCATTATCATCATATTTCATTTTGTTAGCAAGGTTGCTAGAGAGGGAATTTCCTGGGGGTCCAGTGATTAGGACTCCACACTGCCAATATGGGCCCGGGTTCCATCCCTGGTTGGGGAACTAAAATCCCGAAAGCCGTGTGGCAGAACCAAAAAAAAAAAAAAAATTTTTTTTAATAAAATAAAATTTAAAAGCTGCTGGAGAGTTACTCATTGTCAGTAGTACTGATAGCTGTACAAATGCAAACTGTAATTGAGCAAGTAAATGAGGAAAAAGAGGAAATTAGATTCCTTTTAGGCTATTAATATAATCATCCCGGGAATGTTGTAAAAGGGCAGTTGAAATAATGTATTTGAAAATGCTCTAAAAACGCAAATGCTGTGTGATTATAGGATACTGTTATCTCAGCCCTGCAGGTTACTAAAACCTTGACATTGTTCATTTGCATATATGTTTGATTTCAGAGCTTATTAATATCTGATACTTTTCATTTCATTTTAAAACAAAAAACCCACATGCTGTTTTATAGAGTGCAGTCTTACACAATGAACGGCTTTATCTTGGTTTTCATTCTCTTCAGCCTCTCTGTGGCATTTAACCACCCTGGCAACCCACTCCTTCAAATTCTTTCCACCCTTAGGTCTAGCGACACTACATTTTCCTACTTCTTCTTGACCTTTCCAACAACTTTTGGTCTGCCCCTCCCCTCCCAGCTCCCGACTCCAGGGATGACGCTCCCAAGGCTTGGCTCTGATCCCCCTCTTCCCTCACTTTCTGTACAATTCAACCATTCTGATCGATGTTGCTCCATCTTCCTACTGTTTATTTCAACATATACGTCCTGCCACTATCTCCCTTTCAGTATCTTAAAACTTCCGCATTCCAGTTGGCTGCCTCTACAAGCGCCTCCACCCTTTTTACCATGTCCCTGCCCTCTTGCTGCTCCTTCAGTCTCTTTCCAGGATCCGAGTGCTTCAGCGCCTTCCAGACTCACTTTCCCTCTGCTGTCTTTAGACAAGCCGGCCCAGGCCCACATCATCCCCTGCCCAACTTCATGGCTGGTCTCGTTAGCTCTGGACTCTCCCTACTCCTGGCTATCCTGTGGAGGGCAGCTGAACCAGACTCTTAAAATGCCTCTTGTGAGTTCCATTAGAGTGAGTACCGCACACTGGCATCTTGGTGCCCCCAGCCGCTGGCACGGTGCCCAGCGCTGTTATGGCTCTTGATTGACAGTCCTTCCCTTGCTCAAGGGAGTTGCTTCTGTCTCAGTTCGTGTAGTGTAAATTTCAGACTTCTTGACTAGTTCTCCATAATATGAATTATTCACCCCGTCTTATTTTCAACTGCTTCCCAAAGTAAACCTTTTACTCAAGCCAATCTGCTGTCTCCTTGTATAAATTACATTTCACTGATAATTAAGGCCAAACTATTTAGCAATCATTAATTCGCTACTATCAACTTGTCTCCCTAACTAGATTATGATATCCTGGAAGCCTGAAATTCTGTTTTCTGGCCGCTGCAGTGTTTTGATCCACTCCCTAAGGAGTAGCCTTTCACCATAAATACTGCCTCTGAACCCACTAAAATAAAAATAGCTGATATTTTCCTTTGTATATCTATACTTCTCTTTTTATTTGTAGATAACCATAACCTATGTCTGTATATCTCAGAGCACCTAGCTCCATGCTGATCCTGAATCCTCAGCTATTTGTTGATTAATCACATGGACTGAGCAGCCTACTACTCTGATTCACTCCTAGACCTGGAAGCCCGACACAAAACAGCATCTTGGTGACCGGACCTTGATACCGTTCTCTGGAGAGACAAGGATTTGTATGTGCCACTCACTTGGCACAGAGTGAGTCTTTTGATAAGAGAACACCAAATATTTATTTTAACTAAAAATATTAGAATAAAACCACGATTAATAAACATGCCTGTATAAACTATGGGACTTATGATGAAAGACTGCCAGCCTCTGAGATGCCACAGTGTAAAAAAAAAGGTGGCTGGGTGACTGAGGGACTTCCACCAGTCCAGTCTGTGTCATTTCTGATTTTTTTTTTTCCCTTTTGCCCACAACAAAACGGTCACCTGGTAGCCTGAAAGAATTAATGGACCTCTTTTCAATTCCTAATTTCAAGCAAGGGATTATTTTGAGTCCTTGGTAGAATCTAACACATTGTGTCGATGCAGGAAGGAGCCTCCGAAATGGAGTCTTTAAGCCTGCATAATTCTGCATGCATTTGAATATTTCAAACTTCTGTGCCCCCTCCCCCAGCTAACCTTTTATGCTCAGCACACTGCAGACATTAAGGACACGAAGCAGTCGTGCACTCAACACTCTTTCGGAAACAATTGCTCTAATTGTGAACTTGCCAACTGCGAACAAAAATGCCAGTGTGCGTTGCCCTGCCATTGTGCCCAGTTGTACGTGGAGATAGCAACACTGTTGTCTCCAGCGGCCAGGGCTCACAGATGGGTGACTCGGCTGAGGCAGAGCTGGGCTGTGCTCTTGGCAGACAGATTGGAAAGTTGGCTGACTTGCTCAGAATCCTGACAGCCTGGTTATCCCCAGCCCCCACCGGCAGACTCCTCTGACACACTGTTGAATCTCAATCTTACCACCTCCTTTCCCCATTAGTAGTTCTTCTTGGAAAAGTTTGTTTTTGTTTTTTTTTTTAACTAGGTAGCTTGCTTTCATTGTGTTTCTATGATGACTGTCCATTTACATGCCATGTATATTTATATGCTGTATATTATATGTAAATCTCAGAATTTGTTTTAGACATAACATATATGTATATTTATATAAATATGTATAAAATAGGTATGTATATATATATAAAGCAAATATGTATATGTATATATATGCAAAGACAGATAGAAACAGAGAAAGAGAGGGCAGGATTTCTCAGCCTCAACACTGTTAATGTTTTGGGCTGGATAATTCTTTGTTTTAGGAACTGTCCTGTCATAACAACCAAAACATCTCCAGACATTGCCAAATGTTCCCTAGCAGGGATAACTGTCCCTGTCTGAGAAGCAGTGATGAGTGTTATAATGTTGAGTGAATTATTTGAATTAAGGTCTCAATGAGCTATACATGCATACACACAATCCACAACAAAGTACCACCATATAAAGTTCATTAGAGCTATTTCCAACTGAGAGTGATTTTTTATTTCAAAAAATATAAAATATAGCGTAGTTAGAGTATTAAAAATTGAATGGACCCTTAAATTTTGTTGCAACTTATCATGCTTAATCAGGTATAGTTGATACACTAGGCTTTTATTCAAAACATCTGAATAAGAAACAAAACGTTTCTGTAGGTTGCCTGTCTCTTCTTCTGCCCCACTACAAATTTTTACTGTATACCCAGGTCCTGTCCTAAGAGCTCAAAAGCATGGGCTTCCCTGGTGGCTCAGATGATAAAGAATCTGCCTGCAGTTCGAGAGACCTGGGTTTGATCCCTGAGTCAAAAAGATCCCCTGGCAAAGGGAATGACACCCACCCCAGGATTCTTGCCTGGAGAGTTCCACAGAGTCTGGCGGGCTACAGGTCATGGGGGTGCAAAGAGTTCGACACAGCTGAGCAACTAACACTTTCATACTTTCTTGCAAGATAGTATCTTGTACATACATAGCTTTTAGTAACTGAATAGTTATTATTATCTTATTTAATCCTCATAACAACTCTTCGAGGTATAAATTATTATTCCTGTTTTACAGATGAGGCTCAGAGAAGCGAAGGAACGTCCATAAGGCCACACGACCTCATGTCCAAACGATCTCTACAACCCAGAGCTTTCCGGCCTCAAGTCCCCTTTCAACTAGTTATTTACTCCCTCATCAAGGGAACCAAAGTCAAGAGAAGAAACAAATTATCCCCAATCCCAGAGGGTCGCTTTGGTGATCCCACCGTGGTTGTCGCAAAGGAGTGAAGGGGGCTGTGGCGAAGTCTCGCTCATCCACGGTTGACTCTTGCACACTGTGGCCGCGGGAACGTCAGCCGTCACTGCTCCTTGCACGAGCGCGTCTTCTGAGCGCCTAAGGGAAGTGCCTTAAGACACCTGCATTCAGCCCACAGCAGGAACAGGATAACTCCCAAGTCAGAGTCTGATCCAGGAGGGGGTGATGCCAGATGAGCTATTACAGGAACTAGGAACAGGGGATCCAGAACAGACGTCAGAGAGGCTGAGAATGATGGGATCATGGGGTCAGCAAAGGCGGATAAGGATCTGAAGGAGAGGTAGGAGAAGAACGCTGGAAGGAGGTAAAGATGTGTGATCCAAACTAGGGAAAGAGAGACAGGCTTATGGGGCAAGAGAGAAGAAGACAGGCGTGCTCTCCCATGGGGGTGTTAGATTACATGATGGTTTCAAAAGATCTATTAGTTTGCTAGGGCTGCCATAACAAAGGACTCCAGGCTGGGGGGCTTACAGAACAGAAATTAGTTTTCTCACAACTGTGGAGCCAAGTCTGAGATCAAGGTGTTGGCAGAGTCGGTTCCTTCTCAGGGACCATGAGGAAAAAGCTGGTCCACACTTGTCTCCTAGCTTCTGTTGGTTTGTTGCCAGTCTCTGGTGCTCCTTGGCCTGTGGCACCATCACCACGAGCTCTGCCTTCATCTTCACAAGATGTTCCCCCCATGTGTATGTCTATCCCCAAATTTCCTCTTTTTAGTAGGACACCAATCATATTGGCTTAGGGTCCACCCAGAGGTTTCATTTTAACTTGATTACCTCTACAAAAACCCTCTCCCTGAGAGAGGTCGTATTCTAAGGTATTGGGCGTTAGAATTTCAACACATGTATTTTGGAGAGAGACAATTCAACTCATTAATGGAGTCAAGTAATGTTGGATGCTTAAGAATGAACAGCAAAACCCTCCGTCTCTGTTCCCTCTACATCTCTGGCCCAGCAGGAGTGACATCAAACTCCCAGTCCAGCTTCAGAATGGCAGCTGGTGAGTCACCATCCAGCCACTGCCTCCCCTTCAGGGGGAAACCTCACAGAAGCTACGGCAGGTGTCTTTTGAAGCCTAAGCTTAGCTCTTAGATATTGAAATTTCTATTCTGAGCTACGTAAGTGAAAAAATAGATGTCTTTCGAGATAAAACAGATACTAGAGGTAAAAAGGAACACCTTTGAAATCAAACAGTTGGAAGGACTGTGTGTCAGTGACTCAGAAGTAATTAAGACATAATTAAGGCACACTGAAGTACAGGGATAGTGTTAATCCCACTCAGTAGAGTGGAACCTAATCATAAACCCCACACCTTGGATCTTGAATCAGAAAGACGTTGTAGCCAAAGTCAGCTGAGCATCTACATGAGTCATTCTGCTTTTGCAAAGCAACTGCTGTCCTTGTCCTCTGCTGCTGCTGCTGCTAAATCGCTTCAGTCGTGTCCGACTCTGTGCGACCCCATAGATGGCAGCCCACCAGGCTCCCCCGTCCCTGGGATTCTCCAGGCAAGAACACTGGAGTGAGTTGCCATTTCCTTCTTCAATGCATGAAAGTGAAAAGTGAAAGGGAAGTCGCTGAGTCCTGTCTGACTCTTCGCGACCCCATGGACTGCAGCCCACCAGGCTCCTCCGTCTTTCCAGGCAAGAATACTGGAGTGGGTTGCCATTTCCTCCTCCAGGGAATCTTCCTGCCCCCTGGATAGAACCCACGTCTCCTGCTGCTCCTTCATTGGCAGGGAGATTCTTTACCACTGAGCCACCAGGGAAGCCCACATGCCACAGAGTATAACCAAAAATATAAAATTAAAAACAAAAAAGCAGTTGCTTCTGAATGTCCTAGCTTTTAGTATCTGGCTCCTAAAGAGGGAAAAGAGAACAATGAAGGGGGAAGAATACCAGCCCTTTAAGTTCCCTAGAAGCCTTCAGTTGGCAGAGAGGGAAACAATGGGAAGCGGTTCAGCAACAATGGCCACTGACCACTCTGCGATAAGGAGGAGCAGCAGCAATCAGAGCACAGGTCCTTGATATTTGGAGGACAAGGTCCTTTTGCCCACATTGGCTCCCAAAGCTGTGTGCAAACAGCTCCAAGAACACATGAACAGCTGCCTGCCTGGAACTGGAACTGCCAGTGTGCTGAGATCTGAAATTGACCATAATTTTACCATCCAAACTTCCCCTGACAGTTGCAAGCCTTCAGTAGACTCCAGAGTTCCAAAAATATTTACATCAGATCGATTCTACCAGTAAAATTATTGTCCAGGTGGGGAGACAGATTCCTGGTGTTCCCTGCTCTGTCATCTTCCCATAATCCTTTGTTGTTTCTGGTGTTTCTTTCGGCTCTGTGAGCTACCCTAGTATCTAGCCAATAAATCTAACTTTGAGATTAAGCTGGCTTTGGCATTCTGTTACTTATAAAAATACACTTGGATTCTGTTCTAAGACTGTAGAAAATGAAATATTTTTGCCATGATTGAAAAGAGCCTGCCTACCAAAGCAGAAGACGTAAGAGACGTGGGTTCAATCCCTGGGTCAGGAAGATCCACTGGAGAAGGGCATGGCTGCTGCTGCTGCTGCTAAGTCGCTTCAGTCGTGTCCGACTCCACCATCCCTGGGATTCTCCAGGCAAGAACACTGGAGTGAGTTGCCATTTCCTTCTCCAATGCATGAAAGTGAAAAGTGAAAGGGAAATCGCTCAGTTGTGTCTGACTCTTAGCGACCCCATGGACTGCAGCCCACCAGGCTCCTCCGTCTTTCCAGGCAAGAATACTGGAGTGGGTTGCCGTTGCCTTCTCCGGAAGGGCATGGCAACCCACTCCAATATTCTTGCCTGGAGAATCCCATGGACAGAGGAGCCTGGCGGGCTGTGTAGTTCAGAGGGCCGCACAAAGTCTGACACAGCTGAAGTGACTTAGCACATACATACCTGGCTAATAGTAACTGAGGGTTTAATAAGTGCCAGGCACTGTCAACCCAAACGGAAAGTTTCTGTGGTACTTTAGCTAGCACTTTTTTGACCCCATGAACAAGTACATCATAACTAGGAGGGCAATAATCTACTACGTTCCCAGTCTGTGGTTATCTGTCTCAGCTGAGGTCTGCCCTGGGACACAAAGCAGTGATAAAGAGAGGATCTGGCGCAATGAAAGGGCACCACTCGAGGAATGAGCTACCGTGTAAAAACTTCAGCAACTGTCTCAGCATTTGACACTTAATTATGGAGTAAAACATTTTCAAAACCTCAGGTAGGCCTGTCAGAAAGATTTACCTCACCTTTTTATCCGGGGCTGGGCTGACATGAAGGTGTGCTCATGGTAATTAGCCCTACACTAACATGCAGCAAGTCACCACGCGCTCCCTAACTCCCCTGGAGTACAGTGTAACCGCCTTAGCCTGACAAATAAATACCCTACTCAATCTCTTCTTACATCTTCACCTCTACCTCACCCCACTGTTTCCAGATTTGCTTCAGCCCTGGGGAACCACTCTCAGCTTTCCATCCACACCCTGCATGGTCCCATCTTTGCCTCCTTGCTGTCTTCATGCCTTCTGTGGCACTCTTACCTGTGAAGACCAGCTCAGATGCTTTTCTGGCGGCACAATCAGAAGTGACTCACTGACCCTTGAATTCTTAGGGCTCCTTGGTTGTGCCTCTCTGGCGGCCCTTGCTTTTTGTGTAGCTCTCGTGAGGCTTCCCTTTCCTCCTTGATTGCGCTTTCTTAGGCTAGAGACTGTAGTTTTATAGTATCCGCATGTGTGTGTGCTACGCTGCTTCAGTCATGCCCAGCTCTTTGCAGTCCTATGGACCAGAGCCTGCCAGGCTCCTCTCTTCATGGGATTCTCCAGGCAAGAATACTGGAGTGGGTTGCCATGCCCTCCCTCAGGGGATCGTCTTGTCCCAGGGATTGAACCTGCATCTCTTACATTTCCTGCACTGGCAGGCAGGTCCTTTACTGCTCGTGCCACCTGGGAAGCCCACATTATCCACACAACCTAAAGGAATTTATGATAAATTTTTTGTGGATCAAGTGAATAAACAAAGGAATGTTTATTGGCACTCAAGGCTCTCCATTATCTAGCCTAATCCTATTAACCGTTTTTTTTTCTTTTTTTACTCTTTCCAAATATGCTTCATGGAAGTGGGGCTTGCCTTAGTCCCTTGAGTATACTCTGTTGCCTTCAAGTTTTGCTCACATTAACACTTCATGCACCTTTTCCTCTACTTAGTTACGTATCCATTCATTCACTCACTCACTCACTCATTTATTCTGTCACTCAGATATTCACTGAGCATCTGTTGACTGCTAGCTGCTATGCAGAGGCACCAAGAACACAAAAGTGTCTGAGATTGATTCCTTGTCTTCCAATATAGTAGGAGAAAAGAGGTGTAAATTGAGCAGTACAAATGCTGTGTGGACAATTGGTACATAAAAGAGGTCTGTACACAGTAAAGGTAGAGACAGAGGGGGGAGCGGGTAGCTCCTGGGAGGTGGGGACTGTGTTCAGGAAAATTTCACAGAGGAAATGTGCCTTCAAAACCAATTATCATCTAGAAGGGTGTTGTTAAGAGTGGACTCACGGCAGGACTTCCCTGGCAGTCCAGGGGTTAAGACTCGGTGCTTCCACCGTAGGGGTTGCAGGTTCAATTCCTGGTTGGGTAACAAAGATCCCACCTGCCTCTGGCACTTCTAGATCCCTGTGACACCCTCGCCCCAGTTGAGAACTCTGGAGGTTAAATTTGGGCCCTTCCTCAGAATGGGATTATGAGTCCAAGACCCACCCAGACTTATGTTTTTGTCCTAATTTGCAACCTCTTCCAACTGGTAAGTGAAACCTCCAATTCTTCTCTAAATAAATCACACACCTGGCCTGTGATCTGTTCAGTTTCTTTAAAGTACCTGTGTCCAGTATCATCTGCTTTGCCTTTATTTTATTAATCAAATTCTAGAATTCAAGGGATGACTCATTGGTACACCCCACATTTAACTGTGACATGTGAAAACTCCTCTTCCTTCATGAGGCTGTAAACTCCATGAAGGTGGGTTTTTTTTTTTTTCCCCCAGCACAGCACCAACTGCTCTAGCCCATGGGGAGGGTTCCATGCCTCTTAAAAAAATAACCTCTATTCTCTCTTCTGTCCTAAGGCAGTTTCTAGTTCTCTCTGTTCCTCTCCTCCTTCACCTTCTTATCCCTGACCCTGGTTCTCCTACCTCCTGCAATAACTTGCAGATGACCCTGGGGAACAATCTATCTAGGAAATGCATAGTGTTTCCAGGAGAACACGGAGCCTTCCCCTAGGGGAGGAGAACTGAATGCAGAACAGCATTAGACAGAGGTTTAAACTAGCTGACCTTTAATGTTCTTCCCTTACGGAGATTTTGTGATTCTGTCTTAAGGTCTTATTTCTAAGGTTCAAGAAACTGGTTACCCACACTTACTTGTGCTACAGATTTTTTTCAGGTGCTGTTAACACAAAGGGTGGGGCAGGAGGGGGGATTTTCAACATATACCACACCTTTAAGTTGAGATTAGGAAATTCCTAGCTGCTAAGGCATGTTTATTGTATTAGTCATTAATAAAATTTTAAGCACTTTTTGAATCACACAGTAGTAAATCAATGAAAACCCAGTTCAAGGTTATTTAGAGGCACTCATGTGTATAACAGTGCTTTGTAACCTCTGAGTACAATGCAAAGATAAGATATTATTTTTAATATTATTATTGTCCTAAATGTGATTTTCCTGGCTCAGTGTACAAGATTAAAAAAAAAAAAAAAAAAAACTCCAGAGGTCTTCCTGTTCCTTATCAATGTAAGATACCAGTAACAAGCAGAGGTAATGTTCTCCAATTCATCCTAGGCTCTGCTCTGAGCAATAGCCAGCCCAGAAATTTCAAATGACACAATTCATTTAAACAAGGCTGTGCATCCTTTTAATGTTTCAACATTCAAAAAGATATCTTTACTCCCATGTTCACTGCAGCACTGTTAAAGCCAAGACATGGAAACAACCATAACAAGCCCATCAACAGATGAATGGATAAAAATGTGATGTATACATGCAGTGGAATATTAGTCATAATAAAAATAAAATTTTCCCACTTATGACAACATGCATGGATTTAGAAGGTATTATGCTAAATAAGAAAAGTCAGAGAAAGATAAATACCATATGATCCCTCTTATATGTGGAATCTTAAACAAATGAAAACAGACTCATAGATACACAGAACAAAAGGGTGGTTGACAGAGAGGAAGGGGAATAAGATGGAAAAATAAGTGAAGGGGATTAAGAGATAATAAAACTTTATGATAAAATAAATGAGCCACAGGGATTTATTACAGCATAAGGAATACAGATAATATTAATAATATCATAGTAACTTTGTATAGGGACATATGGTTACTAGATTTACAGTGATCATTTCCTAATGTATGCAAATGTCAAATCACTGTGTAGTACAGCTGAAACTGACATAATATTGTACATCAACTATATTTCAATAAAATAATAATGAGTGAATGAATGTCATACCTCCCTCCAAACCTCTTTCTACCATTGTAATCATCGAAGCTTTATTGCCAAACTTTGAAGACAAGATCTAGAATAAAGTGTCTCCAGGAACAGAGACACAGCAGAGGCATGTCGGTTTCTTAAGATGACCACACATCCATCCTTCGGTCAGCACCTGAGGCACCTGATCTTTACTTCTGCAGTATTTAGAACAGATGATGTTTAAGGCAAATCAGCCGTGACACCACATGCAGTCTTAGAATTAAGCATTAGGCCAATTAACCTACAAACTCAGAAACACAGTCAGGGTAAGGGAATAAGTGGGTGACATCAGAAATGATTCAAGGTTTCAACATGTGGTTTCAAATCAGGATCAGATATGTGCTGATCAAGTACACCCAGCACAGAGCAATCCCTATAGAATAAACTGCTGACATCAAGGTGGAAGCAAAGAAAGAAACCTTTTTTTCAAACCATTACCTTAGAGCATCGGTCATCATGATGGCAGATAAATCACAGTACATCTCCAGCATTTATCAAGGTGCCCAAAATATCAGTGGCACTCGTACTTATTAGACAAATGAATCTCAGGGTTTTTTTTTAGACTGTTTGACAGTTGGTTCCAAGAGGAAATGACAGATTAAGCAAATGCTTCTAATTTCACTCTTTCCAGAACCCCACTAAAACTTATAAAGATGGGGGAAGAGGGAAAAGAAGTCATAACAACAGAATTTTGGAGGCTAAAAAGCAGTGGTAAAGGACTTGGCAGACCTGAGAAAACCAAATGCTAAGTTAGTGGCACTGTAAAACCCTCTGGATGTGGAGTGAAGATGCAAGAGAGATGAAATAAGGGAGCTGCTTGAGGATGGAAGCCGCTTGTAAAGTGACTACTTTTATACCCTTGCCCTGAGTCTTTTCCACTGGGTGACTTCCCCTCCCCTACTCTAACAGAAGCGGAGCTTTATCCACTTCATTTCTGATGTTGAAGGGGCTTAGGGGCTGTAACAAGGAAACAGGGGTTAATTAATGTAGGCACATCAAATGCTCAGATCTTCTCCTGGTTCCTGAAATGCTAGAAATCAAGCCTTACCCTCCAGAGGAAAGACTGGAGAAGACTTCTCCAAGAAACACGACTAGTCCAAGTAGGAAAAAAAAACCCTAAAGATAGTGATATGGAGTGGGATGGGGTGAGGGCTGGAATTCCCTAACAAAGAAGTTACTTATATCATCTTTCAGTAAAGTTTATGATCAATAAATCTTCCCAAAATCACAGAGCTTCTCATCAGCTTTTTGCTATCCCATCCTTAAACATAAGGGCTTCCCAGGGGGCTCAGTGGTAAAGAATCCACTTGCCAATGTGAGAGACACAGGTTCGATCCCTGGCTTGGAAAGATCCTCTGGAAAAGGAAATGGCAACATTCCAGTGTTCTTGCCTGAGAAATCCCATGGACAGGGGAGTCTGGTGGACTATACTCCATGGGGTCGAAAGAGTCAGACATGACCTAGTGACTAAATAACAACATTAAATACAATCAGGCGACCAGGATTACAGCCAAGATTACACTGGAGGAAATTTTAACAGGAAAGATACCTGAAGGACCTACATTGCCAGATGAAAAGAACGTACAAGGACCCACTTCAATGAATGGAAACAGATCCATATCAAGTGTATTATTATGAAATTCTAGAACACTAGACACAGAGACAACAGTCTCCATATTTCTAAAGAGAAGAGGCATATATACAAACAGGTAGGAAACCAGAATGGCATCAGATTTAACAACTCTGAACCCTGAATTCTAAGGACGCTTCCAAAAGCCTAAAGGAAAATGATTTTCTATGCAAAATTCTATACCAAGATGAACTGTCCATCAAAAATAAAAGTAGAATCTACATAAATTCTCAAAAATCTTACCTTCCATGCACTCTTTCTCAAGAAGTTTAGGGACAAAGTGCTAAATCAAAAAGAGAGAGAGAGAACCTTGAAAGAAGGTATGGATTATAGGAGAAGTCAGTACTCAGAATGGTGATGTATGAGCTGGGTGCGTGATACAGACAGCAACAGGCACGCAGAGGAGGCCTGCGGCTCAGACGCACTGAGGCCGGTCATCATTAACGTGTCAACGGCCATTACTTTTTAAAATCTGAAAATGGAGCTCCTGGATATGCTAACCCAGGTTGTTTTATGTATTTTGGTTTTTGTACCCTGGGTGTGCGTCATCCAGGTTGTTTGCTGGTTTTTTGTTCCCGTTTTCATGGATCTCGCTCTCCGGCCCACTTGCCCTTTCCTTACCCCACGCTATGACCTCCTGCCTGCACAATCCGAGGGAGCTCACTAAGTGCCGCAGGCCTACTCCAGAGCTGGAGACGGGCCTGGTGAAATCAGAGCGCCTTCTCCACTACGTCTCACCAGCTGTCCTGTCCCTGGAACGCCTGCCCGTGGTCCCAACTGTGGTAAGTCCTAGGTTTCCCAGTTCTCCGATTTCTCCAGAAATGGCTGTTACACACTTTCGTGGACGCCCAAGCCAGATTATGGGCTAGAAATTCCGTTTAGCTTTTCTTCTGGGAGGTCATCTAACAGAGCTTTCATGCCCTTTTTCTTATATAGCTGGCTTTCTGCTTGCTGCTCAGTTTTATATTAACCACATATAGTGAATCCCAGGGATGGAGGAGCCTGGTGGGCTGCCATCTATGGGGTCACACAGAGTCGGACACGACTGAAGCGACTTAGCAGCAGCAGTGGTTGATAAAATATTTGAGGGGAAAAGGGATATTTGATAGTGATATTCCTTATGTATTTTGATGACTTCCTCTCCTGGAACTTTGGAGATCAAATCCCGAGGACTGAGCCAATGAGTGACGGATCAAAGTGGAAAGAGTTTGTGTTGCAGAAAAGCAGCCTCAAAGGGCCCTGAGCAGTTGAGAAAGCATCCGTCTTCTCTATTTCCATTTCATGCCCCATGTCATCTCCATTTGGCTTCCAAATCTTCCCTTGCTGCCAGCTCTTAGAACCTTTCCAGGAAAAACAAAACACCTAAGTGGTAGCAGCAATGCTGCTGAGAAACGAAGGATGTGATCAGGAGACAGTGCTGAGTGCAAAATACAGGCCTTTCTCAACCTTCCTCCTGACTGCCAGACTCTACTGCTGGAACTCTTCCCACCACCCCCATTGTCCCATTCGTGATCCCTCAGCACTGCACACAAGGCTTTTCATACCACCTTTCCCTAGCTTGCCAGCTTCACCTGTGGGCCCTTCAAGCATTTTTCTCTCGTCCACAGAAATATCCAGTTACCTCTAATTCCCTGACTACGGTGTTCACAACTATTTTGATCAAGCCTAGAAGTTTCTTCTTACACCCTCCCTTCTTCTTTGCCCACTTAATACCTCCTTATTTTTAAGACCCAGTTCAGACATAACTTCCTCTGGTAAAGCTCTCCTGCCCTAGCAACCATTCTTCCCCAGACTAGCTTAGGTGTGCTTCCTTTGCGCATGCTTCTGCACGTCACACTGTGCTGAAAATTCTCCCTTTGCTTCTCTGTGTCTTTATTACATTATATCTCTTGAAGACAGCGACAAGATTTTCCATCTCTGCAACTCCGGTACCTAGCCCTGTGTCTAGGGTGGAGTAAGCAGTCAATAAACAGTTGCTGAATTTAATTCTTATAAAACCTATCATATAGTGAAATGTTATGTTCACATTATTTTTTAATGTTTTTTTAAAAAGTAATGAATACACTTAATGTTTTAGTACTGTTTTAGATTTATAGGAAAATTGGCCAGAAAAGAAAGAGCTCCTATATTCTCCTTCCTGTCCCACCCAGTTGCTCCTATAATTAACATCTTACATTAATGTGGTACATCTGGTACACCTGAGAAGGCAATGCTAATATATTATCATTAGCTAAAGTCTACACTTTACGTCAGGGTTCCCATTGCAGGTTGCACAGATAATAGGTTTTGACAAATGTAGACTATTGTATGTGCGTGTCAGTCACTCAGTCATGTCTGACTCTTTGGGACCCCATGGACTGTAGCACACCAGGCTTGTCTTTCCGTGGAATTCTCTAGGCCAGAATACTGGAGGGGGTAGCCATTCCCTTCTTCAGGGGATCTTCCCAACCCAGGGGTCAAACCCAGGTCTCCTGCATTGCAGGCAGATTTTTTACTATCTGAGTCAACAGGGAAGCCCAAGATATTGTATGGGTTGTGACAAATAGTTACATCTGTATCTGACAAAATAGTTTCACTCACCTAAAAATCCATTGTGCTCCACTTACTCATTCTAGCTCCCTCCCTCAAACTGCTAGAAAGCACTGATCTTTTCACTGTCTCCATAATTTTGCCTTTTCCAGAATGTCATAGAGTTGGAATCATATAGGATATAGGCTTTTCAGACTGGCTTCTTTCACTGAGCAATATGTATTTAAGTTTCCTTCCTGTCTTTTTGTGGCACATTATTATTTTTAATTTTCATATTATTTTAGTAGATGAACACCTGAGACTTGAAAGGGAAGGTTACAGTGCAGAGAGACAAAATGTCAATAACGCCTTACCATCAGTTCATTAAATAAACATTTATTGGGCCCTTGCTTTTGTGTCAGGCGTGGTGTTTGCTTGCTTCTAAGAGCAATAAGAAGATAATTTCCTAGTGCTTGAGGAACTCAGAGTTTAGTGTATAAGACAGGTTTATGAAAAAACTCATTGGTTCACAGTGCAGAAAGGGCTACGAAAAGGGTAGGTATCCTGCTGATACAAGTAGTCATTCAGATAATGTAGGTACTTGTCACAATAATGCCACACAGTAGGTGTTCATTAAAGGTTGCTGCTGCTGCTGCTGCTACCTCACTTCAGTCGTGTCCGACTCTGTGCGACCCCACTGACGGCAGCCCATCAGGCTCCACCGTCCTTGGGATTCTCCAGGCAAGAACACTGGAGTGGGTTGCCATTTCCTTCTCCAATGTATGAAAGTGAAAAGTGAAAAGGAAGTCGCTGAGTCCTGTCTGACTCTTCTCGACCCCGTGAACTGCAGCCCACCAGGCTTCTGGGCCATGGGACTTTCCAGGCAAGAGTACTGCAGTGGGGTGCCATTTCCTTCTCCGTCATTAAAGGTTAACTATTGTTATTTCCCCGGGAGATCCCATGGACAGAGGAGCCTGGTGGGCTGTGGTCCATGGGGCCGTAAGGGTCGGACATGACTTAGTGACTAAACCTCCACCACTGTTATTTCCCTTAGTCTTTTGCTGTTTTTGTCCTTACAACAGTCCCAACCCCTATACACTGCAATTTCTTGTTTGTCGGATCAGCAAATAGTTCAAAGTAATTAATTAACTTGGTCAAAATTTCAAAACAAGGAAGTGAATCTGGGTTTGCCCCAAGCCCTTGTGCTCTCTATATTCTTCCTGTCTGCGTGATCCTGGCAGAAGTGACTTCACGTCCCAAGGTAGAGACGTGAAGAGAAGGGTGTGTTGGAAGCAGTGACAAGTTGGGTGTGACTGGAGCAGGAGGGCGGGGACAGGAGCAGTGGGCAGGGGAGCTGGTCAGTCGGGCTGCCAAGGGCTTCCAAGTCCTGAAGTCTGTAAAATGCATCCGCCTTGCTCATTTGCTCATGATATTTAGCTCTGAGAACTGCTGAAGCTGAGCATTCCATTTGGAGTAAGACAAGCTAGCTCTCTGTAAGACATTTTTGGTCTTGCTGAGGTCACTGTCGTGGGTTTGTTGCCCAGGGAGAGTTCTGACAATTGCTATTGAGACTCTACATAAGCAAAGATAAGCAAGAACGGTTGTCTTCTGAAAGCAAAATTAGAGGGAAGCACAGTAAATCAAGATTCCACACATAACAAGTTTTGCAAATAAACACCAATTTGAAGAAAAGCTTCAGGAAATGGAATTTAAATTGACTGAGTCCAAGTCTTTACAGAAGGCCCATCTGCTTTCTCCCCCTAGGTGATTGGAATGCTTACCTGTGGGGGCATTTCCTTTTACATTCCGACAGCTTCTTTATTTGAGAAATCGAAATGAGTAGAAAATTTACCTTTGATCTCTATTATACCTTTGAAAGCATCATATGCTTTAAACTGAAAGAGCTAAATGCTACTTGTACTCTTCTGGGGAGAAAATGAAAATTAATTTCTGCCAAGTTATTTTTAATAATGTATTTGGCATTGGTTTTAATATAACAGAAAGAAATTAGCATTGAATTTCAATTCAGAACAATTCAAGAACATTACTAATACCTACTAATCAAATGATTTTTTAAAGTATGACTTAGATAAAAGTAAGCCAATGGAGGTTGTTTTACCATATTTTCTTGTTCCCATAAAAAAAAAAAAAAATCTGTTTTCTGATTGTTTTTTTATTTATCCAAGCTGGTTATTGAGGATATATTAAGTGCCCACCTTGGTGTCAGGTACTAAGAATATAATCATAATCAAGGTAGACACAATCCCCATTCTGTTGGAGTCTACAGTCTAATTAATAATACCAAAATTATAAGCAATTGTGTCAAAGGGTTAGACATTTTAATTACTGCATTGCAAGAGGATTGGGCTTAGTGAGTGTATGGAGATCTTATTAAAATACAGATTCTGATTCCGTAGGTCTGGCATGGAGCTGATATTCTGTATTTAAATATGCTGTTTGGTCATGCTCATGCCACCAGTCCATGCACCACACTTCATAGCAAGGGCATAGACTATTAAGATGTAAGATAGGGCTTCCCTTGTGGTCTAGTCATTGAGAACCTGCCTGCCAGTGCAGGGAACAGTGGTTCAATCCCCGGTCCGGGAAGATTCCACATGCCACAGAGCAGCTAAAGCCTGTACACCGCCACGACTGAAGCCTGGGCACCTAGAGCCTGTTCTTAGCAAGAGGAGCCACTGCAATGAGAAACCCGGGCATCCCTGCTCACTGCAACTGGAGGAAGCCCACATGCAGCTATGAAGACCCAGGGCAGCCAAAAATAAATACATACATCTTTAAAAAAAAAAATGGATGTAAGATAGTAAGATGTAATATTAAAATATAAGACATAGAGTAATATTAAATTTTTTTCTTTACTTGGGGTATAAAGCACTTGGTAGGGCTCTATGTGTGAATGAGATGCATCTACAAACATGAAATGCTCCCAAGGGAAAATAGAAAGTGGCCTGGGAGCCAAATAGAGGAGAAACAGCATGCAGACTGGGGAGGAGGAGGTTCATAAGGCGTTCGTAAGCAGACTCCTCCCAGTGTACTCGAGACTTCTTTCCAATGTTTTGCAGGTTTCTCTACATCTTCCTTTTCACTTTTCACTTTCATGCATTGAAGAAGGAAATCGCAACTCACTCCAGTGTTCTTGCCTGGAGAATCCCAGGGATGGGGGAGCCTGGTGGGCTGCTGTCTATGGGGTTGCACAGAGTCGGACAGGACTGAAGCGACTTAGCAGCAGGAGCAGCTACATCTTCCTTATCTGTCAATATTCCTAAATACATTACACATACATATTACCCTACCTTACATGATGGCATCAACCAAAACATATAAATAGTTCTCTACAGGCAGTTAAAAGCTATTCAGGGGTAATTTTGAATAGCCTTTGCTCAAGAAACAAGATCACGCTATTGGTTTTTCTTATCTAAAATTGAGAGTCACCCAGGCATTTCAGCATGAGGTCAAGAGGATTAGTGAATTACCCTGTCTTCACATCCAATCTCTTCATTAACTCTGAACCTGCAGTGTCCAAGATAGTAGGCATTAGCCGCAGGTGGGGATTTACATTTAAAATTTAATTAGTTAAAATTATTTAAAATTTAAAATTTAGTTTCTCAGTGGTACTAGTCACATTTCTTTTTTCTTAGTTTATTTTAATTGGAGGATAATTACTTTATAATAGTATGATGGGTTTTGCCATACATCAACATGAATCAGCCAGAGGTATACATGTGGCTCCCCCATCCTGAACCCTCCTCCCACCTACCTCCCCACCCCATCCCTCTGGGTTGTCCCTGAGCACTGGCTTTGAGTGCCCTGCTTCATGCATTGAACTCCCACTGGTCATCTATTTTACATATGTGAATATACATGTTTCAATGCTATTCTCTCAAATCATCCCACCCTCGCCTTCTCCCACTGACTCCAAAAGTGTGTTCTTTGTGTCTCCTTTGCTGCCCTGCATGTAGAATCATCAGTACCATCTTTCTAAATTCCATATGTATGCGTTAATATACAGTATCTGTCTGTCTCTGATTTACTTCACTCTGTATAATAGGCTCCAGGTTCGTCCACCTCATTAGAAATGACTCAAATGTGTTCCTTTCTATAGCTGAGTAATATTCCATTGTGTGTATGTACCACAACTTCCTCATCCATTCATCTGCCGATGGACATCGAGGTTGCTTCCGTGTCCTAGCTATCGTAAATGGCACTAGTCACATTTCAAGTGTCCAATAGTGTCACCCAGGACTACTGCGTTAGACAACGTAGACATAGAGCATTGCCATCATCACAGCAACTTCTTCTGGACTTCAGAAAGACGCATTCCTTTCACTGCCATCTGACGCACTTATCCAAGAGTCACTGCTTTCCCTAGAGAAGGTTTCACAAAGGAGCGATGTGAAAAATGCATTCTTGGAATTAAATTGTTTGAGTTTCAATCCTGGCTTCACCATTTGTAGGCTCTTCATTCTCAAAAGGGCTTGCTTGGTGGTTCAGACAGTAAAGAATCCACCGGCACTGCAGGAGACCTGGGTTGGATCCCTGGGTTGGGAAGATCCCCTGGAGAAGGGAATGGCTACTCACTCCAGTATTCTGGCCTGGAGAATTCCATTGACAGAGGAACCAGGCAGGCTACAGTCCATGGGGTCACAAAGTTGGACACAACTGAGCGACTTTCACTTTCATTCTTAAAAGGGCTACTTGACCTCTCTGTGCCTCAGTTTCCCTATCTGCAAATTGGGGCTAATGGTAGGAACTATCTTCTAAGATTCTTGTGAAGGTTAAAGGATAAAATATATATAATGCACTTAGAACAGTGCTAACTCTTAAGTACTGGATACATGTTAGCCATTATTTTTTGCATTGGTATTGTTTTTAGAGACCTACTTGGAATTTGGTATAATTTATTAATCTGAAGATTCTTGATTTTTATTAGTTCTGGATAATTTTCAGTCATTTTCAAGTGTTGTCTTTCCTTAATTCTTTTCCTTTTTAGAATTCCAGTTGGGCAGCCATTGAACCTTGTCATTATATCTTCTATAAACTTTATGTGATTTAGCTTCCTCACCTATAAAATAAGAATACAAGTAGTATTTACCTCACGGGGTTGTGGTTAGGATTAAGTGAGTTAAGATATTTAAAACACTTCAAATAGTACCATATGTGAGTCAACTATTATCAACTCTAGTTATAGCTCCTTGTTCATTTTTAGCCCTTGGAAATTTCCCTTAATTTATTAGGGGAGTGATATTGCAATTCATAATAAGAAATATATATTTGGTCTTCATCCAACTTTTAGCAGGAGCTCCTAAAACCTTTGAAATTTCCTGTGATGAAACTGATAAAGATGTCTTTTGTTACACTAATGAGGCATCTTTTGGACTCCCGAGGAGAGGTGGGGGCTGGTCCTCAATGGAGCCAGCCCTGAGGATTGGAACATTCAATCCCACCCCTGACCGCCAGGGAGGAAGGAGGGCCTGGAGACTGAGTTCAGTCACCAATTGTTCAGTCACTTATATAACTCGAGACCCCATGGACTGCAGCACACCAGGCTTCCCTGTCCTTCACCATCTCCTGGAGTTTGCTCAAACTCATGTCCATTGATTCAGTGATACCATCCAACCTTCTTGTCCTCTATCATCCACTTCTCCTTCTGCCTTCAATCTTTCCCAGCATCAGGGTCTTTTCAATGAGTCGGCTCTTGGCATCAGGTGGCCAAAGATTTGGAGCTTCAGTTAATTTCAGCACCACTCCTTTCAATGAATATTCAGGGTTGATTTCCTTTAGGATTGACTGATTTGATCTGCTTGCTGTTCAAGGGACTATCAAGCGTCTTCTCCAACAGCACAATTTGAAGGCATCAATTCTTCCGTGCTCAAACTTTTTCATTGTCCAACTTTCACATGCATACATGACTACTGGAAAAATCATAGCTTTGACTAGACGGACCTTTGTTAGCAAAGAAATGTTTCTGCTTATTAATATGCTGTCTAGGATGGTCATAGCTTTTCTTTCAAGGAGCAAGCATCTTTTAATTTCATGGCTGCAGTCACCATCTGCAGTGATTTTGGAGCCCAAGAAAATAAAGTCTTTCACTGTTTCCATTGTTTCCCCATCTATTTACCATGAAGTGATGGGACAGGATGCCAAAATCCAAGTTTTCTGAAAGTTGAGTTTTAAGCCAGCTTTTTCACTCTCCTCTTTCACTTTCATCAAGAAGCTCTTTAGTTCCTCTTTGCTTTCTGCCATAAGAGTGGTGTCATCTGGATATCTGAGGTTATTGATATTTCTCCTGGCAATCTTAATTCCAGCTTGTGCTTCATCCAGTCCAGCATTTCACATGATGTACTCCATATAGAAGTTAAATAAGCAGGGTGACAATATACAGCCTTGAAGTACTCCTTTCCCAATTTGGAACCAGTCTGTTGTTCCATATCTGGTTCTAACTGTTGCTTCTTGACCTGCATACAGGTTACGCAGGATGTAGGTAAGGTGGTCTGGTATTCCCATCTCTTGAAGAATTTTCCAGTTTGTTGTGATCCACACAAAGGCTTTAGCTTAGTCAATAAAGCAGAAATAGATGTTTTTCTGGAATTCTCTTGATTTTTCTAGATCCAGTGGATGTTGGCAATTTGATTTCTGGTTCCTCTGCCTTTTCTAAATCCAGCTTGGACATCTGGAAGTTCCCAGTTCATGTATTGCTGAAGCCTAGCTTGAAGGATTTTGAGCGTTACCTAGCTAGCATGTGAAATGAGTGCAATTGTGTGGTAGTTTCAACATTCTTTGGCATTGCCCTTCTTTGGGATTGGAATGAAAACTGACCCTTTCCAGTCCTGTGGCCACTGCTGAGTTTTGCAAAAGTGCTGACATATTGAGTGCAGCACTTTTACAGCTGGTGATTTAACCAGTTATGCCTTTGCAACGAAGCCTCCATGAAAACCCAGATCGACTGGTTTCAGACATCTTCCAGATTGCTGAACACACGGACATTTGGATAGTGTAACAAAATCTGAGAAGGCACGAAAGCTCCATGTTTTTTTTTCCTATTTCCTGCTCTATGCATCTCTTCCACCTGGCTATTCCTGAGTTGTATCCTATTATAATAAACCGGTAATCTACTAAGTACAATATCACTCAGAGTTTCATGGACCACTCTAGCCCACTCAGGGGGTGATTATGGGGGTTGGAGGGAGGTTTAGCATCTCCAGTCTGCTGCTGACTCCAGGTAGACAGTGTAGGAACTGAGTTGACTTGTAGGACACAAGGTGGTGTCCCCGAACTGCTCAGTGACTGGGAAAACCCCTCACATGTTGGAATTGGGTACTCCAAGTTTGGCAGGGGTATTTTGTTATAGAAAGGTCTTTTCTCAATTGTGTATTTCACTCCATTGTGAAATCAGAAGTTATTTCAGACTCTGTTTTGCTTGTGTATAATCTTTCTTCTGGACTTCCCTGGTGGTTCAGATGGTAAAGAATCTGCCTGCAATGCAGGAGACCCAGGTTCAGTCCCAGGGTTGGGAAGATCCCCTGGAGAAGTAGGAGGCAAAGGTCTCCAGTCCATGGAGTCCCAAAGAGTTAGACACAGCTGAGTAACTAACACTTCAACTTTTGAATCTTTCTTCTGTTCAGAATACTTCCCTTCCCTCTTACCTCCGTTCATGACTGTTTGAGACACATTTTCATGTTTGTAATGGAATTACAATTACTGTGTGACAGAAAATCCCAAATAATCAGAGCTTTAAAAACTAGACGTTGAGGGAACTTCCCTTGTGGTCCATTGGTTAAGAATCTGCCTTCCGATGCAGGGGAAGTGGGTTCAGTCTCTGGTCAGAGAACTAAGATCCCACATGTGTCAGGGCAACTAATCCCACACGTTGCAACTAGACAAAGCCTATGCACCACAATAAAATCCCCTGGAGAAGGGAAAGGCTACACACTCCACTATTCTGGCCTAGAGAATTCCATGAACTGTATCGTCTATGGGGTCTCAAAGAGTTGGCCATGACTGAACGACTTTCACTATGCACCACAACGAAGACCCAGTACAGCCAAAAAACAATAATACGTGGAAAGAAATAAAAAGTAGAAGCTGAGAATGGATAAATGTGTATGTATGGCTGAATCGCTCCGCTGTGCATCTGAGAGTACCACGGTGTTGTTAATCAGCTATACTTCAATATAAAACAGAAAGTTTTAAAAAGTAAATCTTAAAAAATAGTTTATTTCCGACATAAATGAAATCTAGATGTATGAGATCTGATAGGTATGCTTTCTCCACGATCATCACAGGTCCAGACTTCTAGTCCCTTAATATCTGTGGTTAAAGATGACTGCTCCAGTTCCAGCCATTACATCTACATTCTAGTCAACAGAGGCAAAGGGTGAAGAAGGGCATGTCCCTTCCCTTTAACACATTTTTTCAAAGTCGTGCACACTGGTTCCCATTGGCCAGAACCAGGCCACATAGACATGATAGGGCCCTGGGACACTGCAGAATGTAGGCTTTATTCTTGACCCCCAGCCTCAAGGGGATAACAGGCATTGGGAGAAACAAATAGTCTGCCTCTCTTATGTTCCTTCTTGGATCCTATACCCTTAGTGGCAATGGAAAAAGATTAAAGCTTGACCTGGCCAAAGAACATGAGAAGCTCTAGGTCATTGTATATAAACCCCTGACATTTTTCTTTTTCAGATGTGTCAAGAGTTTGAATAAAAATGTTCTTCTGTCAGGAAATGAACTCTCATTTTTGACACTTTCATGTATTTTATTACAGAGCCCTGGTCTTGATTTTGCAATATATGCTTCATTTTTATTTGAAGAGAGGGACTAATAATAATCTCATGTTCTGTGAATGTGACTTTGAGAGATTTGGGTTTTATGCTCATATATTTTATGGATTTGTTTTTGATGGATGAAATGGTACTTATTTTAAAAAGCTATTATATACTATATGTTATGCTTCTTACCTCTAGTTTCATATATATATGAAATATATAAATATATGCATATATTCTTGCTGAAGGAAGGCACAGCTGAAGTGCAAAGTTGGAGACAATACTTTGTGAAGGTCGGGTTTAATCCTCTAGAATGCAGTATACATTATATCAGAGATCTTTCTTTTTATGGTGCTGTGTCTCCAGTCAAAAGAATATATGGATCGGAATTGAGAAGTAGAAGCAGGAGTGGTCCCACTGACCATCACTCCCCGTGACCTACTGAGTTATGCTTCTGGGCTCTACAGGGTTGGCGGTTCCGGTTGTCAATGTGGCCATATTCTCCCCAGAGGACACAGCGAGGGTCCATTTGAATTGTAAATGATGACTGCTCTCTGGGCACTTGGAGGGCCTTGTGAACAGGGACCGGAAGGTGAGAAAAGTGACCATTTTGGCAGGGATAATTAAGTCTAGTGGACAGTGGGAAATAAGGCTGGTTGCCCAGGAGGCATATATGTGGAGCTCAGATGACCCACTTGGATGCTCCTTGGTTCCTGATTCTCCTTTGATCATTGTAACTGTGAACAGACAAGTGAAGCAACTCCAGCCTGAAAAGGATATGATTACTGGGGGCTAAGATACCTCGGTAATGAAAGTTTGGGTCATAGCACCAGGTCAGCCGCCGAGACCAGTGGAGTTGGTAGCTGGGGGCAAGAGGGATTTAGAATGGATGATGCGGAAGGGAGACTATGAGTACTAGTGGGCATCTGAGGCCCCCTGCAGAGGAGGAGGGTGACCTGAGCTGGACGGGTACAGTGGAGTGGATTTGCGGGGTGCGAGGACTGACACGGCTGACACAGAGCTGTGCCACCCCCTTCTAGGACACTTGCTGCCTGGGAAGAAAGAGTGTGGTAGACCAGCAGCCTCCAGTTAGCAGTTCCTTCAGCATCTGCCGGCCTTCAAACAGCACAGGCCAACAACAGAGCAAGGGGGTGGTGATTCGAGGGCCTACCAGATTACTCCAGTGGACCAGCAGAGGCTTCGTCAGGTCGGCACTGTGGTACAACATCCCCCTGACCAATATTTCTGTCTCTCCTATTCCTTTCACAAGTGTGCTGTTCCACTTGGCCAACAAAGGTCTGTATAGTCAAAGCTATGGTTTTTCTAGTAGTCATGTACAGATGTGAGAGCTGGACCATAAAGAAGAACTGATGCTTTCGAACTGTAGTGGTGGAGAAAATTCTTGAGAGTCCCTTGAACAGCAAGGAGATCAAACCAGTCAATCCTAAAGGAAATCTACCCTGAATATTCAATGGAAGGACTGATGCTGAAGTTGAAACTTCAATATTTTGTCTACCTGATGCAAAAAGTCAACTCATTGGAAAATATCCTGATATTGGGAAAGGATAAGGGTAGGAGGAGAAGGGGTTGACAGAGGATGAGATGGTTGGATGGCATCATCTACTCAATGGACATGAGTTTGAGCAAACTCCAGGAGATGGTGAAGGACAGAGAAGCCTGGTGTGCTGCAGTCTATGGGGTTGCAAAGAGTCAGACACAACTCAGTGACTGAACAACAACAATAAAATCACACTGACTGATTTGTGGATACTAAAAAATCCTTGTGTCCCTGGGATAAACCCCACTTGTTCATGGTATATAATCTTTTTAAAATATTGTAGGATTCAGTTTGCTAGTATTTTGTTAAGGATTTTTACATCTATGTTCATCAGTGATATTGGTCTTTAATTTTCTTTTGTGATATCTTTATCTGGTTTTGATTTCAGGGTGATGCTGGCCTCATAGAATGAGTTCAGAAGTGTTCCTCCCTCTGTCATTTTTTGGAAGGATAGGTGTTAACTCATCTCTAAATGTTTGATAGAATTCATCTGTGAAGCCATGTGGTCCTGGACTTTTGTTTGTAGGGAGTTTTTAAATCACAGATTCAATTTTAGTATTTGTAATTTGTCTGTTCATATCTTCTATTTCTTTCTGGTTCAGTCTTGGGAGATTGTACCTTTCTAAGAATTTGTCCATTTCCTTTAGGTTGTCCACTTTGTTGGTATATAGTTGCTCCTGCAAGCATGCTAAGTCGGTTAAGTTTTGTCTGACTCTTTGCAACCCTATGGGCTGTAGCCTGCCAGGCTCCTCTGTCTGTGGGATTCTCTGGAGTGTGTTGCCATGCCCTCCTCCAGGGGACCTCCTGACCCAGGGATTGATCCCCCGTCCCTTACGTCTTCTGCACTGGCAGGCAGTTTCTTTAGCACCGCCTGAGAAGCCCATAGTTACTCTTAGTAGTCATTTATAGTCCTTTATCGGCTTTCCAGATGGTGCCAGTGGTAAAGAACCTGCCTGCCAATGCAGGAGACATAAGAGATTCGGGATCGATCCCTGGGTTGAGAAAGTTCTCCTTGCCTGGAGAATCCCATGGACAGAGGAAGCTGTCAGGCTACAGGGCTATAGTCCATAGGGTTGCAAACAGTTGGACATGACTGAAGTGACTTACGATCACCATGGTCCTTTGTATTTCTGTGGTGTTGGTTTTAACTTCTTTATTCATTTCTGATTTTATTGATTTGAGCCCTCTCCAACTTTTTCCTGATGAGTCTGACTAAAGGTTTGTCAATATTATCTTTTTATAGAACCAGCTTTTAGTTTCATCGATCTTTTCTGTTGTTTTCTAAAAAATAATGAAGATTTAAAAGTACATGGACAATATGGAGAATAATGTAACATGTTAAACATTCATGAAGCCACCATCCTACTTTAACAAATCATAAAATTCTTTCATATTTGGTTCAGATATTTTAAGAAACAAAACTATGAAGACCTTACACTTTTAAAACCCACTGCATACCCTTGCCCATCCTTGCTTTTTCTTTTTTGACATCTTGAGGTGTAAATTTTTAATTCCAGGTACCTACTTTTTATTTAAGTTGAAGAACTTGAGACTCATATCTTCTGATGATTCAGCAGGAAAAAAAAGGGAACTATATTCACTATATTAACTCAGTCATTAAACAAACATCTATCGTGCCAAGCACTGTACTCTGTGCTTATGTACGTCTTTAAATGTGTGCTAAGTCGCTTGAGTCATGTCTGACTCTTTGTGACCCCGTGGCTCCTCTGTCCGCGGGATTCTCCAGGCAAGACTGCTGGAGTGGGTTGCCACGTCCTCCTCCAGGGGATCAAAACCCATGTCTCCTAAGTCTCCTGCGTTGGCAGGTGGGCTCCTCATTACTAGTGCCACCGGGGAATTCCAGGTATTTACGTAGTACATTCTTACTTTTTGTAGTCTTCTATTCTCATGCCATTTTGTTTCAGGCTGTAAACCCAAAGTGAGAAGCAAATAACATTTTTTCTTTGTAATGGAGGCTGTTTTTCAATATTGCTTACAAATTTTTTTCTTAATACTTTAAAGCTTTAATGGCAAATCTTGTTCTATTCTTAGCTGTGGATTTTCCTTAACATTTTCCTTCTATTAATTTGGCTTTTGCTGTGTCACTAGGGTAGGTAGGGTGTTTTGACATGGTTAATTTGTTTCCAGTTGGCCACACCTTTCTTTTTCTTTCATATGATTAAACAGTTATTACCTGTAACTCCTATCTGGTTTCTGTAGTTCAATATGATTTTCAGAGTATAGTCTGCTCTCTGCTTCTTGTTTCCTTGCTTTTACCGTGAATGGATTATAGTTTTCTTAATAAAATAACAGCTTTACTGAAATATAATTACATACCCTAAAAGTCATCTTTGAGTATATTCGGAGTTGTGCAACCATCGCCACTCTCTGACTGTATATTTTCATCATCTCAGAGAGAAATACCATACCTAGTGACTGTGACTCCTCATTCTCCTCCACCCCTGACAATCCCTAGGCTCCTCCCTGTCTCTATGGATTAAACTATTCTGGACATTTCAAATAAATAGGTCATACTTCAGAGCAGTCTTTTGTCTCTAGCTTTTTCTTCTTTTTAATTAATTAACTTATTTATGCTGGCTGTGTTGTATCTTTGTTGCTGCATGTGGGCCTTCTCTGGTTGCAGTGAGAAGGGGCTCTGGCTACAGTGCGCAGACTTCTCACTGTGATGGCTTCTCTCGTCGCACAGCATGGGCTCTAGGGCATGGGGGCTTCAGTAGTCGCGGTGCACAGGCTCAGCTGACCCACAGCATGTGGCATCTTCCTGGACCAGGGATCAAACTCCTGTCCCCTTCATCGGCAGGTAGACTCTTAGCCACTGGATCACCATGGAAGCCATGTCTCTAGCTTTTTTTACTTAGTGTAATGTTTTCAAGATTCATCTATGTTGTAGCATATACCAGTACTTCATTTTTATGTCTAAATAATATTCCATTGAATGGAAATGCCATATTTTGAATATCTGTTCACCAATTGATGAGTATTTGGTTATATCTCAGTTCAGTTCAGTTTGGTCGCTCAGTTGCTTTGAGACCCCATGGACTGCAGCACGCCAGGCCTCCCTGTCCATCACCCCAACCCGCAGAGTTTACTTAAGCTCATGGCCATTGAGTCAGTGATGTCATCCAACCATCTCATCCTCTGTCGTCCCCTTCTCCTCCTGCCTTCAATCTTTCCCAGCATCAGAGTCTTTTCAAATGAGTCAATTCTTCACATCAGGTGGCCAAAGTGTTGGGGTTTTAGCTTCAGCATCAGTCTTTCCAATGAATATTTAGGACTGATTCCCTTTAGGATGGACTGGTTGGATCTCCTTGCAGTCCAAGGGACTCTCAAGAGTCTTATCCAACACCACAGTTCAAAAGCATCAATTCTTTGGCGCTCAGCTTTCTTTATAGTCCAACTCTCACATCCACACATGACTATTGGAAAAACCATAGCTTTGACAAGATGGAACTTTGCTGGCAAAGTAATGTCTCTGTTTTTTAATATGCTGTCTAGGTTTGTCATAACTTTTCTTCCAAGGAGCAAGCATCTTTTAATTTCATGGCTGCAGTCACCATCTGCAGTGATTTTCAAGCCCCAAAATATAAAGTCTTTCACTGTTTTCACTGCTTCCCCATCTATTTGCCATGAAGTGATGGGACTGTGATCTTAGTTTTCTGAATGTTGAGTTTTAAGCCAACTTTTTCACTCTCCTCTTTCACTTTCATCAAGAGGCTCTTTAGTTCTTCGCTTTCTGCCATAAGGGTGGTATCATTTGCATATCTGAAGTTATTGATATTTCTCCTGGCAATTTTGGTTCCAGCTTGTGCTTCATCCCTCCCAGAATTTTGCAGGATGTACTCTGCATATAACTTAAATAATCAGGATGACAATATACAGCCTTGACGTATCAGATCAGATCAGTCGCTCAGTCGTGTCCGACTCTTTGCGACCCCATGAATCACAGCACGCCAGGCCTCCCTGTCCATCACCAACTCCCGGAGTTCACTCAGACTCACGTCCATCGAGTCAGTGATGCCATCCAGCCATCTCATCCTCTGTCGTCCCCTTCTCCTCTTGCCCCCAATCCCTCCCAGCATCAGAGTCTTTTCCAATGAGTCAACTCTTTGTATGTGCTGGCCAAAGTATTGGAGTTTCAGCTTCAGCATCATTCCTTCCAAAGAAATCCCAGGGCTGATCTCCTTTAGAATGGACTGGTTGGATCTCCTTGCAGTCCAAGGGACTCTCAAGAGTCTTCTCCAACACCACAGTTCAAAGGCATCAATTCTTCGGCACTCAGCCTTCTTCACAGTCCAACTCTCACATCCATACATGACCACAGGAAAAACCATAGCCTTGACTAGACAAACCTCTGTTGGCAAAGTAATGTCTCTGCTTTTCAATATGCTATCTAGGTTGGTCATAACTTTCCTTCCAAGGAGTAAGCATCTTTTAATTTCATGGCTGCAGTCACCATCTGTAGTGATTTTGGAGCCCAGAAAAATAAAGTCTGACACTGTTTCCCCATCTATTCCCATGAAGTGCTGGGACTGGATGCCATGATCTTCGTTTTCTGAATGTTGAGCTTTAAGCCAACTTTTTCACTCTCCACTTTTACTTTCATCAAGAGGCTTTTTAGTTCCCCTTCATTTTCTGCCATAAGGGTGGTGTCATCTGCATATCTGAGGTTATTGATATTTCTCCCGGCAGTCTTGATTCCAGCTTGTGTTTCTTCCAGTCCAGCGTTTCTCATGATGTACTCTGCATATAAGTTAAATAAACAGGATGACAATATACAGCCTTGACATACTACTTTTCCTATTTGGAACCAGTCTGTTGTTCCATGTCCAGTTCTAACTGTTGCTTCCTGACCTGCATACAGGTTTCTCAAGAGGCAGGTCAGGTGGTCTGGTATTCCCATCTCTTTCAGAATTTTCCACAGTTTGTTGTGATCCACACAGTCAAAGGCTTTGGCATAGTCAATAAAGCAGAAGTAGACATTATTCTGGAACTCTCACTTTTTCGATGATCCAACAGATGTTGGCAATTTGATCTCTGCTTTTTCTAGAACCAGCTTGAACATCTGGAAGTTCATGGTTCATGTATTGCTGAAGCCTGGCTTGGAGAATTTTGAGTATTACTTTACCAGCGTGTGAGATGAGTGCAATTGTGTGGTAGTTTGAGCATTCTTTGGCATTGCTTTTCTTTGGGATTGGAATGAAAACTGACCTTTTCCAGTCCTGTGGCCACTGCTGAGTTTTCCAAAAGTGTTAGCATATTGAATGTAGCATTTTCACAGCATCATCTTTTAGGATTTGAAATAGCTCAACTGGAATTCCATCACCTCCACTAGCTTTGTTCGTAGTGATGTCGCCTATTATAAATAATGCCACTATGGGCATTCAGATACAAGTTTTTGGATGTACATGTTTTCACTTCTCCAGAGTATATGGCTATGAGTAGAATTGCTATGTTATATGGTTACTCCATGTTTAACTTTTTGAGGACTGCCATTTTATGTTCCTACCAGATATGTATGAGGATTGAAATTTCTCCATATCTTTCTAACATCTTTTATTGCCTAGCCTTTTTATCTTGTCATGCTAGTATGTGTTAAAAGACATCTCATTGAGATTTTAATTTACTTGTCCCTAAGCAGTAGCAGCAATGACTAATAAGGTTGAATTTTTTTCATTTTCATATACATCATTTGTATCTCTTCTTTGGAGAATGTCCTTTTAAAAACTGGGCTAATTGTATCTTATTTTTTAAGTTCTTTATATATTCAGAATATAAGTCCCTTACCAGATATGTGATTTACAAATATTTTCTCTCATTCTGAGAGTTGTTTTTTACTTTCTTGATGATATCCTCTGAAGAAGAAAAGTTTTTTATTTTGGTAAGGTCCGATTTATTTTTTCAGTTGTCTCTTGTATATTTTGGTATAAGCAACACTCTAAGAAACCATTGCTTAACACAATGTCACAATAGTTTAATCCTCTTTAAGGATTAAATTTTTAAAATTTAATTTTCTCTGAAGTTTTCTTTGAAGAGCTTTATAATTCTAGTTCTTACATTTAGATCTAGGATCCATTTTGAGTTAATTTTTTATATGGCATAAAGTAGGGGTTCAAATTTTTTCTATGGCAAAGACAATTCTTTCTCTATTGAATTATCTTGGTACTTTGTCTAAGGTTACATCTTTATGATAGAATTTACCAAATTTTGCCTTGTTTTGTGTAAACTGGATCTGTCCCCCTATGATTGGAGGACAGGAACTATGTTTTGTTCATTGAAGATGAGAAAACCTATATGAGCCATAGAGCCCCAGAGTAAATATTTCTTTCCTTCTTTTGAATTTCCCCACAGCACTTGGTGTGATGCTTGTCATACAATAATTACACAGATGTTTGTTGAATGGAAAATGTGCTTGAGCCTACACCTGGAAAGAAGGGCATAGGTTCCTAAAGCTCTGATCGAACGGGATGTTCGGAACACTTTCAGCTCTTCTAGAACTAAAACTCTGAATCGTGGAGACCCCAGCAAGTTGAGAAGTTGTGGTGTCATCAAGGTCATCACCAGCGTTACTCACTCAGTCGTGTCCAACTCTTTGTGACTCCAGGGACTGCAGCCCACCAGGCTCTTCTGTCCATGGAATTTCCCAGGCAAGAATACTGGAGTGGGTTGCCATTTCCTTCTCCAGGGGATCTTCCTGACCCAGGGATTGAACCTAGGTCTCCTGCATTGCTGTCAAGGCTGGGACTTCCAAATGACTCCTTATTCTCTAAGGTAAGTGACAAATATGTTTTCACTTAAAGTGACTCTAAACACTGAAAACCCTCAAGGTCTAGAATCATTTTTTTTTTCTTCTAGTTTAACTTCAAGTTGTCCAGATGTCTACTTATTTAACCCGTGCTCAGTTGCTAAGTTGTGTTTGACTCTTCTCGACCCCATGGACTGTAGTCTGCCAGGCTCCTCTGACCACGGGATTTTTCAGGCAAAAGTACTAGAGTGAGTTGCCATTTCCTCCTCCAGGGGACCTTCCCAACCCAGGGATCAAACCTGTGTCTCTTAGGTCTCCTGTATTGGCAGATGGATTCTTTACCACTGAGCCACCTGGGAAACCTATTTAACAGCTAATGCAGTAATAAAATTTCACTTGTGAATTTGACCTCAATTCCAGATAATTGACTGTAGTTCTAACCTGCCTGAAAGCAGAAAGACTTTTTTCTGGAAGCAACAATCACTATTAAAAAGGCAAAGAGTGCTCTGGTATGGCCAGCAATTCTATTTTCAGTGACCCCTTTCTCCCTGTCTTTTTCTCCCACGCTGAACCTTAGGAGACCTCACAAGCTTTCAAAAATAGAGCGAGAGGTTGAAGATAAAGGCCTGTTCATTCTACTGGGGAGTGTCCCATGGAGTCATGTCCAGACAGTGTCTCTGCTGCTTGGATATCTTTTTCTGAGATTTCAGAATCTGCCTCTTTGTGTGCCAAAGTATGTATGTGCAAGTATGAATCTCAGATGTGTTCTATATGGATACACATAATTAACTTTCTTACCCCCTTCTTTTCAGCTTTATCGAAGTGCTTCAAATGACAGTTTCTGACTCATCGTCACTGCTCTGTCACTTCACCACATTGCCTCTCTGCAAATAATCAGGTACCAGGCTCTCAAACACATCTTCTTCTAAAGATGGTGGCCACTTCCTAACCCTAAGTTACCTAGAATACAGGGCAACTCTATCGAAAAAAAAGTTGCTTATTAGACTTTATATATTTTGGAGCAGTTTCTGGTTCACAGCAAAACTGAGCTGAAGATTGAGATTTTCCATATCTCTCTGCCTCTTCACATGCACAGCCTCCCCCATTATCAACAGTCTCCACAGAGTGGTACATTTGTTACAACTGATGAATTTACATTGTTGTTCGGTCCCTGAGTCCTGTCACTCTGTGACCTCATGGACTGCAGCACGCCAGGCTTCCTGGTCCTTCACCTTCACCCAGAGCTTGCTCAAAGTCACGTCCATTGAGTCTGTGATGCCATCCAACCATCTCATCCTCTGTCGTCCCCTTGTCCTCCCGCCTTCAATCTTTCTCAGCATCAGGGTCCTTTCTAATGAGATCTAATGAAGAACCTGATCCGGCTCTTCGCATCAGCTGGCCAAATCATTGGAGCTTCAGCTTCAGCATCAATCCTTCTAAGGAATATTCAGGATTGATTTCCTTTAGGATTGACTGTTTTGATCTCCTTGCAGCCCAAGAGACTCTCAAGAGTCTTCTCCAACACCACAGTTCAAAAGTATCAGTTCTTCAGCGTTCACATTGACACATTATAATCATAATCACTTAAGGTCTGTGCTTTACGTTACAGTTCACTCTCCCTGTTGTACATTCTGCGGGATTGGACAAATGTGTAATGACATGTATCCACCATATAGTATCATATAGACTGGCTTCACCGGAGAAGGCGATGGCACCCAACTCCAGTACTCTTACCTGGAAAATCCCATGGATGGAGGAGCCTGGTGGGCTGCAGTCCATGGGGTCGCTAGGAGTCGGACGCGACTGAGCGACTTCACTTTCACTTTTATGCATTGGAGAAGGAAATGGCAACCCACTCCAGTGTTCCTGCCTGGAGAATCCCAGGGACTGGGGAGCCTGGTGGGCTGCCGTCTATGGGGTCGCACAGAGTCAGACACGACTGAAGCAACTTAGCAGCAGACTGGCTTCATAGGGTTAAAAATCCTGTATGCTCTCTGCCCAGAGATTGGATTTAAAAGGGCGAGAAGAGAGGGAAAGGAAAAAACCGGTGCAATGCAGAGGCGCCAAGAAACTCCCAACCAAGTTCGTTTCTAAGTTCACATGCTCCAGCTGGCCCATCTCTCCAACTCAACTCTGGGCAGGTTCCTCCTCCTTTTGTTTAAGTGTCAAGCAAATGGGTTTCCTGTTGACACCGGAATATTGTGAAAGGGCAGGAAGAAGCCAGGCCACCTCCTCTTTCCCCCTTTCCTATCCCGTTTGTTTATTTTGTACCGGTCTGTTTGGGTGGCGCGGGTGCTCCCAGCTTGTGCGGCGGCTGGGCGGCTCTGCGGCCGGTAACCCCTCCCCGAGGAGGCGAGGCCCCGCCAGACCCCGCCCGATCCCGGCTCCGATCCGCGGGGCGGGGAAGGGAGCGGGAGAGCCGGAGCCCGGAGGAGGCCGCCGGGGCGCGCGAGGAGGCGGGGAAGCCGGCTCGGCCCGCGCCCGGCCGCACCCCCGCGGGCTGCAGGTGGAGCCGACGAAGCAGCCGCTTCCGACGCCGCCGCTCCCCGGGGGCGCCTCCCAGGCCCGAGGCTGCGGGCGCGGGGCGCCGGGGGCTGGCGGCCGGCGCGCGGGCCCGCGCGGCTAGTCCATGGCTGAGGGCCGGCGGCGGGAGGACGAGGACGACGAGCTGCGCGAGCGCCGCGAGCTCGGGGGCCCGCGCCGCGCCCGGGGCCGCGTGCTCTCCGGCCACCCGGCCGCAGGTGAGGGGCTCGGGCAGCGCGAGGGAGGGACGGGGGCGCCGGGGACCCGGGGCCGCGCACGCCCTGCTCCGGACACCGGCGGCTCCCTCGCCCGCCCGGAGGGGATCCGCACCTTCAACTCTCGGAGGCGAGCCGGAGGGAGAGTGGCTTTCCTTCAATTCCCATCCTCACTTTGGGGCCGAGCCCCAGGAAATTCAAGCTTATCTCTACCTGTTAGGGGCCCTGGAGCCGAAACTACATATTTTCCGTGCAGACTAAATCCAGGAGCTGCTGGCTTGGAACTTGTGGCTTCCTTATCTCTGGATGAGTCAGAGGCCGGTGAAGAATGCCCCCTCCCGATAGGTTTGCCAGGCTGTCGCAACCGAGTCTAAGCACGTGCTAATAGTCCAGTCGGGTTTGGGTTTCGGTGCCTGTTGAACTTCGGACCTGGGTCTGCCCTCCCAACCCCCAATCGCCCAAGTGCACCTAGTTTCTATAGGACTTGCTTTAGAGTGACTTGGTGACACCACCCCCGCCTCGCCCCTCCTCCTTCCCGCCCCGTCTCCCTCCTGCCCCCTCTCCCCAGTCCAGAATATAGCATTCCAAAAGGTGATGCATTTGGACCGAGAATCATTTCTGGTATATAACTACTTTTGTGATCTTGTTTTTGGGTGCACAAAGGCGGCACGGATCAATAGTTTGACGCAGAAGTGGAAGAGTGAGTAAGTGCACACCCACACCCCTTCACTTTCCGGGGGAGCTTTTCACTTAAACATAATATAATAGAGAGGAAATTCTTTGGTCTTTGGTTCCAACTGGATAAGCCAGTTATCTGAAAACAAGAGGGAAGAGATGACAATAAAAGGGAGATATAGGCGTGAGAAGGATTCCGATGTGCACATTCATTAAGGCCTCTTTAGAAAGTGGAATACACTGAGCATTCCAGTAAACAATGGAGAAATTTTTCTATATGTCTCCCTTAACCTCAAGGAAAGTTGGAGAATTGAAAGATCCTGAGTTTCTGGGGAACAAATGAGGCTAGAAAATGGGATGAAAGGAAAGAGTTTGAGTGGAACGTGAAGAAATACTTGATTTGATGCTCCTGGTAGGATCTTGAACCCTTAAAAATCATTCCTTTTGGAAGATGAGTCTTCTCATGTAGTCCAAATGTCAAATTCCATTTTTCCTTTTGGAAGTTTTTTCGAGGAAATCTAGATCCTTTGCTCTGGACTTCTTTCTAGCAATGAGTGTTACCGTCTAAATATTTGATACTTAGTGGGCTTATTAATGTCAATAAGATTTGAGGAGTAGAAACTGTAGGCAGTAAATGAACAATGAATTGATATGAGAAAAATTAGAAAAGTATGTTTTGTACAATGTAAATTACTGCATGTTATTAATGATTAATACATGTTATTAATAAATTACAAAAAGCATTTAAAAAATTAAAAAAATTTTAATTATTAATTTTTTAATTAAAAAAATCATCCTTTTGCTCATTATTCTTCCATCAAAATAAGGCATTTGACTAACCACACAAACACCAACCGTTTGGAAGATAACGTCTTGATAGTTTTGTTTAGTATAAACCCAGATCTAATGAAATACTGGGTGATTGCTGGATATGAGTAAATAATTGATGGGAGAATACAATGAAAAACTTCAGAGATATTTCTGTTTTCCACTGATTTAAGCATTCCTTGGACTCCTTTTATCTTCAGCAAAAAGCTCCACGTATGTTCTGTGAAGAGCCGTACCGAGGTCATCCTAGATATGATACAGGTATATGTTTATCATTTAGTTGCAGTGTATGTGTTTATTCCAAGGCCGGTGGGAATGGCATTTTGTAACTTGTTTTTGCCAGTTCTTTAATTTCCCAAGGCTACCAGGAGCTTTTCTAGGTTCCGTGATAATCTGTTGCTGTGAGGTGACATAGTGTTCTTTTTCACCCAGAAATTGGTGTTCGCAGTTTCTAACATTTTATACACCCTGCCTGGGTTCAGGGGTGAGGAACAGAGATATTATGGAGTGGCCAGAGGGTTAAACTGGCTATTTTAGCAGGCTTCTTTCTTTGGAGACACATGATTTAATAGTTTACATTTCTTTGCAAGCTGTGCTCCTCTTTCTCCTCGTTAGTTTCCGTGTGTTTTTCAGACTCCCTTGCATTCCTTACCAAGCTTGGGCATTTGTTAGTTACCTCTGTTCCCGGTGTTCTCTCTCCAAGGGAGAGAGTAGGAACTGACCTAGAGGCTTCATGTTTCTCCCCCCAACCCCCTTAACGTGAACCGTTTTTAAAGTCTTCATTGAATTTGTTAAAATATTGCTTCTGTTTTACGTTTTGGGTTTGGGGCTATGAACCCTGTGGGGTCTTAGCCCCCTGGCCAGGGGTCTAACCCATACACGCTGCGTTGGAAGGTGAAGTCTTAACCACTGGGCAGCCAGGAGAGTCTCCCGCTTCCTCTTTCTACTCTTCCATCTTTCCTGTTCTCATCCCGTCTCTCCTTCCTCCACCACCTCACAATCTAAGGATGTTTCCATTTTTCTTTGATCTCACAGAGCTTGACACCATAAACTTAGGGTGTATGGACTTGAGGGAGTCTGTGAATTCCTTCTCTCCCTGCTAACTATATAGGTGTGGTTGTGGAAGCGTTTTTTTTTTTTTTTTTTTAACTTTGCAATGTATATTCAGGAGAACCTGTAAATATAAAACCTGTAAATCATAAAGACTCACATAGCCTGTGCCCAAGTATTATCATTTCCCGAAGCAAACTTTGGTCTCTCCTAGTCATGACGTCTTCCTTCCCCTTGAGGAACCACTTTTTTCCCTCTTCCTGTGCAGTTTTACCTATACATGTATGCATGCACATGAGCATATGCATATATATGTGCATCCCTATTCAGTATTGTTTAATTTTACCTTACTAAGTATGATTTAGTTCGTTATTTGACAACTTCACATGCATGAAATCATCCTGTGTATATTCTTTAGTGTCATGCTTTCTTCATTCCATGTTAAGTTTGTAAGGTGTATCCATAGTTACATGTAGCTGTAGTTTTTCTTTGCATTCATATGTCACATTTTTGCTTATTATTTTTTATTGATTGGCTGGAGTTTTTTACCTGCACAGGAATCTCAGCTTCCATTGGTTGATGTTGCAGATTGTGCTTCCACTCTAGTTTATGTAAAAAATTTTTGTTCATGGTTTCTTTTGATGTAGAAATTCATAATTTTAGTGTAGGTAGATTTACGAATCTTTTTCTTTATAGTTAAGTGTCCCTCCTCTCCTCGCTGTCCTCCTTTGTTAAGAACGCTTTCTCTACCCCAAGGTCATGAAGATATTCTGTATCTTCTGTTTTGTCTACTAAAAGTTTTGTAGCTTTCTTTGAGGAGAGATGCCATAGCTTTCGTCAGAATCTCAAATGGGTCTGAGAACTCTGAGTGACTTGACAGCATTTTTATATTGTTTCTCCAAAGGGCGGCTGCTGCTGCTGCTGCTGCTAAGTCACTTCAGTCGTGTCCGACTCTGTGTGACCCCATAGACGGCAGCCCACCAGGCTCCCCCTGTCCCTGGGATTCTCCAGGCAAGAACACTGGACTGGGTTGCCATTTCCTTCTCCAGTGCATGAAAGTGAAAAGTGAAAGCGAAGTCGCTCCAAAGGGCAGGGAGTACAAAATTCTGAGGAGTGGTAGGCATTTAATTTTGTGTGCTCAGTTGTGTCTGACTCTTTGTGACCCTGTGGAGTGTAGCTGGCCAGCTCCTCTGTCCATAGGATTTCCCAGGCAGGAATACTGGAGTGGATTGCCATTTCCTCCTCCAGGGGATCTTTCTGACCTTGGGATTGAACCCATGTCTTATCTGTCTCCTGTATTGCAGGAGGATTCTTTACTGCTGGCATTTGATAGGGTTTAATAAATATTAAATAAATTTACTCTGTGTTTGATGTGATTATGGTAAATTCTGGAAGGACAGATATAATTTCTCCCATGTGTTCTGAGTAGAATAACTGATATTTTTAATATGAGGTCACGATTAAACTTCGTTGTGTTCTCTTCATCGTGTTCTCTATGAACTACTTCTTACAGGTTGTCTCCTGTGAGGGAGGTGTTATTTTCTCCATTTTATAATTGAAAAGATTGAGGCTCAGAAATATTTTAAAAATATTTAAGTGACTTGCCCAAGATCCCTCAAGCTGTAAATGGCAGGACGGGGACTTGAATCCAGGTCTTTTTGACCTGAAAATCTGTGTTTTTCCAAGCTATCCTGCTGGCTACTAATAAAAGTCAGTTGCTTTGAATGCTGCGCATGTTTATACCCGCATGATGTTGTTTGTTATATTTTAGAAATACTTTTTACATTTACCGGGTGCTTTTCTACTTAGGAAGGACTTCCACAGCCTCATGGAACTTGACTGTTACAACAGCCTGAGAAGGAAGAGGGTACATTTTTATTATTCCCATTTTAAAGTTGAGTAAATTGAGACTCAGAACTGTTAAAAAAAAACTGAATCTAATAATCTAAAAAGAACACAGCTAGATATATAGCTACAAATCAGTTACTCTATTGGGTGTTTCAAGTCATGAACCGTTGTTTATTTGACATGACAAATAAACATTTGACATGTTTATTTATATGACAATGTGTTAGGTCATACGGCCCAGAGTGTGTGGCTCTGCCTAATAAGTTGTATCGTTTTGAAAACTACATGAATTCTTCTGGGCCACTAGCTTACAGTTTTTGTTATTAGAGTTCCAAAGTTATCTGATTTATTTTGAGAAGGTTACTATAAATCTCACAGAAACTAGGGATATATGGACATGTTATTTAAAAATTCTCTACTCACCAAGTTCTTTAAGAAGATCTACTAGTTATCCTGTCAACAAAATGTATGCAAAATGTGTAGAAAATACAGGGAATACAAAGAAATACATAAAATAGGCTCCCTCCTTTTAAAGGACATGTCATAGAATTAGGGAAAGTAAGACTAATATACTTTAAAGAAATAAGTAAGAAGATCAAGTAGTTCATGGTAACTATGAAATGGAGGTTAGCATAAGAGAATCAGACTATCTTAATTTATTTCTTGACTCAGCCTCTTACTGTGTAACCTTGAACAGGTTACCTAACCTGTCTGTGTGTGTCCATTCTTTACTTGTAAAATGGGAGTGTTAATAAAACCTATTGCATAGGGTTTGAGGATTAAGTGAATTAATACATGTAATACCTTTAGAACACAGCTAGGCCCCATAATAAATACTGCCTATAATGTTGTTAGTGTTTATGTATAATTTTGTTATTGTTAAAATATCTAACACTTTATTGAGTCTGTATTTTTTCTTCATTTAGGAATAGTTGTGCAGTTTCAGGTTGGCAAAGAAAAAGGAGGTAAAACTGCATCTTCACCATTTCTAATCAAATGTATTTGCTTTGCTTTGGAATTCATGATTCTCTTTTTGAAATATCTCAATCTTACAAGACCATCAAAGATAGAGCCTAGTTCTTCATTTGACATTCCTTGCACCTTACAAGCTATTTTAATGTGGCTTGTCGTGATTTTTATTAATACCTTTTCTTCTTCATCACAAAAGAAAAGCTCTTTCTTGTGACATAATCATTGTGTTCAAAGTGATTTCAAACAAATAAAGGGAAGTCAATGACTCCACATCCTATTTTTAACCAGGGTGCATTCCTTCATTCTTTTTTTTTTTTTAATCTTTGCCACTGTTCATCCAAGGCTTCTATAACTTCACTGGCATGTTACATTCTGGGGGCAACTCTGTCTCCCCTCAGAACGTTTCACCTTTACATTCAGTGGTGTGTGTGTGCTAAGTTGTTTTAGTCGTGTTTGACTTTTTGCGACCCCATAGACTGTAGTCCACCAGGTTCCTCTGTCCCTGGGCTTCTCCAGACAAGAAGACTGGAGTGTGTTGCCATGCCTTCCTCCAGGGGATCTTCCCGACCCAGGGATCGATCCCACGTCTCTCACATCTCCTGCATTGACAGGAGGGTTCTTTACAACTAGTGCCACCTGGGAAGCCCTACATTCAATGGTACTTAGAGTCTAATCCTCTGTACACAGATCTCTGCTAGTTAGCTTTAGCCTCCAGCAACTTACAGCATCTTTCTGGGCCTTATTAATTGAAAGGATGAGGCTTCCAACTTTGCATTTTGTGATTCTAGGAGACGAGCAGAAAAAGAACTTCTGACTTGGTTTACAGAAGCGTGCCAGTGTGCAGGTTCACATCTAGGGGTGTTTCTCCAGGCTCCTTGTGAAGTAATTTGCTGATGAAGGAGAAGCCAAAGGTGCCAGGCTCAAGACATGCCTCACCTGGAGAAGGGCTGTCATGCTAGCTTACGAGTTGTCTTTCAAGATGGGCACTTCACTGATGGAGGGATGGTACTCTGCTTTATCAGTGGAAGCTGTGAGATGTGTTCTGGGGAGATTTATAATTCTCTTGTGTATATTCTGGGGGAATTTATAATACTGCACGATGCAAATGTTATTAAGTACAAGATGGAAATATATATCTAGCCACTTCAGAGTGTAGAGCAGGGTGATGGGAGGGAAGGAAGGAGGCCCGGCCCTCTCATTTGAAGGGAGGTTGAACGTCAGTTCTGTCCCTCAGCCTCTGTAGGTCTCACCTTTAGGGGCTCTAGGCTTGCCTTTGGGTGGGGATGGGTGCATGGCTGGGGGGGAGTGAACAGGCAATAAAGCATTTTTTCTTCTTTTTTTGCAAGCAGAACTTTATTAAATGGGCAACAGACAGTACACCCTTCAGACGTGAGAGCAGCCGACCCTGTAGGAGTGGCTGTTTTCTTTTTTTAAGTGAACTTTTCTTTTAGAATAGTTTTAGATTTACAGGAAAATTGTGAAGCTAGTACAGAAGGTTCCTGTCTCCCACACCCATATTTCCCCTTTATTAACATCTCCTTAATTTTGACCTAATTTATCCTTGCTTTGCATGGTCCCATTACGTGTAGTTGTCCTGTCTCTTCAGGCTCCTCTTGGCTGGGACAGTGTCTTAGATTTTCCTTGTTCCTGATGGCCTTGACCGTGTGAAGGAGTACTGGTCGGATATTTTGTAGAATGTCGCTCTTTGGGGATCTGATGTTCTCATGTTTAGACTGGAGTTTGGGGTGTTTGAGAGGTAAAATACTGTGTGTGTGTGTGTGTGTGTGTGTGTGCGCGTGTGTGCACACGTGCTCAGTCGTGTCCAACTCCACATCCCCATGGACTATAGCCCGCCAGGCTCCTCTGTCCATAGAATTTTCCAGGCAAGAATACTGGAGTTAACCATTTTCTACTCCAGAGAATCTTCCTGGACCAGGGATCAAACCTGAGTCTCTTGCATCTCCTGCATTGGCAGGCGGATTTTTTTTTACCCCTGAGTCACCTGGGAAGCCCATGAAGTACCATATTAACCACATATTAAGGGTATAGTTTTTCTCTTTTTTTTTTGAGTATAATTGCTTTCCAATATTGTGAAAGCTTCTTAGGTACAACAAAGTGAATCGGCTCTATGTATACATATGTCCTCTCCCTCCTGGCCCTCCCTTCTACCACCACCGCCATCCCACCCAGCTAGGTCATCCCAGAGCACCAAGCTGCGCTCCCTGTGCCGTACAGCAGCTTCTCACTGGCTATCTGTTTTACAGATGGTGATTATATAGGTCCAGGGAGGAGGAAATGGCAACCCACTCCAGTATTCTTGGCTGGAGAATCCCAGGGACGGCGGGGCCTGGTGGGCTGCCGTCTATGGGGTCGCACAGAGTCCGACACGACTGAAGCGACTTAGCAGCAGCCGCAGCGCTGCTCTCCCTTTCCCCCTCCCCCTCCTCTCTCTGTGTGCACCTGTCCTCTGTGTCTGCATCTCTATCCCTGCCGTGCAAATGGGTTCATCCGTACCGTTTTGCTGCTGCATTTGTTTTTCTTTTTCTCACTTCACTCTATATGACAGACTCTAAGTCCATCCACATCACTACAAATGACCCAATTTCATTCCTTTTTGTGGTTGTGTAATATTCCATTGTATATTTGCACCACATTTTCTTTATCCATTCATCTGTCCTGGGACATCTAGGTTGCTTCCATGTTCTGGCTATTGTAAATAGTCCTGCAGTGAACATTGGGGGGTATATGTGTCTTTTTCATTTATGGTTTCCTCAGGGTTTATGCCCAGTAGTGGGATTGCTGGGTCATATGGGAGTTCTATTTTTAGTTTTTCTAAGGAACCTCCATACTGTTCTCCATAATGGCTGTATCAGTCTACATTCCTACAAGAGGGTTCCCTTTTCTCCACACTTAGGGTATAAATTAACATCCCTTATTACTGTTGGTGTTGACCTTGATCACCTACCTGAGGGAGTGTCTGTCAGTTTCTCTGCCCCAGGGTCACTACCCACTGCATTCAGACCACAGGAACTAAAGGAAGTGACTAAGCAGGCCACACTTAGAGTGAGAGTTTCGTTTCACCTCCTCAGGGGTAGATTATCTCCATAGGTTTTGTAGAATTCTGCACGGGAGATATCATTCTTTTTTAGTTTCTTTGGGCTGTCCAAAATCTCCATTGGGACTGTGTTCAGACCTTGCCTTTTGGGGAATGTGAGCTCAATTCCTCCACCCTAGCTCTGTCCAGAAAATCTCATGTGTCCTGATGTCTGGCACACACTTTCATAATTGGAAAAGAAAGACATGGAATGCATACCCAGCTTGAGGTAGCCTATGATTAAAACTCCTTCACACTAGTGTATCCACAGGTGCCAAGCACTAATATGAATTCCTTTCCAGTTTTGGAAATGGAGAGGAAGTTAGAGTATGAGAGGAATTTGGAAAAGCCCTGGAGTAGGATAACCAAACAACGAGTTAATATTTATCGTGCGGCTTCCAGGTGGTCTTCTAATTGTCTTAAGTGTGTTTTTTTCCCTTCGTCCTCACACCAATCCTATGAGATAGGTGTGATGAGTCCCTTCATTGTGGCAGATGAGAAACTGAAGGGGCTGTTTACCTCGAAGGGCAAATAATCTACTCCAGGTCACACAGCTAGAAAGCAATGGAGTAGGATTCTGTGCAGATTCCTAGTTGCCTCCCTAGTATTCGTTCCCCCCTTCCTTAGTCAGTGGAACCCTGTATGACGGACTGTGGCAGAGTACCCACCTATGAAACTGCTTCCCCCAGCCTGCTAAGGAGATGCAAGTAGAAGTTGTTGAGTGGGGCTTCTAGGAAAATTCTCTAAAGGGGACTCAAGTGTACAGAATATCCTTTTGCCCATATCCCCTTCCATCTCCCTCCTACCAGGATCAAGGGTGTGTGTGGTTCGGCAGCCATCCTGAGTCATGAGGTCACCTTGAGGATGGAAGCCACACGCTGAGAACAGTGGGGCGGAAAAATACATGGACTCTCTGTTCCCGATGTTAATAAAGCCATCCTGTGAGCTTTTGATTGCCTGCTTCTCCTTTATTTAAGAAAAACTGTCCTATTTAAGCCTCTGTGGCCGTGCATGTGTTTACGTCGCTCAGTTGTGTCTGACTCGTTGCCATCCCAGAGACTGGAGCTCGCCAGGCTCCTCTGTCCATGGGATTCTCCAGGCAAGAACACTGGAGTGCGTTGCCATTTCCTATTCTAGGGGATCTTCCTGACCCAGGGATTGAAGCCATGTCTCTTTCGTCTCCTGCATCGACAGGTGGATTCTTTACCACTGGCACCACCTGGGAAACAATTGTTATCTTAGGTCTTTATAATTAGCTGCTGCTGCTAAGTCGCTTCAGTCGTGTCCGACTCTGTGCGACCCCAGAGACAACAGCCCATCAGGCTCCCCCATCCCTGGGATTCTCCAGGCAAGAACACTGGAGTGGGTTGCCATTATAATTAGCAGCTGAATCCAATTCCTGGCTGATAAAACTTCTGACTTGATCTTGTTCCTCCCTCCTTATCACCAGGCTAATTTTGTTTCCACGAGGTTACCTTAGGATGCCTAGGTTCTTGCTGCTATTTTGTGCTTTATTATAATGTGACCTTGGACAAATAACTTAGATGTCCCTCCCTTTTGCATCTTTTGAATGGGAATTATTTATTCTCTAACTGCTCTACAAGTTTACTATGGGAAAAATGCCTGTAAATGTCAGGTTTTCATGTGTCATGTACATTTCTTGAAGAGGGTCACGGTCATCCTTGTTTAGTGGGATTGAAAAGGAAACCTCTAGAATCTGAAAACAGTTTTCTGATTCTGTCATTTTGCCAAGAGCCATGTTTAATACTTCTCAGGGCACAAACAAACAGAAGCTGTGACGGGAGGTGGTTTTGTCCCTCCGCTGCACAGGAGCAGATTCGAAGTGGCATCACTGATGAGCCTGTAGCTCATGCCAGGGCTGCTGCTTAAGATTCAGAGTTTGTGTCCAATATGGCTGCCTTCATCATGCTGGAGTGTTGTTTCCTGAAGATACATTAATCAAGGAATCGCTGTACTGGAAGAAAGCTAAATGCTTTTTCTTTGAGAGCCGGCCAAGAACAAGGGGCACGGAAGAAAACGTTTGCACGACACATGGAGAGTTCTTTTTGCTGGCAATAAATATCCCCATTTCCAAAGAGTCCTCTGAAACTAGTACAGAGGTGTTCACAAAAATCTGGAAGGCCCCTCACTCAGCTTGGGGCTGCCCAGGTAAAAGATCCTTTTTTGCCTTGTCACCACACTCCTTGTGTCTTTACTTCCTCATGAGGAGTGTCCCTCAACACACTAGCTCCATGGAGATAACAAGTTATCTGGTCGATTCGTGTTACTCAGTTGAGGTATAACTTGCCAGTGGAAGGTGTGGTTTGTAAGTGAAATTCATTTGGAATAAGGAGTGGTAGTTCAAGTTTTAAAATGTGCAGACTTATATTTGAATATTCCTCTTAATTAGAGGCTTAGTAATGGGAAGTGCCTAATATCACAAACATTTTATCTTTTATGCTAATCTAATCCTGTTTCTCCTTTCTTCTTGAGGTATTCAACTTGAAAACGTGGTATGGTATTTCTTACACTTCTGTAGCAATGCTTTAAACTTTAAACAGTGCTTCTCAAACTTTAATATGCCTACAAATCCCCTGGAGATCTTGTAAAACTGCCGATCTTGATTTCATAGGTTTGGGGTGGAGCCTGGGATTCTGCCTTTCTAACAGACTGTAGATGCTGCTGCTGCTAGTGGTGCCTGAGTTACACTTTGAGTAACAAGGCCCTCGGTTACTTCTGCTTCAGTACTGGGATTCTCAGTGTTGACTGGGCATCGGAATTAACTGAGGAGTTTTCTACAAGATGTGTGCTCACCCTACACTCAGATTTCCTGATTAAGTACTTTTGGGATCGCTGGGGAGCTGGAGTTTTAGAGTTCTATGTGAGGTGAGACTCACTGGCTTCATCTCCTATTTAAAAATGTGATGTTGAGTGGTTTCACTGTGCATGCTTGGAATTTGAACTGTAATTTTTTGAACATGTATTTATTATTATTTTTTTAAGTAATAAATTTAATTAACTGGTTTATGATTTTGGCTGTGCTGGGCCTTCTTTGCTGCACGCGGTTCTCTCTGATTGTGGCGAGCAGGGGCGACTTCCTAGTCGCCGTGCTTGGACTTCTCATTGCAGTGGCTTCCTTGTTCTGGAGCACAAGCTCTGGGGTGTGCGGGCTTCCATAGTTTGGGCACGTGGGCTTAGCAGTTGCAGTTGTTGGGTTCTAGAGCACAGGCTCAGTAGTTGTGGCACGTGGGCTTTTGTTGCCCCACGAAATGTGGGATTTTCCCAGACCAGGGATCCAACCAGTCCCCTCAATTGCAACATGGGTTTTTAACCCCTGGACCACCAGGGAAGCCCTGAACTGTAATTTAAAACAAAAATTTATTTGTTTAATTGTGGCATGTGAACTCTTAGTTTGGATCTGTGGATCTAATTCCCTGACCAGGGATTGAACCCGGGCCCCCTGCCTGGAGTCTTAGCCAATGGAGCACCAAGGAAGTCCCTGTAATGTGTTTCCATCATAAGTAATTTATGTTGTGCTGCCTTTCAGTCAAACAATAAGTGGAATCTACCATGCGTTTTATACATGGACTATGTACAGTCCCTGTGTTTCCATGGTGCTTCCCTGGTGACTCAGATGGTAAAGAATCTGCCTGTAATGCGGGAGATCTGGGTTCAGTCCCTGGGTCAGAAAGATCCCCTGGAGAAGGGAATGGCTACCTACTCCAGTATTCTTGCCTGGAGAATTCCATTGACAGAGGAGCCTGGCAGACTACAGTCCATGGGGTCACAAAGAGTCAGGTGCAACTGAGTGACTAACAGTTTGTGTTATCCATAGCTTAAGAAGACTCCTGGAGAAGGCAATGGCAACCCACTCCAGTACTCTTGCCTGGAAAATCCCATGGGCGGAGGAGCCTGGTGGACTGCAGTCCATGGGGTCGCTAGGAGTTGGACACGACTGAGTGACTTCACTTTCACTTTTCCCTTTCATGCATTGGAGAAGGAAATGGCAACCCACTCCGGTACTCTTGCCTGGAGAATCCCAGGGACGGGGGAGCCTGGTGGGCTGCCATCTCTGGGGTCGCACAGAGTCGGGCACAACTGAAGTGACTTAGCAGTAAGGGCCTATCGTTGAAGTAACTGGAAAGTAATGTGTGTGATAGTTATGTCCTTTCAGATTGTAAGAAATAGTGGCCTGTTCTGCTAACATCAGTTGACGGGAGGCTTATTATAAGGATATACCAGTAAGTTGGAAGACACAGGAAGCAGCATCAGAAGTCATTTGGAAATACAGCAAATAGTTCATTTGGAAATATAGCAAAAAGTTATTTGGAAACACAGCAAATAGTTTCCCCAGAGAACATTCCTTTGTAAGTTGGGAAGATTGTTATTCCTTATGTTACTGTTACCACTGTCATCATTTTGGTGACTCAGTTTACCTTTGTCTCCTTCCATAGCTCTGCTAAGTCGCTTAAGTCGTGTCTGACTCTGTGCGACCCCATAGACGGCAGCCCACCAGGCTCCCCCGTCCCTGGGAGTCTCCAGGCAAGAACACTGGAGTGGGTTGCCATTTCCTTCTCCAATGCATGAAAGGAAAAGGGAAAGTGAAGTCACTCAGTCGTGTCTGACTCTTAGTGACTCCATGGACTGCAGCCTACCAGGCTCCTCCGTCCATGAGATTTTCCAGGCAAGAGTATTGGAGTGGGGTGCCATTGCCTTCTCCATCCATAGCTCTAAACTTACTGAATAAATGACTTGTTTTTCTTGTAGTCAGCCTCCCCAAGGAAGAGCCTCTAAGTAGGTTGTCCAGCAAGGGTCCTGCACAGAGAGTCCCATTGGGGCAGAAGCTAATGACAAACTACAGATAGCTACTTTTAGGAGGAGGATGGTAGGGTCTTGTGGTACTCACCTGGCCACCTGCATGTGAGAATTGAGAATGGCCTCCAGCTGCTTCTGTTGTAACAGCACAGTGAGTTCAGCCCTTAGCACGGCAGCTACTGCTGCCCGTTACCACTTGGTGCCCTGTTACCAGGCAGTGAGTCCTGCTCCGCCATTGGTGAGTGCCTCACCGGGCCCCGCCCACCAGCACCCAACTGTCAGGGAGCCCCTGGTAGGGTCCTGCTCCGCCATTGCAAAGCACAGCAACTACTTCGGCCCCATTACTCCTTGGCGCCCTGTTACCCGGCAGTGAGTCCTGCTCCGCCATTGGTGAGTGCCTCACCCGGCCCCGCCCACAGGCACCCAACTGTCAGGGAGCCCCCGGTAGGGTCCTGCTCCGCCACTGCACAGCACAGCAGCGGGTCCTGCCTACAAGCAGCTACGGTCAGTGAGGGGAGTTAGACAACGGTGGAGTGGTGGTGGTGAGGTGGAGAGTGAGGTGAGAGACGGATCCTGGCCTTCTCCCTGAGGCCCTCCATCTGACCCGGCCGTGGGCCAGCGGGTGAGCGGGGGTCCAGAATGGGCTTAGCACTGTGTCCCGCAGGGCTCAGAGCCCTCACCGCAGCCACCAACTCGGCTCGGCCCAGGCCTCGAGGCAGCGGTGAGCGTCTCCACTACCCGTGTCTCCGCGACCTAAAAGCACTGGCAGTTTGCCTGGGTCACAATCTGAGGGACCTGTTTTTGGAACCTTAGGGCTAGTAGGTTGGGCGCCTGGCTACCTCAGAGATGAAAGCTTTCAGTGACTTTGGGGTTCTTAGGGCTTGAGCCACCCATCTTCTTGTGTGAACCTTCCTCTGTTCCAGACTCCAATGTTTTAGTGTTATTTGGCCTCACTGTGTTGGACACTTGGACTTGCATTGTTCGGTATCATTGTCAGATGAGACTTTGGGCTTGGGGTGCATTCTGAGGTTAGTTATGAGGGTGAGAAGGTAAAACCGGTAGATTCCATGCATGACCAGAACACCCTTTCGTTGTTGAGTAGCATGGGGAAAGATGTATTTTGTTCATTGTTACAGCCTCATAAACCACAAGGGTGCCTGGCACACATGTTCAATGCATAGCTGTCAAATAGAACACAAATAGAAAATGTTTTTAACGATTTAAAGTTGACTTTATTGTTCATTTGATTACATTTTATTCTAACCCGGATCCTTGTGTACACTGCAATGGTGAGGGAATTTCTACTCTAAGAGTGTCTCACTGAAACAGCATGCTCCAAGACCGCAAGAAGTTTTCTTATTGCGTTTTCAGTAGTGATGAGGATATGTTTGCCACTTGGTGTTATCAGTACGGCTGGCGCCAGGCTCTGGGCTGAGGCGGGCAGCAAGTGGATACGAAGCTCAGCGATCAGGGTCCTTCCTGGCGGCCTCCCTCGAGGGCCCCCCCTCCCGCCCCAAAGCGCTGCCACCCGGGGTCCCAGTCACCTCTGCTCTGAGATGTCGAGTGTGGATTTGGATGTTTGGCCAAGGAACGGAGGCCGCTTTTCAGATAAAGAGGGAGACACTGGGAAGATGGGAGTCGCTGTTACAGCAGCTCAGTTCAGTTCAGTTGCTCAGTTGTGTCCAACTATTTGTGACCCCATGGACTGCAGCATGCCAGGCCTGTCCATCACCAACTACCAGAGTTTACTCAAACTCATGTCCATCGAGTCAGTGATGCCATCCAGCCATCTCATCCTCTGTCGTCCCCTTCTCCTCCTGCCCCCAAAACCTCCCAGCATCAGAGTCTTTTCCAATGAGTCAACTCTTCGCATGAGGTGGCCAAAGTACTGGAGTTTCGGCTTTAGCATCATTTCTTCCAAAGAACACCCAGGGCTGATCTCCTTTAGAATGGACTGGTTGGATTTCCTTGCAGTCCAAGGGACTGTCAAGAATCTTCTCCAACACCACAGTTCAAAAGCATCAATTCTTCAGCGCTCAGCTTTCTTCACAGTCCAACTCTTACATCCATACTGGAAGAAGCACAAGCTGGAATCAAGATTGCCGGGAGAAATATCAATGACCTCAGATATGCAGATGACACCACCCTTATGGCAGAAAGTGAAGAGGAACTAAAAAGCCTCTTGATGAAAGTGAAAGAGGAGAGTGAAAAAGTTGGCTTAAAGCTCAACATTCAGAAAATGAAGATCATGGCATCTGGTCCCATCATTTCATGGGAAATAGATGGGGAAACAGTGTCAGACTTTGTTTTTTTGTGCTCCAAAATCACTGCAGATGGTGACTGCAGCCATGAAATTAAAAGACGCTTACTCTTTGGAAGGAAACTTACAGCAGCTGCTGCCTCTTAGAAAGCTCCAAACCGCTTATCCGTGGAATGGGAGGCGGGTGGATGTTAAGGATGTTCCTGAGGAGGGACGGACCAGCTGATGATGGATGGGATGTAGGCAGCGCAGCGAGGGCCAAGTCCAAGGATGGTGACCTGTCCTGACTCGGGAAAAGAAGCTTCCGATTGACACCTTCCCCTGGAGAGGGGAAATGATACACAAGGTTGAACAGTAAATCTTAATTAGAGCCTGTTTGCTCTTCCTGTTAAGCAGTGTGAAGAGTATTCATGTAGCACTCGGAACAAGCCTTTCAGTAGCTCCTTGAGCACATGAATTGTGTAAACCTTGAGGAACGTAATTTGGTACTGATCACCTCATAGGTTTCCGACGAATGTTTAATAAAGGTAATGAAAAATTAACGGTTTTAAGTGCAATAGTCTTTAATTCTTTGCTTTATTCATTGAAAATGAGATTTCTTGTAAGTAGGTTTTTAAAAGTACCAACTTTTTAGCATGTCTGAACAAAACATTTTATTGATCAATCAGTAACTAATTTTGTGTGTAAAGTATGCCAGGAACTCCTGTTAACTAACACAGAAAGTTAGGTTTTGTTTTCAAGATGAGAACAATGAGGCAGAGAGAAGTAGAGCTGGAATTTGAACCCCTGCAGTCTCTTTTTCTCCTTTAATTTTTAAATTTACATACATAAACTTACACATATAGTGTTGACTTCTTTTGGGTGCATATTTTTGTGAGCTTTAATAAAGGTATTTATTCATGTAGTCACCTCCATAGTCAGAATACAGATGCTTCATCACCTTGAAACTCCTGTGCTTCCTGTTGTAGTCAAATCTTCCCTATACCCTGCAACTCCTGATCTGTTCCATGTCTTTGTAATTTTGCCTTTTAATGGAATCATTTCTTCCTGCACAGTGTGGAGATTCATTCATGTTGTTCCATGTGTCAGTAGTTTGTTCCATTTTGCTGCTATTCAGTATTCAGTATTCTATGAATGCACCACAGTTTGTTCATCCACTTACCTGATGAGGGATACTTAGGTGATTTTCAGGTTTTGGTGTTTGTGAATAAGTTGCTCTAAACATACAGGTTTTTGCATAAACTTAAGTTTTTATTTCTCTAGTTTTAAGTACCTGGACATTGTTTTGATGGGTCATATGGTAAGTGTATGCTTAACTTTATAAGAAACTACCAAAGTGTTTTCAGAGTTGTGTTAAACCATTTTGCATTATCATCAGCAATGGATGAGAGTTCCAGTTGCTCTACATCCTGATCAACCTTTGGTATTGTCAGGTTTTTTGCTTTGGCTTTTGTTTTAGTCTTTCTGATGAATGTGTAGTGATATTTTCTTGTGGCTTTAATTTGAATTTTCTTAATGTATAATGATGATGAGCATCTTTTCATGTGGTTAATTGCCATCCATTACATCATCTTTGGTGAAGAATGTCAAATCTTTGCCCATTTTAAAATTAGTTTGTTTGTTTCCATATGATGAAATGTTAGAGTTTTTAATATATTTTGCATTCAAAATATTTATTTTGCTGGATGTAAGATATGAAATATTTCTCCTGGTCTGCCATTTACTTTTTCGTTCTGTTAGCAGCGTGTGTAGCTCTTTGAACTTCCTGAAAATAGTTGATTTAAAGTCTTTGTCTGTGCTGTGCTTAGCTCAGTTGTGTCTGACTCTTGACTGTAGCCCGCCAGGCTCCTCTGTCCATGGGGATTCTCCAGGCAAGAATCCTGCAGTGGGTTGCCATGCCCTCCTCCAGGGATCTTCCCAACCCAGGATCAAACCCAGGTTTTCCACACTGCAGGCAGATTCTTTACTGCCTGAGCCACCAGGGAAACTCTAGTAAGTCCAATATCTGGGCTTTCACAGAACTGTTTATGTTGATTACTTTTTTTTTCTGTGCATGTGCCTCATAATTTTATGTTGAAAACTGGGCATTTTGAATATTACAATATTACAACGCTAGAATCAGATTTTTCTTCCTCCCTAGGGTTTATTATTGCTGTTATTATAATTGTTGTCACTTGTCTAGTAATTTTTCTGAACTAATTTTGTAAAGTGTATAATTCTTGTGTGATGTGTGGCACTGAAGTCTCCGTTTCATTAGCTTAGTGGACAGCTAGTGATTAGACAGTTTTCCTTAAATGCCTAGAACAACAACAAGAAAACCACCAAAAACCTCCCAGTCATTGCAGGGGGGCTCTGTGTGTGTATCACAGCATACCTTCAATACTCAGCCAAGTAGTGGACACGACTGAGTGACTTCACTTTCACTTTTCACTTTCATGCATTGGAGAAGGAAATGGCAACCCACTCCAGTGTTCTTGCCTGGAGAATCCCAGGGATGGGGGAGCCTGGTGGGCTGCCGTCTATGGGGTCGCACAGAGTCGGACACGACTGAAGTGACTTAGCAGCAGCAGCAGCAGTGTACAATTTACCTTAGCCTTCACTGTCTGCTTGTGCAGAGCTTGTAGGTCAGTCACAGATGAGAGCTTAGGGCCATCTCAGATTGTTTCTGAGCTTGAACCCACCCTGAGAATGCACACGGACTTTCAGATTCCCAGGAATATGTGGGAGCTTTTCAAAGCCCTTATTCCCTAAAGCATCTCATCTTCTAGCCTTTCCTCGCAGTTTCTTTGGTTAGTCTGTTGTTTGCCCCAACTATTATCTATTGACTCATGCAGCAGCAACTAATATATTTATTTATCTGTAAATGATTTCGATAAGCTTTCTCTGGCTAGCCACTTTTCAGGGTTTGGAGAGTTTTGGGTTAGGCAAGCTAAAGGCAAGTATTTTGTGCTGGCCTTCTGCGGTGCCACCAGACAAGTAGAAACAAATTATTACAATTCTTTGTGAATGAAGTCTTTTCTGCTCCCTCTGGTACTAGTACTGGTACCAGGTAGACAGGTTATTATTTTCAAGGCTACCACTGAGCTGGAGAATGGGGGATGAGACCAGGGTTAGTTAAAATGCCACAAAGCTTGCTACTCCAACCAAAACTCACCTTGTTTTTCTTGATTGAATGTTGCATTGTACTTATATACATCAAGTGGTTGCTGCAAACTTTTGGTTAGTTTATAGAGGTCAAAAAAAGGTGATTCTGCCAGTTTCCGTTTTCCAGGTTCCAGTTTCCCATTGCTTTTCTGGAGAACAGAGTTTTGAAGTTCTTCACTCTGCCACTGTCACTGATGGTACTCAAGTATGGGTTTAAAAGTAACTAAGATTGTCAGTCTTTTTAAGAGCAAAGTGGCCAAGTCTTTCCCAATAAAATACTGAAAGAGAAGATGTGGATAGGATAGTCTTACTCATTTTGAAGTGTTTGTACATCCTACAGTAGCATTATCAAGGTATTTGAGGAGCCGCACTCATCGGTTACTGTGCTGGGGTCAAGAACCTTTTTCATTTAAACCCTGCATAGGCAGCTTGCTTATTTTAGTTCAAGGCACAGACACCCCCTAGCCTGCTGTTACTTTTATTTATTTATTTATTTTCACTTTTTAAAAAAGATAATTTATTTATTTTAATTGGAGTCTAATTACTTTACAGTATTGTGGTTTTTGCCATACATGATGTGAATCAGCCATGGGTGTACATGTGTCCCACCACCCTGAACCCCTCTCCTCTCTCCCTCCTCACCCCATCCCTCGGAGTTGTCCCAGAGCACCAGCTTTGAATGCTCTGCTTCATGCATCAAACTTGCACTGATGTTACTTTTAAAAACCTGATTTTCAGGGAATATCTGGCCAGGAGAATCCATATTCCCCTTTGCTTTTTAAAGAATGACTCAGAGAAAGTAGCTTTGTTGCTATGTTCTGATATAAATCAGTCATTGTTAGCACTGGGGAGGGGAATTGAGGGCATGGAGTGTCACTTTATACACTTCTGTATTGAGTTTCCTCCAATGAGTATTACTTTGAAAGTTAAAAGAAAGGGACAATAAATTTAAAATACCATGTGAAATAATTGCTGACCTAGTGTATCTGTTGCTTATGTTGTGGTATTTTTTTTTAAACCTGTTTTGCCTTAAGATGAGCTACTGCAATGGCAAATGCTGTCATGTTGATAAAAGAAATGATTGATGAGTGTTAGAGAAAATGATAGTAGGAAAGAAGTATATAATTCTGTTTCCTCTGAAGATCATTTTTCAAACACCGGCTAATTTATCATTTGGTCACCTATTCCATCTTATGACATTCATTGTTTTTATGAAAGCCATAATCATTTAAAATGCAAATCCTCATAACCACACTGTTGAAAACTGTTTAACATAATCAAAACCTACCCTTTGTGTTCTCTACCTTTTTTCCTGTGTGTTTCATCTTCAAGTTGTGACCCAACAGAATCTATTCCAGAAAAATGGATTCAGGAAACCTGCATTCTAACACTCAGCTTTCCACCAGCCAGCTGTATGTCCTTGATTTAATCTCTCTGGGTCTCAGATTCCTCATTGACAATATGAACAATTTAGACCAGGAATCTGAAAACTGTATTTCTGTGGTCCAAATCTGGCTCACTTCTTGTTTTTGTAAATAAAGTTTTATTGGGACACAGTCATGTTTATTCATTTATATATTATTTATGGCTGCTCTTGTGCCATACCTGCAGAGCTGAGTATTTGTAACAGGGTCTGTGTGGCCTGTGAGCCTAAAGTATGTACTGTTTACCCCTTAAAAGTTTGCTGACTCTAGACTATAAATTTTTCTTTCAGGTTAAATTTTTTAAAAAATTTTTGGATGCTTGGGCCAATTATTTCTTTTTTCCCATTAGATTGCTGCTTAGGAGATCACCAGAAAAATGCAGCTGGAGGAGGGGAAATACAGATCATACATTGTTATTTGCTAGACGCCTGTATCCATCATACATCTGGCATATTTTGTTACTGCTGTGGTTATAAACTGTAACCACAGTGAGCTGTAGCTCAGCCTCACCTGTCTTCTTCAGTCTGGGATCCTGGCTGTAGGTGTAATCCCTTACTGGGAAAAGGAGCAAGGAACAAATCGTGTGCCAGCTTTTAAAACTTCTCAGAAGTAGGTGTGTATTACTTCTACTCACATTGGCCAGCTGGATGTTAGTGGTGCAGGGAAGGGTAATCCTTCTGTAGGAGGCCCTGCACGTCACCTGGTACCTTGAGTGGGTGTATCATCTTTCTGCACGGAGAGCTGGGAAACAGTGGGAACAACATCATCTACTATAGCTTCTTTAAAGGTTCCCTAATGTGAGCAAACTAAAAGTAACGGCAGAAACTTGCTTTTAGAATTCTTTGTGTGTTACATTTTTAATGAACGTTCTGCAGCTAACAAGTAACTAGAAATTGGCCTGTTGAGCTTTTGGAGCATATTCTAATTCTCTCTACTTACTTATTTAACAAATGCTCATTGTAAGAATGCAATATCTGTTTGGATTTCTTTTTATAGACTCTTGATGTCTGTAACTTATAATTCTCACCCCTAAGCTGCCTTTTCCAAGGTCCCATGTCTCGCTGAGACAGTAACACAGCTCAAGTTCCTGAAGCCAGAAATCTGGGTGAAATTCTTAAACTTCCTCCCTTACCAGGATTACTTCTAACCAGGCAGTTACCAGAGTCTGTTGAATACATCACCTCTGCAGCCCTGACTGAATCCTCCTCCCTCCTCCTACCATCCTGGACCGAGCATCTCTCACCATTCCCAGCAGCCTTATGACTAACTAGGCTTTCTGCCTCCTGTAATTCATTCTCTATACAGTGGCCAAAGTGATTTTTCTAAAATGCGAACTGATCATGTTATTCCTGTGCATTAAAACCTCTGTGTCTTATTTAATCTACCCCTTAAAGCTCAGATTTCTTAGCATGGCCTTGAACCTTTTCTTTCTTTTTTTCCTGGGAATTCCCGAGTCAGTCCTGTTATCCTTAGCTTACATTCTTGGCTGGAAAATATAATCTTTGTTCTGGAAAGATTTTTCTCGTTGTTCTGGAAAGATTTTTCTCGACCGTATCCTATGAACTCACATAGTATCTGGTAGATGTTTTTCACTTGAAGAGACTCAAACACTAGATAAAAAGTGCTGTGCAGCGCTGTCTGTGCGGTGTGCAGGGCGCGCTCCTCCTAGTGCTCAGTGGCTTGCCCTTTCCTGGAAGGGCTTGGGTAAGCCAGGTGGGCTCCCGAAGAAAGGCTGACTGACACTGGTTTTGTTTTACTTTCACTGAGACCTGTTTTTAGAAGTTTAAAATGTGCCCCTTTTGGAACTGTCATTTATTGGTCCTCTTTTCAGTGAGCTAACATATTTTTCCTTATGATACCAACTCAGCAGCTTCTGGACAAAAGGAATATGAAACAAATGCATCTTAAAAAAAACACTGTCTCCTGTGGGTCTTTCATGTTAGCTCTCTGTTTCAGAAATAAAAATAGCCTCATCCAACTCATAGGGGGATAGGAGAAATTCAGATACTTGCCTTTGAAGATACTCTAGTGATTTAAAATTTTCAGGCCAGAATGTTTTCATTATTTAAAACTCATTGACACAAAATTTCTTTGATCAACCAACTGCTTGCTATCCTTTCTTTTTATCTAGCCTAGTTATATGGAATTCTAATAGAAGAAATCAAAAGTCTCAACTCTGAAGCTTTGCAGCTGTTGTAACCACAGATTTCTGTTATCCTAAGCTAATTTTAAAAAGTAAGCTTAATTGAAGGGAAAAAAGCAAGATTAAAAGAAACTGTTTATCTGTATAAACATTTAAAAAGCAGTCTTACATCTTTAAGCAAGAGGAGAACATGTAAAGGGTAATAGTGATGAACACAGTGGTACGTGGGAATTTGAACTTTCTACGTTAGATATTTCTGTAACATTTGGATTTTTTTACCACCCTTATGGCAGAAAGTGAAGAGGAACTAAAAAGCCTCTTGGTGAAAGTGAAAGAGGAGAGTGAAAAAGTTGGCTTAAAGCTCAACATTCGGAAAACAAAGATCATGGCATCCGGTCCCATCACTTCATGGCAAATAGGTGGGGAAACAGTGGAAACAGTGTCAGACTTTATTTTTTGGGGCTCCAAAATCACTGCAGATGGTGACTGCAGTCATGAAATTAAAAGATGCTTACTCCTTGGAAGGAAAGTTCTGACCAACCTAGATAGCATATTGAAAAGCAGAGACATTACTTTGCCAACAAAGGTTCGTCTAGTCAAGGCAATGGTTTTTCCTGTGGTCATGTATGGCTGTGAGAGTTGGACTGTGAAGAAGGCTGAGCGCCGAAGAATTGATGCCTTTGAACTGTGGTGTTGGAGAAGACTCTTGAGAGTCCCTTGGACTGCAAGGAGATCCAGCCAGTCCATTCTGGAGGAGATCAGCCCTGGGATTTCTTTGCAAGGAATGATGCTAAAGCTGAAACTCCAGTACTTTGGCCACCTCACGCAAAGAGTTGACTCATTGGCAAAGACTCTGATGCTGGGAGGGATTGGGGGCAGGAGGAGAAGGGGACGACAGAGGATGAGATGGCTGGATGGCATCACTGACTCAATGGATGTGAGTCTGAGTGAACTCCGGGAGTTGGTGATGGACAGGGAGGCCTGGCGTGCTGCGATTCATGGAGTCGCAGAGTCAGACACGACTGAGCGACTGATCTGATCTGATTGGGGAAAAGGTTTTTTGTAAGAAAGATTTTTATTTTTAAATGAAGAGAGTTACTTGGTTTCCTTTTATTTAGGGAGGGAGCAATCATCTTATCAGGGTTGGAACAGGCTGCTTTGTGATTACTTATGCTAGAGATTTCAGGAAAATAGGGATTCTTGAACATCTTGAAATTTCGTGAAAAAATGTTGTGTTTGCGGTTGAGTGCTTTTTTGGGATGCAGGGTTAGAGCAACGTGGGGAAAGTGATACACAATTCAAACAGATTCTTCTGGTTTTATTTGTCTAGTCCTGCCCTCTCTGAGCTCCAGACTGCTTATTCAGCATCTCTACTTGTATATCTAATAGACATTTCAAATCTAATATATATGTATTAGTTTCTCATAGGTATAACAAATTGTTATTGATATGGATTTAGTGGCTTCAAACAGCATGGATTTATTGTCCTACAGTCCCAGAGGTCAAAGGTTTGAAATCAGTTCAGTGGGCTAAAATCAAGTTTGGTAGGGCTGCATTGTATCTCTAGACCTAGGGGAGAATCATGTTTGCCCTTTCTCAACTCCCATAGGCCGGCGGCACTCCTTAGCTGGTGGCCCCTTGCTCCATCCTCAAAGCCAGCAGCATTGCACCTTTGTTCCTCTCTCCTTTCAGCTTCCATCCTTCTGCATGGTCTCATAAACAGCTCTGACTCTCCTGCATTCCTCTTTAAAAGGATCTGTGATTATATTGAGCCCCCCCGGATAATCCGGGATATTCTCCATATCTCAAACTACTTAAGTTAATCATTATGAAGAGTTGCTTTTACTGGGTAATGTAACATAGTCAAAGGCTGTGGGGAATTAGACAGGGACATCCTTGGGGGCCGTCACTGGATTTGATAGCCCAGCAAATCTATTCCTCCCCCAGCCTTCCTCATTTCCTTTAATAGCATGGCCATCCTCAGACCAGTAAGCTAGCAGCCCTTGTTGACTTCTGTTCTCAAATCTCTATCTTCCCCATTCTCCTATCCCAGTTACCACCTGCACTCCCACCACCCGCATCCAATCCACTGAGTCACATTCGAACCCACTCAAAATGCTTTCCCAGTCCTGCCACACAACTGCATCTAGAATTTGTCCACTTCTCACTAATTCCCACTGAAATCAGGATGCCTTCAGCATTGTGGAGCCTTCGGCCTCCATCCTCTTCTTTTTACTCCTGGGTGTTAATGACCATCGTTAATTTCAGTATAAGGCAGTGTGGGCTAGGTGTCAGAAGAGTGGCACAAAGAGCCCAGGAATATACCTTAGTCACTTTATTGCAGCCACATGAAGATGGCAAGTGAAGACGCACATGGTAGAGGACACTGTGGAGGGAATTTGGGCTGGTTGAGGATAATTATCCTGGAAGCAATTCAAATTTCCCATGAAAGACTTCAGTCTTTTTTTATTCTCATGACAGTGAACATTTCCTCTCTATTGTTGGTATGGAATAAAATTAATCTAATCTCTGTTTTTTTTTAAATGACTCTTTTCCTTCCTCTCCTTCCTGAGGAAGGAACATGTTTAACAAAATTCTCAGGCAACTGATTTCCAGTAAATGACCTGTACATAGTCAAAATTGGTGTAGAGAATATAGCTTCAGAATGAAGCCAAGTGTCTAAAAAGATAAAATACCCATTGTGGAAATAATATAAAAATATAACTTCCACATTTTATTGTTCTGAATTTTTTCTCTGAAATACTCCCATATGTTGTGGGAGACTTTACAGTTTAATGAAATAAAGGAAAAAGTAGGTGATTACTTGGAATAGTCTGTGTTATACATATAAAAGATCTGGAAATAATTGTATTTCCTCACTTTTAAGAAAAAAATTGTGGTTGGATTTTTAGCAGGCTTAGTATATATAGTTTTATATGTTCAGTATGACCTTAGCAAAACCAACCTTAATTAAAATTCCTCAAGATAAGAAAATGAAAATTGGAGCATATTAAATCAGATATTCCAAGGAATAAAGTGTTCTGCAAATTAAAATAAAATTTTAAGGCAGAAAAGCTATTGAAACCCCCATCCAAAATAAAGTATAAAGATGTTCCTGTTAAGTTTCTCTGCATTTGGTCAGTGGTGGCATGGACTAAATTCATTACAGTAAGCGTGACATTTTAGTTTTGTGAATACAAATGTTTATTGATTTATTTTTGTCTTCCAGTAATGTGTTTCCAGGTGCTGTACTCATATATTGGGTTAAGCTTTATATTTTGTGTTTTAGCAGTGGAAGCAGAAAATATATGTAGTTTGAGCCTTTTCTTAGAATACAATCACAAGAATTATATAGAAGATCCAAGAAAGCCCTAAATAAACCACAGGCTAGTTGCTTGTTAGAGCAGGGAGAAAACTTCCCTGCTCATTTGTTTAAAAAATAGCTTTATTGAGATATAATTTACATACCATGTATTTCACCCATTGCTTTTTAGTTTTTAAAACCGTTTCCTAGGGTCCTTTCAGTGTATTTTTTCAGATATTCACTGCCTCCTTTTCTAATCAACAGATTGATTGGGTTGAGGTGTACAAGAGAGGGGTATTCCAAGTACAGAGGACAGATTTAAGGCCTTGAGGCAGAAAAAGAAGGAAGGAATGGGAAGAACATTGCCCTGGGTAAGAGGGGAAACAACAAGTAGTAAGATAGGTATATTAGTGATGAATTATAAAGTAGATGTTAAAACTTAGACTTATGCCTTCATCACCTTGATTACTGGGGCCTTATTATAAGGGTGGAGCCAGTAGAGAACAGGGAAAGCTAAAAACAGCCACAGCCTCAGAGAACCTTCCTTACTGATGTTCTAGTACTGTAGCCCTTTGGCGTTTTGCTGGTTAGCTCATTGGTATTGATTCTCATTCTCTCTGCTGCTTGTCTCATTCTGCTCCCAGCAAGCTATCCCGTCTACCATCCTAGCTCCCTCATGGCCTCTGCAGACTACCATAAGCAGTAACGTGGAATCTTCTGTTGTGTTCTGTGATCATTCCCCTGCTCTCAGCCCTCAATGCCCTCTCATCCCACTGAGAATTCGATTCAGAGTCCTCCCTGCAGCTACCAGGGTGCTGCCCCCACTGCTCTGAATTTCCAGCCATTCCCCACCCCCGACCCCCAGCAGTGACCTCTGTTCTAACACACAGACAGCATCCTCACACCTCAGAGCCCTTGTGCTTGCTGTTCTGTCTGCCTGGAATGTTCTTTCCCAGGTATTTGCTTTGCTTTTCTCCTTCATACGGCCTCTGTAAATGTCACCTCCTTAGAGAAACTTGCCTGACCACCCTACCTAAAGTGGAATCCCCCACCCTCATACTTTATCTGCTGCTTCTATGTTATTTTCCTTTGTCAGATTTTCTTGTACTTGACATTATAATAAACATTTACAGTTGGCCCTCTGTAAGCTGGGGTTTTTGCATCCATGGGGTTGGTTGAATCCATGGATGTGAAACCACAGGTATGGAGGGTCGACTTACTGTGACATTTTCTGTAAGGAACTTGAGCATCTGTAGATTTTGGTATCTGTGGAGGTCCTGGAACAAACCCCAAGTGAAGACAGAGGGAGGACTATATTTTGTGTTCACTTAATGTCTCTTGCCCACTGGAATGTCAACGCCTTCAAGGCAGGCTTGGTGCATTATAGACGCTGCGGTATCCTGGAACATGGTGGGCACTTAATACTGTTGATTGCACACTGACATACTATCGGGCTCATGTTCAGACTTCCCAAAAGAAGGATTCTGTTGGGTTGTCCAGTATTTAGTCCACCTGTTGGTTAAGATGCTAGGTCCGCTGTCCCACTAACCTCTAGGCAGCTCTAAAGTCAGATGCTCATCCCTAGCAAGTCCAACCAGTAGTGATCAGGACAATGAGGTCATGTGATCTTCTATGGATATCCCTTTCTTCCCACTTGAATGGCCTGGTCTCTCCAAAAGGTCTGTGTTTCAACTCTTGGTTCATGAGAACAATTTTGTCAGACCACCATGCTGTGGAGCGGTTGCTTCCAGAGGGTCTGGAGGAATGACTGGAAGCAGTGTTTTGTCTTTCTTCACCTTATTTATGTCCCCCTGCTGTGTGGTCCTGGCCCATGCATGTGTTTTCTCTTCCTATTTGTTCTTGATTTTCATCTGTCTTTTCTCCTCCATTTTCCTTTCTAGCCAGTCTTTTATCTTGCGTGTTCTTTTCTCTCAGCTACCATTTTGCTTTGTCCTCTGAATCATTCCAGAACTTGCTTAGCTTGTCTCTGAGAAACATTTCAATCTCCCTGTTTTGTGTACTCTTTGCTCCTTTGTGCCTTATAGCTGGAGAGAGGTAAGAAAGAGAATGGGGCTGAAACATTCTTTCCTGCCTCCTTTTATTTAACCAGTATTTGAAAACCTGCTTTGTGTAAGATACTGTGCCAAGTTTTGGGCTATCTCTGCAAACAAAAAACCCGAGTTCTTAGTTGGTGAGACAAAGAGATTGTGTATTTATTTATCATTCATTTATTCATTCCCTCATTCAACAAATACTTCTTTTTTTTAAAGCATGTATCTAGGAACAATCTGAATAACAGCTGTAGATTAGAGAATTTTTTTTTAAGGTCAGATTTTTATTTTTTCAGTTTATTTTAATTTGGAGGATAATTACTTTACAATATTGTGATGTTTTTTGCCATACATCAACATGAATTGGCCACAGGTATAGATGTGTCCAGATTTCCCTGATAGCTCAGTTGGTAAAGAATCCATCTGCAATGTAGGAGACCCCGGTTCAATTCCTGGGTTGGAAAGATCTGCTGCAGGAGGGACAGGTTACCCACTCCAGTATTCTTGGGCTTCCCTGGTGGCTCAGCTGGTAATGTGGGATGACCTGGGTTCAATCCCTAGGTTGGGAAGATCCCTGGAGAAGGGAAAGGCTACCCACTCCAGTATTCTGGCTTAGAGAATTCCATGAACTATACCCATGGGGTCACAAAGAGTCAGACATGGTTGAGTGACTTTCACTTTCATACTTGAGTCCTGGAGAGGGAAATGGCAACCCACTCCAGTGTTCTTGCCTGGAGGATCTCATGGACAGAGGAGCCTGATGGGCTACAGTCCATGGGGTTGCAAAGAGTTGGACACTATTTAAGGACTAAACAATACATGTGTCTCCCCGATCCTGAAACCCCCTCCTACCTCTCTCCCCATTCTATCCCTCTGGGTTGTCCCAGAGCACTGGCTTTGGGTGCCCTGCTTCATGCACTGAACTTGCACTGGTCATCTGTTTTACATATGGTAATGTATATGTTTCAGTGCTATTCTCTCAAATCATCCCACCCTCGCCTCTCCCACTGAGTCCAAAAGTCTGTCCTTTATGTCTGTGTCTCTTTTGCGGCCCTGCACGTAGGATCATCAGTACCATCTTTCTAAATTCCCTATATGTGCGTTAATATACAGTATTTTTCTTTCTCTTTCTGACTTACTTCACTCTGTATAATAAGCTCCAGGTTCATCCACCTGATTAGAACTGACTCAAATGCATTCCTTTTTATAGCTGAGTGATAGTCCACTGTGTCTATGTACCACAATTTCCTTATCCATTCATCTGCCAGTGGACATCTAACAGATAGTTCTTGAGACTTGAATATAGTGACTGACAAAAAACAAAAATTCCTACTCTCCTGAACCTCTCTACTTTTTGATAAGACAGATGTACATTTAGACAATTATACAAATGAATGTTAAGTTATACCTGTGTTGAGTCTGATCAAGGAGAGCTCTGGAGTTTGAGACTATACTGGGGGGATTTGTTCTCATCAGGAGAGCTGGGAACAGCTCCCTTGAGGAAATGAAGACTGAATTGAGATCTGAAGGCACAGAAAGAGTTAACTTGGCAAAGACAGCAGAGGAGTGGAAATGGCAGGTGTGAAAGTCCAGTGTTTATAAGGGGCTTCTGAAGCACTTGAGGACGTCGAGAGTGCAGAGAGCAGTCCAGGTGAGGATGAATGAGGCTGAAAACGCAGGCTGGGGTCAGATCCAGCAGGGCCTTTTATGTCCGGTTAAGGACTTGGGTCCTTATTTTCTAAGCAGTAGGATGCCTTTGATGTGTGGTAATGCCTCAGTGGTAAGGAATCCTCCTGCCAGTGCAGAAGGCATGGGTTTGATCCCTCGGTTGGCAAGATCCCCTGAAGAAGGAAATGTTAACACACTCCAGTATTGTTGCCTGGAAAATCACATACTATACAGGGGAGCCTGGTGAGCTATAGTGCATGGGGTTGCAGAGTGAGACATGATTTAATGACTAAACAATAACAACAACAACCAGGGAAAGGAGAAGAGCATTTTACAAATCTTTTAAAACACTAGTCTGAAATCTGGGGAGAACAAATGCAGTTGAGCATAGGTATGAGCGGCGAGTGGCGGCTATGCGGAGTTGGAGTAGCCAGCGGCCGAGAGGAGATACCCCACGTCCAAGGTCAGGAACAGTGGCTGAGAGGAGATACCCCACGTCCAAGGTCAGGAGCAGCGGCTGTGAGGAGATACCCCATGTCCAAGGTCAGGAGCAGCAGCCGTGAGGTGATACCCCACATCCAAGGTCAGGAGCAGCCGCTGAGAGGAGATACCCCATGTCCAAGGTCAGGAGCAGTGGCCGTGAGGAGATACCCCACGTCCAAGGTCAGGAGCAGTGGCCGTGAGGTGATACCCAACGTCCAAGTTCAGGAGCAGCAGCCGTGAGGAGATACCCCACGTCCAAGGTCAGGAGCAGTGGCCGTGAGGTGATACCCAACGTCCAAGGTCAGGAGCAGTGGCCGTGAGGAGATACCCCACGTCCAAGGTCAGGAGCAGTGGCCGTGAGGTGATACCCAACGTCCAAGGTCTGGAGCGGCTGCTGTGCTTTGCTGGACCGGCTGTGTGGAGATACCCCACGTCCAAGGTCAGAGAAACCCCAGTAAGACCGGTAGGCACTGGAGCAGCTATGAGGAGATAACCCATGTCCAAGGGCAAAGGAGAAGCCCCAGCAAGACAGTAGGAGGGGCGAATTCACGTTCAGAATCAAACCCTATTCCCACCAGAGATGCTCAGAGGGCTCAAACAAACCTTGTGTGCACCAGGACCCAGGGACCCCACAGAGACTGAGACAGAACTGTGAGCGTTTCCTGCGGAGGTGCGGGTCGGCAGTGGTCTGCTGCAGGGATGGGCTTTGGGTGTGGGTATGGCGTAACTCCTCTTGGAGGAGGTCACCATTAACCCCACCATAGAGCTGCCAGAACTCACATAGGACTGGGAAATACACTCTTGGAGGGCACACAGAACCTTGTGCACCAGGACCCAGGAGAAAGGAACAGTGACCACACAGGAGACTTGCCTGTGAGTGTCTGGGAGCCTCTGGCGAAGGCATTGATCGGTGGTGGCCTGCTGCAGGGATCGGGCACGGACTGTAGCAGTGCATGCATGGGATCTTTTGAAGGAGGTCACCATTATCTTCACTACCTCCACCATAGTTTGGCCCAGGTAAATAGGGAGGGAACACAGCTCCACCCATCAACAGAAAATTGGATTAAAGATTTACTGACCAGGGCCTTGCCCAACAGGTTAAGATCCAGTTTCCCCCTCAGCCAGTCTATCCCATCAGGAAGCTTCCATAAGCCTCTTATCCTTCTCTATCAGAGGGCAGACAGACTGCAAACTACAGTCACAGAAAACTAATCAATCTAGTCACATGGACCACAGCCTTGTCTAACTCAATGAAACTATGAACCATGTTGGGCTGTGTAGGGCCACCCAGGATGGACGGGTCATTCATGGTGGAGAGTTCTGACAAAATGTGGTCCACTGGAGAAGGGAATGGCAAACCACTTCAGTATTCCTGCCTTGAGAACCCCATGAATAGTATGAAAAGGCAAAAAGATAGAACACTGAAAGAGGAACTCCACAGGTTGGTAGGTGCCCAATATGCTACTGGAGATCAGTGAAGAAATAATTCCAAAAGGATGCAGAGACGGAGCCAAAGCAAAAACAACATCCAGCTGTGGATGTGACTGGTGATAGAAACAAGGTCCGATGCTATAAAGAGCAATATTGCGTAGGAACCTGGAATGTTAGGTCCATGAATCAAGGCAAGTTGGAAGTGATCAAACAGGAGATGGCAAGAGTGAATGTCAACATTCTAGGAATCAGCGAACTGAAATGGACTGGAATGGGTGAATTTAACTCAGATGACCATTATATCTACTACTGTGGGCAAGAATCCCTTAGAAGAAAATGGAGTAGCCATCATAGTCAACAAAAGAGTCCAAAATGCAGAACTTGGATGCAATCTCAAAAATGACAGAATGATCTCTGTTCATTTTCAAGGCAAACCATTCAATATAACGGTAATCCAAGTCTATGCTTCAACCAGTAATGCTGAAGAAGCTGAAGTTGAACAGTTCAACTAAGACCTAGAAGACCTTCTAGAATTAACACCACCCAAAAATGTCCTTTTCATTATAGGGGACTGGAATGCAAAAGTAGGAAGTCAAGAAGCACCTGGAGTAACAGGAAAATTTAGCCTTGGAATACAGAATGAAGCAGGGCAAAGGCTAATAGAGTTCTGCCAAGAGAATGCACTGGTCATAGCAAACACTGTCTTCCAACAACACAAGAGAAGATTCTACACATGGACATCACCAGATGGCCAACATTGAAATCAGATAGATTATATTCTTTGCAGCCAAAGATGGAGAAGCTCTATACAGTCAGCAAAAACAAGACTGGGAGCTGACTGTGGCTCAGATCATGAACTCCTTATTGCCAAATTCAGACTTAAATTGAAGAAAGTAGGGAAAACCGCTAGACCATTCAGGTGTGACCTAAATCAAATCCCTAACGATTATACAGTGGAAGTGAGAAAGATTTAAGGGACTAGATCTGATAGAGTGCCTGATGAACTATGGATGGAGGTTCATGACATTGTACAGGAGACAGGGATCAGGACCTTCCCCAAGAAAAAGAAATGCAAAAAAGCAAAAAGGCTGTCTGGGGAGGCCTTACAAATAGCTGTGAAAAGAAGAGAAGCCAAAAGCAAAAGGAAAAAGGAAAGATATACCCATTTGAATGCAGAGTTCCAAAGAATAGCAAGGAGAGATAAAAAAGCCTTCCTCAGCGATCCATGCAAAGAAATAGAGGAAAGCAATAGAATGGGAAAGACTAGAGATCTCTTCAAGAAAATTAGAGATACCAAGGGGACATTTCATGCAAAGATGGGCTTAATAAAGGACAGCAATGGTATGGACCTAACAGAAGCAGAAGATATTAAGAAGAGGTGCCAAGAATACACAGAAGAACTGTACAAATAAGATCTTCATGACCCAGATGATTACGATGGTGTGATCACTTACCCAGAGCCAGACATCCTGGAATGTGAAGTCAAGTGGGCCTTAGGAAGTATCACTATGAACAAAGCTAGTGGAGGTGATGGAATTCCAGTTGAGCTATTTCAAATCCTAAAAGATGATTCTGTGAAAGTGCTACACTCAATATGCCAGCAAATTTGGAAAACTTAGCAGTGGCCACAGGACTGAAAAAGTTCGGTTTTCATTCCAATCCCAAAGAAAGGCAATGCCAGAGAATGCTCAAACTACCACACGATTGCACTCACCTCACACACTAGCAAAGTAATGCTCAAAATTCTCCAAGCCAGGCTTCAACAATACGTGAACTGTGAACTTTCAGATGTTCAAGCTGGTTTTAGAAAAAGCAGAGGAACCAGAGATCAAATTGCTAACATTTGCTGGATCATTGAAAAAGCAAGAGAGTTCCAGAAAAACATCTATTTCTGCTTTATTGACTATGCCAAAGCCTTTGACTGTGTGGATCACAACAAACTGTGGAAAATTCTGAAAAAGATGGGAATACCAGACCACCTGACCTGCCTCTTCGGAAACCTGTATGCAGGTCAGGAAGCAACAGTTAGAAATGGACATGGAACAACAGACTGGTTCCAAATAGGAAAAGGAGTACATCAAGGTTGTATATTGTTACCGTGGTTATTTAACTTATATGCAGAGTGCATCATAAGAAACGCTGGGCTGGATGAAGCACAAGCTAGAATCAAGATTGATGGGAGAAATATCCATAACCTCAGATATGCAGATGACACTACCCTTATGGCAGAAAGTGAGGAAGAACTAAATGGCTTCTTGATGAACGTGAAAGAAGAGAGTGAAAAAGTTGGCTTAAAACCCAACATTCAGAAAACGAAGATCATGGCATCTGTTCCCATCACTTCATGGCAGATAGATGGGGAAACAGTGACAGACTTTATACTGGCGGGCTCCAAAATCACTGCAGATGGTGATTGCAGCTTACTCCTTAGAAGTAAAGTTATAACCAACCTAGACAGTATTTTTAAAAGGAGAGACATTACTTTGCCAACAAAGGTCCGTCTCATCAAAGCTATGGTATTTCCAGTAGTCATGTATGGATGTGAGAGTTGGACTATAAAGAAAGCTGAGTGCCAAAGAAATGATGCTTTTGAACTGTGGTGTTGGAGAAGACTCTTGAGAGTCCCTTGGACTGCAAGGAGATCCAACCACTTCATCCTAAAGGAAATCAGTCCTGAATGTTCATTGGAATGACTGATGTTGAAGCTGAAACTCCAATACTTGATGCAAAGAGCTGACTCATTTGAAAAGACCCTGATGTTGGGCAAGATTGAAGGCAGGAGGAGAAGGGGACGACAGAGGATGAGATGGTTGGATGGCATCACTAACTCAATGAACATGAGTTTGAGTGAACTCCGGGAGTTCGTGCTGGACAGGGAGGCCTGGTGTGCTGCAGTCCATTGGGTCACAATGAGTCAGACATGACTCAATGACTGAACTGAACTGATAGGTATGAGTGAAGAAAGGACATGGGAAGGGTAGTTGGGAGGCTAAAGTGGAGGTCTAGAGGAGAGGCGAGGTTGTGGGTTAGCAAGAGTTTTAACTTTTCAAACCTAGCTCACTTTCTTTTTAAAAAAATTATTATTTTTTGGCTGCATGACATGCAGAACCTTAAGTTTCTCCAACAAGGGATCAAGCCTGCACCCCTGCAGTTGAAGTGCAGAATCGTAACCATTGGATTGCCAGGAAACCCAAATCCCTCTCAGTTCAGTTCAGTCACTCAGTCATGTCCGACTCTCTGTGACCCCATGAATCACAGCACACCAGGCCTCCCTGTCCATCACTAACTCACGGAGTTCACTCAGACTCACGTCCATCGAGTCAGTGATGCCATCCAGCCATCTCATCCTCTGTCGTCCCCTTCTCCTCCTGCCCCCAATCCCTCCCAGCATCAGAGTCTTTTCCAATGAGTCAACTCTTCGCATGAGGTGGCCAAAGTACTAGAGTTTCAGCGTTAGCATCATTCCTTCCAAAGAAATCCCAGGGCTGATCTCCTTCAGAATGGACTGGTTGGATCTCCTTGCAGTCCAAGGGACTCTCAAGAGTCTTCTCCAACACCACAGTTCAAAAGCATCAATTCTTCGGCACTCAGCTTTCTTCACATCCTATTAAATGTATTTATCCAAAAATATTGTTTTTGAAAGTTGACTTACCATAAAGTCAACAAAACTCATATTCATTCAATGAGAAATGAAAGATGATTGAAATAAAAAGGAGTATGAGTAGATAGTAGAAAGGGTAGATACTAGATAGTACAGGAAAAAGATAATGACTGAAATCAAGTATAAAATGTAGCTCTGAGCTCCTCGAAGCCTAAGCAGAAAAGGAAATAATCTAGGTGTTGTGATTATCGAACAAAAAATAGCATGCAGACTTCGCTGGTGGCCCAGTGGTTGAGAAGTTGCCTGCCAATGCAGTGGGCAACGGGTACTATCTCTGATCCTGGAAAATTCCATATACCATGGGGCAGCGAAGCCGACATGTCATCACTACTGAGCCTGCGCGCTTAGACCTGTGCTCTGCAACAAGAGACGCCACCGCAGTGAGAAGCCCTGCACCGCAACTAGAGACAGCAACAAAGACCCAGCATAGCCATAAACTTAAAAAAGTAAAAGGAAGCATGCTAGTTAGCAAGAGAAATAATGTTTTCCTTATAAATATTTAAAGTACTTTATTATAGATGTAACCCAGTTAGCAGTTAGGTCTAGATTCTTGAAACCCAAACCTCAGCTCTTGAGCTAATTGCATTAGTCCATTTTTGGTGGTAGTCATGTAAGTATTTCAAAAACTAAAAATTTCAGAAATATTCAGAACTGAAACACATACGTGGATTTCTTATTTGATACCTTGCTACAGAGGGGAAGTATAAGATAGTAGAGGAAGAAGAGAAATATAGACCAGGTAAGAAACTCATAATGTGACCCATGGGCACCAAGTAAAACCTTAATGTACTTTCTTGAGGACCTTACTATTTGCCTTTTTTTTTCTTACTGGCTTCTGTGGACTAATTCATTTGTGTCCACATACTTCTTCATAGAAGGCATCCTTCCTGCCTTGTAAGTTGCATTGTCAAGGACAAGAATGCCATACACAAAATGGCATTCTTTTTTCTCAGCTGTAGGCATTCCAGCCAGTAAAACCTACTTCCAGAATCAAGGACCTCAAAATCAGAATCATTTCTAATTATTTTAATAAAGTCATCCAGAGTTCCCAATGACTGTGTGAGTTCCCTGCCCCGAGTGCTTATTCTCCACACCTTCCTTCCTAGCCATGTCCTTGGTCAGCAGCATCAGCTACACTTTCTACTCTCCTGGTAAAATGTTAGATCCAAACACACAGGAGGGTCCCAGTAGAGCCAGAGAAAGCGGTACAATAGAGAATAAGAAGTCAGATAAGTTCAGGTTATTGGCACCCAAGACCTCAGCTCTTGAGATAACGGACATAATCCATTTTTGGTAGTAGGTCACATTGGTGTAGATTCCAGGGAAAGAAATACCACATCCTCTTCCCCAGCTTGACAATCCTATCAGGATCCATATACCATCAATATGACATGCCAGAGGCCCTCCAGAATCACCCTGCAGAGGAGAGAAAGATCATGAGCACAGTGAAGAAGGGCCATGAAGAGGAGAGTGGTCATCAGGGGTGGAGGTTCCCTACCACGGAGCAGTGAAGCCCATGGAGCTATAGAACTTGTAAGGCAGCCGGACCTCCTACCACTTGAGGGAGACACCAGAAACTTAGAATCATGGAATCTGAAATTGGCAGAAACCTTAGCTAAATATATGAATCGTTTCAAAATACTTACCTGTGATTAAAAAGAAAGATTTTGAAATTTTCACTAAAGTTAAATTCATTGAGGGAACTCTCCTTATTTTTCTATTTTTAGGTCCTTATTGCCATTTTTAGTGTTAAAGTAATTTTTCCTTTATATAAAATGGTGGTGGTAGTAGTTCATAGTCTCTTAGTCTTCCTGTTTTCTTGGTAACAGCTTTGTTAAAATGTAAATCACATACTATTATGTTCAATTTGTATATTCACAGTGTTGTTTGACCATCACCACAACCCTTTTGTGTCACACCCCCTGAGGAAACCTTATACACTTCAGCAGTCACCTTTTCCTCCCATTCCTTCCAGCCCTAGGCCAACAATTATCTACTTTCTTTCTCCGTGGATTTGCATATTATGAACATTTTGTATAAAAGAAACCATATAAAATAGGACTTTTTATGTCTCTCTTCATTCACTTAGCATACTCTTTTCAGGGTTCATAGTGTGTGCATGTACTCCATCCCTTTTTTATGACTGAATAATATTAATTATATTGACATACCATGTTTTTGTTTATCTAGTCATCAGTTGATGGACATTTTACTTTTTACTTTTTGGCTACTATAAATATTGGTGCAGTGAATATAATGTACAAATTTTTATATCAATGTATGTTTTCATTTTTCTTGGGTGTTTACTTTGTAGTGGAATTTCTAAATTATATGGTAAGTCTATACTTTTGTGTGTGTGTGTGTATAAGTCTATACTTAACCTTTTGAGGTTTTCTAGAATGACTGTACCATTTTACATTTTAACTAGGTATATGAAGATTCCAATTCTTTGCTAACCCTTATTATTATCTATCTTGATTATAGTCATCCTAGTGGGTGTGGAGTTGTGTCACTGTACATTGATTGCTTTTTTTAATAATGAATATATAGTTAGGAAATTTTGGCAGAGATGTAGAAGAATGTGCGCATGTGTGTAAAAGAGAGGAAGTAAAACCCAAGTGGTGGTTTTAGAACTGAAAAATAAAAATATCTGAAATAAAAATCTCACTAGATGAACCTAGCAGAAAATGTAGATGGCGGAAGGAAGAAGCAATGATTTGGAATATAGGTTAATTTAAAGTATCAAATTTGAAAAACAGAAAAGGGTAAAAATTAGACAGAGTATTAGGGACTTGTGTGAAAATATCAGAAGGTATAACATAAACTTCTAGTTTTAACTAGAAGAAGAAAAGAAGGAAATGAGGCAGAAAAATAGTTGAAGAAATCATGAACGAAAATTTCCCAAATTTTGATGAAAGGTAAAAGAATAGATTAGACAGCATATTAAAAAGCAGAGACATTACTTTGCCAACAAAGGTCCATCTAGTCAAGGCTATGGTTTTTCCAGTAGTCATGTGTGGATGTGAGAGTTGGACTATAAAGAAAGCTGAGTTGATGTTTTTGAACTGTGGTGTTGGAGAAGATTCTTGAGAGTCCCTTGGACTGTAAGGAGATCCAACCAGTTCATCCTAAAGGAGATCAGTCCTGGGTGTTCATTGGAAGGACTGATGTTGAAGCGGAAACTCCAATATTTTGGCCACCTGATGCAAAGAGCTGACTCATTTGAAAAGACCCTGATGCCGGGAAAGATTGAAGGCAGGAGGAGAAGGGGAGAAGGGGATGACAGAGGATGAGATGGTTGGATGGCATCACCGAATCAATGGATTTGGGTGGACTCCAGGAGTTGGTGATGGACAGGGAGGCCTGGTGTGCTGCAGTCCATGGGGTCGCAAAGAGTCGGACACGACTGAGTAACTGAATTGAACTGAAAAGAATGGATTAAAATAACAACTCAGTGAATCCCAGAAAGGATAAAGACAAAGAAAACCACACCTAGCATATGATTCAAACTTCTAACAATCAATATGAATGAAAATATATTGAATGAAGCCAGAGAACAGTACATTACACCCAATGAAGGGAGACACAAATAATTGCCGATTTTTCATCAGATAGTTATGATCAGGAGACAATGGAATGACACATTTTAAGTGTACAATGAAATGTTTCTTCCTTGAAAAAATTTAAAAGTTGGCATTTCTATGTTAACCTCTTAATATATTTATGAAAACATGAGACTCTGAAAACCCAAACACCAGTGGTTAGCATTACTCTAGATCAATAGTTGAAGAGATTAATAGATAAAGTTTAAGTGATTTATCCAGATGCAAAGAAGAATTTTTGTAAGAACGCTTGTCTTCTGATTCCCAATTCACTGTTGTTTACAGATGGGCAAACCTGGAACCAAATTAAGATGTCATGTTAAAATTAAAAATTTCAAGAGCAAACCCTAACCTGGCAGGTATCCTTCCCTTTCTTAACATCACCGGCACAAATCATGGTTTCCATGATGACTGGCTGTACTTGTGGCAAGAAGGAGCCCAGTGGGTTGTAGATGTTTTCACATTTCTGGTGTTTAATGATGGGTACTTCTGCTTCCTGGAGTATGGTAGGGTAATCAGCATCTGTAGAGATAAATAGGAATGAAAGGAAAAGTAACCTGGAACAGTAGGGACAACATTCAGTCATGATATGCAGACATCTCGGAATGGTAATCCAAAAGCAGAATACAGTCACTTTCTAATCTTGTTGGCTAATGGAACAGTTTTGTGGCATAGTTAATCTAAAACAATGGATAATTAAAAATTCTGTTTGTGATTTTTTGATCGCCCATCTGGGGTATTCTTAATGTTCTAGATAAAGAGAAATTCTGATATGTTTTGATTAAGTAAAAATGTGAATATTCTAAAGTATTCAAAGAGTTGACACAACACTTTGAAAACAGATTAAATAAGCACTAGAAGGCAATGGCACCCCACTCCAGTACTCTTGCCTGGAAAATCCCATGGATAGAGGAGCCTGGTGGGCTGTAGTCCATGGGGTCGCTAAGAGTCAGACACGACTGAGCGACTTCACTTTCACTTTTCCCTTTCATGCATTGGAGAAGGAAATGGCAACCCACTCCAGTGTTCTTGCCTGGAGAATCCCAGGGACGGGGGAGCCTGGTGGGCTGCCGTCTCTGGGGTCGCACAGAGTCGGACATGACTGAAGCGACTTAGCAGCAGCAGCAGCAGACTCTTTTCAAACTTCAAATCAGATTTGTTAACCTCTGTTTCAGAGAGGTAATTATGTATTTAAATTGTTAGTATTAAAAAATAAGTAGTTAAATAATATATATAAATTGTTAGTATTTGTTCTTAACAGTATAGCTAGATTCTAGCCAAAATATGGGTTAATAATCAATGGCACCCCACTCCAATACTCTTGCCTGGAAAATCCCATGGACGGAGGAGCCTGGTGGGCTGCAGTCCATGGGGTTGCTAAGAGTCGGACACGACTGAGTGACTTCACTTTCCCTTTTCTCTTTCATGCATTGGAGAAGGAAATGGCAACCCACTCCAGTGTTCTTGCCTGGCGAATCCCAGGGACGGGGGAGCCTGGTGGGCTGCCGTCTCTGGGGTCGCACAGAGTCGGACACGACTGAAGCGACTTAGCAGCAGTAGCAGTAGTCATATAAATAGGCAGATATTTTATTTGAAAACTTCTGGAGAGTGTCGGTTGATCTGGTTTTGTAGAAAATCTTTGCTACAGTATTGAAATGCCCAGAATATGAATACCCTGAAGTGGGTACAAGAAGGTGATGTATAAAACACCCCCTTGTTGTGTGCATTCTCACCTTCTTCTTTCAGTTTTCCCCATCCAGTCACCCAGCAAGAGTCTGGAATTATCAACCGCTTCTTTTTGACATTGGACAAGCAAATGGGCAGGATGGAAGAACTGTAGGTGACTCTAGAGAACAGCCTCAACAGGGCAATGTCTCCACTGACATTACTGTATGTGGGATGGATGACAATTCGGCTCACACGAAGTATCACGCCTTCATCGAGGTTGTCCCTATCAACTGACCCCAGCTGCACAGTGTACAAGAAAGGAATCCGTGTCCTGAGGGGAAGAGAAAGAGGAGAATAAAAGTGGGCTGTGCTTCTCTGCTTACAGCTGGGTCACAGCAAGCTGCCTTTGTGTGGTTGAGTCTTCGGGGAAGAAAGGAGGGTAACAGACTTGGAATTAACCAGGCTGCTTCCAGCTTGGCCTAGGTTTTGTATGTCTCCTCTTCTCCTACCCCACCTCCCTGCCACTCTTTCTTTTGTTGTCTACTGTTTCTGTGGTATGCTTTTTTATTCTAACGGCCAGACTTTTGTCTTAGTTTTTCCCTCCTTCTCTTAGTCACCTCTGCTGTTCTCCATTGTTTCAGCCATCACAAATATGCTTAGTAGTTATTGTTTTATTTTCAGTTTTGATTTCTGAGCACTAGACCTTTATTTCTGCGTAAGAATTTAAAGCAAAATATAATCACCAAGTTTATATATGTGTGTGTCTGTGTGTTCATGTAATTTAAAATGTCAAGTAGTTTCATAAGATTTACAAAATAAATGAATGACAGACATCCTCTGCCCTGCTGCCCTCAATTCTTGCTATCCAAAGGCAATCACTTTCAACTGGTAGCTCTTTCTTCTAGCATTTTCCCTGTATTTTTAAGAAACCCTATATATTGCCATTAATTGTTTTTTCAATTTTAGAACGTTGTATTCTTATGTACGTGGTGAGGATTGAACCAACAATTACAGCCACTTCACCCACTTCCTTTCATCATCCCCCTAATCTATGATAACTTTTTGTCAGATTAGTATTGAATAGGTATGTTTTTTGACTATGAAAACATTCACCTCCTGGCCATGTTTGGTACTGTAATTATATTTCTTGTAAAACTTTTTGCTTCTTCTGGAGCTAATATACGGTCTCACTTACTTGCTTTTTTGGTTTTCTGTGCACCTGTCACTACCTCATCAGTTTTCCCCAGCTGTCTGCCAAAAGTGAAAGTCTCTCAGTATGTTGATACTGTTCGGCATTCTATCGATACTATACTTTTCTTTAAGACCTCTGCCCTATAACTCCAATCTTGGTACTTTTTTTTCTGATTTTCTTGAGGATTCTCTTCTGTGTTGTATTCTGTTTCTGTTTTTGTTTTTTTTTTATTCTATGTTTTCCTGTTTTCCCTCCTTCATTTTGGTGAAGCATATTCACTATGGCTTCCTGAGGAATTGTTCATGACAGCTGCTGCTCAGAATGTTCGTGCTTTGTGTATCTGAGAATGTCTTATTTCCATCCCACACTTGTTGGATAGTTTGTAGATATGGGTAGAGTTCTAAGCTGGAATTCTCTCAGCATTTTTAAGTTATTACTTTATTTGAACTTTTTGTTATTGAAAGGTTTGGTTGTTTCGTTCTTTATATATGTCATCTATTGTGACACAACACATTACCATAAAGCTCAGAGGCTGCAAACAGCAAACCTTTCACAGTGTCTGTTCGTCAGGAGTCTGGTTCCTTCTGAGCAGGCTATACTGAAGCTGGTGTGCAGTGTCGTCTCTAGTCTCGACTCAGAGAGGGGCTGTCACGTCTTCATCAGCCGTTGGCTGGAGACATCTTTCTTCACGGCTGCTCACCACATGGTACCTTGCTTCTCTCACAGATTGTGTTTGTGACCCGAAACAGCCTAAGACAGAGCTCCTGACTGGTGTGTAGGAGGTGATTTGGTGATAAGTAAGAAAAATTTCTAATATAGTGACCACTTACATCATTCTTTTTTTGTTGTTGTTTTTACCTCTGTGCCCTGTCCTGAGTCCAGGATGACCTAGGTTTCCTTCTGCCTGCTTGTCTTGGAACTTGCCTTTGTCTGTTGGTTCATTTGTTCAGTTATTTATCGAGAACCTACCTCTGTGTGTCTAATCACCAGCGGGAACTCACATTTGTAAGCAGTGTGCTGCTGTGACTATCCACCTGTCACTGAGGAGGGAGCCCCCGCAGACGTGGGAGTTGGAGAGCTGCAGGCTGACCTGCCAAGGCCAGCGCGTGGCGGCAGCATCCTTGCCACCCACAACACGGCCTGAGTATACAGGTCGTCCACACACTAGAGGAAGAGGAGAGAGAAACGTGAAAGTCCGCTTGTCCTGTCCTTCTGATCCCCGTCTTCTCATCATCTCCAAACTCCCATCCATCTCCAGGACCTGAGTCCTCCCTAGCCTCCATTCTCTGTCCTATTCCAGTTCCAAACCCAGCAGTCTTGGACCCAAGTGGAAACCACTCACCTGACTGGAGGGTTTTCTTTTGGAAAGAGGATATGAAAGACCCTAAAACAAATACACTGCATCATTAATATATAACAACACACATATATAATATACAACAACACCTATTATATATCCAGGTTTTCTGAATAGAAAGGCTTTCTGTGACTTCAATCTCTCAGATTCGTGTTATAGGCCAAATTTTTATATCTACCTATTAGAAATCTTGCTAATTACATACTTACGTGACTTTTTAGCAGCATTTATGGAACATAATTCAACTTTTACTTAACGATTCACCGTCTCCTTCAGGAATATCAAGTATGTGAGGTTGTAAATGCATTCATGCCTTCAGATGTTTTTAAGGTGTATACGCTGTTTATTTTTGTCGTGTTTTCTTCAACTGTACTAGCATTTTGCAGTATCTGTGTCTCTTTCTTTGCTGCTACCTATTATCTTTTTGCTACCCTCAGCCAATCCTGCGTTTAAATCACCATGGGCTGGAAAAATAAATGAACAATATAATTCCTGAAATCAAGGACGGGCATTTGTACTTTCAGTTCCATTTGCTTGAATTACTATTTTCCTTGATTTTTTTAGCCAAATTACTCATCTCGTCCAAGTCTTGGATCCAATAGCTTCTTCTTACAGAAACTTTCCTGATCCACCCTGTTTAAAATATAATGCCTCTCGACACTCTAGAGGTCCCTTTCAGGTCACAGTATTTACTGCTTTCTAACCTGCCTTATAATTTACATATTTGCTACAGGCTTTGACTGTAACCCCGCCCCCCTCCCCAGGGCAGGGATCTTTGTGTTTACTGCCATTTCCAAGAGCCCTGATTTGTTTGGAGCCTGGCACACAGGGTCCCCTCAGACTTTCTCAGGGCACACCCTTCAGAAGTCACATCTCATGTGTGCAGTGTCCTAGTAGTCTATATGGTAACTTCTTGAGCCAAAAACCGTCTGCCTCTCCCCACCTCCACCTCAGGGGCTCACCCAGCAGAAGGGACAGCAGGAAGGCACAGCCCCCAGGACCCATATTTCTCTCCTCAGTGTCAGCACTTCCTGCTCTCTGGACTCAGGCTCCCAGGGTGAGGCAGGCTGGGGAGCAGCCTCAGAAGAGGGCAGGACCGGCCTCTCCTCCTGGTTGGATCCTCAGCTGTACCCGCCTCCTCCTGGGTCCTCACCCTGGCCAGGAGCTGAAGAGACCAGACTTGAGAAGTGCAGCTGTGGGACCCAGGAGAGGCACTGGGCTCGAGGTGCCCCCTGCTGTCCAGGAGGGCAAAGTGTCTGGGGCCTTTGCCTCTGGGGGCAGGGAGGGGTGAGCGGTGGGCACAGTTGCTGCTGCCCAGGGCAGATTGGAGGGCTCGGAAAGGAGTGGAGCCCTGTCTCTAGTAAGGAAATGGAGGATCAGCAGGATTCTTCACAAAAGAAATGAAAAAGAGGAAATTAACCCAAAACCCAGCTAATATTTTCTAATTTTTTTTTTTTCCATCTTCCTTTACAGTGTTAGTCATAGAATGTATTGCAAGTTAGATTTTCTGGGAAACAGACTGTAAGTCAGAGATTTGTGTGCAGTTTATTGGGAAGGAGTCTTAGAATCAACACCTTGGTGGGGATGGGGGGGAATGGAAACAGGATTGGGCAAAAGCATCGTGATGCATTGGCAACAGAGGCCTCAGCCAATCCCACAGGTTGCTCTGGAGCTCGGATGGCCCTTCAAATATGCCCTGAAATGAGACGGGAAGGCTGGATCCTTGAACTTCTAAAGGACTGGGTGCAGGTGGCCTCCTGGAGGGGGCATTACCTGGGGAGAAAGATGTCTCTGGTGGCAGCCTTGGGACGGACTTGCCTTTGAGCTGTCAACGGCCAGCACTCCTGGTTGCTAGGAAATGGAAAGCTTCAGTACTGCCTCTGCCACAGAATTTCTCTCTGCGCCTTTCATGTTTCCTGTCCCCATTGTTTATAGGTGCTAAGTCTGCAGAGGCAGCATTTAGTAGTGTTAAAGCATGTTGTTGCTCTCTTATATCTTAAACTTTTATGAATTTTGAAAAAAACCACCATAATAATTTTTAAAAACACCAGAAAGTGTAGCTGTTTTGGTAATTGTTATTCAGTTATAAGCAACATAGATTCACTTAAACTAGCTTAAACAGTGAGAAATTGTTTTAAAGGTATTGTGTGGGCCAAAATATATCTCCCCACTCTATAGTTGTATAGTTGCAGTCCAAACCCCAAATACCTTAGAACGTGATCAGATTTTTAGATAGTGTCTCTAACAGAGGTAATTGAGGTTAAAGTGTGGTTGTGTGTATGTGTGCTGAGTCACTCAGTCGTGTCTGACTCTTTGCCAACACATGGACTGTAGCCCGCCAGGCTCCTCTCTCCATGGGATTCACCAGGCAAGAATACTGGAGTGAGTTGCCATTTCCTTCTCCAAGGGATCTTCCTGACCCAGAGATCGAACACCATTTCCTGCGTTGGCAGGTGGATTCTTTACCACTAAGCACCTGGGAAGCCCCAAATGAGATCATTACGATAGGCCTTAACCCAGTATGATGGTGTCCTTATAAGAAGAGGACATTTGAATGCAGACGGACGCAGAGAGGGAAGAAGGCCCAGGAAACCTGGATCAGACTGTCCCTCTCGTTGCTCTGAAGGAAGCCCCCCTGCTGACCTCTTAATCTCAGACTTCTCACGTCTAAAACTGAGAAAACACATTTCTGGTCTTGAAGCCCTCTTTGTGGTACTTTGTTATGACAGCCTCAGCAAACCACTGCAGGTATCTGAGAAGAGTGAGGAGAGCGGAGTGAGAGGACCTCTGGGGCTGTGCTTGGACAGATGGAGCCCAGAGCTGGAGCCCAGAGCTGGCCGGGGGCTTTGAATCCATGACGTCTTGAGAGCTCAGGGCAGCTGTTCCAAATGCTCACCCTGGTCCTCTGCCGGCAGGATGGCCCAGCCACCCTCCATGTCTTTTCCTTCTGTCCCACTGTAAACTACTCAAGTTTTTTCCAAAGAATTTGAACAGTTGATCTTTTCCTACCAGGCTGTAGTTTCATGGCTTTGGACTCTACGTGTCCTTGCAGTATGATGCCCTCGCGTCTGTGCCCTCGTGCGTGAGGAGCACGCAGGGATATGGCCAGCTCAGCCACAGGGACCGTTGTGGTGGGGAAGTGCCACATGCGCTGTGTCTCAGGACAGTAAGGTGTCTACCTCTTGCAACACGTTTTTCAGATTTTAGAAGTGGACACTTCAAAAAAAAATTAATCCTTCTTCTATTTGTTTACCTACTGCCATGACTGAATATTGTAACCTAATTGATGTTTTGCAAATCTAGTTGTCTTCATTTGTGATTGCTTGAGGGGTTTGGATCCTGATTTAACACATCAGCTCTAAGAAAGCATTTTGATACTATCAAGGAAATTTGATCATTAACTGGGTATTAGGTTGTATGAAAGAGTTATTGTTAATTTTGATAGGTGTAACAGTAATAGTGAGTTATGTAAGCAAATGCCCATTCTTACAAGAGTGAGAACCCATGAGTCCTTTCTAAATCTAAGCTAAACTCTTGGGAATTCCCTGGCAGTCCACTGGTTAGGACTCGGCACTTTCACTGCCATGGTCTCAGGTTCAACCCCTGGTCTGGGAACTGAGATCCCACAAAGCTTCATGGGGTGACCAAAAAGCTAAACTCTTGTACCATATTGGAGAAATCTCCCCTGGTCTTCAGCCTACAGTGCTGTTATTTTCATGGTGATGACTGCACAACCTTAAAGAAGTCACCTTTCCCCTAAGGCCTGTTTTCCTGTTGTGCCATGAAGGCTCTAGAATCAGCTGATGCTCTCCAAGTTTCTTTGCAGATGTAACATTGACTTATGAATTGCTTATCTATTTGTATTTATTTGTCTTTGTCTATTGCCTCTGTTATCCCTCTACAAATACTTTCTTATTTTTGACTTAGCTATCAAGAAACATTTTGGGTGGGTCTCCCATTTTAATGCTCCTTTGCTTCTTCTAAGAAAGAAAGTACGAGTTGAAGCAAAAGAGCAAGTGTTTAATGTCCATTCTAGAGATTTTCCTGGAGATAACTCTTCCAGCTCTGTGTCTGTCTCATCATGCCCTATCTTTGGGTCCTAGATTCTCTGTTCCCAGACTGTTATTCTGCTATCATTAACGTTATCTTCAAATACCTCTGTTGGTTTGGGAAGTGGCAACATGGTGGTATTGGTGAAAGCTTTATTAGTTGCCACGTGGCTTGTTGCCTAGTTGCCTTTTCATCTCTGCAAAATGGGAATTACTAATACCCCACAAGATTTGGGTAGGAATTAAATGAGATACAGGGCAAGTACTTAGACTATTTAAGCACAAAACAATAAATAGTAGCCACTGTTTTTATTAGTGTTTTTGTTGAAATAATATCCCAGTTTTAAGTCCTGTCTTGATTCTGTCAAGCAGGTCCTCTTGGTGATGGCTTAGATTGATATTAACGGTGCCTGTAGACCAGGATTTCTCAGCCTTGGCACTGTGGATGTTTGAGGCCAGGTGATTCTTTCTTGTGGGGGGCTGTCCTGTGAATCGGGGGATGTTAAGCAGCATCTCTGGCTTTAACCTGCTGGGTGTCAGGAGTACCACCCACCCCCAGTTGTGACAACCAGAAATGTCACCAGGTGGGGAGAAGTGGAGTGCAGAGTCACCACCCCTGGTTGAGAACCACTGCTGTAGAGTAAGGATGCCACTGCAGGTGGCAGTCTTTTCTTGCGCACCCTGAGAACAAAACAGGGGCAGCAGTACATTTGCAGGGGTTTTAGCTGTTTATCTGTGGTTCCAGGAAAGGTAGATGGATTCCATTGTCTCTTTTCTAATTCTATCAGATCAGTCTCTCATACTGGAAAGTGGATAAATCCCTTTATGAAAGTCTTCTAAAGAATTATTGATTTCTCCAGCCAGTGTGTCGCAGGCCCTGGCCTGGCAGCAACAGACAGCTATGCCCTCTATTGAAAGATCCAGTTTGGTCTTAGTTTCCACTAACCAGTATGTCTTGGAACTAGCGCATATGCTTGGCATTTATGTCAGGGCCAAGGCCTGCACGAGCTTCTAGAGACAGCCCTCTTCCTCTTTCTGCCCTTTGCCTCGCTGGCCTGCACTCACTTTCTCCACAGGGGCAGTCCTGCTCTGAGCTCCCGCCTATGTGCCCTGGGTCCTGCTGCCTTTTAATCAGTCTCCCTTTGCAGGAGTTGCTTCTGTTCTTTTGATCACTAAGGTAAAATTTTTTTTGTTTATTCACTTGAATTTATAATAAATGAATTTTTCCTTTCCCTTTTGACAGCTAGCTTTCTTAGTCTATTGCTTTCATTTTGTTATTTAGAAAATAAGATTTGATACTTTCTCTTTCAATACAGTATAATAGATACTGTTAGAAAATCAGGAAGATGATGACAGCAGTTTTTCTCTTCTCAAGGTTGTTCTCACCTATTCAGAAGAAGTAAAGCTGTGTGCAGTCAGTTTCTGATGGAATATAGCAAGAGGTACAAATAACTAGAATCAACGGGCAGGTGTGATTTTGGAGTTGTACACAGGTCTTTAATAGAGCTTACTAACAGTGAATGGAGGTAATTTGGTATAGTGGAAGGAGCCGAATCTTTTGAGTCAGACAGTCCTGAATAAATCTGTTAAATATTCAGTGTGTGAACTTAGCAAGTTACTTTACCTCTTTGGTCCTCAGGTGTTGTGTGTGTGTGTGTTTTCATTTGTAAAAGTGGAATAAATAACGCCTTCTTGAGTTGTTAGGGCCAGATAAGATAATTGTTAAAGTGGCCGGTATAGTAATTGATACAAAGAAGATATAAAGTGAATACAAGTTCCTGCCACAGTTGGAGGTGAGATAAAGATGTCATGACACCCAGAGAAACCACTTTGGCAGGCAGCAGGACTTGGCTCAAGTCATCTCAGCCTAGACTCTGGACTCAGCTTTTTAGATTCTGAAATTCTTGTCAGAGCACCTAAAATAGATCAAATTCAAGAGACTGACTCACTAAAATTTAAGAGACTTGTGCATAAACCAGGATGTTGATTTGCAATGAGGACTATTCGTGTTTTTCATTTGGCATTTTCATTTTTCCCTACCTGGGCACACCTTCTTGATGTTGAGTAGGGAAACCAAATTAGTAAAAAAGAGTGATGGTTCGAAGAGGCTTCAAAGATCAGAACAAGTGGAACTGGCAAATCTCTACAAGCATTTCACTCAAGAGGATGAAATATCCCTTCTAAAAAGAACTGGGTTGTTTTTCTAAATAAATACAAAGTTTATGTTCATCAGACTCAGAGTCTCTTCCTTTTACAGCCCAGGGTCTGATGAACACAAAGTCATCTGGCTTTTGTTTTCCTCCATTCCATGTGGAGACCCTTCCTCTTCCTAATGATGTTCTTCTGCAGTCAGTGCCAAATACTGTTGGTAACACTTAAGCTTTCCCCGGTATGGTCTCATTCCTGGTATGCTGCCTTGAGATTATACCCAAATCTCCATGTTTAGCTTATTCCTAAAACACAGAATCATGTATTTACTGATATTTTGTGCATCCTTTCTACAGAAAACTCTCTTTTCGTCTCATTCATTATGTGTATGTTTTACTTGTTAAGTTTCAGTTTTTGAAGATTTTGGTGAGCAGTTGGTAGGGCGGTGCTGTGTAGTTCCCATTCCCCCATCACCAAAGGTCCGTGAGTATTTAGTTAGTTTTCCAGTGCTACAGTATTAAAAAGTATTATGCCAGACATCAGGCGTGTGAAACAAGCAGACTTAACACTTTGACCTGAGAGTTGTATCAAACAACTTCTAAAGTAACTTCCAACTATTTTATGATTTTAAAACATGTTTTTATCTCTTTACTTGATTTCTTGGCTTTAATAGAACATGTTTTTCTAAATAAATACAAAGTTTATTTTCATCAGACTAAGAGTCTCTCTCCTTTTGCAGCCTAGGGTGGATCTTTAGATTCATCCTCTTCACTCATATTCTTTTGTCATTTCTTACTTATTTAGTATCTCATGTATTTAATAAGTTCATCTTTTGCTGAAGCATTTTTCAAGTGTCAGTTATGCCTTGCTTGCAGTTCTGTAGTGCTGTCTAAAAAATAAATCCTGATATCTTATAAACATGCACAGTGTTGAGTATAGATTGTAATTGGTCTTTGAATCCTGCTTATATTTTGCATAATTTTTGCATTTTGGAAATTAATTTTTTTCAATGTTCTTAACTATTTTCTTCATTTATGGAAGGATTTTTGATGGCCCAGATTTAACTTTTTAAATTAATTTTTATGTAATTTAAAAATTTTTATGTAACTATCTTACAGTTAATTTTTATGTAACTGTCTTATCTTTGCAGTTATTAATGAAAATTGTCATTTTCAAACAGTGATTTTATTGGTATTGAATGAAATTTGAGCAAGAAATGTTTCACTTTGCTGCTGTTCATTTTACCATCTTCCTGAAACTCCTAATTGTTTTTCACTATTATTTGTCTAGTAATACGGAATATCCTGAATCATTTTAATCAGTATCTTATGAAATTGATAAATTGATTCACTGCTGGCCAGCGTAAAATCTTGTGTTCTTAGCAGCTCTTCATATATCAAGAAAAGGATGGGATTCAAGCAGCCATACAGTTCTTAGTGAGACTTGTTCTTAGACCCTTCTCTGCACACAACCGTGCAGTGCTCTCAGTGGGATGAACAGGAGACTCAGAAATACCCTCTGCCCAAACTTCAATTTAGCCCCGCCCCAGGCCTCTGCTTAATGTTTGACTGCTGAAAACAGTCAGTTTTCACCTCCAGACCCTTCCCTATTGCATTTGGAGAAGATGGCCATTGTGTCTGCAGTGATTCTTGCCTCCTGATACTTACACCTTGTCGAGTCACTTCTAAAGAATAGACTACAGCAGAAGTGAGATGTCTTTCTGGTTATAGAAAGACTGCAGCTTCCGTTTGGGGTGTTTTCTGTCACTTTATCTTGGATCACTCACTGTGTGTGAAGCCAACTGCCCTCTCTCCCCTAAGAGAGGCCTCTGAGTGTGACCCCGAAGCAGGTTCTTCCTGTCAATAGTTGAACTTGAAGATGACTGCAGTTTGCAGCAAGCAGCCTCTTGAAACACCGTTAGCAGGAACTACCTAGTTAAGTCTCCCTGATTCACAGACACTGCTGTTGCTACTGCTGCTGCTAAGTCGCTTCAGTCGTGTTTGACTCTGTGCGACCCCATAGACAGCAGCCCACCAGGCTCCGCCATCCCTGGGATTCTTCAGGCAAGAACACTGCCATTTCCTTCTCCAGTGCATGAAAGTGAAAAGTGAAAGTGAAGTCGCTCAGTAAGTGTCCGACTCTTCACGACCCCATGGACTGCAGCCTACCAGGCTCCTCCGTCCCTGGGATTTTCCAGGCAAGAGTACTGGAGTGGCATGCCATTACCTTCTCCATCACAGACCCTGAGAGATAGTAAATGTTGTCTCCAGTTTATCTACAGTTATATCTACAGCAGTAGATAGCTAACATGCTGCGCTAGGCTCCTCTTGCCTAATGTGCTTCCACTGAAACCTGCTAGTCTTCTGAGTCCCTGATTTTTCTTTAGAACTTAGTCTAGTCCCAGATTGGATGGTTTTCACTGAATTCAGCCAAGGGCAAGGTAGTTCACCTCTCTGGACCCTAGCTGCTGCTTCTGTAGAATGTGGGGGATTGATTGGGTCAGGGATTTCCAGATCCCTTTCAGCCCTAAAGTTCTCTGCTTCTGTATTTCCCCAGGCCCTGACTCTAGTTTCATGTGAAAAATGAATATGAGAAATAATAGAATCAACCAAACTTTATTCACACGGGGGACCTTGCTTTCCATGTTGACCTGTAGGAGACAAGGCAGCAAGTGGATTTGGCTCCTGGGGGCTGTGCCTAGAGGTAGCTGACCTGCTTCTTTCTTGCTGAATCTTCAAAATCTCTCCTCAAAACCTCAACTTACAGCATTTCCTCTTTCTCCCTCAGCTAGTTAGGGTGGCCCCAGGAATACGAGAGGCAGAAGCATTACCGGGAAGAACCTGGAGAAGTCTGACCTGGGGGTAGCAGAAAGGTCAGCATGTGAGACGGCTGACTTCTCAATCCAAGACTTGTAGAAACTGATGTTTGTAAATACTCCAGGCTCGTTGATTCCAATGCAGTTTGATCCCCAGCTCATCACTCCTGCTAGAACCCAGAAGTCCTTCACTCTGCACATCAGGGGATCTCCTCTCCTGGCCTGAAGGAGAGACAACGTATGGCTAGGCATGCACAGGGCAAGAGACTCATAGTTCAGCCAAGAGCTGTGGAGTCTGGGCCTGTCCCGGCACTCCTGGGCTCACCCGGGCCCACAGAGCTACAAGACATGGAGGGAGCATGCTGGGGACAGGTGGGGCCTTGAGAGATGCCTGTGGGAAGGGATTCTTACTATACATGCATCTGGCTGCCCCACTGGGAACCGGGAACAAATCACGGCTTCACTGATGGGCTCAACTCCTCGCAACAAGCTTTCTTTCTGATATTTCTTGCATGTCTGGAGATCAATGAGGTGCACTTTTAACTCCTTTAGTGTGTAAGGTGGTGTCATAGCTGTAAGGTCAAAAAGGCAAAGCTGTCTTAAAAATTAGGAAGCAACTTTCAGCTTTGGATTCAATTTCATGCCTTTAATTTTCAGGGATATCTCTGATTTCAAGTTTCTGCCCCCCATCATAAGCAGTACTCTGATTTCTGATTTGGCACATGGTCTCAAGGCTGCAGTCCCTAGGTCTGAACAAGACTAAAGGCAGTTGTTCCTGCTCAGATAACCACAGAGAGCCAAAGAATCTTTCGATTTGGGAAAATATACGATAATGAAGATGTGAGATTATGTTGTTTGACTTTGACATGTACTTTTTATGTTCCATAGAATGTAAAAAGGTGGATCTGATATACTGAGAGAGTCAAGACTGCTGGTGTGAAATCCTCTCAGTCTGACTCGGGACCTACTGAGGATCCATGTTCATGTCTGCTTCCCCGTCCGCCAGCCCACATACATTATACCAGGTGCTGGAGGAGAACTGAGAACTCTGTTCGCATTAAGTTCAGTGCCTTGGCCTTTTCACTTTTAAGGTCTTAGCAGTATTGTGAAATAGGAGCGAAAGCTGCTGCCAATAAGCAGAGTAATTCTAGCAGCAGAAGTATGGAGGACGCAGAGGGAAGCTGGGGGTTAGAGGAGCACTGAAGTCTGCAGTCCTTCGGATCAGTTACTGGAGAGGGAGAGCGCACCGTATCTTGCGCCAGGAGTGGGATAGCGAGTAGGGGGAGGGAAGGCCAGTGGAGCAAACCAAGCTCAAAAAGTCTACTTATCCTCACATTGGAATATCCCAGAATTGTCCCATCCAGTCACCCAGCAGGAGGTGGCGTTCTTCAGCTGGACTGCTGATGTTGGGAGACAGATGGGCAGGACAAGGGGGCTGAAGGAAAGTGGGCGGGCCAGCTCTGCCACAGCGATGGCACTAGATGCGTGTCCCTGGACATCGGGGTAGGGAATAATCCTGGACACAGGGATGATCGTTGTTTTGGAGCCTTGGCAGCCAGAGACCTGAAGTGATCCCACCAGCACCTCATATTTTCTGGTGTCCTTCAACCTGAGAAGGAGCAGAACAAGTAGCATGGGTTTCTTGTGCCTCAGCCCCAGCAGAGCCCATAGTTCTGGAGGTTGCATTTTTCACCTGGCTAAGCATCGTTTCTTCAATAAGTGCTTAGTATCTCCTGAATATATAAATGAAACTTAGCATCTGGCTCATAGGGCTTTTGGTCTCAAGGGTTGTATGTCTGTGTCAAGATAGAGAGGTTGGGAGAGAGGGAGGGAGGCAGAGACAACACACAAGTGAACAAGGATAAAATTTTTAAGTGTGAAAAATCTTATGAAGAAAATCAACAGGATTTTAAGGTAGAAAGTAAAAGATGAGGGAAGAGCCTATGAATTGGATCAGGGAAGGTCTTGTTGAACAGAGAACCTTTCAGCTGAGTCCCACAGGGCAGGAGTCAGCTATGTGAAGAGCTATAAAGAAAAGCATTCCAGAGGAAACAGCATGTGCAAAGGCACTGAGGGTGGGAAAGAGCTCTGCAGTTTCTAGAAATAGAAATACACCTGGAGTGGAATGGGCTGATGTGGAGATAAGCAGATACCTGGTAATTCATGGCTTACAGATTTTATTCTAGGTTCCTGAGCAGTGACTGGAGGATTTGAAGGAAGGAATGACATGATTTTGCTTCTGATTAAAAAAAAAAAAAATCACTTTGTTGTGTGCATAAAGGTAGCAAAAAACAGTTGTTGTGATGTGGATGAACCTAGAGCCTGTGATACAGAGTGAAGTAAGTCAGAAAGAGAAAAACAAATACTGAATATGGGTACTGACGAACCTATTTGCAGGGCAGGAATAGAGGCAAGATATAGAGAAGGGACTGGTGGACACAGAGGGGGAAAAGAGAGGGTGGGATGAATGGAGAGAGTAACGTGGATATGTACCCTACCATGTGTGAAGTAGACAGCTAGTGGGAAGCTGCTGCTAACACAGGGAGCTCAGCTCGGTGCTCTGTGATGGCCTTGATGGGTGAGACGTGAGATGAGGGGCTGGGAGGGAGAATTGGGAGGGAGGGGATATATGTATACGTATGGTTGATTCACATGATTATACTACAGAAACCACGATGTTGTATAGCAATTATATTCCAATTAAAAAAAAAAAACCTATTATGCTGTTGCAGTGGTCCAGGACAGCTGTGTAGAGTCAAGAGTATTTTGTGGAAGTAAAACTGAAGAATTAAGTGTTTGCAGTGAATGTGGAGGGTAAGGGAAAGTGAGGCTTCATGTTTCTGAGCAACTGGCTGTGTTATCGCATGAGATGGGAAGAAACGGAGAGAAAGGTTTGGGATATTGGTGGTGGTAAAATTGTAGTTCTCATTTGATCACGTTGTCTTTGAGATAGCAGTGAGACAGCTGAATAGAAATGCACCAGAACTAGTTAAGAGCTGCTGATGAAAATGTGGATGCTATCAACCAATCTATGACCTTTTAAGCCATAGGAATAGGAGGGCCACCTAGAGAGAGGGAAGAGGGCTCAGAACCATGCACCCAGAATGGCGTCAAGACGTGGGTAGAGAATTAGATGGGGGAGGGTGGGAAACTTTTTTAGACATTCATTTCAGTCAAGATGATTTTCAAATGTGAGGAGCCCTGCCTAGTACTGAACTGAGAGCTAGGGCAGGAAACATTTGGACTTCCTTCTTAGGAACAGGTACTGTTTCGGGCAGTGCTGGACAGACTCCTCTGCGCTTAGCCCAGGAGCCCCAGCCACCCACCTCCCTGATGGGTCTCCCCTAAGCAGGGCCCGCACTCACCGGAAGCAGCTTGCCACTGTCAGCACCCACTGCTTTGAGATGAGGGAGGCGGCACAGACGTGAGACAAGCCCTGGCGGATGCTGACCTGCCAGGGCCACTGCCCCACGTTGGCCTCCAGGCCGGAGACGATGCCAGATAAAACCGCGGGCCGCCCGCAGACTGCCGACGGAGAGGAGAGAGGCCTGGAGGCCTGCCCCGGGACCCTGCCCCCGCCCCGCCTCCCCACGCCGGTGTCCTCTCCTTGGCACCAGGCCCCTTCCTGTGCTCCCCGGGCACGTGGACCCTGAGGCGGCGCCTTACTTGACTTGACAAGATCTTTGGGTTCCTCCTCATCTGTGCCTGCAGAGAGAAAGGGGGCAGTGTGGGGGACCCCCAGGATGGCTTCTTATTTACAAGGGCCCCTGAGGCCCCCGCCAGGGCTCTCTTCACCCCGAGTTCACCTGAGATCCCCAACAGAAGAGGCAGCAGGAAGACGCAGCCCGCAGGGCCCATGTTTCTATCTTCAGAGTCTCCTTCTGCTTCCTGGACTCGGATCCCAGGGCGAGATCCAGGCAGCAGCCTAGGAGGGGGCCGGAACCGCCTTCCCCCCCTCAGGCGCTCCTGGGCTTCCCCCTCTCCTTCGGTCCGCACTCTGTCCAGCCAGATCCTGGAGGGTGCGGCCACAGGACCCGGGGGAGGAGCCAGGGCCTCAGCGCCCCTGCTGCCCAGGCGGTCCAGGGTGCGGGGGCTCCTGCCTGTGGAGGGAGGAAGGGTAGTGGGGGTGGGTGCTAGGAGGAGCAGGGCTTGGTTGGCAGAGACCCTGGGGTGGGCCGAGGCGGAGTTCGCAGGCTCCCTCTGCCTCATCTGCTCCGTCTCAGGGGCCCGCCTAGTTGCTCCCACCTACTCCCACTCTCTGCCCCCCAGCCACTCGCCGCGCCAGCCAGTCGTGACCTTCTGAGGCAAGTCCCTGAACTTGGGTCATGAAGGGCCGTGCCGAGGTCTGCCCCAAGTCCTTGGCCTTGAGAATAGCTATAGGACTGATAAGATAAAGAGGAAATAAGGCAGTCAGTTAGCTGACCAATATGTTCTGCTTTCTCGCTCGCCCTTTTGTGCTTCGGTCTCTACCTGTTGTAATTGGTTCTTTGGCTTCCTAAGTCAGGGAATACTTACTGGGTCTTTATGGTGTACAAAGTATTGTGCTAACTGTGGAGCAGATCTGTAAAGGGGCAGGCATCGTGGGCGTGCCTGCCTCCAAGGAGCTGACGCTCTGGTCTGAGAGAGGTGGAATAAGGAAGTAACTCTGGAGATTCTGACTTGTACTTGGTACCTTATTCATTACAAAAGGAGGGGCGGGTGGCTCTGGGAGCCGAGGACAGAGCACTGTGGGCTGGCCCAGGCTGTCAAGCCTCATTCCTGGCTTCACCACAGACTGATTTTTGAGAACTTTTGTTCCTTGGTAGTTCAGATGATAAAGAAACTGCATGTAGTGCAGGAGACCCGGGTGCCATCCCTGGGTCAGAAAGATTCCCCTGGAGAAGGGAATGGCAATCCACTCCAGTATTCTTGCCTGGAGAATCCCAGGGATGGGAGCCTGGTGGGGTCTATGGGGTCGCACAGAGTTGGACACGACTGACATGACTTAGCAGCAGCAGCATGACAAAACAGTTACTGAGACTCTAATGTTCTATATCAATTGCTTGGCACAGAAGGGCATCATGAGTAAGATAAAAATTAATGAGATTAGAAGGCCTATAGAATAAAGAGAAGAGATTATAATTCCAAATATCAAGGATGGTATTATTATAATTACTGAAATAGTTAATTTAACTTGAAGCTTTCAAGAGATCAAGGCACAGGGGAAAAACTGATCAAAAAAACAGGGTGAACTTCCCTGGTGGGTTTCCCTGGTGGCTCAGATGGTACAGAATCCACCTGCAACGTGGGAGACTTGGGTTCAGTCCCTGGGTTGGGAAGATCCTCTGGAGAAGGGAATAGCAACCCACTCCAGTATTCTTGCCTGGAGAATCCCATGGACAGAGGAGCCTGGTGGGCTGCAGTAACATGGGGTCACAAAGGGTCGGACACGACTGAGCGACTAAGCACAGCATGCAGCACACTTAGCTCACGTCTCATATCTTATCTGATAATAAGAACTATACCCTTTAGTCAGGAAATAACTTTTTTCCCCATTGTCAGTTAATTCAGTGAGTTTGTTACAATATTGTAGAAAGCACAGAAGTTAACACAGTAAGTGGCTTTATAGGTGACTGAGAACATTTCTTGTTTTTTATATTTTTTCTCACAAATCATGATGTCATCATTTTGAGTCATGGTAAAGTCATGTCTCTGATGAACTGAACTAATTTAAAAGAAGTGTTGCTATTTCTTGTTATGTAACTTGAAATAAAAGTAGAATTTAGAGAAGATTCCTCTTTCCTCTTTCAAATACCACTCTCCCCAGCTGTGCTTTGGTGAGGTCCACATTCTCTGCATACCCTTTGGACTATCTTGACTTTTTACTGATGTTTTATTTCCTAAATAAGATAAAGAATAAATAAAGGTTTCCTAAGGAATCTGTCTGATGTTGCTGCTCTGTGAGAGCCCACCTCAGCTTTACCTGATTGTTGACTGAAGGACAATCCAGAGTCAAAAAAAAGTACCCAAAATCTCAAGATATCAAGTCTCTTCTATTTAGAACAGATAAGGTCTCGGAATAGAAAGCAAAATTAATTATGGCCATGAGGCCAGCAGTTAAATATTATGATTAAAGTACTAATGTGTATAATTAATAAATTAGACAATTAAAAATTCTACAGAGGAAAGGTCAATTTAGTATTGGTTATAATTCAAGTTGGGGTTTTTTCTTTTTTGCTTTACAAAAAGAATAAACTAGTGTCTATAAATGTTGAATTGATTCTAAACAGTTTAACATGATATTACAGAAGCTTGACAATATTTTGTGTTTGCATAACATTGTCATCTACACAGTGACTCTGGGAAGGGAGTATGTTTTCATCTCTATTTTATAAATGAAACTAAGAACCTTGGAGATTATATGACTTAACTAATTGTATCATTGGAGAAGGCAATGGCACCCCACTCCAGTACTCTTGCCTGGAGAATCCCATGGACAGGGGACCCTGGTGGGCTGCAGTCCATGAGGTTGCTAGAGTCGCACACGACTGAGCGACTTCCCTTTCACTTTTCACTTTCACACATTGGAGAAGGAAATGGCAACCCACTCTAGGGTTCTTGCCTGGAGACTCCCAGGGACGGGGGAGCCTGGTGGGCTGCCATCTATGGGGTCGCACAGAGTCGGACACGACTGAAGCGACTTAGCAGCAGCAGCAGCAGCAGTTGTATCATACTGTGCACTAGCAAAGCTGGGAGTTGCTTCTGTTTCCTAGTCTATTGCAAGTGCCAGTTGCTCAGTCATGTCCGACTCTTTGTGACCCCATGGATGATACAGTCCATGGAATTCTCCAGGCCAGAATACTGGAGTGGGTAGCCTTTCCCTTCTCCAGTGGATCTTCCCAACCCAGGGATTGAACCCAGGTCTCCCGCATTGCAGGTGGATTCTTTACTAGCTGAGCCACCAGGGAAGCCCAAGAATACTGGAGTGGGTAGCCTTTCCCTTCTCCAGGGGATCTTCCCGACCCAGGAATCAAAATGGGGTCTCCTACATTGCATGCGGATACTTTACCAACTGAGCTATCAGGGAAGCCCTCCTAGTCTAATAATCAGATTTAAATCTAGATTTTTTGATTCATGGTCTAGAACTCTGCCTCCACACTACAGCACCTTCCCAAGACCAGGAGACAGAACTCATTTATTCAGCAGTCATGTGTTCAATGCCTGTGCCAGGTACTGTTCCAGAATAGAAGGATGATGACATAGAAAAGGGGCTTCCCTGAAGATCCCCTGGAGAAGAGAAAGGCTACCCACTCTAGTATTCTGGCCTGGAGAATTCCACGGACTGTGTAGTCCATGGGGTTGCAAAGAGTCAGACATGACTGAGCGACTTTCACTTTCAACATAGAAAAAGCCTTGTCATCATGGATTTTTTATTTTAATTTTTTAGGTCAGATATGACAACTTCTTAGAAAAGTTAAACAAGACGGGGTTGCTGGAGTGGGCATCACTTTTAAATAGAGTGGTTCAGAGGAGGCATTGGTGAGGTGATTTCTGAGCAGGAATCTGAGGAGAGAGGCAGTGAGCCAGGGGGTTAACCAGGGAAAAAGGATTGAAGCCCAGAGTGTAACTTACAAGGCTCTTGAGCAGAGGTGTGTTTGGGATATTTGAGAAACACTGAAGCTACAGCAGAGTGGGCAAGGGGCTCCCATGACAGGAGTAGGTCAAACTGGGGTAGGGTCACACCACATGGACTCTCAGAGACTACTGTAAGGCCTTTGGTTTCTAGTTTAAGTAGAATGGCAAGATTTTGGCCTTACAAAGGATCATACTGGCTACTGAGTTGAGAATGGTTGGGGTAGAAACAGGGAGGCCAGTCAGAAAACCATTGCAGTAATTTGGACAGGAGGTGATGGTGGCTTTGGACAAGGCCATGGAGGCAGAAGTGATCAGAAGTGGCAGATTTTGGTGGCATTTTTAAGGCAGAACCAATGAGACATGATGATGGATTGGTTGTGGGTGGGAGTCAATAATGACTCCAAGGTTTTGGGCCTGATCCAGCTGAAGTGGAGACTGTCCAGTTACTGAGCTGGGGGTACCTGGAGGAGGAGCAGGTTGTTGAGGGGTATAAGTTCATTTATAGGCACGTTTAAGACACTTGTCAGATTGTCTAACTGGAGATGTCCACTAGGTAAGCTGAATATACAAATCTGTTATCAGGAGATTGCCGCAGAGTAAAGTGCTAGATTAGGGTGGTGTCAGCATGTCATAGTATTTAAAGCCAAGAGATGAGGTCAGGTTGCCTAGGGAATGAGCATAAATAAAACCCTCTGAGTTTTAAGGATTGATCAGACCAAAGTTTAGATGAGATAAGCAGGAACTGATAAGAGACCAAGTGGGTAGCGGAGAGGAAGGCAGAGAGCTGATGCAGTATTCTGGAAGCCAAGCGCAGCAAGTGTTTCAAGAAGGAAGAAGTGATTGACTGCTGACCGCCGCAAACAACAAGAAGCAACCGTTGGGTTTGGTATCATGAAGTGAATTCAAGAGAAAGAGGAGAGCTTGGAGACGGCAAATATGCAGGCAATTTTTAAGAGTAATTTTATTGTTAAAGAAAGTAGAGGCACAGCTGGCAGAAGAGCCTGGGTGGAACAGCGTTTCTAGTTTTTCTTTAAGATGAGAGAAATTACGTCATGTTTGTGTACTAATGGAATTATCTCAGAGAGAAATTGATGATGCAGGAGAGAAAGTGGGAGAGTTGCTGAAGTTGTGTCCCTGAGATAGGAGGGGACTGAGCCTAACTCACTGAGGATGAGGATGCTTAGACCGGAGCACAGACCCGTCTTTCATACACGAACCCAAAAAACAAGCATGTGGGCACAGATGCTGGTTGGTGGGAAATGTGGTGGTAGAAATTGTCTACCGATGGTTTTCATTTCTTTAGTGAACTAGGAAAGAAATCATCTGCTGAGGATGGGAAGGGAAGTGTTGAGGACTTAAGAAGTGAACTGAGTGTGGGAGATGAATGGACCGGAGAAACAGCAGTGTGACTGCTGGGCACAGAAAGTACCCACTTGAAGTGAAATTGGCAAGGTTGTGTGTTTACATGCAGTGTTCAGCAAAGGGCTGGAGGCATGGGGGGAGCAGGAGGGTGATGAAGTTGAGAATTTCTGATGATCGTGTGGGAAAGTGGGAGGGGAAAGGAATGATTATAAAGATAAATCAGGAATTTAAACTGGAAAAGAGGGAAATTAAGAATGGGGAGGGTAGAGAGTCAAGTGAGGTAAAAAAATCAGTGGATTATAAATCCTAATGGGGTTGAAAAATACTGGAAGTGGCATTCTTGCCATAAGAAGTGTAAGATAACGTGTGCTGGGAAGGTGAAATGCTTCACATTGAGATCGTGGAGAGGATGCAGTTGTTGGTGATGCCAAGGCCAGAGAGGACCACAGAGGTAGTGTCTGAGGCCAAGTGAAAAGACCATTTAGTCCTGAAGACAGATTATGGTGGAAAGGCAGTGACTGTGTTATCAGGAGCATGCAGAGATCTGAGGCACTTGCACTTTGCCTGAGTCCTGCAGAGTGAGGACCAAGGCCCCAGGCTGGAGAGCCACTGAAACTTGAGGCTGCAATGCATCCATTGGTTAGTGGACTTTGTTGCCTGATCTTCAGCTGCGATTAATCTAACCAAACTGCTCTTTTTTCGCTACAGCTTTCCATTTGGTTCATAAAACTTGCCCTGGAAGACAGTTAGATCTAGTGCACATGTGAACAGAGAGAACGCCCCTTCTCTCTTGGCAGGCAGGCAGATGGGAAGAAACCGAGAGTTAATAGTTATTATTAAAATGTTAATAGGCTTGGTTCCCTCTTCTGCTGCATGCTAAATATAATATATGATTGTTTTTTTCCTTAATCGTTGTTGAAAATGTAAATAGTAGAAAAATGTATGAAGTAGAGTTTCCTTCTCATTTCTCTACTTCTAGCGAGTCGTGGGTTTTTGAACATCATTCCAGGTCTCTTTCTGTCCTCCTTTCTCTTTCTGCCTATGCTTATATATTTGTGTGGGGTCCTTGTCTTTCTGCCTGTACCTATATATTTGTGTGGAGTTTGTATATACGTATCTGTGCAGATGTATATTTACATCACAGAAAAAAGCGGAAGTATTCTTTTATGCAACGTAACTTTTCCTACTCAAACTTTTTCTACTTCCTGTGCCCATATATACCAACCTAATTACTTTTCTTTAGAACAGCTACATAGCAGTACACAGTATAGAAATAGTATAGTTTGAAAATTAGGCCAAAAAAATCATGCCCTTGTTGATTGAACACTTAGGTTTTCTTTATTTTCTGCTATTATAAGTTATGCTAAATATATGTGTGTTCTTTATTACTCTTCCTGCATACTTGTACGTTGCTGTGATGTGAATTGTCCCGACGTGGAATTACAGAAGGAAAGGCAGTATGTTTTAGTATGTGTCACAGTCTCTGAGACAGCTTTGAGAGCATGCTGGGCAGCATGCGCCGTGGAGCCAGCGCATGGCCTCCACTCTGCCTCTGGAAGCTGACTTGGGAGGGACCCCTCCTTTGTGGAGGAGGCCAGAGACTTGGCCGCCACTCAACTGGAAAATATCCAACAGCACCTGAGGCAGCCACTGTGATGCCCTTCCTCTTTGACCTTTGAGAAGCAAGAGTCAGCCCATGAAGTTACCTGCAGAAGAAAAAAAGAAAAATCTAATCTCTATTGCAAAGTCGTCCTCCAAAAAGCTGGCGCCCCGTTTATTATGCCTGAGGGCATCTCTTTCCACCTCATTCATACTGGTTGTTTGTCTTCCCACTCTCTCCAGTTCAGCCAATCTGATAAGACCTTGAGGAGAAAATACTTTAACCAGACAGAACTGTAATAATTGGGGGGAATAACTGAAGTTGGGAAATAAGAAAAATAGCGAAATAGTTTTATGCTTATTCCTTATATAGAGTATATAATATTAACGCTTCTCCAAATTCTGAGACTTTGCTAAAACAAAGCAGGCCTTAGCCAACACCTTAAATAGGAAAGTGGACAGAGGCAGGGCTGGAGATTAATAGAAGTCATAGAAAGAAAAGGACAGAACTGATTTCTTTTGTTTCTGAAAATGTTCCCAAATCTATTTTTTAAAATAAGTTTGCAAAGATTTCAAGTCTGCTGGTAAACCCTGATAAAGAATTGATTTCAGATTTTATCTAAGTTTAATTCTGAATTTCTGGTGACTAAATTGGAAAGAAATTTTGTATCAGTAATCAGGTTTCCAGATCTTTAAACTTTGACCTTTTTTGAAAGGAGAGACCTGTAATAGTACATAGTGTAGATTTTGTACTGCTTTTTCAGATTCTCATGGTTATTCTATGGGCTTCCTGGGTGGGTTAGTGGTAAAGAATCAGCCTGCTAATGCAGGAGCAGGAGACACAGGTTCAATCCCTGGGTCAGGAAGACCCCCTAATGGCAACCTACCCCAGTAATCTTGCTAAGATAATCCTCTGGACAGAGGATCCTGGTGGGCTACAGCCCATGGAATCACAGAGTCAGACACAGCTGAGCATGCACGCATGCTTATTCTATATTTATGATCTTGTAAAAGTTATTTCTTGTTGATGACTGATAGCTTTCTGATACTTTTTCAGAGAAACATTTAAGCTTTCAGTATGAAACTAGAAGAGCCAAGTATAATTGTTTTTCTTTTATTTAAGAAAATATATTTTAGTACTGTGACTTTCACAGATATGATGAGGATATACCTAGGATGAAAGGTATGCACAGACTGAATATAAGTAAGAGGATATGTGTGTTTTGGTTACCTTTATTTTGAATTCGTATTTGTCAGCAAAATAATTACATAGCCTTAAGTGCTTTATGGTCGGGTTTTCATGTAAGTGCACATCTGTTTAAAATGCAAAACAGTCTTGTAATATGCTCTTAAGTGTCTTTGAGCTCACTTTATGTCTTTACAGAGAAGATGATAAAAAAGTAACAGATGGCCAACAAGGATATTAAGTTGACAGGGAAGCAACTGAATTTAGTTACTTTTGTTCCAGAATTTAAGAAATTTAAATCAGTATAAATTCACTTCAAGAAAAATCTTGGGAGTATGTTTCCTCTGAAGTGTGTTTGTTTTGTTTTGTTTTTCTAGGTGGGGGGTGGGGGCAGGGCAGGGAATGCTGGAAAGGAAGGAGGAAGGGAGAGACGGGGAAGAGGAATCAGATAGACTGGAACCCATGTTTATGGTTCCAGAGTCAGTGCTCTTTCTACTTCTCTAAGAGTCTATTTTCTGTTGACCTTTACTAGAAGAAATTCTTGATACTCAGGAAGTTCTGCTAACCTTAGATCCTAAATAGGCTTCTGACTGGATTATGCGTGTTTGAACATGTAAAAATATTTTTTTGGTAAATTAAGTTTAATCTTAATGTTCCCTACTGTATGGGGAGAACTTTGAAGCAAGGATCAGAAATCAGATGACACTAATGCTTCCTAATTAGAGAAATCTCTATTCAGTGCTAACTAAAAATATATTGGCTGGATTTCTAGTCAGCTAGGCTTAATTCTCAGCACTAAATTCCTGAACACTATGGGTAAAACACTTTGTTCAGTTTAGAAGTAGCGAGGCTATTATGGGGGGGGGAAATAGCAGTTAAGAAAACAAAAATCATTTAAAACTATCTTATTGTTAGAAAATATGGTTAACATGAAATAAGAATGGTAATCTCTGATGTGTCTGGAAGCAGGGTGATCATATTTTAGTATTTTCTTCCTATTGCTTGCTGCCCATGGGCTATTAAAAATAAGTGTTTCTGGAAGTCTCAGTACTGAAGATAGCTAAATGGCAACAGTTACGCTTCCTTTTTTCCATGGGCACCAGGTGGCTTTAAAAGAGCATCGAGAAAGTTATACCACTTGTGCACAGCACCACACTGTTTTCTCTAAAGAACTTTTTCATATAATATAGTCACAGTATATGCAATTCAGCTCAAGATTGGACTCTGCTGTTTTATTTAATCCATGTAAAATAGATGCAGGGACTTCCCTGGTAGTCCAGTGGTTTTTAAGACTCCCAATGCAAAGGGCTCAGATTTGATCCCAGGTCAGGGAGCCAGATCCCACATGCCACAATTGAAAGATCCTGTGTATTGCACCTAGGACCCAGGGTGCCCAAATAAGTTATATATATATATATATTTTATGTGATGCATCTGCTCAAAAACTTTGTAGACTTATACTAGTATGACAAAATGGAAGTGCTGGAGGTCACAGCAGGCGTTGACTCTAAGTGGTCAGAAGAGATCTTTTTAGGGTGTTGGGAATGTTTTAAAATGATTATAATAATGGTTGCACAACTCTGTCAATTTACTAAAAATCATTGAATTGTATACTTCAAACAGGTAATTTTATTGCCTGTAAATTATGCTTCAATAAAGCTGTTAATGTTTTTTAATGAAATGGAAAGTACGTGACCATAGCTGGCCCTGGAAGACAGAAAATCTAAAAGAAAATGTATTATTGGTGAAGCCGAGAAATCTGTTAAAAATCTACCCTCCCTTCTCTCTTCTTCAGGTTTACAAGGCAAATCTGTCACACCTTAAGGAACAAATCATCCCAATATGATTTTGAACTGTTGTTTACAAGATAGAAAATGAAGAGAAGTTTTCATTTACCTTTTTATGAAGGGAAAATAACATTGATATTAAAACATCAAAAAGATATTTCTCCTAAAAGAAAACCAAAGATCAATTTTGCTGTGAATATTGAAACAAAAATCTTTGGAAGAAAAATTATAGAGTAGAATTCAGTATCGCATTTAAAAAGTAACATACGAAACAGCGGTGTAGGGTAGTCCTGAGCAGTTTGGGTTCTGGAGGTGGACGGGCTTGGAATCTCAGTACCAGGACCCAGCTCTGTGACTTCAGCAATTCTGCTCAACTTCTTTCTTTTCTTGTCAACAAAGTGGGGCCAGTAAATAAGAGAACTTACTTCATAGGGTTCTTGTGAAGGCTGAGAGAGTAAAGCACTTAGGAAAGTATCTGACACCCAGTAAATGTTGGCTATGACAATAACTGCATAGCTAATAAAATCTTGAACGTGTCAGAATTTGTTATTCTTCTATTGTTGACCATTAGATTTGCTGTTATAAAGAAGAGTGCAATAATACATATCTTCATATGGAAATTTCTCTCAATTTTCTATTCCTGAACATAGAATTTTAGGAGTAGATTTTAGAGAAAAAATTCATAAACTTAAAAGTGTTTATTGATGTATAGTTGACTTATATTGATTTCTGCTGTATATCAAAGTAATTCAGTTATCAGATCAGATCAGTCACTCAGTCGTGTCCGACTCTTTGAGACCCTGTGAATCGCAGCACGCCAGGCCTCCCTGTCCATCACCAACTCCTGGAGTTCACTCAGACTCACGTCCATCGAGTCAGTGATGCCATCCAGCCATCTCATCCTCTGTCGTCCCCTTCTCCTCCTGCCCCCAATCCCTCCCAGCATCAGGGTCTTTTCCAATGAGTCAACTCTTTGCGTGAGGTGGCCAAAGTACTGGAGTTTCAGCTTCAGCATCATTCCTTCCAAAGAAATCCCAGGGCTGATCTCCTTCAGAATGGACTGGTTGGATCTCCTTGCAGTCCAAGGGACTCTCAAGAGTCTTCTCCAACACCACAGTCCAAAAGCATCAATTCTTCAGTGCTCAGCCTTCTTCACAGTCCAACTCTCACAGCCATACATGACCACAGGAAAAACCATAGCCTTGACTAGACGAACCTTTGTTGGCAAAGTAATGTCTCTGCTTTTCAATATGCTATCTAGGTTGGTCATAACCTTCCTTCCAAGGAGTAAGCGTCTTTTAATTTCATGGCTGCAGTCACCATCTGCAGTGATTTTGGAGCCCAGAAAAATAAAGTCTGACACTGTTTCCACTGTTTCCCCACCTATTTGCCATGAAGTGATGGGACCGGATGCCATGATCTTTGTTTTCTGAATGTTGAGCTTTAAGCCAACTTTTTCACTCTCCACTTTCACTTTCATCAAGAGGCTTTTTAATTCCTCTTCACTTTCTGCCATAAGGGTGGTGTCATCTGGAGAAATAACTCCAGAAAGAATGAATGGATGCAGCCAAAGCAAAAATAATACCCAGCTGTGGATGTGACTGGTGATAGAAGCAAGGTCCGATGCTGTAAAGAGCAGTATCGCACAGGAACCTGGAATGTCAGGTCCATGAATCAAGGCAAATTGGAAGTGGTCAAACAAGAGATGGCAAGAGTGAATGTCGGCATTCTAGGAATCAGCGAACTGAAATGGACTGGAATGGGTGAATTTAACTCAGATAACCATTATATCTACTACTGTGGGCAGGAATCCCTCAGAAGAAATGGAGTGGCCATCATGGTCAACAAAAGAGTCTGAAATGCAGTACTTGGATGCAATCTCAAAAACGACAGAATGATCTCTGTTCGTTTCCAAGGCAAACCATTCAATATCACAGTAATCCAAGTCTATGCCCCAACCAGTAATGCTGAAGAAGCTGAAGTTGAACGGTTCTATGAAGACCTACAAGACCTTTTAGAACTAACACCCAAAACAGATGTCCTTTTCATTATAGGGGACTGGAATGCAAAAGTAGGAAGTCAAGAAGCACCTGGAGTAACAGGCAAATTTGGCCTTGGAGTACAGAATGAAGCAGGGCAAAGGCTAATAGAGTTTTATCAAGAGAACGCACTGGTCATAGCAAACACTGTCTTCCAACAACACAAGAGAAGACTCTACACATGGACATCACCAGATGGTCAACACCGAAATCAGACTGATTATATTCTTTGCAGCCAAAGATGGAGAAGCTCTATACAGTCAGCAAAAACAAGACCAGGAGCTGACTGTGGCTCAGATCATGAACTCCTTATTGCCAAATTCAGACTTAAATTGAAGAAAGTAGGGAAAACCACTAGACCATTCAGGTATGACCTAAATCAAACCCCTTATGATTATACAGTGGAAGTGAGAAATAGATTTAAGGGCCTAGATCTGATAGATAGAGTGCCTGATGAACTATGGAATGAGGTTCATGACATTGTACAGGAGACAGGGATCAAGACCATTCCCATAGAAAAGAAATGCAAAAAAGCAAAATGGCTGTCTGGGGAGGCCTTACAAATAGCTGTGAAAAGAAGAGAAGCGAAAAGCAAAGGAGAAAAGGAAAGATATAAATATCTGAATGCAGAATTCCAAAGAATAGCAAGAAGAAATAAGAAAGTCTTCTTCAGCGATCAATGCAAAGAAATAGAGGAAAACAACAGAATGGGAAAGACTAGGGATCTCTTCAAGAAAATCAGAGATACCAAAGGAACATTTCATGCAAAGATGGCCTCAATAAAGGACAGAAATGGTATGGAACTAACAGAAGTAGAAGATATTAAGAAGAGATAGCAGGAGTACACAGAAGAACTGTACAAAAAAGATCTTCACGACCCAGATAATCACGATGGTGTGATCACTGACCTAGAGCCAGACATCCTGGAATGTGAAGTCAAGTGGGCCTTAGAAAGCATCACTACGAACAAAGCTAGTGGAGGTGATGGAATTCCAGTTGAGCTATTCCAAATCCTAAAAGATGATGCTGTGAAAGTGCTGCACTCAATTCAGTTATATATACGTAATATTTTTCATATTCTTTTCTGTCATGGTTTTATCACAGGATACTTCCCTGTGCTGTACAATAGGACCTTGTTGTTTATCCCTCTATATATACTAGCAGCTCAGATGGTAAAGAATCTGCTTGCAATGCGGGAGACCTGAGTCTGATCCCTGGGTTGGAAAGACCCCCTGGAGGAGGACGTGGCCACCCACTCCAGTGTTCCTGCCTGGAGAACCCCACGGACAGAGGAGCCTGGCGGGCTGCAGCCCATGGGGTCACAGAGTCGGACACAGCTGAGCGACCAGGCACAGGCACAGGCCCTCACTCCCAGCCCTTCCTTCCCTCAGCCCCTCCCTCTTGACAACCTCAAGTCTGTGCTCTGTGTCTGTGAGTCTGCTTCTGTTCTGTAGGTAAGTTCATTTGTGTTGTATTTTAGATTCCACATTAGGTGATATCATATGGTATTTGTCTTTCCGTTTCTGACTTCACTTAATATGATAATCTCTAGGTCCATCCATCTTGCTGCAAATGGCATTACTTCATTTTTTGTTTTAATTTATGGCAAAAGCCATAAACTTTTTAAAGGCCCATATTGCTCTCCAGAAAGATCATACCCCTTCCTACGGATGATGGTAAGAGTGTCTGTATTTACATTACTCCCACTAGAATTGAACATCATCGTTGCAAAGAAAATCTGAGGTAATTTGTTAAGTCCCAAATAGAATGTAATCATTTATATCCTTCATTTATTGAGAGCATACAACACAACTTTAACTCAAACATTGTCCCATTTGAGTTCAATTCAGTCACTCAGTCATGTCCAACTCTTTGTGACCCCATGGACTGTAGCACGCCAGGCTTCCTGTCCATCACCAACTCCCAGAGCTTACTCAAACTCAGGTCCATTGAGTCAGTGATGCCATCCAACCATCTCATCCTCTGTGTCCCCTTTCCCAGCATCACGGGCTTTTCCAAGTTCTTTTCTTCAAATCAGGTGGCCAAAGTATTGGAGTTTCAGCTTCAGCATCAGTCCTTTCAATGGGTATTCAGACTGATTTTCTTTAGGATGAACTAGTTGGATCTCCTTGTAGTCCAAGGGACTCTCAAGAGTCTTCTCCAGCACCACAGTTCAAAAGCATCAATTCTTCAGCGCTCAGCTTTCTTTATAGTCCAACTCTCACATCCATACATGACCACTGGAAAAACCATAGCTTTGACTAGATGGACCTTTGTTGGCAAAGTAATATCTCTGCTTTTTAATATGCTGTCTAGGTTGGTCATAGCTTTTCTTCCAAGGAGTAAGCGTCTTTTAATTTCATGGCTGCAGTCACCGACTACAGTGTATTTGGAGGCCCCCAAAATAAAGTCTCTCACTGTTTGCATTGTTTCCCCATCTATTTGCCATGAAGTGATAGGACTGGACACCATGATCTTCGTTTTCTGAATGTTGAGCTTTAAGCCAACTTTTTCACTCTCTTCTTTCACGTTCATGAAGAGGGTTTTTAGTTTTTCTTCACTTTCTTCCATAAGTGTGGTGTCATCTGCATATCTGAGGTTATTGATACTTTTCCCAGCAATCTTGATTCCAGCTTGTGCTGGAATCAGCCCAGCATTTCTCTTGATGTACTCTGCATAGAAGTTATGTAAGCAGGATGATAGTATACAGCCTTAACGTACTCCTTTCCCAGTTTGGAACCAGTCTGTTGTTCCATTTCCAGTTCTAACTGTTGCTTTCTGACCTGCATATGGATTTCTCAGGAGGCAGGTCAGGTGGTCTGGTATTCCCATCTCTTTCAGAATTTTCCACAGTTTGTTGTGATCCATACAGTCACAGGCTTTGGCACAGTCAATAAAGCAGAAGTAGATGTTTTTCTGGAACTCTCTTGCTTTTTCCATGATCCAGTGGATGCTGGCAAATTGATCTATGGTTCCTCTGCCTTTTCTAAAACCAGCTTGAACATTTGGAATTTTTCGGTTCATGTATTGCTGAAGCCTGGCTTGGAGAATTTTGAGCATTACTTTACTAGCGTGTGAGATGAGTGTAATTGTGCAGTAGTCTGAGCATTCTTTGGCATTGCCTTTCTTTGAGATTGGAATGAAAACTGACCTTTTCCAGTCCTGTGGCCACTGCTGAGTTTTCCCAATTTGCTGGCATATTGAGTGCAGCACTTTCACAGCATCATCTTTTAGGATTTCAAATAGCTCAACTGGAATTCCATCACCTCCACTAGCTTTGTTCTTCATGATTCTTGCTAAGGCCCACTTGACTTTACATTCCAAGATGTCTGGCTCTAGGTGAGTGATCAAACCATCATGGTTATCTGGGTCATGAAGATCTTTTTTGTACAGTTCTTCTGTGTATTCTTGCCACCTCTTCTTAATATCTTCTGCTTCTGTTAGGTCCCTACCATTTTTCTGTCCTTTATTGAGCCCATGTTTGCATGAAATGTTCCCTTGGTATCTCTAATTTTCCTGAGGAGATTTCTAGTCTTTCTGATTCTGTTGTTTTCCTCTGTTTCTTTGCATTGATCACTGAGGAAGGCTTTCTTATCTCTCCTTGTTATTCTTTGGAACTCTGCATTCAAATGCGTATATCTTTCCTTTTCTACTTTGCTTTTCTCTTCTCATCTTTTCTCAGCTATTTGTAAAGCCTCCTCAGACAACCATTTTGACTTTTTGAATTTCTTTTTCTTGGGGATGGTCTTAATCACTGCCTCCTGTACAATGTCACGAACCTATGTCTGTAATTCTTCAGATACTCTATCACATCTAATCCCTTGAATCTATTTGTCACTTCCAGTGTATAATTGTAAAGGATTTCATTTAGTTCACCTCATCAACTCCTTATTGCAAAATTCAGACTTAAATTGAAGAAAGTAGGGAAAACCACTGGACCATTCAGGTATGACCTAAATTAAATCCCGAAATCAAAACATTGTCTCAAAATATTGGAAACCCTGAAATATAGAAATGTTGTTAGTGCTCCTGGAGTTTTCATTTTCATATTCAAATTGTATATGATGTTAGAATATTTACCTTTTGTAGCTTTGCTGTAGCAACTTAATCCAATGGAGAAATTTTCCTAAAAATATTACTTAAAAAATACTCTACCGAAACAATTGCCACCAGGGAAAAAAATTTTATTTTCAGCTTTATTTTATTTATTTATTTTGCCTCCCAAGACAGTTCTAAAGTTATGTGTCTCTCCAATTCTTTATCCAGGTAACCTCGTTCCAATCGTTCAGATAATTTTTTTTTTTTGTCATGCCCCTACATGACATGCAGGATCTTAGTTCCCCAACCAGGGTTTGAACCTGTGCCCCATGCAAAGGAATCACACAGTCTTAACCACTGGACCGCCAGAGATGCCTCCCAGTCGCTTCGGGAACTGAGGATGGGTCTGGTGTCAGAGAAAGCGTCATAAGCCTGCGTTGGGCCAATGTGACTCCATCCATTTAAATCCAAAGTTAGATGACTTTTTAGCAAGAGCAAACTAGGCATGTTTATGGTCTGTCCCGGGACTGTCTAGCAGAGCCTTGGGTACAGTCACCACTAAAAGCTGGGAGGGCGAAAGGAGCCCATCTCTGTCCTAGATTTGGTCTCCTGCAGGCTTGACACTGCAGAGGGAGGAGTCCCTTTTCCTGGAGCAGAGCTGTCATCTGAAATTTTGCCATATAGTGAAGTCCCTTTAGTCTTTACCTAAGAAACAAATTAACAGGGAGGGAGCTATGTCTTGTTATACTTTTTACTCAAGACTTGAATGAATATATTAGTTTTAAGACTTTAAATCAGAAAGATCAGCAGTGATAAAGTTCCTTAGCAGTTCAATTATTTTTGTATATATTTTAATTGTGCTTAACAGAAATTGCTCCTGTTCTGTCTTGTTTGTTATAATTATGTTTTAAAAACAGACACACCCATTGATACTTGGTTAACATTTGAATCCAATATTGAGAATGTTCTCTGTACAGATTACTTTAAATTGGATAGTACAATTGAGAAGCAGTTCTGATGTACACTTACATCTCAGGCTCTTCCAGAACGTGCATTTCATTTGACATATGTGTCTTATGGCCTCTGACTGTAGCACAGTGTGGTTAGGCCTTTTAAAAATAAACCTTGCATTTATGTTTAAATTTTAGTTTTAAATCTCCTTTTTTCTTATTGTTTCCTTTTAATTCTTTTAGTTGGAGTATAGCTGACATGCTAGATCATATTAGTTTCAGGTGTGCAACATGGTGATTCATCATTTAAACACATTACAAATTGATCACTACAGGTCTAGTAATCTATTACCGTACAGAGTTATCACAATATTATTGACTGTATTCCCTGTACTGTACATGACATCCCTGTGACTTATTTACTTTATAATTGAAAGTTTGTACTACTTAATCCTCTGGCTTATTTCATCCTCAACCCCTATTGTTTTTCCTTTAAGATAATCCTGAGAAAAAGTCATTTTTGCAATCTTCAGATGCAGAGAGAAACAGTTTAGAATCAAGTATTAGCATCCTCACCCACCTGCCAATGCAGGAGACACAAGAGACACAGGTTCGATCTCTGGGTTGAGACTATCCCCTGAAGTAGGAAATGGCAACCCCAATCCAGTATTCTTGCCTGGAAAATTCCATGGACAGAGAGCCTGGAGGGCTACAGCCCCATGGGGTTGTAAAAGTTGGATGTGACTGAACACATACAGACACACACACACACACACACACATACACATGCATCCTCCTTTCTTAACCTATTTGCGAATTCTATTTTCCTTAGGTTAATTTGGATGTTGAGCTTTCCCCCATGCCCTATTAAAGTTTTAAACAATTTCTCTAAAATTTAAAGGTGTGATTCCACCAGAATCATGTATTGGGGTGTCTTTCAACTCAAGAAAATCCTTAAGCATTTTCTTTTTTTAAGATGTGAAATGATTCTGTGGCTTCACAGTCAGATGTCCCTGTCTTATTTACTATAGACTCTTAAAGGTAAAATCAGCTTTTGTTTCCTTGTTATTAAATTTAGGAGCTAGTAGCTATTTCAGTAACCCACAAAAATTACTTAGCCTCCCTACTAATGTCTGCTAATGTCTTGAAGATATGTATGTAACTTTGGAGTTTAAATATGTATGTAACCCTTTGGAATTTAAATTCCACAATGCATCTTGAAAATCCATTGAGTTTTTCACTTTTTGAAGAGGAAGTATTTGGAAATATACTTCCTGTTCACTTCTTCTTACGAGGATTTGAAAATCTGTTTATGGTTTGTCTCCTTTTTAACAGTGATTCTCAAACCACATCACTTGTTCTTCTCTAAGTTTATATGAAAGAATAACAGTTTCCCTCAGTACTCAGGAAAAGAGTAATAAATTGAGAGTTTTTGAATATTCAATTTTTCTCCAGCAGTTGTGATGCATTAACTTAGGAAATAGCTTTGGAAACACATGGTATAGATCTACTATCTCATGCTTTGTTTTGGTCTTTAAAATGATAACAGTATTGATTACCATATGTTAATCTCATATCCACTTATGACTTAATTTCTGCCAGTAGGCAACATGGTATGAATGCTTAGAACATTTAAGAACTTCATGTTGTCAGTGACATCCTTCCCCGAGGTGGGAATCATTTCAATTACCCCATATACAGTTTGGCTCCACATCTTAATGGTGTTTATGGAGAGAAACAGAAAGCAAGAGACATTTCTTTTTCCCTTTTATAGTGTACAGGCTTACATTTTTTATTTGCTATAATAATACTTTTTATTTGATCATAACAGAGTACTCTCAATTTACATATTAAGTGATTTTTCTTACAAATATTTGGACTCAAATTTCTAAGGAAGTGCACAAATTCTTGATTGCAGCATTATTTGCTCTTGGCATCATACAGTTTGAGGAGAGAGAACCAGTGAGAAGGCTTTCGTCTATACAATGCTTGTTTATGGGGAAAAGGAAGAAAAGTTTGAAGCTATTCTGTTCTCTCTAAATCCTTTTACAATTTATCTAATAGTCAGAATTATTCTTATGGAATTAATCAGAGTGTCTTTCACCTGGAGTTATTATTGGAAATTTATTTTGCTTATTCTTCCCCCCTCCTTTGATTCCTTCACCTTAATTAGTTGTACTACTATCAAAGCCAAATCTATGTCTAGGAGACTTACAGCTTTTTTTCGAAAGATCACTTATCTTTTTTATTTCTCATGTATCATATTTAGAGAGAATCTTCTGGCCCTAGTTAAATACAACCCCCATTACTATGGAAGCCACCATACCAGAGGCTTTATGTCTTAGAATATTGACATTAATTTCCCAATCAGCTGTCACCCAAGGGTATAAAGAACCATTTAAAGTCATATAAAAACCTATCCTTATAAATACATCTTCCCCTTTCTATTCCAGTATAGTTTTTTTTTCTTTTTACAAGCAAAATTCTGACTTGTTAGTAGAAATATGATGTTTTTTAGTCTCTTTCGCTATTTATTTTAAAAGATCAGAAATGTGCTGTTGTGAAGAGCCATCTTGAGCATGAGATTGGAGTCAGATAAAGCTGAATTCCAGTCTCAGTTCCACCCTTTGCTGATCCTGTGACCCTGGGCAGTTAATTTGTTGTTTAGTCACTAAGTCGTGTCCATCTCTCTGCAACCCTATGTAGCCCGTCAGGGTCCTCTGTTCATGGGATTTCCCAGGAAAGAATACTGGAGTGGTTTGCCATTTCCTTCTCTAGGGTATCTTCCCAACCCAGGGACCGAACCTGTATCTCCTGCTTTGCCAGGTGGATTCTTTACCACTAAGCCACCTGGGAAGCCCTGGCAAGTTACTTACCCTCTGAGAACTTCAATTTCCACATTTTCAAATGAGAATAATTACAGGGCTGTGACAGTTAGGGCTGATGCATGTGAGACACTGAGTGGAAGTAAGTACAGCTCAAATTATTCCCAATTCTCTCCCATTCCACATAGATCTGGTTGGTCAGGCCAGTATGAGAACTTTAAAAATACTTTTCTTAAAGAACCAGAAATCCAATTATGTGCAGTATTTTAAATTAGAAATCTGAACTTTTAAAACATGAATATTCAGGTACTGAATAGAAATTATTAGCCCAGCTCAGATATCTTGTTATAAGATGCCCAAGTCAAAATCGTTTGTATTCTTAGCAATTTATGAGACGGTGTTTGTTTTATGGAGCTGAAGAAAACCCCTTGGAAACAGTTGGAAGGAATTTGAGGCCCTGGATTCAGTCTCTAAACAATATACTGTCTGATGTTGAAATATAAGCATGGCTTGTGGTAAACAGTATTTCTGCATATTTACTCTGTAGTTCATCAAACAAGTGGGACTGCCAGCCTTCTGATGTAGTGGGAAGAGCAGGGACTTTGGATTCTTCAAATCCAGGTTGAAAACTCATACTTCTTTTTTATTTAACTAGCTTCTCTGAGACTGTTTTCTCACTAGTAGTATGAGAAAGACTTGCATGATGGGACTTCTGTGAAGATTAAGCAAGAATGTATTAAGAATGCCTCTAATATAGTAAACACAGATAATCACGATGGTGTGATCACTCACCTAGAGCCAGACATCCTGGAATGCAAAGTCAAGTGGGCCTCAGGAAGCAGCACTACGAACAAAGCTAGTGGAGGTGATGGAATTCCAGTTGAGCTATTTCAAATCCTAAAAGATGATGCTGTGAAAGTGCTGCACTCAATCTGCCAGCAAATTTGGAAAACTCAGCAGTGGCCACAGGACTGGAAAAGGTCAATTTTCCTTCCAATCCCAAAGTAAAGCAATGCCAAAGAATGCTCAAACTACCACACAATTGCACTCATCTCACACACTAACAAAGTAATGCTCAAAATTCTCCAAGCCAGGCTTCAGCAATATGTGAACTGTGAACTTCCAGATGTTAAGCTGGATTTAGAAAAGGCAGAGGAACCAGAGATCAAATTGCCAACATCCATTGGATCATCGAAAAAGTGAGAGAGTTCCAGAATAATATCTACTTCTGCTTTATTGACTATGCCAAAACCTTTGACTGTGTGGATCACAACAAACTGTGGAAAATTCTGAAAGAGATGGGAATACCAGACCACCTGACCTGCCTCTTGAGAAACCTATATGCAGGTCAGGAAGCAACAATTGGAACTAGACATGGAACAGCAGACTGGTTCCAAATCGGGAAAGGAGTATGTCAAGGCTGTATATTGTCACCCTGCTTATATAACTTCTATTCAGAGTACATCATGAAAAATGCTGGACTGGATGAAGCACAAGCTGGAATCAAGATTCTGGGAGAAATATCAATAATGTCAGATATGAAGATGACACCACCCTTATGGCAGAAAGTGAAGAAGAACTAAAGAGCTTCTTGATGAAAGTGAAGAGGAGAGTGAAAAAGTTGGCTTAAAACTCAACATTCAGAAAACTAAGATCATGGCATCTGATCCCACCACTTCATGGGAAATAGATGGGGAAACAATGGAAACAGTGAGAGACTTTATTTTTGGGGGCTCCAAATACACTGTAGATGGTGACTGCAGCCATGAAATTAAAAGATGCTTACTCCTTGGAAGAAAAGCTATGACCAAGCTAGACAGCATATTAAAAAGAAGAGACATTACTTTGCCAACCAAGGTCCATCTACTCAAAGCTATGGTTTTTCCAGTAGTCATGTATGGATGTGAGAGTTGGACTATAAAGAAAGCTGAGCGCCGAAGAATTGATGCTTTTGAACTGTGGTGTTGGAGGAGACTCTTGAGAGTCCCTTGGACTGCAAGGAGGTCCAACCAGTCCATCCTAAAGGAGATCAGTCCTGGGTGTTCACTGGAAGGCCTGATGCTGAAGCTGAAACTCCAATACTTTGGCCCCCTCATGCGAAGAGTTGACTCATTGGAAAAGACCCTGATGCTGGGAAAGATTGGAGGCGGGAGAAGGGGATGACACAGGATGACATTGTTGGATGGCATCACTGACTCAATGGACATGAATTTGAGTAAACTCTGGTGGTTAGTGATGGACAGGCCTGGCATGCTGCAGTCCATGGGGTCACAAATAGTTGGACACGACTGAGCAACTGAACTGAACTGAGATGAATAACAGCTGTCATTGGTGGTGGTGTTGGCTTACTAATAGCCAGTTCTCAAATGGATCTCAGTTGTTTTTTTGTGACCTGGGACCTACAGAAATGAGCCCTTTGTGCAGCTTCGTGTGCTTTTTTGTGGTAATTGCATTGCCTGCCCACCCCAACTTAAACAGTGTATATTTAATCATATGAATACGCTTTTATGAATTCTGCAATTCTGAAGTAGCACTTCAAAATGTTTTCATTCCAAATCAAAATTATTTGAAGCCTTCCCATGGTAACTCACAATCTCTTCTCTATGAATTAAAAACAGCCATCGCCTGCTGCCCCCTCCAAAAAACAGGAAACAACACAAAGCCTGTGCAGTTTGCAGAGGTGTTGGGGAGGTTTCATACCATTGTATTCAATGACAGATACTTACGTTTACCTACTGTGTGTAAGTGGCTCTGCCAGGCATTACAGGGTATGCAAGGCCTTGTCTTGGAGGAACTAAGAACATGAAGACACAGATAAAGGGCATTTTTTAATTGATTTTTAAAAATTGTAACTGCTTTGCAATGTTGTATTAGTTTCTGCTGTACAAGAACATTAATCAGTTTTATGTACACAAATATCGCCTTCCTCCCATCCCATCCCCATCTCACCCCACTAGGTCATCACAGAGCACTGAGCTGAGCTCCCTGTTGTCGTTGTCTGACTCTTGCAATTCCATGGACTGTAGCCTGCCAGGGGATTTCCCAGGCAAGAATACTGGTGTTAGTAGGGAATTCTCCAGGGAATCTTCCTGACCCAGGGATTGAAGCCGCATCTCCTGCATTGCTGGTGGATTTTTTGTTTTTTTACCCGCTGAGCCACCAGAGAAGCCTGACCTCCCTGTGTCGTATGGCGTTTTATCACTAGCTGGCTATTTTACACATGGCAGTGCATGCATGTCCATGCTACTCTCAGTTCATGCCTCCCTCTGCTTCCGCCGCAGAGTCCACATGTCCATTGTCTACATCTGCAGCGCTACTCCTGCTCTGCAAAGAGGTCCATCTGTACCATTTTCTGGGTTCCACATATGCGCCTTAATATAGGGTATTTGTTTTTCTGACTGCTTCACTCTGTATGTCCATCCACGTCTCTACAAATGACCCACTTTTGTTCCTTTTTATGGCTGAGTAATGTTCCCTTGTATGTATGTGCCATAGCCTCTGATTAGAATTATAACTTGAGTGTGCTAAGTGCCAACAGGTCCGGGGCGCTGTGTGTGTTGGTGGGAGTGGAGGGGAAACATTATTTCTGCTCGTGGGAAACATAAGGCTTCAACCAGAGATGGCAGGTGCCTCTGGAGCTTCCTCTCACCCAAAGGTCATGTGTGTTGAGAGCTGTGGATAGTAAGAACTGAGCCACACAGCTGAAGAGCAGAGAAGGCTCCTGGGCATGCTCCTTGTTTGTGTCCTGGCAGCACTTTGGAGGTGCTGGTATGGGTGGCAGCTTGATAATGGAGTGGAGAGGAAGGAGCCAGGCAGGCTGGAGCTGGCAGGAAGCCACGTGCTGTTGTGCAAAGAATAGATTCTCTGCCCTTCTGTAAGGTGATGTGGCAGGGCTTGGATATGGCCTGACCTTTTTCGTCATTTCAGCTGTGTTTGAAGATTCAGATCAGAAACCCCTCAGCTGTGTAGGAGGTCGCCCACCAGAGTGATGTGCCTGGGATTTGGATGGTGTCATCTTCCCTGTTTCCTGCTTCCCCAGGCAATGGATTCTCTTGGTTACAGTGGTTTCTGTTATTTGCTCACTTTGCAGAGTCAGTTCTAGAAAGGTGAAACCTTGTTGCGACATCTGCAAAATCATCCTGAACTAAAGGAAGAGGAGCAGTGAGAATGGACCTCTTGCCTTAAAAGGTGGAGAAGGCGATGGCACCCACTCCTGTGCTCGTGCCTGGAGATCCCAGGGACGGAGGAGCCTAGTAGGCTGCAGTCCATGGGGTCGCAAAGAGTCGGACACGACTGAGCGACTTCACTTTCACTTTTCACTTTCATGCATCGGAGAAGGAAATGGCAACCCACTCCAGTATTCTTGCCTGGAGAATCCCAGGGACGGGGGAGCCTGGTGGGCTGCCGACTATGGGGTTGCAGAGAGTCGGACATGACTGAAGTGACTTAGCAACAGCAGCAGCCCTTAAAGAGGGGGGAAAATCATCTTTATTTTTACCCTAATGGCTGAAAAGGCAGCCTGTGGTTAGAGATGTTACCTATCCTTTGATAACTTGAAATAACACATTTAATCTTTGTTTTCTGGATGCTTGTGAAAGAAATCCATAGCATCCTAAAATATGGAAGCAGATTTCAATAATTTCAGAAACAGATACAGTATCTATATTTAATCTATTTAGTTTCTTTCTTTACATCACTCATTCATGCTCCTCAGGAAATTCATGTTAGAATTCTTGAGTCTCAGAAAATGACTTTGAGGGCTTAACACCCTCAGAATGAACTTTAACCAGAAAAGACTTGGAAGGATGGGAGGGGTGGTGATCCTTGGCTGGCACAGGTTTTCATCCTGAAGGAATCTCTGTCTGCCTTTTAGTACTTTCTCTCCCTTCTGCTGCTTGCTTTTAGGGCTTATTTATCACTCTGTCAGAGGCTGCAATGGGAAGATGAAAAAAAATGAAAATCATATTTATTAATTTTTCATAGTAGCCCTTGGTTCAAAAGAAGGGGGAAGGGAAAGAGACAAGCTGCTGGATGAGGGAAGACTTGGAAATTATTTATTAGTACATTCCTGCCCTCTTGACCAGTAATAGGCCAGCAAAAAATCCTACAGGATTAAAATAATCCATATTGGACAAGCTTTTGGATAATTCTACCCACAGTATTATGAACTCTTTGAATATTGTGTATCCCTCATATTATCATCATGGTAGTGAACATTTATTGAGTATTTATCATGGTCAGCCACCACACTATCCTTTATATGCATCTCTTCATTTAATCCTCATTCAGCATGATGAGATGGGTAGTACTGTGATGATTTTCCCACCTTTTACAGACGTGGATGCTGAGGCTTACAAAGGCTACTACCTTCCTAAGGTCATTCAGGTAATAAACAGTGGAGCGAGAACGCAAAACAAGGCCTGTCTGATCTAGAGTGTCTGCTCTTAACCTCTATCTAGGTTGTCATCATGAAATAGCAGCTTATTTCCCATCATGGCTGCGACCCATTAGTAGAGACCCAGAGGCACTACATGCACCTTTTTTGTGGAACCTCTAATTCTAAAATGCACAAATTAACCCAAACATTGCAAAATCAAAGATAAGTAAGTGATGGGCTTAAAGAAAGGACACATTTACTATAATCTTCAAAGATCAGGGTTTGACCTGTTTGGGTACCATGCCTGGCCCTACACCAGCTGGAGTTCAGTTCATTAGAGAAGTGCCATCCACATGTCAGATGTGGTGCTGGACACTGAGCTGCAAATACTAGCTTTGTAAAGGAACCTTGGGTTCCCTGGGGAGGGCATGGTGATAATGAGATAACACTGGTCATACTAAGGCACCAGATACCACGTCTGATTTTGTAAGAAACGTTTCACCCTAAAATTAGTTTGGGAAATGCTGGTTAAACAAAGGTAAACAAAAATTTTAATTGCAAAAATTGAGGTACTAATATGCTTTGTAACTACCCTAGAGGTTTTTATATTAATAAGTTGGGAACTACTGAAAGCAATCCCTGTTATTGGGTCACTTCCTCAGGTTACCTTTCTTGAAGCGTATCTTATTTTGGGTAAAATTTATACCTCCTTTAGAAAAGCCCATGGGAGTGGCCTAGTATTTTAAATATGGGTCTAATATTTTTAATTTGGCAGTAGGGGGAATAGAGATTTATACTTAACTAAAAGGTCTCTTAATCCCTTCTTAAATCGCAAGTCTCCCTTGCTGAAGAAAGTGAGATTCTGTCACAAGAAGAGCTATAGAAGTTATTACTGAGAGACTCAGCAGGGGCTTGCGGCGGGAGCGGCGGTGTGGATGAGGGCCCCTTGCTGCGGAGCCTGCTTTTATCTGCCCCCTCGTCACCTTCCTCCCAGGCCCTTGGTGGCCCTGATGAAATGCCCATCTTCCTAACGTTTCTGCCGAATTCACTCTGGGGTGAGAAGGGGCAGTGTGGATGGTGGCTCCAATTTTCACCTCTGAAACTAACATAAAAATCAGAAAAAGTAGTGAGTTGCACTCAACAATCAAAATGATTCAGTTGAACTATTTGAAGGAAGAATTATTAAAAAGAAGTAGCAGCCTGTTATCAAATAGCTGATTCTTCTTCCAGTTCAAATGTGCTGTGTAGGTTTTTATCTTCTGTATGGAGTTTGGTTTGCTGAGAGCTACTTTGAGACAGAAGAATAGACCAAATGTGGGTCATTTTAGTGCAGAGAGTCAAACCACTAGGGTGTAAAAATTATGGGACTTCTGTGTGTGTGTGTGTGTGTGCTCAGTCGTGTCTGACTCTTTGTGACCCCACGGACTACAGCCCACCAGGTTCCTCTGCCCATGGACTTTTCCAGGCAAGAATAGTGGAGTGGGTTGCCATTTCCTTCTCCAGGGCGTCTTCCCAACCCAGGGATCTAACCCACTTCTCTTACATCTCCTGCATTGGCAGGCAGAGTCTTTACCACTAGTGCCACCTGGGAATTTAAAATGGGAATTTTCAGGAGACACTTTTTTTTTAGCAATGTCAGATATATCAAAGAGCCAACTATAGCCTGAAGGATGCAGGTGGAAGGAATAGAGAGGGCTTTGGGTGTTAACCATTATCAACAGACATTTGCAGAGGGTGACTGTGAAGCTGAGTCTGAGTCCTACTTTCATCACCCACACTGAAAGGTGGTAGACACAAGCCTGATCCTAAATAATAAAAGAGCACTATTTAGTGTTGCTGAATGTCAAGTGAATGCTGGAGCTTGTATAAGAGTTCTGATAGGATGTGTTAGGCAGAACGATGCTCCCCTCTTGAAGATGTCATGGTCTAATCCCCAGAACCTGTGACTGTGTTATATCGCATGGCAAAGAAGAACAAGGTTCCTTATCCACTGATCTTGATGTAACGTTATTTTGGGTTATCCCAGTAGGCCCAATGTAATCAATAATAAGGCATCTATACATTGGAAAAGGGAGACAGAAGAAGTCAGAGATTCAAAGATGCTACATTGTTGGAGGAAGGGACCAGACTATAAGCCCAGAGAATGCAGATGACCTCAAGAAGTTGAAAGAGCAGGGAAACTGACACTCCCCTAGAAACTCCAGAAGGAATATAGCCATGCACACACCTTGATTTTAGCCTAGTAAAACCTATTGTAACTTTATTTAAGATAATAAATACATCTTTGTTGTTTTAAGCCACCAAGTTTTAAGTTAATTTCTTACAGCAGTGATTGTTTTTGTTATTGTTGCTCAGCCACTCAGTTGTGTCCAATCTTTTCGGCTCCGTGAATTGCAGCACATCTGGCTTCCCTGTCCTTCTCCATCTCCCAGAGCTTGCTCAAACTCATGTCCATTGCGTCAGTGATGTCATCCAACTATCTCGTCCTATGTCGTCCCCTTCTCCTCCTGCCTTCAATCTTTCCCAGCATCAGGGTCTTCTATAATGAGTCGACTCTTCACATCAGGTGCCCAAAGTATTGTAGCTTCAGCTTCAGCATCAGTGATAGGAAGCTAATACAAGGATGCTGAAGAGAAAGAAGAGTCAAGGATGGTTTCATGAAGAAGGTAGTTCTTGAGCCAGGCATGGAAGACAGTAAGAATACTCATAACAGAATTAGAGTCACGAAGTTTGTCTTCTAGATACTGAGCTAACCTCCTTATACCTTTTCATTTATCTGCACAAAAACTCTATAAAGATACAATTCTTTCCCATTTTGTACATGAGAAAACTGAGGTTTAGAGAGGTTAGGTAACTTGTGTAATCATGAATGTTCAGTACTAGTCGCTCAGTTCAGTGACTCCCTGTCCATCACCAACTCCTGGAGTTGACTCAAACTTATTTCCATTGAGTCAGTGATGCCATCCAACCATCTCATCCTCTATCGTCCCCTTTTCATCCCACCTTCTATCATTCCCAGCATCAGGGTCTTTTCAAATGAGTCAGTTCTTCACATCAGGTGGCCAAAGTATTGGAGTTTCAGCTTCAACATAAGTCCTTCCAATGAACACTCAGGACTGATCTCCTTTAGGATAGACAGGTTGGATCTCCTTGCAGTCCAAGGGACTCTCAAGAGTCTTCTTCAATACCACAGTTCAAAAGCATCAATTCTTCGGCACTCAGCTTTCTTTATAGTCCAACTCTCACATCCATACATCACTACTGGAAAAACTATAGCCTTGACGAGACGGACCTTTGTTGACAAAGTAATGTCTCTGCTTTTTAATATGCTGTCCAGGTTGGTCATAACTTTCCTTCCAAGGAGTAAGTGTCTTTTAATTTCATGGCTGCAGTCACCATCTGGAGTATATTTGAAGCCCCCCAAAATAAAGTCTGTCATTGTTTTCACTGTTTCCCCATCTATTTCCCATGAAGTGATGGGACCAGATGCCATGATCTTCGTTTTCTGAATGTTGAGTTTTAAGCCAACTTTTTCACTCTCCTCTTGCACTTTCATCAAGAAGCTCTTTAGTTCTTCTTTGCTAAGGGTGGTGTCATCTGCATATCTGAGGTTATTGACATTTCTCCCAGCAATTTTGATTCCACCTTGTGCTTCTTCCAGCCCAGCGTTTCTCATGATGTACTCTGCATATAAGTTAAATAAGCAGGGTGACAATATACAGCCTTGACGTACTCCTATTCCTATTTGGAACCAGTCTATTGTTCCATGTCCAGTTCTAACTGTTGCTTCCGGACCTGCATACAGATTTCTCAAGAGGCAGGTCAGGTGGTGTGGTATTTCCATCTCTTTCAGAATTTTCCACGGTTTCTTGTGATCCACACAGTCAAAGGCTTTGGCATAGTCAATAAAGCAGAAATAGATGTTTTTCTGGAACTCTTTTGCTTTTTCGATGATCCAAAGGATTTGGCAATTTGATCTCTGGTTCCTCGGCCTTTTCTAAAACCAACTTGAACATCTGGAAGTTCACGCATCACATATTGCTGAAGCCTGGCTTGGAGAATTTTGAACATTACTTTGCTAGAGTGTGAGGTGAATGCAATCATGTGGTAGTTTGAGCATTCTTTGGCATTGCCTTTCTTTGAGATTGGAAGGAAAACTGACCTTTTCCAGTCCTGCGGCCACTGCTGAGTTTTCCAAATTTGCTGGCATATTGAATATAGCACTTTCACAGCATCATCTTTTAGGATCTGAAATAGCTTAACTAGAATTCCATCACCTCCACTAGCTTTGTTTGTGGTGATGCTTCCTAAGGCCCACTTGACTTCACATTCCAGAATGTCTGGCTCTAGGTGAGTAGTCACATCATTGTGATTATCTGGGTCATGAAGATCTTTTTTGTACAGTTCTTCTGTGTATTCTTGGCACCTCTTCTTAATATCTTCTGCTTCTGTTAGGTCTATACCATTTATGTCCTTTATTGAGCCCATCTTTGCATAAAATGTTCCCTTGGTATCTCTCATTTTCCTGAAGAGGTCTCTAGTCTTTCCCATTCTATTGTTTTCCTCTATTTCTCTGCACGGATCACTGAGGAAGGCTTTCTTATCTCTCCTTGCTATTCTTTGGAACTCTGCATTCAAATGGGTATATCTTTCCTTCTCTCATTTGCTTTTGGCTTCTCTTGTTTCCACAGCTATTTGTAAGGCCTCCTCAGACAATCATTTTGCGTTTTTGCATTTCTTTTTCTTGGGGATGGTCTTGATCCCTGTCTCCTGTACAATGTCACGAACGTCAGTCCATAGTTCATCACGCACTCTGTCTATCAGATCTAGTCCCTTAAGTCTATTTCTCATTTCCAATGTATAATCGTAAGGTATTGGATTTATGTCATACCTGAATGGTCCAGTGGTTTTCCCTACTTTCTTCAATTTAAGTCTGAATTTGGCAATAAGGAGTTCATGATCTGAGCCACAGCCAGCTCCTGGTCTTGTTTTTGCTGACTATATAGAGCTTCTCCATCTTTGGCTGCAAAGAATATAATCAATCTGATTTCGGTGTTGACCATCTGGTGATGTCCATGTGTAGAGTCTTCTCTTGTGTTGTTGGAAGACAGTGTTTGCTATGACCAGTGCATTCTCTTGATAAAACTCTATTAGCCTTTGCCCTGCTTCATTCTGTACTCCAAGGCCAAATTTGCCTGTTACTCCAGGTGCTTCTTGACTTCCTACTTTTGCATTCCAGTCCCCTATAATGAAAAGGACATCTTTCTTGGGTGTTAGTTCTAGAAGGTCTCATTAGGTCTTCATTGAACCCTTCAACTTCAGCTTCTACAGCATTACTGGTTGGGGCATAGACTTGGATTACCATCATATTGAATGGTTTGCCTTGGAAATGAACGGAGATCATTCTGTCGTTTTTGAGATTGCATCCAAGTACTGCATTTCAGACTCTTGTTGACTATGATGGCTACTCCATTTCTTCTAAGGGATTCTTGCCCACAGTAGTAGATATAATCTGAGTTAAATTCACCCATTCCAGTCCATTTTAGTTCACTGATTTCTTAAATGTCAGTGTTCACTCTGGCCATTTTTTGTTTGACTACTTCCAATTTGCCTTGATTCATGGACCTGACATTCCAGGTTCCTATGCAATATTGCTCTTTACAGCATCGGACCTTGCTTTCATCACCAGTCACATCCACAGCTGGGTGTTGTTTTTGCTTTGACTTCATCTCTGCATCCTTTCTGGAGTTATTTCTCCACTGGTATCCAATAGCATATTGGGCACCTACCGACCTGGGGAGTTCCTCTTTCAGTATCCTATCTTTTTGCCATTTCTTACTGTTCATGGGGTTCTCAACACAAGAATACTGAAGTGGTTTGCCATTCCCTTCTCCAGTGGACCACATTTTGTCAGACCTCTCCACCAAAACCTATCCATCTTGGGCGACCCTACACAGCATGGCTTAGTTTCACCGAGTTAGACAGGCTTGTGGTCCATGTGATTAGATTGGTTGGTTTTCTGTGATTGTGGTTTCAGTCTGTCTGCCGTCTGATGCCCTGTCTCAGTGCCTACTGTCTTACTGGGGTTTCTCCTACTTGGACGTGGGCTGTCTCTTCATGGCTGCTCCAGCAAAGCGCAGCCACTGCTCCTTACTACTCACTACTTCTAGTTAATAGTACTAGTTACTGCTGCTGCTGCTGCTAAGTCGCTTTAGTCATGTCCGACTCTGTGCAACCCCATAGATGGCAGCCCACCAGGCTCCCCTGTCCCTGGGATTCTCCAGGCAAGAATACTGGAGTGGGTTTGCCATTTCCTTCTCCAATGCATGAAAGTGAAAAGTGAAAGTGAAGTCACTCAGTCGTGTCTGACACTCAGCGACCCCATGGACTGCAGCCCACCAGGCTCCTCTGTCCATGGGATTTTCCAGGCAAGAGTACTGGAGTAGGGTGCCATTGCCTTCTCCGAGAAGCGTGGGCAGTGCTGTGTAAACATCACTTACAGACGTCTTTCATTCCTTGGATCAGGAGAGTAGTAACTTTCTTAAGTTCAATAGCAACAGATATATTGGGTTGGCCAAAAAGCTCATTCAGGTTTCTCATAAGCTGTTACAGAAAAATACAAACCAACTTTTTTGGCCAACCCAGTATATGTATTGAAGGTTTACCACTTAAAAGAACAATACACTAGTCACTTACATATAGCTGTAAATAGAAGAGAAACAAAAGGCAAAGGAGAAAAGGAAAGATACACTCATTTGAATGCAGAGTTCCAAAGAATAGCAAGGAGAGATAAGAAAGCCTTTGTCAACAATCAATGCAAAGAAATAGAGGAGAACAATAGAATGGGAAAGACTAGATATCTCTTCAGGAAAATTAGAGAGTAAGGGAACATTTCATGCAAAGATGGGCACAATCGTATGGACCTAACAGAAGGAGAAGATATTAAGAAGAGGTGGCAAGAATACACAGAAGAAATTAAAAAAAAAAAAAAAAAGATCTTCATGACCCAGATAATCACAACGGTATGATCACTCACCTAGAGCCAGACATTCTGGAATGTGAAGTCAAGTGGGCCTTAGGAAGCATCACTACGAACAAAGCTAGTGGAGGTGATGGATTTCCAGTTGAGCTATTTCAAATCCTGAAAGATGATACTGTGAAAGTGCTGCACTCAATATGCCAGCAAATTTCGAAAACTTCGCAGTGGCCACAGGACTGCGAAAGGTCAGTTTTCTTTCCAATCCCAAAGAAAGGCAATGCCAAAGAATGGTCAAACTACCACACAATTGCACTCATCTCACATGCTAGACAAGTAATGCTCAAAATTCTCCAAGCCAGGCTTCAACAGTACATGAACCGTGAACTTCCAGATATTCAAGCTGGATTTAGAAAAGGCAGAGGAGCCAGAAATCAAATTACCAACATCCGTTGGATTATCAAAAAAGCAAGAGAGTTCCAGAAAAACATCTATTTCTGCTTTATTGACTATGCCAAAGCCTTTGACTGTGTGGATCACAAAAAACTGTGGAAAATTCTGAAAAAGATGGGAATGCCAGACCACCTTACCTGCCTCTTGAGAAATCCACGTGCAAGTCAGGAAGCAACAGTTAGAACTGGACATGGAACAACAGACTGGTTCCAAATAGGAAAAGGAGTACGTCAAGGCTGTATATTGTCTCCCTGCTTATTTAACTTATATGCAGAGTACATCATGAGAAACGCTGAGCTGGATGAAGCACAAGGTGGAATCAAGATTGCCAGGAGAAATATCAATAACCTCAGATATGCAGATGACACTACTCTTATGGCAGAAAACCAAGAAAAACTAAAGAGCCTCTTGATGAAAGTGAAAGTGGAGAGTGAAAAAGTTGGCTTAAAACTCAACATTCAGAAAACTAAGATCATGGCATCCGGTCCCATCACTTCATGGCAAATAGATGGGGAAACAGTGAGAGACTTTATTTTTTGGGGCTCCAAATACACTGCAGATGGTGACTGTAGCCATGAAATTAAAAGACGCTTACTCCTTGGAAGAAAAGTTATGACCAACTTAGACAGCATATTAAAAAGCAGAGGCCTTACTTTGCCAACAAAGATCCATCTAATCAAAGCTATGGTTTTTCCAGTAGTTGTGTATGGATGTCAGATTTGAACTATAAAGAAAGCTGAGCGCCGAATAATTGATGCTTTTGAACTGTTGGAGAAGACTCTTGAGAGTCCCTTGGACTGCAAGGAGATCCAACCTGTCCATCCTAAAGGAGATCAGTCCTGGGTGTTCATTGGAAGGCCTGATGCTAAAGCTGAAACTCCAATACTTTGGCCACCTGATGTGAAGAACTGACTCACTTGAAAAGACCCTCATGCTGGGAATGATTGAAGATGAGATGAGAAGGGGATGACAGAGGATGAGATTATTGTTTGGCATCACTGACTCAGTGGACATGAGTTTGAGTCAACTCTGGGAGTTGGTGATGTATAGGGAGGCCTGGCGTGCTGTGGTCCATGGGGTTGCAAAGAGTCAGACACTACTAAGCAACTGAACTGAACTGAACTGAAACTAGTCACTGTGGAAGACTCAAAAGTGGCTAAAAATCAATTTGGAAATACACCTGAAGAAGGATGGGGAATAGTAATTAGAAGGAGGAGGTGACTAGGTATTAGCTGCCGTCAGTAATTTGTAGAATGAATCCTGGGTTCTTTCCAAGTAGACATAATTGTCATTTTCTCAGGAAATGACATTTAAAGATTTTAGGAGAGCCTCTGAAACTCTCATCTGAGACATGTAAAATTCCATCCATGTACTATTGAGGAGAATCAGTTTTGCCATCTTTTAAAGAGTCATTAAAATAAGATTTGTGAACCTTGAGTATCTTCTCTCTTCTCTTGGAGGAATTCATTGTTTTATTTATTCTGTTTGCCATAAGGTGCAAATAATTCTTCTTCAGAAAATGTAGATCTTTCAGTTAATACTGACTAGCGTTGATCATTCTTTAAAATAACATGAACTATTCATGTATCATCCCAAGCTGGAATGTGTAAGTAATGCTTGGAAATCTGGTGCATAATCCCTTCACAAATAATGGTCATTCTAACGAGAGATATTAGCACTCCAACATGAAATACAAGAGAGATTCCTACTTGATTTTGAGTGTGTCTATGTATTTTCACTCCTGGGGACTGAGTCTTCCCACTAATTTCAAAGAATGACTTAGGACCTTTTTTTGCCCACTTGAGTTAGTAATATAAGTCCTGACCCAATGGGGTTTGATTTTTCCCTCCAGTTAATTGATTAGAGCCAGATCCTCAAAGCCCACATTTGTTAGAGTAGATTCTACTAAGTTCTGAGTTGGCCGTTTTAATCAAAGCAAAAGAGGACATCTGCATTTTTTTCATCTTCATTTCAAAGTGTTATATTATTAGATTCAGAATCACCCTGAATAATTAGCATCAGTAGAATCTGTCTCTCCATTTCCAAAAAGCTGTCCCTGCTGGTATCAGGACCTATTTCTACAATGGGGTATAACATCTAAATGTATAAACACTGGGATCCTGAATGTCCAGATTACTCAGGACCAGGAGTCATCAAGGCAGGAAAATGTGGTCACCTGGAGCGCTCAGACCCGTGGAGGCTCCCCAGTGCTGTCCTGATTCTTGGCCCTCTTGATGTGCCCATTGTTTCCTCGGTTGTCCCTACACCATCCACGCATGCACCGTCTTGAACACCCTTTGCACCAGTTCTGCCTGTGTTCTGCCTTTGTTGTTCTTTCAGGGTGTTCTTCCATTTCCTCAATTATCTTTATTAACCAGGAGACTTGGATGAGAGGGAGCAGGAAATCTAAGGTCTCTCTCTGTCTCTTGCATGGCGTGTATGTGCGTGTGTGTGAGAGAGAGAGAGAGAGTGACTTGAACCTACAAAGCTGTACACTTTCACACAGCCGTCCAGCCATGCTAACTTTCACGTTGAAAGTATACTGCCAGGCTGCTCGGCCCCTGGAGCTATTGCATTGTCCACAGGAAATGTGCAGCGTGGGGTAACTAAATTTTAGAGTTAGGCCATTCTGTTTTTGAATTTATTTTTAATTGAGGATAGTTGCTTTGTAATATTGTGTTGGCTTCTGCCAATGAAAATCGAAACTACAATGGGGTATCACCTCACACCTGTCAGAATGGCTGTCTTAAAAAAAAAAAAAATCTACAAACATTAAATGCTGGAGAGGGTGTGGAGAAAAGGGAACCCTCCTGGACTGTTGTTGGAAATGTACATTGATGCAACCACTATGGAGAACAGTATGGAGAGTCCTTAAAAAATTAGGAATAAAACTACCATATGACCCAGCAATCCCGCTACTTGGCATATACCCTGAGAAAACCATAATTGAAAAAGGCCATTCTTATTTTTAATAACTTTTCTGTGTGGAAATGGTGAGGCTTTGGGCTAGTAAGTTATCTAAGTATGTAAAGATTTGGGAAGATTTGCAAATATTTTCTCTCATAATTATTTAAAACTTAGAACTCTGAAAAATTGGGGGGGAAATGCTAAGGAATACTTGATTTGAAATAAATGGAAACCATACGCTTAAAGCACTGTCTATAGTCAAGATGGAGTGTCCGTGTTTGCTATAGATCTGTCCTCATTTTTCCTAAGGGAATTTTAATCCAAATGTTTTATTATCGTTGGCAAGATACAGATTCTGAATCTGCTCTCAGTGCTTTGTTTTGTTCAGTCTCAGCTTTTGGATCAAAATAACCACTTATTATTTTGCCAGAAATTCAGCATTAACACTAATGTATTTCTTGACAATTGCACAAGTCTGGGCTGTCATGAGAATTACTTTGCTTAAAATAAGTACGTTAAAATGCAGACACACAGCATGCACACATACATATTTATATGTTTTCAAGCTAAGAGATGGCTCATGGAAAAATGTGAAGTCCAGTTATTTGTGTAGTTTAAGAAAAAAGAGTAAGCCAAGAACATGAATCTTAATTTGTTTTCCATTGCCAAGAGCCCAGATGAGGGAATACTGTAAGTAATGGATAATTTACCGTTACCCTCAAATTATCAAATATATGGGTCTTAGGAGTAACATGTTATAAGCACTGTGTATGCGTATTTATGTGGAAATGTAACACATGTACACTAAGAGTGGATTTGGGAGGAAAGGTTTAAAATGTCCTCCAACAGATTATCAAGTTATTTTCTCCAATTTTAATTACTTCTCCATAGGGAAGTACAGTGTGAAGGTATTTGTATTTTCTTAGAGCAGAAAGTATTAGAATGTTGGTAGAATTTCCTGTTTTAACCAAGAATGAAGGAGAACTATGAGCCATTTGCTTCCTGAATGGCTGCATTCCAGCTGTGCGGACTGATCACACACATCTGCCAATCAGAACAGGCCCTGGAGGGAACCTTGGAGGCTGAGTCTTGTTTACATGCATCGTTTCTGCATCGTGACTCTGTTTCTCCCCTCCTCCTGTGTGTTGTATGTCTAGGAGGATTTGTAGGGGAATTCGCTATTACGCGCCTAAATAAGCTGTATGAAACTAAGACACCAGCCACAGCAAACTGTATTTCGGGCAGACTTAGCTCATCTTAGTTACAGGTAAGAGTTGTTACTTTGTTACGAGGATAGCTGAATGTGCATCTAGTTTCTGGCTTTACTTTGAGACAGTATACTTTACTTTTGTTAGCAAAACTAACAGGCTAAAAGCTGAAGAGGAACAGTCAAAAAATCGGAACATGTGTGCTGTATTCCTGACTTTAAATTTTATAGTACTCAACAAATGAAAAACTAGATTTTTATTTAGCGGAGGGGTAAACCAAGTTAAATTAAAAGTTTTAAAAGTGGCAGTAACACTAAGTCACTGTGTAGAGAAATTGGAACCAGAAGCATATTAACCTCATGTGTCTGGGAGAGCCTTGTAGCTAAACAAATATGTTTTATTGTGGATCTTTCTCCTTGTCAGTGTTTCAGAGAACAGTATCTTCCTGTGTGCTAACTCCTTGGTTTAAAAAGACATTTCTTTTTTATTAAGTATTCAGAAAGAATTTATACTTAACTATGTAAATCTGATTCATTTCCTTTTGTAATTTTTTCATAAAATTTCTTCAGAACTTTTAGAGAATGTTTTCGTTATCTTTATGCTGCTGCATCAGCAGTAAAATTAAGGGGGTAAGAAAGGATTCCAGTCTAATCTTTGTTTAGCCATTAAATTGTATCATGTTAGTGTTAATTCAGAAGATAGTTTAGAAAACTACCTTTTGATAATCTTGCATAGGATTTTTAAAAGTCCTTCTATAGGATTTTATTGTGGTTTTACCCATTGCTTGCTTGCTTTTTTTTTTTTTTTTACCCACTGCTTTCTGTTGTTAGTTTTTTCATAACACTGCTATCTTTCTACTTCATTTATTTATTTTTAAGCATGTACTGAAGGAAAAATCATTAGTCAAAAAAAAAAAAGCACAACCTGTGGGTTTTGTGGTTCTTTCTCTTATATATAGTAGTTTTCAGGTTGATGAAGAACATTTTAGAGTAGTACGTAGAGGCACTTCTAAAAATGACTAGCAGCTAGGCTCTGGCCTCTTATTCTGTAGCAGGATTTCTCCATTTTAACGCTGTTGACGTTTTCGGTGAGATTATTCTTTGTTGTAGTGGTTAGTAGCGTCCCTGGTCTCTACCCGCCAGATGCCAGTAGCTCCCTCCTCCTGAGGTGTGACAACCACAGACCGTTTCCTGGCATTGCCAGGTGTCCCCCTGGGGAGGAGGAGCAAAATCGCTCCTGGTTGAGAACCACTGCCCTGTAGCCCGTGAGACCTAATTTCCTGTGAAACATGGAAACCCAACTTCTGAAGAGTTCTGGGTGATAGAGAGTTAAGGAGGAGGCTGTGCTGGTCTCAGTGTATTTGCAGATGTAGCTGACTGCTCATTTCTTTCCCCTCCCCATCCTGTTAGATGCTTTTGCCAACCATGATTCATGGAATGATTTTTTTGAGCTGAGTAATTTGTGGCTTTTCAGTTTCCTTACTTTCTTTCCTTAGCTAAACTTGTTTTGGTTTTAGCAAAGTGTTTAAAACAGCAAAGATCTTTGAAAATGAAATAATACGTGTAATGATATATTTTCTAAGTAGATGATTTTTAACAAACTGTAAAAACTTTATATGCCTGTCCTTCTTTGTATCTTTCATAACTCCTCTGTCAGACAAATCCTCTCAACTCTGAAGGAGAGCCTTATGTAGGGGAAGACACAGCAACCTTTGAACAGCCCTTTGTGAAATCTGATGGTATGGCAGCTGGTATTTAAGAACTTCTTTTCTAAGACTCCTAAAGAGCATTTTAAAATGTGACTTTCTTCTTTCTTTACAGATCGAAACGAACGAAATAAACCAGAGCATCGTTCTTCAAGGTATGAATTTATAGTTATTTAATAACTCTGTATAAAGCTTCTCTTTTAGGAAATATTATTTGGAAGAAGTGCAAGTGTCCCTTTTTGAAACACTGTATACTTGGAATCTTCCGTGGCCCTCAGGCTTCACAAGGGAAATACTGTTCATTCTCAGAACATTCTTTATAAAATTATTGACTACCTGGAAGACATGTTTTATTTTGAGAATTTGTATCAGTGACAGGTATATTTTTACAGAAAATTATTTTATCCCTGTTTCTTTTCTTCTGTGGTTTATTTCCCTCCACTTTCTTTAATTGGTATTTTTATAAATGTGTACTGCTTTTTTCTAATTATGTATAAAGCTACCATGGGCTTATAGAAATTTAAAAATTATTTTTTAAAGTAGAAATCATTAAAAAAAAAAACAATGTCTTTCATCAACTGGAAATGGATGGCTACTGCTAAAAATTTGATGTAATTAATTCTTTCTAGAGCTTATTGGTATAAATATATATATATATATATTGCAGTTGAATTCTTTAAGTTCTGACTAGACAGTTTTGAATGGCCAGGAAGGTTCTGCCCCTTCAGCCCCTTATTCACGCTGAGAAGTGTGTCCTGTGAGAGCTTCACCAACACTGAAGAGTGTGTTTGAAACCCTTGTCAAACTTAAGGGATGGAGGGGGCTCAGATGGTAAAAAGTCTGCCTGCAGTGTGGGACACCCAGGTTCAACCACTGGGTCGGGAAGATCCCCTGGAGAAGGGAATGGCAACCCACTCCAGTAGTCTTTCCTGGAGAATCCCATGGACAGAGGAGCCTGGGGGGCTACAGTCCTGGGGATCACAAGGAATTGGACATAACTGAGCAACTAACACTTGTCAGACTTATATGTGGAAATTGTCTAACTTCCACTCTCTAGGCAAGAATGACAGATCTTTTTTTTATTTTTTAACCTAGTTCTGTGAAGGATTGTAACTTTTTAATATCATTTTCACCTTATTCCACATTTCCTCAGTTTTCCTTTGTATTTTATATTGTGATAGTGTGATAGTGTTATTAGTTGCTCAGTCGTGTCTGACTCTCTTCGACCCCTTGAATTATAGCCCACCAGGCTCCTCTGTCCATGGAATTCTCCAGGCAAGAATACTGGAGTGGGTTGCCATTTCCTTCTCCAGGGGATCTTCCCAACCCAGGGGTCGAACCCAGATCTCCTGCAATGCAGGCAGAGTCTTTACCATCTGAGGCACCAGGGAACGTCCAGTACATTTTGCAGAGATTGTCAGTCAGAGTAAGTTACTGAGATCTAATCTGTGAGGAAAATACAGCTAAGTATTTGGGATGTAAGGTAGTTTTTTGAGGGAGGAGTATAATTCACATACATTAAAATTCACTCTTTTCGGTGTATGATTCTATGAGTTTTGACAAACACATACAGTTAGATAGCCATAATCATAGAAAAGTGTGTAAGATTGATATTTTTAATACTTAAAAATAATAGAAAAAAGAATGTAAGAGGACTTTGTCAGCATGCCTGACTGTGAGTGACATAAAGTTGAAAGGGTAAAAAATACTTAGGATGATAAGACCAGGATCCATAAGACCCCTGACATACTGAAGATTTGACTGAATTAAGAATAAGAGTTTTAATTGGAACAAATGTAAATCCTTATCCCTACGGCTGAAAAATCAATGGAGCATGAAGCAGTAGGGGAGAGGTGACTTAACAATATTTTTGAAAAAACCTTGAGAGTTTAATTCTTCATAAATTCATCATGAGGGGAGTTCCCTGGTGGCCGAGGGGTTAGGATTCTGGGCTCTCACTGCCATGGCCCAGGTTCAGTCTCTGGTCAGTGAACTGAAATCCCTCATGCTCCACAGCACAGCCAACAAGAACAAAATAAATCAATCCGTTCATTAAGAGTCAAAAATTTCGTGTTGTTGCCTCCACCGCCCCCAAAAATGTCAGCATTGATTTAATTATGCTGAAAGACCTGTAATGTCCAGTATAAGAAAGTGATAGCTCTAGACCATGCTTTTGATACGCTATTCAATTCTGGGCCCACTAGGCGCTGAGAAATCGAAGTGTGCGTTGCACTGGCTCTGTCGATATTACTTGAGGTACTTAAAAGCAGAATCCTATTATCTACTCCAGAGATTCTCATTCAGTAGGTGTGGAGTGAGTAGATCATGGGAATCTGTATATTAAAGAAGTAGCGGGTGATTCTGATGGAGAGCCAGGTTGGGAAGCACTGGGATAGAGGACCACAGCTGAGTTGGGAGAGGGAAAGTGACAGAGAAGAGCTGGGTAGAAGTCAAAGCTAAGTCACAGGAAGACTTGTTTAAGGAATTGGGAGAAGTTAGCCATGGTTTGGAAGTTTGGGAAGGGGTATAAGACAGAAATAACTGGATTCAAACACCTGAAGGGCTGTAGAAGAGACTAGCAAAATTGTTCTCATAATTGCTCTTCCCAGCATTAGCTCCCAGTTGCTAGGAAGAACCAGGGATCCTCGGAGGAATAGCTAATCCCAGATCCTGGGAAAGGGAAAGTCCGGGTAAGCCTGGACCCTACTGATAGGAAGGTAGGAAGTGCTCAACCAGTGGGGTCATGTCAAAAAGGCCTAGGGGGCAGCTTCAAGAGGCTCCAATTAACCAAATCTGGGACAATTTGAGTAGCAAAAATTTTAAATGACAATAGATTCTAACACATTGGATTTTTAAAAATCCAAATAGAAGAAGAAATACTTAAGTTTTTAATTATAAAGGGGAAAATGTACCTTTGTCAGTGAAGAGATCTGGTGATCACATTCTTAATCAAGTGGTCAACTTGTATGCCTATCACCATCTGTCTCACTCTCAGGTGAGACAGCCTGACATTCTGTGACTCCAGCTGATGCTTTAGCAGTGCACATAGATACCATTTATGGAATAGGAACCCTGGCCAAAAAAAGGTAATATGAAAAATACAAAAAGGCTAGAAAGATATTTCAGATTTTAAAAGACTATGGTTTGTTTTTTTTTTAATCTGGAATTTAAAAATCCAGATTAAAAAAAAATGCTTTGGGGATAATTAAGAAAATTTAAGTATGAACTTTATTTTAGATTTTTTGGTTAATATTTCTTTGATTAGGTGTATATAGGAAAGCTGTTATGTGGGAGAATATCCTTATTCTTAGGAGATGTAAGCAGATGTATTAGGGGTGACACAGGCTTATGTTTGCAGCATACTCTCAAATAATTCATGAACATTAAAAAACAGCAAGGTATAACAGTAAATACAGGAAAACATTAATAATTGGTGAATGGATGAAACATATATATGGGTGTTCACTGTACTATTCCTTTAGCTTTTCTGTAGACTTGAAATTTTCACAAGAAGTGGTAGAGGAGGGAATCTGGAGAAGGGGATGGCAGCCCACTCCAGGATTCTTGCCTGGAGAATCCCCACGGCCAGAGGAGCCTGGCAGGCCGCAGTCCACGGGGTCACAGAGAGTCGGACCTGACTGAGCGACTAAGCACACACACAGTGAGGGAATGGGTCTGTATGTTCCGTGTTGTCCTGGGGGTAAAATATACATCTGTGGGCGCAAAGTTGAGAGAGCGGATTTCTGCACAATGTGAGGAAGGATTTCCAGACGTAGCAGGTCAAGGATGGAATGGAATCTGTGAGGGACACTGTCAAGGAAAAGCTGGACAAGCTAGTGGAGGGGATAAAATGGAGAAGTTTCACGCATAGCCAAGTCATGATTCTAGACGGCTCCAGCCCTTGCTCATTCAATAGCCGATAATATTTGTTGAGAGACCCTAATCCAGGCTCAGGATACAGCAGAAAACAAGGAAAGGTCTCCAGCTTTGTGGAGCACAGAGTGCTCATTGTTTGGGATTTACATTCCCGATCGCTCACGTCAGGATCCAAGTCTTTGTACTTCTGCTTCAGGCGGTGCTCATGGTACTCAGCCTTCAACCTCTAATTTATCCCTTCAGGCCCTCCAGGACTGTGATACTGGTCTTGGTAACATGCCTGGTTCACAGTAAGCACTTAATAAACAAAATTTTGAATAAATGTCAGATGTAGTTCGAAGAGAGACAGGGAATGCCAATATTTTTTCCTTGCTGACTGGAAAGAACCTGACTCTCAAAAGCTTGCCCAGGACTGCTGTTGAGTGCTTGTTACTACAGCAGAGAGGAGTACGCCCTGTAAGAAAGAAGTGTTTTCCAGGAAAGGCAGTGTCCTCTGTCTGAGGTGTCTGCCGACTCTGGCAGTGACCTGCTCTTGCCCTGCTGTCCTTAGCTGAGCAGGGCCACCCTGCCAGCCCAGCAGTGCATCAGCCAGATTAATACCTGCTGCATCAACAGGGCAGAGGGGAGAAAATATAAACAAAAGGCACTTAATTTTGGTGTGCTTTTTGGTTCTCCTCAGGCCACTTGGCAGCAAGAACATGGGCTCAATGCCCAGCATGCATAAGAGAGATGCATTTCTTTGGTTTGTGTTTTTATAAGGCCAAGTACTCCTATAGCTTTCACAGTGAGAGGTGAATAAATCTGGGACGGCTGCCTGTTCTTTCATTTCAGTGCTGACATAAAAAGGAAAGTAAAACTTTTGTCAAGTTAAAGGAAAAGTTTTATTAGGTATAGGTCAACACTAAGACCCCAAGCTAAAAAAAGCATCCCTTAAGCATTTCCGAGAGGCTTGCTGGGTGCTTTTTGATTGGTTTGTTTTGTAGAAGTCAGAAATATCTGAATTCTTGTCTTTTCCTTGTTAGTTTAAATTTACCATTTCCCAAATTGATGTCCCATGGAACTTTCTTTGTAGGATATTAATCAGTATGCAAGAAGTAAATAATTACTGCATGAAAAAATTTGGAAATGGTGAGTTAAAACAAAATTAGACATATTTCTTTACTGAGGGTCTTTGATATAATGAAATGCATTATAAAACTCCAAGTGAGAAACTTACTATAGAGGATTTTTTAAATTTGTCTGAATTTATAATTTCCTTTCCCAGACACAGGTACTAATAACATCTAGAAAAATGTACTATGGAATGGCAGTTGGGAAACTAATTGAGAGGGAAGTAGGAGCTAAAGATAATAAAATTAAGCCCTGTGGTAATCAGTGCCAGCAATGGAAAATTAGGAACCTTTTTTTACTGCCCCAGCAGGTCTGGATAATAGGACCCAATGACTTATGGCGACTGAAAAATAAGCTACTTTGTCTTAAAGGTTTTACATACTGCAAGGAAATAATTTATAGCAGAAAAAATAAGGCAGCAGAACAGAGAACCCTTAATCTGTTTCTCAGAAATTATCATTTGAATCTTAGTCTTTTTTAAAGCCTTTGATACCTGTTTATAAAGTTTGATGGAATTTCAGGAAAATTCACAAAAATTATTTAAAAATTAGACAAAAATAAAATTTTCTAAAATTTATAAGGAAGAACAAGAATAACCAACTTTGAAGATCAAAACTGGGAAATGGACTCTTGCAAGCAATTAAGACTTGTTTTGTCAGTGGAGAAACTGGTCAAGGAAACAGAACGCAGAGCCCAGCAAAGATACACATGGGCTTCCCAGGGGGCGCGAGTGGTACATGGAACCTGCCTGCTAATGCAGGAGACATGAGATGTGGGTTCTATCCCTGGGTCAGGAAGCTCCCCTGACAGAGGAAGTGGCTCCCCCACTCCAGTATTCTCACCAGGAGAATCTCATGGACAGAGGAACCTGGCCAGTTACAGCCCGTAGGGTCACAAAGAGTTAGATACGACTGAGAGTCTGAGCACAGCATGCACGGTTCTGTCCGGTGCTGTGATGGAGCTGGCAATATGGGTCAGTGGGGAAAGTGCACAGGTTATCAAGTGCTGCAAGAACAATTGATTACCTGTATTAAAAAAAATTCTAGATGGAATTTGATTTATTTTATCATGTGAGGTAGAATCTAAATACATAAAAGTAAAACATTTTGAGGAAATACATGAGAATATCTTTATGATGCTGGAGTAGGGGAAAAGTTTTTAAACAAGTAGAAACCACAAAGAAAAAGATGGACAAATTTGACTATGTGAAACTTTAAAACTTATGCACATGAAGACAGCAAAAGCATGTGAAAAGACAAGTTGTTACCGAAATACACACAGGCAACAGTGGTTAGTGTCCAATATAAATACACATCAGAAAGAAAAAGACAAATAACTCAGTAGAATAGGGGCAGGGAGCTCAGAAAAGATGAATCCTAAGAAGCCTTAGCTTGCTAATGCTAAGATGTGTACCAATGTGATGATGAGATATCATTTCACTTCCATTGAGTTGGTGCAGAAATCTCAAAGATTGACAATTACAAGTGTGTGAGAGAATAATTTGATACAGCATATTTAGAGAGTAACTGAGCACTGTATGGTAAAGTTAGAAATGCCCAGACCATATAACCCAGCAGATATTAAGTACCCCAGAGAAATACTTTCACTTATGCCAAAGGAACTATGTACAGGAATGTTGAGAGTAGCACTCCTTGGACTGAGGGAACTGCAGCTTTATGGGACAGCTTATATAAATCTCAAAAACAGAATTTTGGATGATAAAAGTAAATTGTAGGAAACTGTATCCAGTCTCCTGGGATAAACCATAATGAAAAAGAATGTTTTACAAAAGAATATATAATATATATGTGTAAAATTGAGTCATTTTTGCTGTATAACAGAGATTGGCACACCGTTGTATTGGGTTGGCCAAAAAGTTCGTTTGGATTTTTCCATAACATCTTATGAAAAACCCAAATGAACTTTTCGGCCAACCCAATAAATCAACTATATATCAAATAAAAACAAAAAAAGCAAGTCATAATAGAAAGATAGCTCAGTATGATACCATATATATAAACCAGAAGTCAGCACATGGGCCAAATCTGGCCTGCCACCTATTTCTGTAAATAGTTTTATCGGACCTCAGCCACGCCCATTTGTATGCATACTATCTAGGGCTGCTTTCCATCACTACAGCAGAGCTGACTAGTTACAACAGAGGCCACAGGGTCCTCAAAGCCTCTGACCCCTTATAGAAAAAGTTTGTCAACTCCAAATACAAAAAATAGTTTGCTGATTCCCTTTGTCGTAGGTGAAACACAAGCAGCATATTCTTTATTGTATATTTTTATGGCTACATATATATATTTTTTATATGAATATGTGTACCTTTAAAGTAAAAGTATGGTGTGGCAGTCTGGATGGGAGGAGAGTTTGGAGGAGAATGGATACATGTATATGTATGACAGAGTCCCTTTGCTGTTAACCTGGAACTATCACAACATTGTTAGTTAGCTGTACTCCAATACAAAATAAAAACTTTAAAAAGTAAACTAAAAGTATAAAAAAGGTACATATGGAAGTGATAAATAGTGAATTTAGGACATTGCTTATCAAAGGAATGGATGAGAAAGGGGTACACAGGGAGCGTAAGGTGTATATTAATGGCTCAATTTTGGGCTTCGTTTATCTAAACTCTTTTTGAATCCTGAAAAATTTCATAATTAATTTTGAAAACCTTTAAGAAGACTTTCTTGAATTCTGTGGCACCAATAATGGTGTTTTTACAGGAAAGGAGCATAAAACTGAGTGAAATTTTCTTTGATTATTTCTGAAAGAAGAAAATAAAAAGAAAGAAGTAATTGAGAGTGTTAAAAAAAAACATGATCAAACACTGTTCCCATTTCTAGTCATAGTCTACACCTGTAGTTCCCTCTACTCTGTTCAGTTCAGTTGCTTAGTGGTGTCCGACTCTTTGCAACCCCATGGACTGCAGTATACCAGGCCTCCCTGTCCATCTACCAACCCCTGGAGTTTACTCAAACTCATGTCCATCGACTTGATGATGCCATCCAACTGTCTCATCCTCTGTCGTCCCCTTCTAATCCCATCTTCAATCTTTCCCAGCATCAGGGTCTTTTCAAATGAGTCAGGTGGCCAAAGTATTGGTGTTTCAGCTTTAGCATCAGTCCTTCCAATGAATATTCAGGA